>NC_137020.1:10321383-10588883 GCF_032717465.1 Coenobita brevimanus | reverse complement strand
ACGATAAATGGGGTAAAAATCCAATACGTAATAATTATACACCTCAGTGAACACGGGAAGGAATCCTCACCGTCACACCGGGCGGGCCACACGCTTGCTGATTGGCTGCTCTGGGGGAGTGGCAGAGAGTGAGAATGCTGATTGGTTTGGGCTGTGTGGCTTAGATGCCTGCCTGCTCTGATTTGTTCGCCCGGCAGCATGGACAAACCCACGTGACTTTGAGCCCCTCTACCACTGTCCAGAAGGCCGAATCTTGTATGGCAACCAGTGCTGTCACTGAGAAGAGGGTTAAGCCTGTTGTCTCCCATACCTAACTCAAAACCAGTATATTGGTGGGGATGCCCCTTTGGCTCTAGACGCCTCATATATATATATATATATATATATATATATATATATATATAAAATATATAAAATATATGATATATATACACGCAGTAAAACCTCGATACAACAGACTTCAATAGACCAGAATTCACTTTTATCGGACTTGAGAAGCTATCTATCTATCTATAGCCCGACGCCCTAATCCCGCAAAAGGTGGCCGAAGACAAAACGCCTCCAAGTCGCTCTGTCAGCCACCATTTGACTACTCTCCCCCAACTCACCCCCTCTCCCTCATATACCTCTCAACTCCATCCCTCCACTTCATCCTCGGTCTACCCCCCCCTTCTCCCTCCCTCCACTTCATCCTCAGTCTACCCCCCCCTTCTCCTTCCCTCCACTTCATCCTCGGTCTACCCTCCCCCTCTCCCTCCCTCCACCTCACGTACATACACCCTCTTAGTATCTTTCATTCTCCGTTCTCTCCGCATGTCCAAACCACTTCAGTGTATTTCTCCTAATCTTCTCAACCACATCCACCCCACAACGTTCCTTCACTTCTTCATTCGTCAACTACCAGACTAAATTCTTATATGTTGGAAAATGTCCGATAAAGCCAGTAGTCTGGGCTGCCTGACCACTTCAGCTATGTTCACCACAATAAGGTAAATAAAAGACATGTTTATCAGTGTACTGTACTGTGTTATTATATATACAGTATTATACCCCTCCCTCTCCCTCCCTCCACCTTACCTACATACACCCCCTTAGTCAGTTTTTCATTCTCCATTCTCTCCACATGTCCAAACCACCTCAATGTATTTCTCCTAATCTTCTCAACCACATCCACATCCACCCCACAACGTTCTGTCACTTCTTCATTCGTCAACTACCAGACTAAATTCTTATGTATTGGAAGATGTCCGATAAAGCCAATAGTCCGGGCTGCCTGACCACTTCAGCTATGTTCACCACAATAAGGTAAGTAAAAGACATGTTTATCAGTTTACAGTACAGTACACCCTCATTATCAACGTTTTTTTTATTGACGGATTTGATTATCGACGTTTTTTTTGTCTCCTGGGAGTTAAATTATTATTAAAAAAATAAAAAAAATAAAGAATTGTATTGGCACCTCCTAGCAAGTTTGCGCGCCATCCTGCCAGGTGTCTCTGGCTGCTCGCAGCATGTTCCCGCTGACCCAACAAACAACAGCATCAGTACACGTTTGTCTATTGTTCTCATATCGTGTTCGGCCACATCTATCGTGCTTTCGCGATCATCAAGGCTCCGAAGCGCCCTTGTAACACTCCAACTGGAAATAAGGCAGCTAAGAGAGCAAGGAAAGTACTTACCTTGGAAGTAAAGAACGAAATATTACAAAAACTTAGAAGTGGAATGAGCTATGCAGCGGTTGGTCGCGAGTATGGCATGAATGAGTCCAGTGTTCGTGCCTCATGGCATAAAATGGAGAGAAAAAGACATTAAAGATGCTCTGGCTTCGTGCACACCAGGATCGGCTAAAGTAACGATGCATGTGAGAGATGATGCCTTGGTGAAAGTGGAAAAGGCACTGAATATTTGGATTGAGGACTTAAACCGTCGACACGTGCCGCTAGACTCCCAGTTCATCAGAAACAAAGCAAAACAACTCTACGCTTGGTTTGCTGGTGAAAGCAGTGGTGTTGGTGAAGATAATGGTGATGAAAGTGAGGCAGGTGAAAATAGTGATGATGGTGATGAAAGTAATGACGATGGTGATAGGCCTAGTAATGTTGGTGCTTCTAGGCAAAAGAAATTTGCAGCCAGCAAGGGCTGGTTCGAGAATTTTAAGAAAAGGTATGGCCTACATAACATTAGGATGACTGGTGTAGCAGCTTCAGCAGATCAGATAGCAGGAGAATCGTACCCACGTGACTTTGCTGAACTTATAAGGGAGAAAGGGTACAGGCATGAACAAGTGTTTAATGCAGACGAAACACGCCTGTGGTGGAAGAAAATGCCTAAAAGAACGTACATTTTGAAGGAGGAGAAAAGTGCGCCAGGCTTTAAAGCAGCAAAAGATCGTGTGTCTGTGCTGTTGTGTGGTAATGCAGAAGGACATATGATAAAACCCATGCTCCTGTATCATTTGTTATAATGTTAAAGACGAGTTGGATTTTTTGTCAATAAAGGATATTTCTTGCAAAAGTTAGGCAGAGATTAAACATGAAATATTCGAGCATAAGGAGAGTTGAATTTTCCTAAAAGAAGATCCTAGCGAAAGCTAGGCTAAGATTCATCCTTGATAGCATAAACTGCCATACAGTCGTGAAAATTTAGGTCTGGGAGAAATGGAATATCAAGAATGAAAGGAAGCTCTTGAGAATGAAAGTAAATAGGAGAGCGTGGTCTCTCTGGTGTGAGCTAGCAGCACTGGCGTGTGTTGTGAAGATCGGTGCGAACAGCTGATCTAACGTAACACTTGCCCCACACTCTCAGTTATTAGAACGTATGAATGACCACCACTGCTGCTTTCGTTTTTTTTTTTTTTTACACACTCGGTTATGTAAACATATGGATGGCTACAACTGCTGGTTTCGCCTTTTATTTTTAGATGAAGTGAGGTGTAAGTGGAGAGAGAAGTGATGATACAGCAGCCATTACAAGTTGAGGTCCAGTGTATGACCACTATGCCTCAACATAAGAGATTATGCTATTTTTTCCATAATTCTTTACTTAATATAAGTAGTTTTATTATGATATTCAGTTTTTCAATTGCCTAACTAATTTATTTCTAAGAAACACTAAAACTAAACTCCATATTACATACGAGTGATTGAAGGGATATTAAAATATATAAATAAAAGGTACCTGACCAGAAGAAAATCGTTATCGACGGTTTTAGGCATCGACGGGTATCTTAGGTACCTATCCCCCGTCGATAATGAGGGTGTACTGTACTGTATTATTATATATACAGTATTATACGATATGATTAATGTAGTGATGTAGTGAAAACAGTTTAAAAACTGTTGGTGTAATCCAGACTAATGTCTGATATATCAGAAAAAGTCTGGATTAGCAGGGGGAAGTCCGGATGTTGCCTTTATTGGAATTTCACTTTTTTTGGAATGGCTTGGGGCCCCAACGAGTCTGTTATATTGAGGTCTTACTATATATATATATATATATATATATATATATATATGTGTGTGTGTGTGTGTGTGTGTGTATATATATATACTGTATATATATATATATATATATATATATATATATATATATATATATATATATATATATATAGATATATATATATATATATATATATAATATTCACACATATATATATATATATATATATATACACAATGGATTCTCAAATTTCGATGTGGATATGTACCAAAAAAACGCATCGAAATTGAAAACATCAAAATTTAAACTGAACTTATGGGAAAAATTAGTTTGGGTCCAGGGCCTCCGAACCTAACTACCCACACCCCCTGTAAACTTTATGAACTATAATTGTGGTTAAGTAACTGTAGTTCTGCATTGTATTGCCATATTGTCATTTCTGCCCTTTCCTGTATTGACATTTCTCCTTTGGCTGCAAAGATTTAGAGGTGCCACGCTGCTCTCGTCCATTACCACTGCTACCCTAAGAACCACTTGTTGCTTGCCATCTTAAAACAGGTAAGTTGCGACGAATATACAAAGAAAATACATACAATTAAATTGCAGTGAAATGCATGTCCACATAGGGAAGGTACAGGTTAAAAGTGTAGCACTTGGCTGTAGAGGGCTGGCTGCTGGCACGACATTCGCAAGATGGCCGCTGACAATAGAGCATTGCCTTGCACATGGCTTGTTGTTGTTGGTGCCTACTCCCATCCGGGAGCTCTTGTCCTGAACCCCTAAACTGTGGGGTTGTTTTGGCTTGACTTGCGTGTCTCGTGGGCATATTCGTGCTCCGACAAACTCTCTAAAAATATTTGCCAAAAATCAGTTAATACGGCCGTATGCTTAAACACATATGGAGAGGCCCTACATTGATCCCTACTTTACACACTAAGGAAAGCACAAGCAAGCCCTCAATTTTTACATGGTATGCTAAGAGAACATTAAGGGAAAGGGGGTAGTTGGTAGCCCTGCGTGACCAGTTGGTACGTCGGAAGTGCTCCCGTGCGAGTCGCCGTGACTATTCTTGTCCAGACGATGTCAATCAGCACCAAAATTAAATAATTTTCCGTCATTTTTTTATATATCAGCACTTATTTGTACGTATACTTTATATACTATTATAGTAGTAAACTTTTCAGTCAATACTTATGTTGTAAATATGATACTTAGCGCTGGAGATAGGTCAGGTTAGGTTAGGATAAATTTGGTTAGGTTACCTTAAAACTGGTTAGGTTAGCTTAAAACAAGTTAGGATTAATAAGGCAGGGTTGAATTACGAAAATTTGTTAGGTTTGGGTAAATGAGCACTGATAAAGGGCAATTTCGCTGAAAAATAGCGTTCTAAGATGGCGTTTGTCAGTCTTCGCGCACAGATTAGGATAAGTTTGGCTGGGTTAGCATAAAATTGGTTAGGTTAGTCTCAAATAGGTTAGGTAACGTTAGGAGAAATAAAGTTGGGTTGTTACGAAAGTTTAGGTTAGGTTTGTTTAATTAGGCCTGCAAGGGTAATTTCGATCGTATATGGCGCTCTAAGATGGCGTCCATCAGTCTTCATGCACAGCAAGATAGTGGCTGTCCATGAACAAATACCGCTTTTTAAAGCACTTTTTACCATATTTAAAAGAAATGAAAAACACTAACTTGAAAACACAATTCGAGAGTACATGAAGAATTCCATGAAGGGCTAAAACAAGGAAAAAATGCAAAATAAGGTGGTCCTATGTCTCCTTAACAATTACCAAGAATTATGAATAGAATGTTGCTGAAATATAACAAAAAATGATATAAGAAAATGAAAAACAGTTTGCGGTGCCAGAGATTAAAACGCAATGATGATCCAATGCTGGCACGACGCTTCATAGTTTGGCCTATGAGCAAAGAACAGTAGTTTGGCCAATGAGCGAAGAACAGTACCTTTCTCGTTACATATATTTACGTATATTATTACCTTTAGCATTGACTGAACATTCTATATTCAGTTAAATCACATGAGTAACGTATAAAAGTGGTTTACACGTCAATTTTAGGATCTCGCCTACTGTCAACTACTCTTAAAAAAATAAAAATGACAGTACGTGTCTCCGCCAGGAGAGAGCTGGGCCCGGGTTTGACTTATTACTCGGTAAGGTACAGCCCACGTGTTTTAATAACCAACGGTTCAGTTCCCGTGTATGTTTGCATTGCACTTTTAGCAAGTTAAAATATTTTTTACATAAACTATTTACATTATTCTATGCGTTCTGGAGGTACAGAGTTACTTTGTTACGAATAATTAAATGTAGGGTTTGCGAAAGCCAAGCATTCCTTCCCTTAAAAAAATGTTGGAACAACCCTACATATTGAGGGAAGTCTTTCCCTACTTAAACTTTTAGCATACCGTTTTGATATAGGGCCCTTAGGAAAGGCCCTACATTAGCTTTAAGCATACGGTTGTTAGTCCTAGAATATTAAAATTACTTATGCATATGGCACATACCTTCAGCTTTCTCCTGGGATGTTTGTTGAGCCTTCGTCGAGTACCGTAGGACTTGTGGAGACCTCTGGAGTTGGGTAACGAAGTCTCTACTTTACACTTCCTGACAACCCGTAATATGATTACCACAGCCTGATATCACTAGAAACACTATGATTTTCAAACAGTTTAGAATCCATACTCCAAAAAAAAAAAAAAAACACTATGAAAGCAATGAAAATTACGAGTCCGTATGACCTTCCCACTTGCACTCGTTCGACACTGGTGTTCTGTCATTTATTATTCATAAAAACACTCGCACTTTATATTTCTGTTACTATATAACACATATATATCTACAGTCTTTATCCATAAGTTTCCCTCAGTAACAGTAGTTTATTGTCACTGTAGGCATTCAATTTTTCTTTCAGTAAAATGTGTAGCATTCACTTTCTCGTCCTGTAGACTAGCGTTGAGAGCGAATCTGTCACTTTCATTACTCCTAGTATATATATACTTGTATTCTTATATTACTCCTCATTTACGTTTCTGTTTACATTCTCTATTTTATTTACATTATTTACATTTCTATTTTATTTACAGTGTGTTATTCACTGTCACTTGCAGTAACTTATAAAACTAATTTCCACTGTTTACTTATATTTACATTCATTGCTTTCACTTGGTGTTTACACATTATTTACATTTCCACTTGCACTGTTTTAGTCTCCAGAAAGATCGTAGTCACTGTCCAACATTTTCATTAGCCAGTTCACGTTCCACAGCAGTCATTTAGCCCTTTACCCCTTTCCACACGAGGTTTAGTAGGGGGTGGGGGTCACAGGGCCCTTTGCATAGGGCTAAAAAGCGGCGGAATTGGACAGGCGCGAATCTAACGTGGTTTCACCTTGAAAGACGACAGTAAACTGAATACTATGGTGGCCTAGGGGGAGTGCAATGCTGCCAATGTCAGCGTGGTGACAGCTGCTAATATATATGTTATGAAATGATTGACAGGAAATCTAGACAATACATAATAAATTAGGTAGTTCCAGGTGAATGTAAATATCGCTTAGGCTTCTCTCTGCCTTTCTTATATATATTTTTATTACAAGAATAGCTTATACGGCATATTTCAAGGGGAAATAAATGGCAAAAATTAGTGAACGAGTGCACGTGAGGTGTTGTCAGGTGATAATTAGCCAATTCCAGGTGTATGGCACTGTCACTTATTTTTTGTATATATTATTTGGTATAAGAATAGAGCATAGGGCTTATTTCAATGGATGAAATCAGTGGAAAATTCCGGGGAAGATTTACTTAGCGCAGCACGGCTGGGCAGGTGAGAGGAGAGGGTAATGGAGGGGAGGTAGGGAGGGGAGTCAAGAACGGGGAGAAATGGCTAAATTGTCAACAATGGATGGGAGTACAGATGAGATTAGGAGTGCTGACTAGTATTGGACATTGGCATTACTGATAGATGATACAAGCCACCACTTGAAAGCCCGGGCAAATTCAAAATAACACAGACTCACAAAAGTGACGCCCCGCGGTATGATCCCTTGCTCCTAAGCATCACGAAAGTGACGCCCTGCGGTGAAGGGGTTAAACAACATGACTGTTTTTTTTCTCAGTCTCTGTTGTTCATTTCCATGTTGCTCCTTATGTTCATAATTACAGTACTTCTTTTCATTTCAGTATTCTGCCTACTGTACAGTATTTGCTACCACCTGTAATTCATTTTGTTTTAGTGTTTCTACTATTGATTCACTTCCTCTGATTTCTGTCTTCAAGTTATTAAAGTATTGATTAATTAATAATAAGGATATTTATAGAATGATGGGGAATCGTCCAGGATGCAAATTGCCCTGACGGGAAATCGTCCATGTTTTGACGGGGAAATATTTGCCGGACGAATTGACTTGACAGTGAATTGTCTCGGAACCATATCATCGTATGTTTCACGTACTTTATGAATAAATTATGTTGATTTTCATTCTCTTCTTGACACGTCACATAAGATATTAGGTTAGGCTCATACTTTTTCTTATAATTTTCCTTCACTTCTAGCATTTTGGTTTGCACAAAAAATATTATCTTTGCTAGTTTTGGTTCGAATCTGGCCTTGAGAGCACATGTCACATACGATATTAGGTTAGGCTCATACTTTTTCTTATAATTTTCCTTCACTTCTAGCATTTTGGTTTGCATCAAAAATATTATCTTTGCTTGTTTTGGTTGGAGTCTGGCCCTGAGAACATCGAAATACGCGACTTTGCATCAAAAAGTAAGGTAGGCAGACCACTCCAAAATGCATCAAAATTTGATTCATCGAATTCTAAACTGTCGAAATTTGAGATTCCACTGTATATATACATATATATAAATATCTGTTGCCAGACACCTTAATCCCTTATACGGGGTGGTCACAAACAAATCGCCCCCACGTCACCCTGTCCCCCGCCATTTCACTGCCCCGCTGCCAATTCACCCCCCCCCCTCTCACATACCTCTCCACTCCATCCTTCCATCTCATCCTTGGCCTTCCCCTCCCTCTCTCCCCCTCCACCTCACTCACATACATTCTCCTCATCAGTCTCTCACTCTCCATCCGCTCTACATGGCCAAACCACCTCAGTGTGTTTCTCTTAATGCTTCCTATCACATCCACATCCACATCACAATGCTTCTTCACAGTGCTGCCAGATACTGTGGTTCAAATTTCCCCAGATCTGAGGAGCAAAATTCCCCAAATTGAAAAAAAAAATCCCCATCTCTTCCGTTTGTAGTCATTTTTTTAATGCTACTAGTTATAGCTGTAATTAACGTTTTTGTACATGAATGATATGTTGTAGGAAAAGAGAAGCATTCAGTGTATACTGCACTGTATGATATAAGGCCTTGTTCATTACACCTGTATGAAGTACATAATTTCTGTTCCAGTTGTGATCAACTCGCACTGATCATTTTATACGCATATACAGTAAAGTAAAAGTAAAGTAATTTTATTGCCATCACTGAATTCTACAAACTAAAGTTAAAATAAAGTACAGGCAGTCTGTCGAGCAAAAGCTCCCTGACTGACTGATTTATACATACATATATACAGGCAACCTTAGTATCCTAATTTACAATAATACTCTTTAATTTCATTTCTGATACATTAAATTCAGTTTACTTGAGATCAGCTGTAGAAATGAATGGCAAAGATCTATAAATTCTGTAAAGTACAGGTAATCCCTTAATTCTATCTATCTATCTATAGCCCGACGCCCTAATCCCGCAAAGGGTGGCCGCAGACAAAACGCCTCCAAGTCACTCTGTCACCCACCATTTGACTCCCCTCCCCCCAGCTCACCCCCCCCTCCCTCATATACCTCTCAACTCCATCCCTCCACCTCATCCTCGGTCTACCCCTCCCTCTCCCTCCCTCCACCTCACCTACATACACCCTCTTAGTCAGTCTTTCATTCTCCATCCTCTCCACATGTCCAAACCACCTCAGTGTATTTCTCCTAATCTTTTCAACCGCATCCACATCTACCCCACAACGTTCCTTCACTTCTTCATTCGTCAACCTGTCCCTCCACGTCATTCCACATGCTCCTCTCAAGTAACTCATTTCCACTGCTCTCACTCTTGACTTGTTCCCTTCTTGCAAGGTCCACGCCTCGCTTCCATACGTCAGGGTAGGGATCACAATACCATCATGCGGTGACTTCTTAACTTCCATACTCACCTCCCTATTTCTCATCACTGCTTTCAGTGTACCAACAACCTTCCTTCTCTGCTGTACCCTTTCATTTATGTCATCCCCCAAAGTTCCATCCTTACTCATCACACTACCCAAGTACTTGAATGCACTCACATTCTCCATATCCTCACCATCCAACCTCACTGCACACTCAGTGACTTCATTCCTCCCTTAATTCACACGAACTATTTTCACACGATTTTGGTTATCCACGAATTTTTCGTACAATAATTAAAACAAAATTATAGTATTCAAATAATAATTTTAACATGAGAGAAATAAATAAAATATAAAAATGCCTACCTGCTGCCCATGTGCATACATGTGTGTGTGTGTGTGTGTGTGTGTGTGTGTGAGTGGGAGGTTGGTCTACCATGCACCACACAGTTTGAATCCAACGGTTGAACTGTGCGTGACTCGCGAATCGTTATTTGTGGCTTATTTTTCTGCCTTCCAGTGATTGCTTGCCTTGTCTGCCAACATGGGGCTTTGATGCATGTGGTAACACACCAAAATGGACTCGTAAAGTGATGTTGCTGACAGAGAAAGTTAAAGTGTTGGACAAACTTAGGGAAGGAATGTCGGCGACAATTCGCCGTCAGGACGATTCTTCGTCATGTATTTACATACCAGTTTATTTAACAAGTAGTGTACACTAGTTTTTTACTTATATGAGTTATAAAATCACCCTGAAAATTAGTTATTAAAGTATTAATTAATCAATAATAAGTATATTTATAGAATGACAGGGAATCGTCCATGTTTTGATGGTGAATTGTCTCGGAACCGTATGTTTGGGTGTGAGTCAACTGTTAATACAATAAAGAAGGCAGAACGTAGCATACGGAAGGCAGTGAGGGCTAGTGCACCAGACTGTGCTAAAGTATCTCCACCTATGCCTGTGAATTGTCTCGGAATCAAATGATTGGGGTGAGTGAGTCAACTGTTCGTACAATAAAGAAGGCAGAATGTAGCATATGGGAGGCAGTGAGGGCTAGTGCACCAGACTGCTGAAGTGTCTCCACCTACGCCTGTGCTTGTCAGCTTTCAGTGTTAAATTTCTTACATATTTGTTATTTTTCATACTTTATGCTAGTTTATAAGGAGTATGTAGTGCATAAACAGTATTATTCTGATGTAATATGCTTAATTCACATGCGTAATTACTTGCACACATGGGCAGAACGGATACGCGAATTTACCACATATGTGAAGGATCTGGGAATGTAACCCTCGCGTGAATTAATGGCTTACTGTACTTAAAAGTCTAACCATCTTCTTAAACATAGATATATTATTAGTAAGAAGCAAGATCTTAATATTTACTGGTAGTGCATTCCTTGTAAGAGGACCATTCCATATACAGTAATGCTGTTCTTATAAGAGGACCATTCCATATAATGCTGTTCTTATAAGAGGACCATTACATATAATGCTGTTCTTTAAAAAAGTTGTGTGGAACCTTGGACACTGTAGATTTAAATTATTTCCTCTTGTGCTATATTAGCTGTCAATAAATTTAAAGATTTGAGTATCAGGGTTCCTAATAGTTCAGAATATTAACAATAACAAAAAATACTTATGAATAAATTGAATTTTTAACAAACCCTGAGTTACAATAAATCTGCAGTAGAATCAAATTTTCCAATGAAAAAATATACATTTAAAAATTCTCTTTTGGGCTACTAATAATTTGCCAAGAAAAGAGGGCCAGGTACACGCCCATATAGATATGCAGTAATTGATATATGGATAACATAAGGTGTAATATATACTCATCATGGCCTCCTGTAAGATGATTACGTATTCTGTACAATATACCACATACCCTTGATAACGTCAAACTTCATTTACATTATTATTCCTATTTAAATATTCAACATATACATATACACCAAGAAACTTTGTACATTCAACGCACTCTATTTTCTCACCTAACATCAATGAAGGCAAATAATGTTTAACAGATTGATTTTGAATATGTAATGGGTCTTAATGACATTAAGTTTTGTTTATTTGATTTACTCCAGCAATTTAATGAACATAATTTAGAACATAATATAAAATGTAAAGAGTATATTTTTATCAGCTACAAGAAGAGTTGTATCCTCTGCATGTATTGTAAATCTTAATTCAGAACCTGCATTAATTATATCATTAATATAGATGAGAAACAAAATTGGTCCTTAAACTGATCCTTGTGGAACACCTGTATAAATAAACTTATCACAAGAGTATTTAGAATTACAGTTAACAGTTTGTGTTCTGTTACTAGGGTAACTTTTGAGAAGTTGTTATGGCATACCTCTGAAACCAGCAATTTCTAATTTATTGTGAAGTACGTTATGATTTAATGATTCAAAATCCTTAGATAAATCAATAAATAATCCAGCAATATAAAATTTTTCATCTAACAGAGTGTAAGCACGAAACAGACTGACGTATTGCTGACTCAGTGGAATGATAGTAGCAAACTGTAAACAGTTGCTGCTATCTTTTATGAACCTTCCAGTCTGGATCACTCTGTTTATCATCATACATTTCTGATTTCATTCATCTAATAAGGGTGTTGTCAACTGGGAAACTGTAGCAAGAATCTTCTTTAAAGTAGCGCTTAGAATGAAGTAACCCAACTAATGTTTTTGTTGACAGTGCATTTCTCTGCTTTGTTTTCATACTGTTTACTACTGAAAAGATTCTCTCAGCAGCAGCACTTGAATGTGGAAGGCACAATATACAAGATATGACGTACGACAATAGAGGAAACATTGGTTTTCCATCTCCTGAACAGTTTGCCAAAATCTTTCAGTGTCTGTCTTCTCACCTACATCAAGCTCTGTATTCCTGAGTAGTCTCCAGTCCATATCTGTCTCATTTAATTTGTTAGTTTCAATGATTCCAGGAAATGAACTGCCTAATGGTGCAATAGAAGCTTCACTTTTCTTCATCACTACTTTGGAATCATGTTCTGGTGCCAATATTGTTTCCCATGACTAGTTGTAGTTTCACACTATTGTTGCATATTACATATAAAGTTGTTTATTCATAATTAACAGTGTGCAATGAAGTGTGAATGATAAGTAACCAAACACCATTTCACTGTAAAGTGAGGCATGGGAAGGATGAGCAATCAGGACTTACAGAGCCCAGCATTTTTTATAAACACTAGAGTAAAGGGAAGGCGATAGAGAAATATAAATTGTATATATGTTTAAGTCTTGGGGGAAATATTTACCTTATTGGTATACTTTAATGTAATCAATGCTGTTTTATTGAGGTGTATAATGTACACGGTACAGTTATGATGCTTCTATTCTTGTATAAATCCCAGTTGTCTGTGGAGGTTTAGCACCTTTGATTTTGCTGACCCAGCGCCACACCTAGAGGGAACGCCAGCCAGCTAGAGCAGAACGCATGTATCATTAGAACAAGAAGGACGTAAAACTCTGAGCTCTCTTAGTGTCGTAGTTGTATTTTTCTTTGGCCAATAAAGAGAGATTTAATCTGCTCATTTTCAGTTCACCTGCACATGCTACTTCTAAATTCCTTCAACAGGATCCTACACCAATTCCCACCATCTCCAGTGTGTAAGAAGACGTTTTGGTGGAGTGTGTCAGCCGGAAGTGACTTCGACCAGGCACAACGTTTGCATGGAACTGTGAGGTCACGACTCAGCTGATATATAAATTGGTGATCAGCTGTGGGGTTCCAAGCCGATATATTAGTGACTAGTTGAGGAATCCATACAGCTGAAACAATCAATGAGTCTCAAGTATTTAAACTGTGCATTTTTAAAGGGAAATCTGTTACAAATTTGATTCACAGTCTCATTAAGGAAGTTCAGATAGCGCCTTTGAAACTCTTCAAGACCTTGCTTTGACAAGCCATAAGAGTTGTGTGCAATGGCTGCAGTAACTGTACCTCCTAAGTAAATACCATTAAGGGGAAGAAAGTGTATAGGATCTTTGTACTGAACATTTTCAACTGGAATGTTCTTTAGATATTCTCTCTTAAGGTAGCCATCCATAATGGTCCTAGAAACAGCAGACACTGAATCATACAATAAGTGAATCTTTGACCTCTCAGACTGCATCATCTTGTTCAGGTTGTTAAACAAAGGTAAAATGAACTGTAAAATCTGAAGATACAGCTTATTAGAAGGATCTCTCAAGTTATGTAAGATTTGTTCTGCTGCTGAGATGCTGATAACACAGCATCAGTGAAATACAGTGTTAATGCATCATACTGTTGTAGAGGCCGACAAACTACAGCCTGAAGTGACGGCCAGCGAGTCTGGCTGGGATGCAATAATTTATGTGGTTTAACTTTCACAAAATCCTGGAATTCTTTTAAGTCTGATAACCTCTTAGGATTTGACAAAGCTATTACCTGTATATACATCCCTTGCCAGCTGCTCCATTGCCCTTGGAAGAGTCATGCAAGCATATGAGGCACATAAATGAAATGAATGACAAAATACATTTCATAATGAACAAATTTGGAATGTCAGTCTTAAGGTGAGATGAGAGAGAATTATGAGTGACCATCATTGAGTACTGAAATTGTTGAGTGCTGTGAAGAGTATGTACGAAGAAGCTAGGGCTACAGTGCGAGTGGATGGTGAGCTGAGTGAGTTTTTTTTATCTAAATGTGGGACTGAAGCAGGGTTGTGTGATGTCTCCATGTCTGTTTAATATATACATGGATGGGGTTGTAAAGGAAGTGCAAGGTAGGGCAGTGGATGTGGGGGTGGCTCTAATGAATGAGGGTGAGATTTGGAAGATTTTGGTGGTGGTGTTTGCTGATGATACAGTATTGTTGAGTGAAGATGGATGGGAGTTGCAAGGTTTGGTGAATGAATTTGGGACAGTGTGTAGGAAGGGGAATCTGAAAGTTAAGGTAAACAAGAGTAAAGTTATGGTGTTTGAGAGGAATGAAGTCACAGAATGCACGGTGAGGTTAGATGGCGAGGATATGGTGAATGTAAGTACATTCAAGTACTTGGATAGTGTGATGAGTAAGGATGGAACTTTGGGGGATGAAGTGCGTGAAAGGGTACAGCAAGGAAGGAAGGTTGTTGGTTCACCGAAAGCAGTGATGAGAAATAGGGAGGTGAGTATGGAAGTTAAGAAGTCACTGCAAGACAGTATTGTGATCCCTACCCTGACGTATGGAAGCAAGGGGAACACGTCAAGAGTGAGAGCAGTGGAAGTGAGTTGCTTGAGAGTAGCATGTGGAGTGACATGAAGGGTCAGGTTAATGAATGAAGAAGTGAAAGAACGTTGTGGGATGGATGTGGATGTGGTTGAGAAGATTAGAAGAAGTACACTGAGATGGTTTGGACATGTGGAGAGAATGGAGAATGAAAGACTAAGAGGGTGTATGTAGGTGAGGTGGAGGGAGGGAGAGGGAGGGGAAGACCGAGGATGAGGTGGAGGGATAGAGTTGAGAGGTATTTGAGGGAGGGGGGAGTGAGCTGGGGGGGAGGCGTTTTGTCTGTGGCCACCCTTTGCGGGATTAGAGCGTCGGGCTATAGATAGATAGATAGATCATCGAGTTTGTGCCATTTGCTGCAAAGCCTATCATATTCTCTTTGTAGAGAATTCCTTCATCTACAGATACTTTAACAACACTGTCATATAAGCTTTGAGCACTTCTGTCCTGTATAGGAACTAGATCAAGAAAAGCATCTGTAACTTTGTTACTGAGTTTCAAACGTGCAATTAGGCACAAGTGTTTAGTGCAACCTTTATTACTAGATTCGTCAACAATAACTAAAAATTTGTTACTTTTTAGAATGTTAGTCAATTCTTCTTTGCAGGTTTCACCCATTACATTCTTAATTACAGCAGTAGTCTTTGTTCTGCTACATGCAGTGTGCTTGGCAATATCTGAGTCTATACATACAGATTTTACTAACTGGGGCAAATGTGTCATAACATTCATGGGCAAATTGTGTTCTGCAACTAATGCTGCCAATCTTATTTTATCTTCTTTTACTGCCCTGTCTTTTGATGAATGTCCACTAGCAAATGGCATTGATATATGGGTGGGCTGTTTTGCAACACTACTAACATTACTTTTGTGTTTTTGTCCATCCGCATGTTTCTCTAGTTCTGACTTCTTTGCATTAAGTTCACAATCACAAGCTTTGCAATAGGCTCTGGTTTTACTCTTTACACTCGGCTGTAGCCATCTCTTAAATAATGGAAGAGATTCCCAGTTATGTGAATATTTTTTAGTATATTTAACATTCTTTGTTGCCCCTGGGGGAGTGCCTGGATCATCTGGGTCCTCCATAATTGGATTCACAGAACTGAAAATTAAAATTTATTCTCTAACTCAACTATATATACAGGGACATTTGTTTCTAGATAACAACAAAGTCCACTGACATATGTAAAATGTATAATGATAAATACAGTCACCAAATCTGAGCACATTGCTCCAGTAACCAAATAAATATCAGTGGCAGTCACACAGGGATGCATTTGCACTCTACAGGTACGAGTAGGTTCTGTTCGCCAACTTATCCCTCCCCACTCCAACCCCTGTTAAAAACAAACAAAATGGAACAAATCTACAGCAGTCTCCACATGTATCTGATTTTTCCGAGGAGCTTGAAACACAGACCAAAAGAAATCTAGTAACAGCATCATAAACTTGATACCTCTCTAAGGTCAATTTTTTCCCCCTCAGGAAGCATTTTTGACCCTCAAGGTTAACCTCTCTCCTCACTAAAGAGAGTGTAGAATGTGGTGTTACTGCTGCATTTTACACACCATTATGGGACCACACAGTCTGACTGGCTATAAGTACTGACAAGTACGAGACATTCTGCTGAGCACAATGACCAACTACTGTCCTATTTTATGAAAATATTCCAGCCAAATATCTGGTCAGTTCCGTACGTATTCAGAGCAGTCATTGTCAGACCGGATATATACAATATTATACTGAATCTTCTCCAAACATTAGACTATTAGAGAAATACAATCCCCTATAAGGCCTTCCCTCCTACGGTTCCTCGTGCTGCCACAGGTCCCGGCAATAACAACAGCAGTCGGCTGAAGCTCACAGGCTAGCAAGGCTGCCACCCATATTTGGCATTTACAAAGGCCCTTTTTGAAATTTTCATTTCCAAGCCAAACAAAAGGTCAAGAAAATTAAAAACACTTCTTGGTATGTAATTTCTGGCAAAATATGCAAAAACTGGCAGAAGTGGCAGCCCTCGGACAGATGGCAGGCCGGGCGGGCATGTTATGAGGGCAGGCTTTCAAATATATAATTTAGTATAATATGATGTTTTTTCAGAGTGATGTGTTCTTTTGTTTTACTTCTACATTCGCTTGTTTTTAATCTTTCTGAATATAGTTTGATATAATTTGGTGTTTTTCGAAACGGTGTTGTTTTATTTCACTTCTTCATTCCTTTGAAATAATAAGGCATGGCCTAAAGAGACCCCAGTTATCCTAGATTTTTTTTATTACCCTAGACACTACCCTAGAGGGGGTGTGATTACTCTTGTTTAGGGTAAATTACCCTTGAATGAAAGCATAGTCGCAATGTGTACCCATGCTACCTGTGAGCCCTTGTCCTTGTCCAACCAGTGGAGTGAGCTAGTTGCTGGTCCTAATACTGTATACTACCTGCCTGTTTGAAAAACAGGGTGAATGCCGACAGCTCATGTCAGGATGGAGCCAAAATTTTCTTCTTCATGGTGGAGCTCCTTCAAAAGATGCTGTTGGAGAATTAGGTGATCATTTGCCCTGTGCTTGCCAATAACAGTTACTTCTGTCACTCAGAGAACATCCTGTTGTCAGCTGTTACTGATGAAGATGTTGGAGTATGCTCGATGGCAATCAAGTTGATGAAACAAGCACAGATGATGAAAATGGTGACCAAGCCTCAGTTAGAATATTTGAAAAAATCGGCACTGAAGATAAACTTTGATGCCAAGAAGTACTGAGCTGGTAGAGCCTTCTTCTGCCACAGTTCCTCCATTGCTGAAGAACAGACTGGGCCAAATACAGTAGATGAAAGCCAAGCTATCGTACTGGACGTGTACCCTTGCCATTCCCAAGGAGTGGAACGCTGCGTCAAGGACGTCACATCGACCACAAGTAAAGTATTTGGGCATGAATCACGTCATTGTATGCTCGTCCATTCTAAGCGATCTTGCAGCTTATTTCTGAAGCGAGAGAGTAAACAAGACTGTTCTTTCATTTTTCATGAAATAATGCCTTTCATATGATTTGAAAGCATTTATTTCAACTATTACTTTTATTTTTCTATCTATCTATCTATCTATCTATTGCCAGACGCCTCAATCCCGTTTGGGGTGGCCACAAACAAATCGCCTCCAAGTCCCCTTGTCTCCCGCCATTTCACTGCCCTGCTCCCAACTCACACCCCCCTCTCTCATATACCTCTCCACCCCATCCCTCCATCTCATCCTCGGCCTCCACCTCACTCACATACACTCTCTTCGTCAGTCTTTCACCCTCCATCCTCTCCACATGGCCAAACCACCTCAGAGTGTTCCTCATAACGCTTCCTATCACATCCACATCCACACCACAACGCTCCTTTATAGGCTATCCTCATTCGTCAGCCTGTCTCTCCACGTGACTCCGCAGGCTCCTCTTAAATAACTCATTTCCACTGCTGTCACTCTTGACTTGTGTCCTTCCAACAATGTCCAAGCTTCACTTCCGTACGTTAGAGTTGGTATCACAATACTGTCATGTAGTAACTGTCATGTTTTCACTTCCATGCTCAATTCCCTGTTTCTTATCACTGCTTTCAAAGAACCAGCAACCTCTCTTCCCTGCTGTACCCTTCAAGCACTTCACCCTCCAAACCTCCATCCTTACTCATCACACTACTTTTATTTTTAAAATTGAAATTTAACACAGAAGTTGCATTTTAGTTCATCAGAAAAAATAACATGTGTTTCTTAGTTTTTTGAGAAATAACTCTATTTTTTTATCAAAGTTGCTGGAATTGGCACATATATATCAAAACATTTTTTTCATAGTGTTATTGTAAAGGAGCACCATTCTGACTATGTTTCAACCTGGCAGTCCTAAGTTGGTTCGTATTTGACCCGCCCTAACGGACAGGTTGTCATAACAACGGACATATCCTGGCACAAATACTTGCAGTGTTAGGAGCACAGCAAGAACAGAAGAAAGATATACTTGTAGTGTTAAGAGCACAACAGGAACAACAAAAAACTTCAACCCTGTTACACAGTTCCTGATTTTATCCTCCTATATAGACCCTTTGCTCATGATGTCACTAGTATTGTCTGCATGACCGTTTTGACAAACAGGACAAACTCGACATTCACACACAGTACTTTCTAAGTGTGCATAATCATACCATACCCAACCCCCAAGATAATCTAGGATGATGGTGTTATTTGAATTAAGAAAAAATCTTCTTCTGAACCAGTGGAAAAAAAACGAGTAGGATTTTATACAAATACGGAATGAGACAAATTCTCCAGTTTCTGTTTGGGGCTTGACTCTTTGGGTGGCAAGATTGGAGGTGCTGTAGAGTACTGTGCCTGTGCAGTGATACCCTAATTTCTTGCTGAACACTTGAATCTCTGTATAAACATGTCTCAACAGTTGTCAGAGTATGTTTTGCAGCTCTGCCTGCAAGATAAAGAGCGGTACACTGCAAAACGTAAAAGTGTAGGAACTTGTGACCCATTCTTAATTCTAGTCTGCAGCCTGACACCGATTTTGGAATGCAATAAACTTCCCGAGTTTGACTTTCCAGAAAACTACTTATATCTCATATAGTATCCATCTGTGTTCACTGGTGAAGCAATGAAAGCCGACAAGAGTTCAGAAGCCTACAAGTACTTTACAAGTGGTAAAGTTCAAGATCTTCTCGTGTGGACTTGGCCAAGCAGAAAAACAGGAGTCAGCATGTGTTTGTTATTCTTACTAAGGTAAGTTATTTTTGTTTATGATTACAGCCCAGGTATTTTCCCTGTTGTTACTAGACACCATTTTCATGATGTGAACAGTAGAGTAGGGCAGACCTACCCTAGTAAAGTACCAACCAAATGTTACACCCAGTTTTTAGAACAGTGGTGATGAAGATATATTGTGCCCCTGGTACCACATTTTTTCAGTAGCCAGGCCCTGTTGATTTATCATTAAAATTTCATATCAAATATGTTGGACAGGAGGAATAAAGTATCTGGCCCAGCTAGACTTACAGTTGACAAAACTTAGTCATATCCCATCAAGTCATGATTGGTATTTCTTGAGAAATGTTAGCAATATTATTTTGTTGTATGGAAGATATGTTGTACTGATTTTCTTTTGGATTATATACGAGACAAACATTTTTCAAATATCCTGGCACCCAGTAAAAAAGTGTGGGATAAAGTTCACAAAAGCACTGATAAAGGTCTAAAACATGGTCATCATCTCAAAATCTGTTTATTTTCAGAAATATGAATGTTCTTGTGTTGGGGCTTTGGGAATGGGATAAAAGGTAATTTCCACACACATTCAAGCTGACATAAAGCATAGTATACCAAAATACACAATAATATTAAATAACTGAAAAAAAGAAGAAGAAAAAAAAAAAAGTGCCAAGAAGTATAATGCACAGTAGGCCTACTTATTTTGGTTAGATTTGGGCTTTTTTTTTTTATGTTTTTCAAACAGAAACTGTCAGAATCATTCATAACACTGGAAAATACACTACATTAGTAGAGTTCCTGCAAAACTCAAGGACAATATCATTCAAAACACAGCTCAATACACCAAATTAGTGAAGGTAACAACCTAATATTGCATAATTATATTCACAGGTAACACACTCCATGAAGTTGGGAGAGCCTGCTGTACGAGTCTGGGTGGCCTTACAAGAATCAGGATCTGTCGTTACTGGTCATTGTACATGCATGGCTGGAACATCAGAAGTATGTTCCCGTGTGGCTGCAACTCTGTTGCAGTAAGGAAGGGGTCTGATATTGTGTGGAATAGAACCTGCACATCAATGCCATGTGAGTGGAACAAGCCAGGCAAGAAAAAGCAAGAACAATATTCTGAGGCCAAAGAAATTAATTTTTGCAAACTCAAGCCAACCTCAGGGGGCTGCCAACCAGCACTATCAAGAAGTGGTTTTGCGAACAAAATTCCTCCTCCAGCTGAGTTGAGGAATGAATTCTTTCGGAGGCTGGCTGCAGCAGGTGGAAGATCTGCCATGCTGTCTCTGGTACTTGAATATTCTGATGAATTCATTCTAAGTTTCAAACGATATAATATCCCCAAACCATTACCTGAACTCTTTAATGCAGATTTCATGAAACTGAATTATGATGTGCTGGTACAGAAATGTCATGAGACTTTTCAAGATATCACCATGGATAATCATCAGGTAACAATGTCATGCATTTTCTCTCTGTCTGAATACCAACTTAATTTAACTACTTTTCTTACAGCATAGATGCTTACTTGTATCTCTGGTTTGTATAAAGTTGAACAAACTTTTATATTTGATGTTGATAAGTAACTCAAAGCTTTTGATGCTGTAGAGTTTATTAACCCACCATGTCCTGGCAGATTTTTCACCAATGAATCCCCCCGCCCCCCAAATCCTGGCAATTTTTTTTTTTTTTCTTTGGCTAAAACCTCTACTTTGTCTGAGAGAAAGTGTTCACATGAGCTTTGAAGTGGTCTAAACAGAATAGGTAGATAATTATTTATTTGGTACTAATTTATACGTAGTACAAGAGTACTCTGGTTTTCACACAATAATATAAACATTGTTACCCCCTTATCACTTCAGCTCGTTTCTTCCTATGGCACCACATAAACTTTGTCCTCCACATTGTCATTGACTGGGGAATCACTCTCGCCTTGAATTTGTACCACGGCGTGACATGGTGTGCTGAGGGGAGGGATCACGCTGGGTAAGGCATTGTCCCTGCCTGGCCTTGGGTAAAGGAAGGTGTCCCGTGTATATGTACCAAAAATCACGCACGAAATTTGAAAAATGTGCCAATGACAGACTCACAATTTCAAACCGTATGGATACGTCAATGGGTGTCACCGTGACAAAGCGTGGTGACGTATTACGTCAACAGGACGCCTCGGGTTAATACAGAATCTTGTTCATTGAAATCTTGGGCTGAGTTAGAAGGAACTGGTAACAAAGATTGAGCAGAATGTAACCACTTACATATTTGCTGCAGATCCACAAGCCTGAGCACTTAACAAGGAGTCAAAGCAAGAGCAAGACCTGGTTTGACTACAGAGCTGGACGTATAACAGCTTCCAACTTCAAGGCGGTGACCTGCACTGATCCAGCCATGCCATCTATATCATTAATCAAAAGGATCTGTTATCCTGCTGCCTTCCAGTTTGCTACAACAGCAACTCAGTAAGCATGCATATATATATATATATATATATATATATATATATATATATATATATATATATATATATTTATCTGTATTACTCTTTACACAATAATTATTGGTGGGTGGTTTCTAATAGCTGGATTGTATTTTTTAAAACAGTATATCTTGTGTAGTGATGTTGGGAGAGAAGGGATTTTATATGTGCACTGGCATCTGAAAAGCTAACTGATTTGTGTACCAAGGTAATGAGTCCTCTCATCAAACAGTCTGTTATTTACCCATAGGAAGCACTTTTGCTTTTTAGCCTCCACAGAATTCTTTACCTCCTCATCCCACCATGCTGTCCCCTTCTGAGACTCTGGTCACTGCTCACACATTTCTAGCCTTCCTCACTATTGCATCCTTATATTCATTCCACATGCTATAAGATCCTTGTGCTCTTCATCCTTTCCTCTTAAACATACTTCCACTTTACACTTACGGTACTGTATAAACACAGCTATCATCCTGTTATTTCCTTAGCCTTTCCACTCTTATTCTCTCTCCACACTCAACTACTGTACTGTACGTCTAACAGAACCAGACCTTAATTCCACAGTTAACCCCCCCGCCCCCCAGCATTTTTACCCACCTATGGACTGACTTATTGGTGCTGTCTCACAAGGTACCACCTTCGGTGCCTTTCACTTTAACACTTTCATAGTCTGACATTTTATTCTTTCTGCATTCCTACATCACCCTGTCCATGGAACTTTCAGGATTTATCTTCATATTTTCATGACTTATGCAAAATACATTATCTTGTGCCTGCCACTTTTAAATTTACAACACCTTATGTTTTCTTCATTAACAGATGGGGTTCCAGGCATGAGAAGACTGCCATTTAGGCATATAAATCTTCCATTCCTGAGGATCATGTAGACCTGCATGTGAGTGAAGCTGGGTTTTATATACATCCTAACCA
Organism: Coenobita brevimanus; assembly: GCF_032717465.1. Lineage (NCBI taxonomy): Eukaryota > Metazoa > Arthropoda > Malacostraca > Decapoda > Coenobitidae > Coenobita > Coenobita brevimanus. The sequence goes on along the minus strand of NC_137020.1, from coordinate 10,565,827 downwards.
TTCATTCCTGGGAGCCTCACCTGACGCCCATGTGACCTGCCAGTGTTGTGGAGAAGGGATAATTGAAATGAAATGTTCCTACAGTTTAAAGGATTCATCTTTTGAAAGCATGGCTAAATTAAAAGACTTTTGCTTAGAGAGTGTTCAGGGTAAAATCAGCTTAAGAAAAGATCATGCCTACTACTATCAGATTCAGGCTGAGTTAGCTGCATCCAAAAAAAAAATATTGTGATTTTGTGGTATGGTCAGAAAAATATGTGCATATTGAGAGACTTTCTTTTGATGAAACTTTTTTAAATTGGTGTATTGCCCAAGCTGAACAGTTCTTTAAGGTATGTGTCCTGCCTGAATTCCTTGGTAAGTGGTACACAGCAGCAAATGTGACAGAGCCTCATTTTCCAAGCAACAGCAATATTAACCTGTGGTGTTACTGCCAGGAAGTGGAATCCTCTGGCATGATAGAGTGTAGGAATGAAAACTGCAAAATCAAGAAGTTCCATGTAAACTGCCTAAGCCTGAAAGTTCATCCTAATGTCAAATATTACATTTGTCCTACTTGCAGGAAAGCAGAGGGAACCCCCCCAAAACAAAAAAAGCGTAAACATGAGTAGCTGAAGCAGCAAAGTTCATTATTGTTAACCCTGGACAGACATATCTTGGTGAAATTCACCCAATGATATTGCAACACGATATTAGATCTAATAATGAAGATAATGGAGAGAGTTCTAGAAGGTATGATTAGAGAAACAGTGAATATTGATGAGATGCAGTTTGGGTTTATGCCAGGCAGGGGGACCACTGATGCCATATTCATTGTTCAACAGCTTCTGGAAAAATACATTGGGAAGAAAAGGGATCTGTATTTTGTTTATTTGGAGAAGGCCTTTGACAGTCCCTAGAGAGGTGGTGAAGTGGGCAATGAGAAAGCTTGGCTTGGAGGAGTGGCTGGTTAGGGTGGTTGTGGTTATGTATGTAGGTGCTTGCACCCAGGTAAGAGTGAATGAATATTTGAGTGTTGAGTTTTCCGTGAACATTGGTGTCCATCAGGGGTCAGTTTTGAGTCCCATGTTGTTTATCAAGGTACTTGAAGCCCTAGCTCTTTGGCTAGGGTGAGAAGTGGTTGGAAGAAGTTCAAGGAGCTGTTGCCTCTCCTGACATTTGGGAGACAAGTTATGTGCTGGAGGTGGGGCTGGAGCTAGCTCTGTGGCTAGGGGGAGAAGTGGTTGGAAGAAGTTCAGGAAGCTCTTGCCTCTCCTGACATTAAGAGGACTCTCCCTACATGCTAAGGAGTCTTTGTATGCAGCATGTTAGGAGTGTAATGCTTTATGGTAGTGAGACCTGAGCAGTAAAGGAGGAGGATATTCACAGGCTCAGACATACAGAAATGACAATGATTTGGTGGATGTGCAGTGCATCCTTACGTGCAAGGCCTAGGGGGGGCTGGGTTTACAATGTTAGAGTTGAGAGGTAGGATGGGACTGGAGTGCATTGGTGTTGTGATGAGGGGAGGTAGACTGAGATTGTCTGGGCATGTGGATAGGATGGGGGATGTAATTGGGCGCAGAAGGTGAGAAGTGTTAATATTGGGGGTGGGGTTGTGAGGGGTAGAAAACAAAACGAAAACGTATTATACACGTTTCCCGTATCTCCAGAACATTCTCTCTCAGTAGCTGCGGTGTATGTAGTGACTTGGTGTTAAGTTGGTGGGTGGCACTGTACAGTACACCTCGGTCTTCATATATTGTTTACAGTGGTCGGGTAATTTTCACCCGGCCATGCCTATTGTGTGAGTAGTATTTTTCACGTATGGATTTCTGAGAAAAGAGGAGCTAGCAGCCTGTGTTTGGGAGGTCTTGAGGATGCAGGCAAGGAGTATAAAATAAGGAAAAAAAAAAAAAAAGTATATATTTAGCTATCAACTCTTAAACATTTTTTATTTTTTCAAAATGAGCTCATTTTTTTTTTTTTTTTAACATTGCTACCTCTCATTACATTTTCTTTAATACTTAGATCAGTGTGAACAAGAGAGGTTCTTCCACATTTATACCAAGTTTCATGAATAAATATTGATTAGAATTTTTTTTTTTCTTCCATGGCTGGGAGACCAATACCCAGGTATGCCTGTGGTGTTTCAAAAAAAAAAAAAATCTATGCCTATCCAGGGTTAAAGGAGCATGTAGAGGCAATATATATAGTATAAAATTTAGTTTTCCCAAAATAAGTCCGTGATATGACATAATATTAAGCATACCAAAAATAAGTACTTCTTATTACTCACTGTAATATGAAAAAATTATATATGTATGAATACCTGGTTAAGGTGGTGAACAAGGATGGTAGTATGCTGAGTGCCCCACCCCGTAAAAAGAACTAACTAAAAAAGCAAATAAAGCGCCTCGGACCCGGACGGACCATACATTGATGACTAAGGAACGGACAAAGGACATTCTGAGAGTAAGAACGTGGAATGTGAGAGGAGTGAATGATGAAGTGAAAGAGAGAGAGATTGTCCAGGTGCTTGAGGATGCAAAAGTGGATATATGTGGATTGACTGAAACTAAATGGAAAGGTGAAAGGATGAGAGAATGGGAATACTGTGTAGGTATATGTGCGGGAGTCAGTGAGAATGAGAGGGCAAGAGAGGGAGTATGTCTGATGATAAGCAAGAAGTGGAAGGAGAATATAAGAGAGTATGGAACAGTGGGTGCAAGGATTGTATGGGTGAGGATGAAAGTAGGTATACAAGCATGGGCGATTGTATGTGTATATGCTCCAACAGAGGATCGAGTGGCAAGAGTGAAAGATGAGTTTTGGGCGAGAGTAGAAGCATGTATGGACAAGTTTGAGAGGAGCGAGAGAGTGCTGTTGATTGGAGACATGAATGGCAAAGTCGGGAATGTACGAGTGGATGGAGTGGTTGGTCAGTGGGGTGTGCCAGCGGAAGTAGATGGGAATGGTAGTGCTTTGGTGGACATCTGTGCTGGTAAGGGGTTGGCAATAGCCAACACCTACTTTCGTCATAAGATGATCCACCGGTATACATGGAGAGTAATGAGGAGGATGGATGGTGAACTTGTTGAACGAAAGGCAATGATAGACTACGTGTGTGTGGATGAGCGAATGAGAAGACAAGTGTTGGATGCAAGGGTGTGGAGAGGGTGGGGGAATGGAGTCTCGGACCATCACTTAGTGATGGCCAAGGTAGAGCTGCAAAGAAAGTGGTTGAGGAGGCGAAGGGGAAGACAGGAGGAAGCAGCTCCTGTGAGAAGAGTGGAGAAATTGCAAGATAGTGAGAAGAGGACAGAGTATAAGAGCATAGTGGAAGAAAGATTGGGAAGGTATGAGCTAGAGCAGATGGAAGGGGTGGAAGACGTATGTAAGATATTCACGGAAGAGATAAGCACAGCGTGTGAGGCGGTTTGTGGAGTGAGGGAGGAGATGCAAGGGTGTGCAAGGGACAGCATGGTGGAATGATGAGGTGAAACGAGCTGTGGAACAAAAGAAGAAGGCATATGGTGAATGGTTGGCGAGCAGAGGTAGGGGAGAAGATGAGAGAGAGAAGAGAGAAGTATATGTGAGCAGGAGAAGGAGGTTAAGAGACTGGTGAAGGAGAGTAAGAAGAAAGTGGATGAAGAGTTTGGGAGGAATCTGAGTGTGAAATGGAGGGAGAGTAAGAAATTGTTTTGGAAGGAGGTAAAGAAAGTAAGGCAGTGTGAAAGGGGAAATAGTAGGGGAGTGAAAGATAGGAATAATAGATTGTTGGTGGAGAAGAGAGAAATTGAGGAGATGGAAGGAGCACTTTGAGGATTTGTTGAATGTGGAGAGTGAGAGCAGTGTGAGTATAAGTGGTTGGGGAATGGCTGGGAGAAGAAGAGATGAGAGGAGGGAGGAAGAGATCAGTAGGTCGGAAGTAGTGTGGAAGCGATGAAGAAGATTAAGCTGGGAAAGGCCCCAGGAATTGATGGAGTGTGTGGTGAAATGCTTAGGTATGGGGGTGAGATTGTTGTGGAGTGGATATGGAAGTTGTGTAGATTGGCTTGGGAAGAGGGAAGGGTTCCAGAGGACTGGAAATCAGGTATAATTGTTCCTCTGTACAAAGGAAAAGGGGAGAGAGAAGTATGTGGTAACCATAGGGGTATTTGCCTTCTTAGTGTGACTGGTAAAATATATGGTAGAATACTCATTGATAGGGTTAGGCATATGACAGAGGAGCTAGTTGGAGAAGAACAAGGGGGATTTAGGAAGGGAAAAGGGTGTGTAGATCAGATATTTGTTCTAAGATGTTTAGTGGAGAAGTATCTAGAGAAGGGAAGGAAAGTGTACGCTGCCTTCATGGACTTGGAGAAAGCTTATGACAGAATAGATAGGAAAGGTATGTGGAAGGTATTAAGAATATATGGAGTGGAGGGAAATTGTTGAGTGCTGTGAAGAGTATGTACGAGGGAGCTAGGGGCTACGGTGCGAGTGGATGGTGAGCTTGAGTGAGTTCTTTGATCTCAATGTGGGACTGAAACAGGGGTGTGTAATGTCTCCTTGGCTGTTTAATATATATATGGATGGGGTCGTAAAGGAGGTACAAGGTAGGGCAGTGGATGTGGGGGTGGCCTTAATGAATGAGGGTGAGATTTGGAAGCTTCCGGTGTTGCTGTTTGCTGATGACACAGTATTGTTGAGTGAAGATGAATGGGAGTTGCAAGGTTTGGTGAATGAATTTGGGACAGTGTGTAGGAGGAGGAAGCTGAAAGTTAATGTAAACAAAAGTAAAGTTATGGTGTTTGAGAGGAATGAAGTCACAGAGTGTGCAGTGAGGTTGGATGGTGAGGATATGGAGAATGTGAGTGCATTCAAGTACTTGGGTAGTGTGATGAGTAAGGATGGAACTTTGGGGGATGAAGTACGTGAAAGGGTACAGAGGGGAAGGAAGGTTGTTGGCACACTGAAAGCAGTGATGAGAAATAGGGAGGTGAGTATGGAAGTTAAGAAGTCACTGCATGATGGTATTGTGATCCCTACCCTGACGTATGGAAGCGAGGCGTGGACCTTGCAAGAGGGGAACAAGTCAAGAGTGAGAGCAGTGGAAATGAGTTACTTGAGAGGAGCATGTGGAGTGACATGGAGGGACAGGTTGACGAATGAAGAAGTGAAGGAACGTTGTGGGGTAGATGTGGATGTGGTTGAAAAGATTAGGAGAAATACACTGAGGTGGTTTGGACATGTGGAGAGGATGGAGAATGAAAGACTGACTAAGAGGGTGTATGTAGGTGAGGTGGAGGGAGGGAGAGGGAGGGGTAGACCGAGGATGAGGTGGAGGGATGGAGTTGAGAGGTATATGAGGGAGGGGGGGGTGAGTTGGGGGGAGGGGAGTCAAATGGTGGGTGACAGAGTGACTTGGAGGCGTTTTGTCTGCGGCCACCCTTTGCGGGATTAGGGCGTCGGGCTATAGATAGATAGATAGAATTCATCACCATTGTATCATGCCATTGAAGTCCTCATCCACATTGATGTTTATTTTTTTTTACAAAGATAATGTTTGGTTACTGTTGACGAATGTTATACTGTATTTGCTATAAGATTTCCTTGAAGCAAAAATAAATACAAAGTAGAATTGTGTTTACTGTACCCTACCTAAAATATATAAACATAAGACTGTTGCTTTTAATGTACCTAATGTTTTATATCCTCATTCAGATGGTATAATAGAAGTGCAAATATTTGTTAATGCACATGCTACATGAACAAACTTATCAAATGTCATCATATTTGTACTATCTTTGTATGTAAAGGGAATTTGCACAGGTCCTTCTGACATTGTGTACTTTTGGCGTACTAAACCAATTACCCTCTCTACATGGATACGAACTGAGGCAAGTTTTCGTGTACCTTCCACCTCTGATTTGCTCAACTGTTTTTTCCCTTTAGTAAATACAGGGATTTCTAATTTGGCTCCATGCAGGGCAACAGATTCCTCAGTGTTAAATCCCCTGTCAGCTAAAACTGTATCACCTGGTAACAAATTATCTAAAAACCCACAGTGCTCAGTTAGACGCTTGTCACTTACTCTACCTCCCCAACCTTTTGAAATGTAGGTAATGACTCCTTGAGGTGAGATGGCAATTAGGTACTTCAGAGTCTTTTGTGACTTATACATTGAGTAAGTCTGACTTTTAGCTTCTTGATCACTAGATCTCTCGAGGATTATTTCAAAACATCAAAACAATCTATGGTTGCAACACAGTTGGGATAAGTTGATCTACATATCATGGTAGAGTCTTTCTAACTTGTTCCCTCGATGGCCAAAATATATTGGAGCAATGGTGTTATAAAAAACATCAATACAACACATAATTGTTCTTGATACTGTTGTAATGTGAACATTAAACCTGTATGACAAATCCTGGAGCCTTTGAGTGAGCCGAAGTCGCATCAGAGTATCAGCTGACAAAATTGTGAAAGCTTTGCATTTTGCGTTTTCAGGTAGGGAGCCACACAATTCAACACAGTCATGGGCACTGCATAATTAGGCAAACCAGTGTAAAATTTAACTTTTTCACCTCTGCCTATGAATGATGCTTTGCTGAACTCAAGGTTTGCCACTTTATCTCTAAGCTGATACACTTCCTCTGTTCTAGCTCTTAATTCATTTTCAAGGTTTTCTAACATATGTACAGAGGCTGGCTGGCGTTTTAGGTCTAACAATGCTCTGGCAGCATTTTCTGTATTAAAATCCTGCCTGTCTTGCAAATCCTCTACATTTTCATCACGGATTTCTGTATTTGTTGCAGTATCTGTAGGAGCATCTTCAACAGTAAGGCTGGCTTGAACATCAGGCAGTGCCCTAGGCTCAAACACACATTGTACTTGGTTTGCTCTCTTCTTTTTCATGGCTTGGCGTACTTCATACTTTTCCAAGGCTGTGCTCTGTCTGTGGCCATCCAGTGAAAAAGTATGCTGGAACACAGATGGCACGTAATCATGAGACAAGGGATCCTTGCTCCTTCGACCTGGAAAATTTGATCTAACCAAGTTATTTGGGGTCATGACACCGCCAACAGTCATTTCACGACCAAGGTGGTGGTTGTATGATGAGGACATCATCAGTGTGCTGATAAGAACATCATTAGTGTGCTGACGAAGGCCAAAAGTTGAGCGACCATCGGCTCCCGAAATCATGACTACCGTGACTATTACTTGGGAGTTGTTACCAAAAAAGGCATGCATTTTACACTCCTGCAAATGCTGCATGAAACAAAGTTCTTAATCTGTCTCAGACTACTCAATATAATCCTAAAAAAAATGTTCTGTACACAGTAATAGGGCTCTACTTAACAGGACGCACCAGAGATAAAATGCTGGCTGCACAGCCTACTTACCTAATTGTTCTTACCTAATTGTATCTTTACAGGAATGAGTCAAGCTCGTATTGTCCCGTGTCTTAGACCATACTTATCGTACATATCCTTAAATTTGTGAATTGTTTTGGCACACACTATTTCATTCGGTAGTGCATTCCATTGATCAATTGCTCTGTTTGGGAAACTGAATTTCCTTACGTCTTTATCACCTCTCTTCTTATACAGTTTTTTGCAGTGTCCTCTTGCTGATGCTTCTCCATATGTTAAGTAATCATTTATGTCTATTTTCTCCTTTCCTGATATGCACTTATATAGCATTATCATGTCACCTCTTTTCCTTCACTCCTGTAGTGTTGGTAGATTCAGTTTATTTAGTCTTTCTTCGTAGCTTAGGTCCCTTAAGCTTGGTATCCATCTTGTAGCGGCCCTTTGAACTTTTTCAATCTTGTCTATATGCTTTTTGAGATGAGGACTCCAGACTACTGATGCATATTCCAGGGTTGGTCTAATGAATGATGTTATTATCCTTCTTAAAAGAAGCATGTCTTCATTTATGTATGTGAATGCTATTCTCATATTTGCAAGCAGTGTATACATGTTCCGTACCTTCTCGCTGATGTGGTCAGCCGGAGATAGTCTGTTATTGATAATCACACCTAGGTCTTTCTCTCTTTCTGATGTGTATAGGGTTTTATTTCCTAACTTATAATCCCAATCAGGTCTTTTTCCACTTTTACCAAACTTGATTACATGACACTTGTCCACATTGAATTCCATTTGCCATGTACTACTCCATTCATGAAGTTTATTTAATTCTTCTTGTAGCTCCCTACAAGAGTCTGTGCTAGTAATTCTCCTTTGTATTTTTGCATCATCTGCAAACATATTCAGATAGCTCTCATTTCCAGTGTTACTGTTTATATCATTTATGTACACTAGAAACATGATTGGTGCCAGCACCGAACCCTGTGGTACTCCACTAGTCACTTCTTTCCATGATGAGTAGTTTCCTCTTAGTACTGTCCTCATTTCTCTTTTTATGAGAAAGTCTTGCATCCAACAAAACAGTTTGCCTCGAATTCCTCCTTGATGGTACAGCTTCCATAAAAGTCTTTGGTGTGGTACTGTGTCAAAAGCTTTCTTGAAATCTAAATAGATACTGTCCACCCATCCTTCCCTTTCCTGTATTGTGTTTGTTACTCTGTCATAGTAGCTCAACAGATTAGTAACACATGATTTTCCTTTTCTGAAACCAAACTGTCTTTCTGTTATCATACTGTGTTCTTCTAGATGATTTACCCAAGCTTTTCTTATAAGTTTTTCTAATACCTTGCTTACAACACTGGTCAGTGATACTGGTCGGTAGTTGAGAGGATTTTGTCTATTTCCTTTCTTAAATATGGGGACTATATTTGCTTTTTTCCAAATATCAGGTAGTTTCCCTTGACTCAAGGATTTCTTGAAAATTAAAAATAATGGTTTACTTAACTCCTTTGCACATTCTCGTAACACCCAACATGAAATTTCATCAGGACCACTTGCTTTTCCTCTGTCTAATCTACTTAACTCCTCTTGTATTACTTTTTCTGCTATTTGTATATCTGGTAGTATGTGTGGACATGCGTGTTCCACATATTCCCTCTCAAAATTTTTTTCTTCTGTAAAAACTAATTGGAAATTCTTATTTAGTGCTTCACAAATATCTTTCTCTTGTGTATAAGTGATTCCCTCGTCCGTGATGGATTGTATTATATCTTTTACTTTGGTTTTGCTTCTGATATAGCTATAAAACAGCTTTGGTTGGTCACTACTTTTATTTATTATATCCTCCTCAAACTGTTTTTGGGCTTCCCTCCTTATTCTTGTATAGTCGTTTCTTGCCTGTTTGTAATTATTATATGCCCTTTCACTATTGTGTCTTCTGTATCTATTCCACAACAAATCTCTTCTTTCTTTTGATTTTTTACATTCTGTATTGAACCATTTCTGTATTTTCTTATCTGCTTCTTTGTGCTGTGGGATGTACTTCTGGACTCCTATTTCATAAACTTTACAAAATTTTTTATATACAGCATTTAAATCTTGTCCTCTAAGCTCATTTTCCCAATCAACTTCTAAGAAATACTTCTTTAGGTCTTGATAATTTCCCTTTTTATAGTTTAGTCTCTTTTTGTAACTGTCATTGCTGTTTACTATGTCATATGCTATCCTGAAGTTATAATTTAGTACTGCATGATCGCTTTTGCCAAGTGGAGGGTGATATATTAAACTGTCAATGTCATTTTCTTGCCTAGTAAATATTAGATCTAGCACTGAAGATACATCAAGTCCTCTTTTTCTAGTGGTTTCCCTCACATGTTGCATTAAGAAAAACTCTTGTACGAGATCCAGGAGCTTTTGGTCCCAACAGCTTTCTTGGCTATTTATATCTAGAGTATTCTAATTTATATTTGTATTGAAATCCCCAGATAGTATAATTCTTTCCCATTTCTCTTCCATTTAATGTAGCAAGGATCTTATACTCTGAATTGTACTCTCTGCCAGGTCCTCATATTCGTCACTTTCCCATGTGTTTGATCTGGGTGGCATATACAAATTGGCTACAATTACTTTACCTTCAGATGTGTCGATCTCTACTGCAATCAGTTCTACTTGTGATGGTATATCTAGGTTTATTTCCTTGACTTTTATTTTTTTCTTAGTTAATATTATAATTCCTCCTCCTTTTTTTAAATTTCTGTCTCTTCTCCATATATTGTATTCCTCTAAGTTTAGTATGTCATTGGATATCCTTGGTGTTAATTTTGTCTCATTGCCAGACGCCATGTATCCCAGACAGGGTGGCCAAGGGCTTAGAGTTAATTGTTTTACAGGGAGGGGCACTAATCCTCCACCAACCCCACTTGACGTAGGGATGCCAACAGCATCTGGTGTTCCCAGGCGGTCACCCATCCAAGTACTAACCAGACCCAACGTTGCTTAACTTCGCTGATCGAACGGGAAGCGGTGTACTCAACGTGGCATGGCCGTTAGGCATATTATTTGTGGTTCATTTTCTCTGACATAATCATTCATCTCTAGTAATTTAGATACCATTCCATCCACATTTGAGTACATCAACTTTATCATCTTGTTTATATACTTGTCATGACATGGTTCTACTAACTTCCTCCTTTTTCTTCCATCCTGTTTGTGTACCACTTTCGTACCTGCAATCCTATTACTTTGTAAAATTTCTTCTTCTCCTCTTCTGATCTTCCCTCATTTTTTGTTTTTGCTTCCTCCCTTTTCTCTTTCAGTAATTCCAGTTCCTCTTGTGTTAGGCATCTTTTTATCCATACATTTTTGAACTCCTCTTTTTCCATAAGATTCTTTGCATTTTTTAGTATCTCTTCCACAGTGTTTACACTCTGGAAAGTCACCTTTAGAGGTCTTGTCTTGCTTTTCTCGTATTTCCCTAACCTTTTGTGTTCCTCTATGTCTTTACTACAGATTTCCTCTGATACTTCCTTCAGTAAGCTCATTACATTTGCCATCTCCTTTTTGTCTCTAGTGATTTTGTTTTTAATTTCTTCCTCTTCTATACCAGTGATTACTATTGATTTATTTATTTCTACTGAATCTCTGACTAACTTTGGATTGTTTTGGATTATTCTTTTCACTTCCTTTATAATGTTTTTTTCCTCCACCCTTGTTTCTAAGTCTTTCTTTACTTTCACCATTTCAGCATACGTGATTTCTGATTTGGCTGTCAATTCTGTCGTTTCACTGCAGCATTCCACAGATGTTTTAGATGTGGGTCACTTGGGAAACTATAAAATGATAGTGTACATCCTGGCTTCTTCCTATCGGTGCATCCAATCGCCACACACAAGTAAACCATGATGATCTTGCTCCGCAGTGAGTCTGCTAGGCAGTTGCCACCCTGTTGTTTCGCCACCCATACATCGTCTGCACCGTGTGCAGACGACGCTGATGACGTAGGCACAAGCCCTCTGTACAGGTAATTTCTTGCCTTACCTTTCTTACCTGGCTGCTTATTCTCTCTACCTTACTGTTTGCCACCTCTTGTTGCTTGTTTCCTCATCTCCTCACACATCTGGTAAAGGTCCTGTCTGCCCACTCATCTCCTCACATATCTGGTGAAGTTCCCATCTGCCCACTCATCTCCTCACACAGCTGGTGAAGGTCCTGTCTGCCCACTCATTTCCTCATACAGCTGGTGCAGGTCCTGTCTGCCCACTCATCTCACACAGCTGGTAAAGGTCCTGTCTGCCCACTCATTTCCTCACACAGCTGGTAAAGGTCCTGTCTGCCCACTCATCTCCTCACACAGCTGGTGAAGGTCCTGTCTGCCCACTCATCTCCTCACACAGCTGGTGAAGGTCCTGTCTGCCCACTCATCTCCTCACACAGCTGGTGAAGGTCCTGTCTGCCCACTCATCTCCTCACACAGCTGGTGAAGGTCCTGTCTGCCCACTCATCTCCTCACACAGCTGGTGAAGGTCCTATCTGCCCACTCATCTCACACAGCTGGTGAAGGTCCTGTCTGCCCACTCATCTCACACAGCTGGTGAAGGTCTTGTCTGCCCACTCATCTCCTCACACAGCTGGTAAAGGTCCTGTCTGCCCACTCATCTCACACAGCTGGTGAAGGTCTTGTCTGCCCACTCATTTCCTCACACAGCTGGTAAAGGTCCTGTCTGCCCACTCATCTCCTCACACAGCTGGTGAAGGTCCTGTCTGCCCACTCATCTCCTCACACAGCTGGTGAAGGTCCTGTCTGCCCACTCACCAGTTCCTCTAGCTTTGCATAGTGTTGTGCTTGAGCTTCTTCTTATTCTTGATATTTCTTTTGTTCTTGATCATTTCTTTTATTCTGGTTATTTACTTCGTTCTTCTTGCTGTGCTTCCAGATGTTTCTTTTCTTTTTAATTTCTTTTCTTCTTTTTGCTGTGCTTCTTGATATTATTGATCTTATTTTTTCTTCATTCTTCATAATATTTCATGGTAGTAGGTGGTGGTGACCATCATCCACTCAGTTGATGTAGTGCTGCCTACTTCTCCGTTTACTTTTTCATTCTTTTTCTGTGTCCAGTCTCCTCTCTTCCTATTTTTCCAATCTTTCCTGTCACTTTTTATTATTATTAAAATGCGTGACTTAAAGAACAGTGCCCCCGAAATATACCATAGTGCCCCCGACAACAGGGCAAGCAAAATACAGCTCAGTATGCCCGAGGATGTACCGACACCCCCACATGGACCCCACGGGGTAGCCACCACCAGTCACAACAACTCCCAGCAACAGCGACATATGTCAGCCCGGGCCGTGCGCCCCTATGTCACGCAGACACCACGCTGTCGCCACCGTAGGAGAAAGACACTACCTTCATGGAGTGGGATTGTTGAACCAGCTAGGGGTGGAGTTGTCATAGGCACTCCAGACAGCGCCCCTCCGGTAGAGACGATCTATGGTCGTTCTCATCCTCGTGAGACGATCTATGGTCGCTCCGAAAGTGCTCCGGTAGAGATGATCTACGGTCGCTCCCATCCTCGTGAGACGATCTATGGTCGCTCCGAAAGTGCTCCGGTAGAGATGATTTATGGTCGCTCCCATCCTCGTGAGACAATCTATGGTCGCTCCGAAAGTGCTCCGTTAGAGACGGCCTATGGTCGCTCCCATCCTCGTGAGACGATCTATGGTCGCTCCAAAAGTGCTCCGGTAGAGACGATCTATGGTCGCTCCGAAAGTGCTCCAGTAGAGACGATCTATGGTCGCTCCCATCCTTGTGAGACAACCTATGGTCACTCCGAGAGTGTCTTGGTAGAGACGGCCTATTGTCGCTCCCTTCCTCGTGAGACGATCTATTGTCGCTGCGAGGGTGTGCAGAAAGAGGTAAGGAGAGAGATGTCCCTACAGCAGGAGACTAGAGCCCAGGCTTCCTGTCCCAGAGTGACCCAGACAGGCCTCACAGCCTCCCCTGGTCTCTGTTCCCCACGTCTGGCTCTAGAGCAGACGCACCTGACGGACCCCAGTGAAAGTCGCTGCCGCAGCCCTCCTCTGTCGGCGCCCCTAGACACTGGAGACCGCAGCCCACAGTCTCTCTCAGTTCTCCCCAGGACACACGGGCGCGATCTCCCTGTGCCCCCACGACGCCGTAAGGCCCTCACTACAGGCCGAGACTTATCACAGAGGTTCCTGGAGCTATTCAGCCCCAGTCCCAAGGGCCACACTCCTGAGCCCAGCCCGGAAGCCACGGGTAGCCCAGGACGCGAGAGGACGCCCTTACGAGTTATCTCGTGCCCTCTTGGCACGCCTCGCATTGGCGGTGCTCCTAGCCCGGCAGGATCGCCGACAACATGTTCCTGCCTTTCCCCCTGATGAATACGTGTGATACTGTAGTACGAGTGATTTAGGTTAAGTGTGATTTCCCCTAGTATAAGTATTGTGCAGTGATTTCATATAGTGAATATCGGGGCAAATATGATCACAGTGAGAAGCTAAAGGACGAGTGTGTGGAACAAGATCTGATGAACTGTGTTTATGAGTGACATCCCTTTTATACAATTATTAAGCCTGTGCCGCCTGGAGATTCTCCTATAATGACATACCTCCATTACCGTGAGCTCTAAAGGAATATTGTGAAAGGGAGTATTAATGGTATTCTCTCCCTCCCCCACGCTACCCATAAAACTTGTTTATCACTCTCTCTCACTCCAATATCCCGAGTAAATGTGAATCAAGAATAAAATCAATTATCAAAGTCCCTTGGCTAGTGGAAACCGTATAAACTTCACGGCTAATATCTGCCGCTCTCCAGTATTACCATAACTTTCCCCTAGCTGTCACAAGTCACTCCCCGCACCCTCCCCTATCTCCTCCTCGTGAGACGCAACCCCCCCCCCCCGCGCCACCCGCACGCGCCTATATTCACTGCACTCTTGATACACTAGGATTGATTGTGTTGTCATTACTATCAGAGCAGCAAGTATCCTGCGAGATACCCGTATTCTAGATAAGGTTTTATATTGCTATGTATTGTGCTGTAATATCTGCTGATTTGTCCTGTGTCTGATTGTGGTAATATACGTGTAAAGGTTGTTGCCTAGAGTTTTTGTGTCCTGCCTCTCTTTATTGCACTAAGCTCCGGTCTCGAAAGAGGACCCCGCTCTACGTTAGGTGTAATAGGAACGAGAAGTCGAGCCTAATTTCACCTAGCATTACAATTATTCTTTTCTTTTCAGGTAGCTTTACATTGAGTGACAACCCTAATGGTTTCCTGTAAGCCAGGAAACCATTTACAGTGCTGGGTGGTAACTGTATGACCAACTCATATGTCTTCCCTATGTGTCAACAAGTGGGTTGGTGAAGGGTTGGTGCCCCTCTCTGTCAAACATTAAAAGACAAATGGCCACCCTTTGCGGGATCATGGCATCTGGCTATAGATCGTTTTATTTCATTTATAGGGGCTACAACATGCATGCATGCATCAGCTTTGGTTGTCTAATGGTGGCCCTCCATTCTGCCAGGGCTCAATCTCTGGAAGCTTCCCTATTCTGTCCCTTATCGCTGAGGTCACACTTTATGATAAACCAGGTCTTTTTCGGTCTGCCAGTCACGACCATACCTCCAACGTTAACAATTCTCACTTTCTGCATCCCATCCTCTCCACATGCTCAGACCATCTCAATCTACCTCTCCTAATCACACCAATACACTCCAGTCCCATCCTTCCTCTTAACTCATCCACTGTAAACCTAGCCTCCTCCCCCCCAGGCCTTGCATTCAAGGACACAATGTAGGCTACATCCACTAAATCATTGTCATATCCGGATGTTTGAGCCTCCTATACTGCCTGCCCAAGTCTCACTACCATACAGTATTACACTCCTAATATATGCCACCCATAAAGATCCTTCAGCACAGGGAGGGCCCTCTCAGTGTCAGGAGAGGCAACAGCTCCCTGTACTTTTCCAACCACTCCTCTTTCTGGCCACAGAGCCTCACCTCTAGCACATAACATGACTCCCAAATAACAGAACTCTTCTTTACACTCGAGAGACATCAGCAGTCCTCTCACACCTGACAATCCCCACATGCTCTCCCCAACACACTGCACACATGGAATCAGCATCATCTCGCTGTCTACCTCTAATAACACTACATCTCTTATGTACCCGCTTATCACAAACACTGCACAAGATGGAACTACTTCCCACGCCTTTGTGGCAAATCACACATGGCCACTCTCCCTCTTCTTTGACAAATTCATCATCAACCCTAGATACCATAACATTTTTTTTTTTTATTCATTTATTCTCAAGCCCTTGTGCCCCATACCATCTTTTCCTTTCTAAATCATTCCCTTGCCTTCCTTTCATTCTCAGCAATCAACACAAAATCATCAGTATACAACATCTCCCACAGGAGTCCAGCCTGAAGTCACGTGAGAGGTCATCAAGCACCATGATAAACAATAAAGGGCTCAAAACTGACCCCTGATGCACACCAACGTTCATGGAAGGCCCATCACTCAAGTTTCCATTCACTCTCACCTGGATGTGAGCACCCACATACATGGCCATAACCACCCTAACCAGCCACTCCTCAATCCCAAGCTCTCTCATTGCCCGCCTCACCACCTCCCTAGGGACTGTCAGTGGTCTTTCCAAATAATCGAAAACAAAGTACAGTACACCTTTCTTTTCCTTCTTCTATATTTTTCCTGAAGCTGTTGAATAGTAAGGCATCGGTGGTCCCCTTGCCTGGCATAAACCAAAATTGCATCTCATCAGTATGCATTCTTTCTCTACTCATACCTTCTAGAATTTTTTCCATTACAGTCATCATCTGGTCCAAAAGTTTTATGCCTCTATAATTTCCTGTCTCCAGGGCATCACCCTTCCCCTTGTACATATTTACAGTCACACTCTTCAGCCAGTCATCTGGGACAATATTATATATCTGTTCTATCTACTGCCAGACACCTTCTTCCCAACTCACACACCCCTCTCTCATATACCTCCCCACTCCATCCCTCTAGGCCTATCTCATCCTCGGCCTCCGCCCTCCACCTCACTGACAAACACTCTCTTCATTAGTCTTTTGCTCTCCATCCTGTCCACATGGCCAAACAACCTCAGTGTATTTCTCCTAACATCTTGTATCACAGTCACATCCACACCACAACACTCCTTTACTTCCTCATTAATTTTGTCTGTTTGTCTCTCCATGTAACTCCACATGCTCCTCTCAGATAACTCATTTCCACTGCTCTCACTCTTGACTTACGTCCTTCCAACAAGGTCCAAGCTTCACTTCCGTACGTTAGAGTTGGTATCACAATACTGTCATGCAGTGACTTTTTTACTTCCATGCTCACATCCCTGTTGCTTATCACTGCATTCAAAGAACCAACAACCTTTCTTCCTTGCTGTACCCTTTCAAGCACTTCACATTCTAAACTTCCATCCTTACTCATCACACTAATCAAGTACTTAAATGCATTCACATTTTCCATTTCCTCCTCATCCAGCCTCACTGTACATTCAGTGACTTCATTTCTCTTTAAGACCATAACTTTACTCTTCCCTACAATCACCTTTAGATTCCGTTTCTTACACACTCCCAAACTCATTCACCTAGCCTTGCAGCTTCCCTTCGTCTTCACTTAACAGCACAGCAACATCTGCAAACAACAGTACAGAGAGTTTCCACACACTGCTGTAATGGGGTGTATAAAAGCCCGAGTTGCTTAGAGGCAAAGTGGGGATCCTCTTTTTGGCTCAATGGTAATGTGCGCGCATATGAAATGCGTGGGCCTGAGTTCGAATCTTGGCCAGGACAGTAATTAATTTGTTAAGTTTCATTTCAGTTATTACATTGGTGGCAGCGGTGGGATGAGAGGCAGGGCTTGGTTGGCAACTTGATGTTGGTCCTTGGTTAGCTGACAGCATCCCTGTCCTTACATCCTAGGGATGGGCTGTTTCAGTGTGGTCTGCAGCCTCCCCATGGAGGCCTCCGATGCTTATGCTACCTTGTGGGTTCGAAACTCACCAGATTAATCACGAAGGGGAGAAAAGAGGGATGTAATGGGGTGTATAAAAGCCCGCATTGCTTAGAGGTAAAGTGGGGATCCTCTCTTTGGCTCAGTGGTAATGTACACGTATATGAAGCGTGGGGGCCTGAGTTCAAATTTCGACCAGGATGGTGATTAATTTGTTAAGTTTCATTTCAGTTATTACACTGCCCTCTCTCATTAGGGCCGCTCCAACATCCACTGCCCTACCTTGTATCTCTTTTGCAACCCTATCTATATACAGATTGAACAACCATGGAGACATGACATATCACTGTTTCAATCCAACCTTCAAATAGAAAATTCACTCAGTTCACTGTCCACATGCACTGCAGCCTTAGCACCCTCATACATGCTCTTCAAGGCATTCAACAACTTCCCATCTGCTCCATATATTCTTAATACTTTCCACAATCCTTGTCTATCCACCCTATCATATGCTTTCTCCAAATCTATGAAGGCTGCATACAACTTCTTTCCCTTCTCTAGAAACTTTTCCATTAAAGACCTAAGAAATATCTGATCTACACAACCTCTTCTCCTCCTAAAACCTCCCTATTCTTCTCCACCTAATTCCTCTGTTATTTCCCTAATTCTGTCAGTAAGTATCCTACCATATACTTTTCCTATTACACTAAGAAGACAAATGCCCCTATGAATACCACACACTTCTTTTCCCCCTTTTCCTTTGTACAGGGAATAATTATACCTGACTTCCAATCCTCCAGGACTCTGCCTTCCTCCCAGGCCAATCTGCACATCTTCCACATCCATTCTACTACTATCTCTCCCCCATGCTTCAGCATTTCACCACACACCCCATCATTTCCTGGGGCTTTCCCCAATTTGACTTTCTTCATTGCCTCCACAACTTCCATCCTACTGATTTCTTCTCTTCTAACGTCCCTCCTTCACCCAGCCATTCCTCAGCCACTTATACTTGCATTACTTTCATTCTCTATGTTGAACAATTTCTTGAAGTATTCTCCTCATCTGCACACTTTTTCTCCCTTCTCCACTAGCAGTTTACCATTTTTATCTTTCACTCTCCTACTAACAGCTTTATCACCCTGTCTGACTCTCTTTACCTGTTTCCATATCTCACTGTAGGATATTTTTACTTTCTGAAATTCATTTTTTTTTTTTTTTTTTTACCAGCGTCGCCATAGTGGTCAAATCGGAACCAAAACGAATTACCTGTCATTAGCCTGGACTACACCCAAGCTAATTACACCTCAGTCACTGGGCTAATGGGAGTTAAGGATGCTCTAATAGGGTGACCTGGTGTGGCAGTGGATCCATTTACCTGTTATAGGAAGTTGCCATTGAAAAACTGCGTGTCGGGCCAAAATAGATGCACAGATAGACTGATAGAGTGATTGCATGTTGAAGGAAGAGTATCTCTGTATCTGCCTATCTATATCTATCAGTCAATCAATATATCTACCTCTCTATCTAGAGAGACTGTGTTTCGAGGATGAGAGGTAGATGGATAGATAGGTAGACAAACAGGGATTGCGTGTCACAGGAAGATACATAGATAGAGATGCTGCATGTGGAGGGAAGATACCGTACATACATCCTCGTACATACATACATACATACATAATATGCATACATACCTACATAATATACGTATAACACACATAGGCAGATGCAGCAGGTAGATAAGTACTTGGATAGATAGACAGACAGACAGGTAGGTAGGTCGATAGGTAAATAGATTAATAGATAAGTAAATAGATAGACAGACAGCCAGGTAGGTAGGTAGATAGGTAAATAGACTAATAGATAAGTAGGTAGATAGGTAGGTAGGTACAAGTTAGATTAATAAATTGATGGATACATAGATAGGTAGGCAGATAGATAAACAGATATATTAATAAACATACATAGACAGACAGACAGGCAGACAAAAGTTACATAAAAGACAGATGGATAGACATTGGTAGATAGATATATGGATAGGTATATAGGTAGGTAGGTATGCAGATAGATAGACCATACCACTCCTTAGAGGATAGCAAAGTTCAAACTCGTAATGACTTAACCTAAGTTTTACTAAGCACTAAGAACTGAGACAGATTACTCCTGAAACTAGGAATGAACCCAAACGAAATAATAATGAGAATCAACACTAGAAATACGAAACTTTAAAAGCTACATTAATATTGAAAGAATATTGATACACACACACACACACACACACACACACACACACACATATATATATATATATATATATATATATATATATATATATATTAATCCCATGGTCACAGTTGGACTCGCGGGAAGACTCAAAGAATACTGATGCACATGAATATATTAACCCCGTGGTCAAAGTTGGACTCGTGTGAAGATTCAAAGCATACTAAGACACTCTCTTAAGATAACCCGCCACATCCCGGCGACGTATGGATACGTCACCCCGTTTTGTCACGATGACACCCGATGATGTATCCATACATTATGCAATTGCAAGGTCCTTCTTTTTCACATTTTTCAAGTTTCACGGGTGATTTTGGTAGGATTATGTGGGAGACCTTCCTCTACCCAACGCCAGGCAGGGATAATGCCTGGCCCCCCCTCCCCCCACCGCACGTCATTTTCTCGGCAACTCACCTGTTAGCAGTGGCCTGGCCAGTAAAGATATGTCGCACCACGGTCTCTCCAGTGACGAAATTCAAGGCGAAAGTGATTCCTGAGGAGGAGGACAAAGGAAGAAATAAGCCAGAGGAAGAAGAAAGCAGAAGTGATGAGGTGGTAACGTCATAAAAGAAGGTGCCATATGTTGATGTTTTTGGTGAGTGAACAACGCTTATATCGCCTATATTATTGTCTGAAAACCAATATACTCTTGTACTACATATAAATTTGTACCAAATAAATAAATTTCTAACCAGTTATGAATGGTTTGAAATAGCTACCCCTCTCATTGAAAACGTTTTCTCTTGAGCCTGGCCTGAGAGAACACGGTAACAAGGTAAAGGTACTCTTACTTCTACCGTATTTCTAAACTCAACTGAGCACTTTCTCTCTGAATTTTCGATGTTTCTCATAAAAAGCGGAGGTTTTACCCCCAAAAAAACTTTTCTAATATCTGCCGGGATTGGAGGGGGGGTCATTGATGAAAAATCTGCCGAGATGCGGCGAGTTAAACTCGCTCAACTCCAGAATCATATACAGTAAAGTCACAATAATTAATTGAACAATGATCAAATAAACTGTAATCAAAATGGACTGTAAACAAGATGGACCAGCCGATATATGTCATTTAAGCTACGTGAGCTAGGAAAAGTGTGTGTGTGTGATCGTGTGAGGCACTGGCA
Organism: Coenobita brevimanus; assembly: GCF_032717465.1. Lineage (NCBI taxonomy): Eukaryota > Metazoa > Arthropoda > Malacostraca > Decapoda > Coenobitidae > Coenobita > Coenobita brevimanus. The sequence goes on along the minus strand of NC_137020.1, from coordinate 10,545,064 downwards.
GTGGTTTGAAACGGACGATCTGCAATGTTGAAGAGAAGCGGCGGTCTCATTAATCAGTACAAGAGGGATCAGGGGAAAATATGACTCATTTAACTCTCGAATATGAGGACTTATTACACGAGGGAGAAAAAAAGGGGGGGAAGGATGAGAGTTCAACACTAACCTGCAATGTTGAAGAGAAGTGGCGGTCAGGTCGGTTGTCGCCTCCCCGTGCCTTTTTATACTAAACCAAGACATTGTTGGGGAATCGGCTAAAACTCTAACTAATTACTTTGTAATATTTTCAACTCTCTAGGATCTTTAGGAATGCGAGAGATACGTTTGCACTTGACATTCGTAGCAAAATGACTTATGATGTTGAAATTTTTGTGATAAGCGTACAGGAACTACTATCATAACGAAGCCAAATCAATTAGAAATTCAGTTTTATTACCCGCATCGAGTTATATGCATACTTGACTGTAAACACGTTTCAATAACATGAATTTCACTCTTCACAAATGACTACCTGTATCTTCAATATTCTTACTTCAGACATTTTCAATTCACCTCTGCATAGTACAAAAGGGGAAATCTATTAATTTTGGCAGGTAAATCTCTAGATTAGAATATAAAGGAAGACATTCGCTATTTTTAATCTCTACTAAAATTTCTCGGTTACACATCTTCGTTGGCCAGCGCTGGTCCATATGTATTACAATTAATCATACCCACACCAATACTCGACTTAATATTATCAGTATCAGAATCATGTTCATATTATGAATATCAACTAAGACTAGACTTAAATACAGAACTTAATGGTTAAATCATGAACTGTACAGACTATATTTATAATATTAGCTAAGATTACACATACCATACTAGCTTATATTAATATTTAAAATTATGGCAATACACGGGTCCTTCCTCTGGAAAAAAAAAAAAAAATTAACGTCGGAAGTCATCATTCATTTCATTCATCTGCATTTCTTAGGGACGTGTGTGCGGACGGGATGGACTTACCAAATTTGACTGTGAACCTCTCTATATGAACAAAGATTTCCCTGACTCTTCCTCCTATAAGTGGCACCTGTCGGTCCACAAGTAAAATCATGTACCCCAGTGTGTCGCTACTCTGTCACTGTACTCTTGAAATCCAGCAGAGAGGTATGCCCCAGCCAACCTCCTGCCTGGGTGGAAACATGGTCGTCTCACCTGGACTGACCAGTACTCTTGCTGCCAGGATCGTCCCAGGGGCGCTTCCCATTCACACCGCATACAGACTAATCGCATTCACACTTTCATCCATTCATTCTTACACTTCCAGCTCTCCACTTAGCCGACAATGAGCGCCTGTCAGGTCCTGAGGTCTCTGTTCCACCCTAGACCATGTTGACTGTAACTTGAGGGATAGGTTTGCACTACCCCCCGAATTAAGACACCCTAATTTTCCACCGAACTGGGCTGTGCCCATAACCCAAACTCCTGTGAACTCTCGATGGATGAAACTTATCTTGAACTCTAACTGTCCCAGTCAATAGTCAGACAGTCCGACCCGCACACATTTCCCTAACCATCTCTTAACTAAATACTGCAATAACCAGCTTCGACACTCAACATTCTTCAGTAAGTCTCTGGGGAGGGCGTCTCTCATGGGGCAGTAATTGTTGATTAATTGGATCAGGTTCAAAGGCCTCTTCTAGGGTTTCTAAGAGCCACTATTCACCTACATAATAGGGTATCACTTGTCCTGTGGCTCTTTGTACCCTTTTCCCTGTGAACACATTTTCTACCACGTACACACTTCCATCCATCAACACTTCCACTACACGGTACAGACCATCCCATTTCACATTAAGTTTTTGACACGTACCAAGTACCACAGTTTCCTTCTTAATCCACACAAGGGTTCCAACTCCAACTGTCTGATTTTTCTGCCTTCGGTTAGCAATGTCTCTATAGCGACGCATCATTTTCCGGTGTGTTTCCCGAATGAGAGCATGGGCGACAGCCATCTCGTCTTCCTGACCGTCAACATAGGGTTAAGGTGCACTGCCTAGCCTAGGTGGATGGCGAGAGATGAAGGCGAAGTAGGGTTGCTGTCCCGTGGATGTATGGACTGCCTGGTTCATGGTGATCTGACATGACTGGAGCAGTTGGGGCCATTGAAGAGGGTGGCCCTGACATAGGGCGGAGAGGACTGACTTCAGGGTCCGATGCATCCACTTGGTGACGCCATTCCCTTGGGGATGATAGGGGATCATGTAGTACAGGGTGATTTGGTGTCATTGGCAGAATTGCTGAAAATCTCTACTGGTGAACTCACCTCCGTTGTCCAGGACGATACTGCGGGGTGTGCCATACTCTGCCACATGCTGCCTGAGGTTGTCTATGATGTGTGTGAATTGTTTTGTTTTGAGGGGGAAGAACCTAACGAATCGGCTATAATGGTCCACTACTGTAAGAACGTAACGGTAACCCTGGACTCCAGCAACCATATCAGTAAGATCTATCCCAATCTTCTCCAGCAGCTTATTCACTGGAGGCAATTCCTTCCACTGTTACTGCAATCCAGTGTCCCCTTTGAATCTCTGACAAGTCACACATTTTTTTTTATATATTCACACACATCAACATTAAGATATTGCCAGTAATGCAGTTCATCTGCCTTTTTGATAGTTTTCTTTTGTCCTACAAGACCAGTTAGCCCATATGCATGTTGAAGGGCCTGTACAACTAAGGCACAAGGGACTCTGAGGCTGTAATGAAGACTACCGTCTGCCTTCTCCTGCACAAAATATAACACTTCGTCTATTAATGCAAACTGATCTAAGGTGATTTTGGTTAGTCTTTTGGGGGGAACTCTACCACCTTCGAGATACTGCACTAGTTCTCCCCACACAGGTTCTTCTCTTTGACAGGCCTTCATTTGTTCTCGATCTAACCCGAGCCAGATGGCTTCAGGTGGATGGACTACTACTCAAACTGGGCATGACAACTGATCTGCTACAAAATTGTTTTTACCCTTGAGATACTGGATATCATAGTTATATTCTTGCATTTCTAGGATCCAGCATATTCATTCAAGGTGATTTAGTCTTCTGCTTGAATATACTAGTGAGAGGTTGGTGATCAGTAACTATGGTAAAACGGGTACCCCACAGATAATGATGGAAGTTACAACACACCAGGACTAGAGCTAGGGCCTCTTTATCTGTCGCTGAATATCGAGTCTCACAGGGGTTCAAGAAATACCCGATCGACTTGTTGGTACCATCTGATTGAATCTGGCTTAGGACTCTGCCAACATGAGTGTTACCAGCGCCTGTAGTGAGAACGAACAGTTGTTCTACCCGAGCCCTAAGACGCGGGCGTTCATGGAGCAAGACTTGAGATATTTAAAGGATTTCTGGCATTCGTCCGTCCAGATAAATGTTACTCGAGATTTAGTTAAGTTGGCAAGGGGCGTAGCAACTTTTGCAAACGATGGAACATGTTTTCTTTAAAACCCATACCTTCCTAGAAATCGCTTTACTTCCTTTACTGTGGTGGGAGGTTTCATCTTTGCGACTGATTCAACATTCTTCGGATCAGGTTTACTTCCTTCGGCAGAAATCTGATGACCTATCAAGGTGACTTCTTTAAGGCCAAATTTGCATTTACTGAGATTTAATTTCACTCCATTTTCAGTACGGTAAGTAACTGGAAAAGCTGTCTCAGGCGGTCAAGTAAAGTTGGGAAGTCTGGAGCCCAAAGGATCAAATCGTCTAAAAAATTTCTGACCCACCCTTTCTGTAGGAGGGGTGTTAGTACTGAAGCCATTCGCCTGGAAAAGATTGCCAAGGAGCAATTAAGTCCGAATGGGAGACGTCGAAACCGGTATAGTGTGATCCCATCACTGAATGTAGTGAGGTCACGACTTTCTTCAGCTAACGGAGTTTGGAAATACGCCTCTCGCATGTCAAGTGACATAATACTGCTGTCTGGCCGCTAGTACTACTAGTTCATCCAATCGTGGGAGGGGGTAGCTGTCAGTTCCGAGGTGTTGATTCACATGACGATAATTAAGGCACATACGTTTGCTACCATCTGGCTTATTTACACATACAGTGGGTGACAGCCAGGCTGCAGTAGATCGTTCTATGATTTCTCTGTCCTCCATATCTTTTAGCATGTCCGCAATGATCTATTTTGCTTGTTCAGGACAGCGGTACATGGCTCCACGACTGGTTTGAGAATCAGCTACTTTAACATGAGCAGGAGGGCCACTGATGAGTCCTAACTCACTTTTGTCGAGAATAAAGAGAGGGTCATGCTTAAGGATTAACTGAGATAACTCTTCCTGCTGGGCACTAGTGAGATGTTGCCAGTTTAGTTCTCCAATTAGTTCTTTTAACCTCTGAACATGTGTCCAGCTTTGTCTTACTTGATCATTTTCTGGGAGTAGGTCATTGTGAATATGAGTGACATTAACCCTACCAGGAGGTGGATTATCAATTCTCTCGTACAATCCAACAATTGTGCCCTTACGAAATACCTTCTCCTTCTTAGTCTTATTAGTGAGAGGAAAGTAGATTGAATTATCAGAACTGACTTTGACCAAGTATGGGTGACTGTTATGACGACCCTAGGTTGAGGGTAAGTGATAAGGTTAGTGCCTGGGTCTTGTCTTACAGGAATGGGCATAAACTTAGACTGATATGGATCTACTTTCATGGTGGTAAGAAGATTGATTTGCGAGAAGTGTTGTGATGGGTTGGAGGGTTCAACTGGGTCAGCCTTCACTCTTTCGACTTTGTTCTTTTGTCGGCGAATGTGATTCTCAACACAAGGGGCGCCTTCCCATACCATGACTCTCCTTACTCCATCCCACATGAGAGGTGCTTGGCCTAGTACATCGCAACCTAGGAGCACATCAGTATTTATATAAGAATTTGGCACTACTGGGAACCATTGTTTATGGATCTTCTCGTCTCCAACTCCGATTTCTGCCCGCAGCATTCCCAAAATTCTCAAAGGGGCACCTGTGACTCCATGCAAACGAGGTGGGTTTTGCCGTGTATTTACTTCTCCCCCATTTTGCTTGACAGCTGATTCCTTAATTAGAGTGTAGTTACTCCTGGTATCAACTACAGCTTCTACTACCGTTCCATTAATCACTAGACTGATGGAGGGTGATGTATGACCACTGGTTAGTCATAACTTCTGGTGTGGATTTTGTGAATCTTTCGATTTAAAGTTATTTTGTTCTGGAGGTTTAGAGTTACGTCCAGGACACCCACGGTCTCCACGACGACATCCGGGTCTGCGGCAGTCAAAACAATGTCCGGGAGGAGGTTTCCACCAACACTCTTGGAGACTGTGATGAAGCTAAACAATGGGCACAATATTTACCGCTAGATGTTCTGGAGTTGCTAGGTTGCCCTTTATTCACTCGCGCTTGGCTAGATTTGAGCTCGCGGACCTGGCGTTTTAATTTTTCCACGTTGTCTTTCAGCCCAACTGGACTCGAGTGATCTGTCTGGTTTACTGAAGGGTACGGCAATGACTGATTCTTGGGTTTCCTTTCCTTGACATTATTCTCGGCAAGTACTGCACTCACGCGAGGGGTCTGACTCACTTCCAACAACTGACGTTCATGTTCAACTCCATCTAGGAACTTCTTTAATGGGTACTCATCATCTAGGAATCCCTCGAGTTTTTCACGTGATGGGAGAGGTAAGTCATAGCACAGCTTCCGTTTGATTGCTTTGTCACAGTTAGGGAACTTTTTGTTAGGGAATTTTTGTTCCATCACCGCATGCTGGCAGATAAAACGGTGCTTGAAAGCCTGGGGTGACTCTGTCCAATCATAACACATTGATTCTAATTCCTGCCAAGCCCGATCAATTCTGACTTCAGTGGCAAACTTCGTTCGAAGAAATTCCCTAAGTGCATACCATGAGACTACTCATGCTTTGTCTGGTTGTTATGAATGAAAATGACAAGTTCAGGTCTCACTCTACCTTTTGCAATCTGCATGCGCATCACATCATCAGAATCATATTGCTCAACTAATTAAAAAAACATTTCCAGACGTGCTGCTGCATCGATACCCTGTAACTGGTGGAGTTCTAGAATCGGAATATCGCGAGGTTTTGTGAGGCTCCCTTTTGCTCTCATTGTTGGATGAGGGGTAGAAGATGGATGATAGCAAGGATTCGTGGGGGACAGTTGAGTTTCTGACCCGTACTAACTGGGTAAATTTAGGTGAAAGCCTCTCCTCCTTCTCTTTAATTTGAAATTTCATACTATCTCGCCAGCTCATGGTGTTAAGAGGTGGGAAGGTTTACTCTTATTTCTACACATTCTCCTTGACATTTGACCCTTAATTCCATTAACCCAAAGAAGGGTGACCACTCCCAACCCTCCAACTATCGTCCAATTGCTTTAACGTCCTGTATTTCAAAAGTTTTCGAGTCAATTCTCAATAGGAAAATTTTAAGGCATCTTTCCTATCACAACCTTCTTTCCGATCGTCAGTACGGGTTCCGTCAGGGACGCTCCACTGGCGATCTTCTCACCTACCTTTCAGACTCCTGGTCATCCTCCTTTCGGGACTTTGGCGAAAGCTTTACCATTGCACTTGACATCTCAAAGGCTTTCGATTGAGTCTGGCATAAATCTTTAATTTCCAAACTGCCCTCCTACGGTTTCTATCCTTCTATCTGTGCCTTCATTGCTAGCTTCCTTTCTGGTCGTTCTATAGCCGCTGTTGTTGACGGCCATCGTTCTTCTCCTAGATCTATCAACAGTGGTGTTCCTCAGGGCTCTGTCCTACCACCAACTCTCTTCCTTTTATTCATCAATGATCTTCTAAGCTGTACATCTAACCCTATCCACTCATACGCTGATGACTCCACCCTTCACTTTTCCATTCGGTTCCCGCAACGCCCATCTCAACAGTTACTTCAACAAACAAGGGATGAGGCAATGGCACACCTAATGTCTGACTTGGCTCGTATCTCTGACTGGGGTAAAAATAATATGGTTGTTTTTAATGCATCTAAGACTCAGTTCTTACACCTATCAACCCGACAAAATCTTCCACAGGTATACCCACTAATGTTTAATAATATTCAGCTTAATCCTGCATCATCCTTGAACATGCTTGGGGTTTCATTTACTCGGGACTTATCTTGGAAAGATCATATTACATCTCTTGTAAAATCTGCTTCCAAGAGATTGGATGTGCTAAGCCGACTCCGCTCTTTCTTTACCCCTGCACAATTGTTGACTCTATACAGGGGTTTTATCCGCCCCTGTGTGGAGTACAACTCTCATGTGTGGGCAGGCTCCCCACATACAGCTCTTCTCAATAGGGTGGAGTCAAAGGCTTTTCGTCTCATTAACTCTCCTCCTCTTACTGACTCCCTTCAACCTCTGTCTCTTCGCTGCACTGTTGCATCTTTATCTCTTTTCTGTCGCTACTTTAATGGTCACTGCTCCTCTGAACTGTCTGCTTGCATTCCTCCACCTCTATGACGGGCGCGTAGCACCCGTCTGGCAGCAAACTCTCATCCCTTTTCTGTCCAACTCTCTAATGCAAGAGTTAACCGTTACTCCCAGTCTTTCATTTATGCAACAGGTCAGCTCTGGAACTGTCTCCCTCTGTCTGTATTTCCTGCTGCCTATGATCTCCAGTCTTTCAAATGCAGTGTGTCCAGGCATCTCAAAATGATCGGATCTTGAATTTGGCTCTCTGTTGTATTTTGTTTTTCTCTTGGAGGGAACTGTTACTGCGGGCTCATGGCCTTTGGTTCCTTCTTCCTCGTAAAAAAAAATAAAATCAACTTATCTTCCACTTTACTCCTCCTTTCACTAGACCAAACCACAAACTACATAAATCACTCTTCCATCTCGATATTAATTCTATTATCGGTGAAGAATAATTTTGCTCATCCTCCAGGAGATTTAAAGATCATTAATTCTAGAAATATAGCAAGATTAAGTAGGCTTCCAGTGTACTGTTACTGAGGGATTCTAACTCGATTCGTTAATTAACTGTAACAACATCTAACCCACCTCAGTATCTTATCCACAACAATATCTTATACCACAATAATATCTGATCCCACCGCTTTAGCCACCAGTGTAATACAAGAAATTTAGTCACCAGTGTAACACAAGGAACTTTTGATACCACCACCAATACCATTAGTGTAATGACAGAATATTTTTGTCATCAATAAATGACCCCAGTGTAATGAAGGAAATAATAGGAAACCACCAGTGCAATGCTGGGAAATTTTAAAGATCATGGAAAAAAAGTAGCGTGATCTTATTTGAGGATTTATGAGATTAAGAGAAATAGGGTAGCGTGAAACTTCTGGAGAGTGCGTGAGCCATTGGATATTAAGCACACTTTGCGGGCCACACAATCTCGTCTGTACCATACCACTCCTTAGAGGATAGCAAAGTTCAAACTCGTAATGACTTAACCTAAGTTTTACTAAGCACTAAGAACTGAGACAGATTACTCTTCAAACTGGGAAAGAACTCAAACGAAATAATAATGAGGATCAACACTAGAAATAGGAAACTTTAAAAGCTCGCGGGAAGATTCAAAGAATACTGATAGACATGAATATATTGAAATGCGTGGCTTTAACAGACACACATACGGTACTCCAGAATATTCCGGAGAATACCACAGTATCCCCGACAACGAGGCGAACCAGAAACAACGGAGTTCGCCCTCGAGAATGCCGACACCCCCACTCGGACCCCACGGGGTAGCCGCCACCAGCCACCACCATTCCGGGCAACAACGACGCATGTCAGCCCGGGCCGTGCGCCCCTGTGACATTCAACCACCACGCCGCCGCCACCGTAGGCGAAAGACACTACCTTCGCGTGGCGGAATCACCGAGTTAGCTAGGGGTGGAGTCAGAAACTATACTCCAGGCAGCGCCCCTAAGGTAGAGACGATCTATGGTCGCTCTAATAGTGTCAAGGTAGAGACGATCTATGGTCGTTCCCATCAAAACCCGGTAGAGACGATCAGTGGTCGCTCCCATAAGAACAAGGTAGAGACGATGTATGGTCGCTCCCATAAAAATCAGGTAGAGACGATCAATGGTCGCTCCCTGAAAGCTCAGGTAGAGACGATCGACGGTCGCTCCCTCAGCACTCCGGTAGAGACGATCAATGGTCATTCCCATAAAAAAAAAGACAGAGACGATGTATGGTCGCTCACATAAAAATCAGGAAGAGACAATCAATGGTCGCTCCCTGAAAGCTCAGGTAGAGACGATCAATGGTCGCTCCCTTAGCACTCCGGTAGAGACGATCAATGGTCGCTCCCATAAAAACAAGGTAGAGACGATCTATGGTCGCTCCCATAAAAATCAGGTAGAGATGATCAATGGTCGCTCCCTGAAAGCTCGGGTAGAGACGATCTACGGTCGCTCCCTCAGCACTCCGGTAGAGACGATCGATGGTCGCTCCCAGGGTATAGTAAGGAGGCAAGACCTCCCTGTTTCCCCCGGCCTCTGTTCCCTGCGCGAGGCCCTTGAGAAGACCCACCTGTCGGGCCCCCGTGACAGCCGCTGCCGCAGTCCTCCCCTGTCGGCGCCCCTGCTCATAGGAGACCGCAGTCCGTCGCCTCTTCCGGCCCGCCCCAGGACACCCGGGCGAGACCTCACCACGCCCCCGCGACGCCGGGACCTGGCCCAGAGGTTCCTAGCCCTCTTCGGCCCCAGTCCCAAGGGCCTTACACCGGAGCCCAGTCCGGAAACCCCCGGACGTGAGAGGACGCCCTAGCGAGTCGCCCCGTGCCCTCCCGGCTCGCCCTACCCTGACGACGCCCTCAGTCCAACCGGATCATTACTGAGGTAACCGTGTTTCTCTCCACGAGAAATACGAGTGATCCTGTAATAATCATGAAGTAGTTAAGTGTGACTCCTTTCCTCTTAGAATAAGACTAGTGCAGTAATTTCATGTAATTTCCATTGGGGTAAACCAGGACATAATACTCCGTTAACGGGCGAGAATGTGGGTAGAGACCTCAAGTGAAGATACGTGCGAGTGTCATCCCGAAGTTTTCTAAGGACCTCTCTCTAGAGCCCGAAGAAAGACTAACACATTATTGGAGTGCTATTGGCTAAGCTCTGAGTAATATAGTGGAATAGAATTTACGAGGGTTCCGACTTTGTTATGCGTTGGGAAGTGCGAGTCTACATAACCCACCGTGGAGATGTGTAATATATAAGTTGTGCCGACAGAAACCTAGTGTCACCAAAACAACGAGGACAGCGAGTAATAACTATATTCCCCTGTTCCGCACGCTACCCCTAAAAACTCTCTCCATTCCTCACCCCCGCTCTTAAAGTCCAAATAAGAACCAGAGTTAATTGTCAAAGAATTCTTGCCAACAGAAAACACCTAAACTCCCTTGTTAATATCGGGCCTCAGTAAATATTACCATAACTTCCCCCTCGCCGTTCTAAGTCACTCTCCATGTCTCCCTACTTCCCCCCCTCCTGGTAGATCACAAACCCCCCCCCTCCCCTCACGCGCTCCGCGCGCACGGGTATTTACTGTACTCCTAGTATTAAGATTTGTTGTATTGTCATTAATATCTAGGAAGCTAGTATCCTGCGAGATACACAATATTTTAGATAAGGTTTTGTATTGCTCTATATTGTGATGTAATGTCTACTGAAATGTCTTGTGTCTGACTGAAATAATACACGTGTATGGTGTTGCCGAAGGTTTTTATGTCCTGCCTCTCTTCATTGCACTAGCTCCGGTCTCGAAAGAGGAGCCCACTCCGTGTTGAGTTGATTTGGGACGAGAAGTCGAGCCAAATTCAACTCAGCATTACACTGGTGGCCAGCGGTGGTTCTAGATCCGAGCGTAGAAGAGAGGTAAATAGGAAATATTTGGAAAAATGGCAACTAAACCGCACGTCCAGTTATCCAAATTTGACCCTGACCAGTATGACATACATACATATCTTGCAATAGTTAAACCCTTATTGGATATTGGCTTTGATAATGACCAACAAAAACTTGCAGTCACACTTCCACTACTGGGTAAAGCCGCAGCTAACATTGCACCAAAAATTGTCCCAGAACTCACCTGGCAGAACTTTACCAAGTTCGCAGTCCAAGCCATCACCCCATCATTAGGGAAAGTGGTGGCTCTATCCAAATTGGATAGCTTTACTTATGACGGGGATTTAGATAATACCCTGTTACAGGCAAGACGCCTGGTTACTGCTACCTACCCGGAGGCAGATGAAGAAACCCAGGATCAACACACATTTAATACTCTGCTCAGAGTACTCCCAAGTGTTGTAAGACAACACTTCACTATCCATGATCCAACAGGAGACATGGATAAAGATATCAGTTTAATGAGGCGCCTTTTAGCCGTCCATGCCACCCCTCAACACATCGGCGAAATAAATCAATTCCCCGTTGACCTCATCACCATCAACCCATGGGAATTTTCTCCGTGCTACCACGGATGTCCGATCCACGACATCCGTGAGCAGCTAGAAGCTGCCCAGTGCAGCCAAATGACACGAGGGCGCTTACAAACCTCCCCACCTTACGCAAATTCCCCTAAGCCCCAGGGGAAGAAAAAACAAAAAGGGAAAAACAAAAAGCGCCCCCCTGCCCCCGCATCCCACCGTAATGGCGGGGGCCACCTCACCTCTCCCCCAGTCTACGACAGGGGAGAACGTTATCTTTCCTTTTCCCCCCCTCTCACTATCTCTTCTGTTCTACCTTCTCCTATTCCTGCCCCTAGTTCTAACCTTCCCACCCCACACACCACTATACTCTCGCAACACAAAACCGGCCTCCCTCTTCACAGGCCTCCTAGGACCCTCTCCACATCTTCCCCTAACCTACTTCCTAAAACCATCTCCCCCCGTCTACTGCCTTCCACCTCCCACCCCGCGCCACCCACCGCCATCACCTCACCACCACTACCGACCTCACAACCCCAACCCCCCCTGCTCCCGCACCGCCTGTCACTTCCACATACGACTGCGATGGTTCCTCCTCGTCATCCCCCTCCACCTCCCCTACCACCTCAGCCTCCACCACCTCCACCACCCCCTGCACCACACCTGACATCTCACCCGCCACGCCTCGCTCACCCTCACCCCTTCCCTCCGCCGCCTCACCCTTTCCACCCAAGCCCACGTGCCCCGCCCACCCCGCCACCCCCGCAGGACAACCCACTACCACCGCCCTCTCCCCTCAACACCCACGCACGCCCACTTCGACGCTCTCACCTTCTTCCGCGTCCCCAACGCGCGCGACGGCCCGTGCTAACTGACCCCGCACGCCTGCTTCCCCACCCACACCCACCCTCAGAACCACCACCACCACCCCCTCCGGCCGACTCTTATGCCCACCCACCCGATACACACACACCGTCAAGCTACATCAGGCCCAAATCCCTCCTACCTGTACTCCCCAGAGACTCAACGCCGCATTACCGCGACACAAAACCCAGCCTTCACCCACTCTATCCAGCATTCAACCTCCAACCACACCGACAGCCACACCAAGCAACATGAGAATTAAGCGGGCCGTATGGGCCCCTACCCTTACCAAGAACCACTGACTCCGCGGGCCACACCACCTGTTAAATATCCTCCAGCACACCACCACCCCCTCCGCCCTCTTCCTCACCTATGACCAAGCACAGGAGGAAAATTCTTACACTGTCGCCTGGCAGAACACACTCCGACACCTCCAGCCCGTTCACACCACCTCCAACACTCTAGCGTTCCACCTCCAGCCACAGGGACGTGACTTTTTTCAAGAACACGGTGGTGAAATGCGTGGCTTTAACAGACACACATACGGTACTCCAGAATATTCCGGAGAATACCACAGTATCCCCGACAACGAGGCGAACCAGAAACAACGGAGTTCGCCCACGAGAATGCCGACACCCCCACTCGGACCCCACGGGGTAGCCGCCACCAGCCACCACCATTCCGGGCAACAACGACGCATGTCAGCCCGGGCCGTGCGCCCCTGTGACATTCAACCACCACGCCGCCGCCACCATAGGCGAAAGACACTACCTTCGCGTGGCGGAATCACCGAGTTAGCTAGGGGTGGAGTCAGAAACTATACTCCAGGCAGCGCCCCTAAGGTAGAGACGATCTATGGTCGCTCTAATAGTGTCAAGGTAGAGATGATCTATGGTCGCTCCCATCAAAACCCGGTAGAGACGATCAATGGTCGCTCCCATAAGAACAAGGTAGAGACGATCTATGGTCGCTCCCATAAAAATCAGGTAGAGACGATCAATGGTCGCTCCCATAAAAAAAAAGACAGAGACGATCTATGGTCGCTCACATAAAAATCAGGAAGAGACGATCAATGGTCGCTCCCTGAAAGCTCAGGTAGAGACGATCAACGGTCGCTCCCTCAGCACTCCGGTAGAGACGATCAATGGTCGCTCCCATAAAAACAAGGTAGAGACGATCTATGGTCGCTCCCATAAAAATCAGGTAGAGACGATCAATGGTCGCTCCCTGAAAGCTCGGGTAGAGACGATCCACGGTCGCTCCCTCAGCACTCCAGTAGAGACGATCGATGGTCGCTCCCAGGGTATAGTAAGGAGGCAAGACCTCCCTGTTTCCCCCGGCCTCTGTTCCCTGCGCGAGGCCCTTGAGAAGACCCACCTGTCGGGCCCCCGTGACAGCCGCTGCCGCAGTCCTCCCCTGTCGGCGCCCCTGCTCATAGGAGACCGCAGTCCGTCGCCTCTTCCGGCCCGCCCCAGGACACCCGGGCGAGACCTCACCACGCCCCCGCGACGCCGGGACCTGGCCCAGAGGTTCCTAGCCCTCTTCGGCCCCAGTCCCAAGGGCCTTACACCGGAGCCCAGTCCGGAAACCCCCGGACGTGAGAGGACGCCCTAGCGAGTCGCCCCGTGCCCTCCCGGCTCGCCCTACCCTGACGACGCCCTCAGTCCAACCGGATCATCACTGAGGTAACCGTGTTTCTCTCCACGAGAAATACGAGTGATCCTGTAATAATCGTGAAGTAGGTTAAGTGTGACTCCTTTTCTCTTAGAATAAGACTAGTGCAGTAATTTCATGTAATTTCCATTGGGGTAAACCAGGACATAATACTCCGTTAACGGGCGAGAATGTGGGTAGAGACCTCAAGTGAAAATACGTGTGAGTGTCATCCCGAAGTTTTCTAAGGACTTCTCTCTAGAGCCCGAAGAAAGACTAACACATTATTGGAGTGCTATTGGCTAAGCTCTGAATAATATAGTGGAATAGAATTTACGAGGGTTCCGACTTTGTTACGCGTTGGGAAGTGCGAGTCTACATAACCCACCGGGGAGATGTGTAATATATAAGTTGTGCCGACAGAAACCTAGTGTCACCAAAACAACGAGGACAGCGAGTAATAACTATATTCCCCTGTTCCGCACGCTACCCCTAAAAACTCTCTCCATTACTCACCCCCGCTCTTAAAGTCCAAATAAGAACCAGAGTTAATTGTCAAAGAATTCTTGCCAACAGAAAACACCTAAACTCCCTTGTTAATATCGGGCCTCAGTAAATATTACCATAACTTCCCCCTCGCCGTTCTAAGTCACTCTCCATGTCTCCCTACTTCCCCCCCTCCTGGTAGATCACAAACCCCCCCCCTCTCCCCTCACGCGCTCCGCGCGCACGGGTATTTACTGTACTCCTAGTACTAAGATTTGTTGTATTGTCATTAATATCTAGGAAGCTAGTATCCTGCGAGATACACAATATTTTAGATAAGGTTTTGTATTGCTCTATGTTGTGATGTAATGTCTACTGAAATGTCTTGTGTCTGACTGAAATAATACACGTGTATGGTGTTGCCGAAGGTTTTTATGTCCTGCCTCTCTTCATTGCACTAGCTCCGGTCTCGAAAGAGGACCCCGCTCCGTGTTGAGTTGATTTGGGACGAGAAGTCGAGCCAAATTCAACTCAGCATTACATATATTAATCCCGTGGTCACAGTTGGACTCGCAGAAAGATTCAAAGAATACTAAGACACTCTTAAGAGTAAAGGCGCAGAACTCCAGAATCACATACAGTAAAGTCACAATAATTAAATGAACAATGATCAAATAAACTAATCAAAATGGACTGTACACAAAATGGACCAGCCGATATATTCGTTATTTAAGCTACGTGAACTAGGAAAAGGGGGGGGGGGGGATTGTGTGAGGCGCTGGCAGTGGTTTGAAACGGACGATCTGCAATGTTGAAGAGAAGCGGCGGTCTCGTTAACCAGTACAAGAGGGATCAGGGGAAAATATGACATTTAACTTTCGAATATGAGGACATATTACACAAGGGAGAAAAAAAAGGGGGGGGGGGAGGATGAGAGTTGGACACTAACCTGCAATGTTGAAGAGAAGTGGCGGTCCAGTCGGTTGTTGTTGTTGTTGAAAGATTCTCTGCACATATAGTGCAGGCCGGGCCATATATTAGCCCGGTCAGTGGTGTATGGGCTGATTAAAAAACAGTAAGTGGGGAGGACAGGACCTGGGGATTGCCCAGCACACACATCCTGTCTCCTGCCTGGCGTGCCTTTTTATACTAAACCAAGACATTGTGGGGGAATCGGCTAAAACTTAAACTGATTACTTTGTAATATTTTCGACTCTCTAGGATCTTTAATAATGCAAGAGATACGTTTGCACTTGACATTCGTAGCAAAATGACTTACGATACTGAAATTTTTGTGATAAGTGTACAGGAACTACTATCATAACGAAGCCAAATCAATTAGAAATTCAAACAGTTTTATTACCCGCGTCAAATTATATGCCTACGTGACTGTAAACACCTAAGTCCACTAATACCAAGTCGGTTCACTTTCCATCAGGGCGCAGGGAGGCGTGGCTTGTGTGTGACGGCAGTTGGCTTAAGGGAAGGGTACCGGTTTTTTGAGCGAAAAATCGATGTCATTACGAACTTGAGTTAAACACACTGAAAAATCAGGGGATGATCTGGCAGCACTCTGTGAAAGTTTGAAAGCGATACGCCACTTCTAAGTATTTTTTTTATTTTTTTTTTTTTAAGGGCTGGGGGCGTGGTCTGTTTACCCTTGGCCCTTTAAAAATGTTGTCGATGGTCACCCATGTTTGATGGTTTATTTGTAGCTTTTTTTCCCGATTTTTTTACGTTGTTTGGAAGTTCATGAAAAAGAGGTACCTTGCAACCCTTCTCACTGGGCAGTGGTAATGTGAAGGCCAGAGCTCAGTTTGCCTGCGGGCATGGGTAGTGAGGGGAAGTGTGAAGGCTTTGGTGGTGTGCACGTGGCTGGAGTAGCCGGGACGTTCGGTGCTTCTGTGGCTTTCTCTCGGCTCTTATTCCCTATATATTGGATTGTGAAGCTTGTGCAATATGCCAAGACCAAAGAAATACGTTGCTATACGTCGCAAGGCCGCAGAACTTGCGACAAAAGCATCGGTAGCGCAGCAAAGAAACGGAAATTAGAAGCAAGCGACACGACACCTGTTGCTCCCTCAACCTCTCGTGGCAAAACAAGTGCTGAAATAAGGAAATCTTTAGTAGCTGAGCAGACAGAAAAGCCTGCTGGAGTTGAAAAATTTCGTGTCATATTTGAAGAGATCATTCAAGAAATAGTGGAGACGATGTTGTGTCCCTCATGTGCAGATAACAAGGTTGCTGTGAAGTTTACACATCACCAGATAGATACGTACATTTGCGTGAAGTGTGCTTGTGGACATGTAATACAGGATACACTAAAGTCTGCAAAAGTGAAAGAAAAGAATTATCATCCACTTACCTTGTTACTGGTGTACTGTGTGATGTGTTGGTTTTGTTGGAGCAGATAAACTTATTTCTTTTCTTAGTCTGAAACATTTCACAAAGAATACATACATTCGATATGCTAAGTATATCACCATGAATGCTATAAAGCACGCAACAAGTGTTCTGGAAAGAAGTTGGCGTGCTGTATATGAACACCACACACAGAAGGAGGATGCTGATCTTGTGGATGATATGTTACCTGTCAGCACGACTTTAGATGGTTCATGGCACAAGCGTGGGTTCAAGTCAAACTATGGCGTTGGTGCTGTTATTGATGTAGAAACATGACTTATTTTGGATTATGAAGTGAGCTCTAAACTGTGTCAGATGTGCATTGCTAAGGAAAAGGCTTTACAAAATAAAAAGATCACTGAGACAGAGTATGTGTTCTGGTTGGATAAACATGACTGTGATGCTAATTATGAAGGCTCTTCGGGGGGAATGGAGGCAGCAGAAGCTGTGGAAATATGGGGTAGATCTAAGAACCATAAAATGATGAACAAAACATTTGTGTCAGATGGTGACAGCTCTGCTTACCGTGCAGTGTGTGACATGAATGGAGGTGTAGGTCCATACGGTGAAGAACAAAAAGTCATGAAAGCTGAGTGTGTAAATCATGTTGCAAAAAGACTTGGCACTGCCCTTCGTGGCTTGAAAAAGACCCGAGGAGGTAAACAGAAAAAGGAAGGAACAGTGGGAGGAAGACATAAGTTGACTGAGACAGTTATTGATCACCTGCAGCACTATTTCCAGGTGAGCCTGAACCGGAAAGTGGGCACAAGTGCAGCAGAAATGCGTGATGAAATCATGTCAACTTTTTATCACTGCACCTCTACAGATGAAAATCCACAACATCACAAGTGTACCATGAGTGAGAAGTCATGGTGCTTCTACAACAAGAGAATAGCCCATGGAGAGGAACCGCCATCCCACACAGAAATGAGGATCTATTTTCGTCTCGAAGAGGCACAACTACAACAAGTAAAAGCGGTGTATGAGCGACTCGCATCTGACGAACTGATGTCTCAGTGTCTACAGGGCATTGCACAAAATCGTAATTAGCATCTCCATTCACGAATATGGAGAATATGCCCCAAACACCGAAATGCCTCAAAGAAAATGATTGATTTTGCTGTCGCAACAGCAGTGTGCGACTACAATGTGGGCTACACTGAAAGTAATTTAGCAGGTATACTTGGCATCGAGTCTACTGTACATTGTCAATGGAAAAGCATCTAAAGCAAAAGGACATAAAGATGGACTCTCCATACAGAAGATGAGGAATAAGAAGATAAGACGGGACCTGGAGTACGCCGCTGGTGCATTCAGATGTCACAGACAAATCAGCCCATTTCTCAAAATAAAGTTTCTCTCCTTTACGTTGATACTGTATCATCAGTTTTTATGCTATTGACATTTTTTGGTTTGTTTGTCATTAAATTTCCTATAAGATTAAAGCAAGTTTTTCTTCATTCGTGAAATATATATATATATATATATATATATATATATATATATATATATATATATATATATATATATATATATATATATATATATATATATTTTACACAAGTAAATACAAAATTTTCGAAGCGTTGTGAAAATTGTTGGTGATTATATTTTTTTCACTGATCATGAAAAGCAAGTTTGAGGGAAACAAAACCTAAATTTTATTTGGAAATGATTATTCTCATTGCCAGTAATTTTAAAAAATCGTTATGTTCATTCGCTTTAGAGCTTTAGTCACTCAAAGTTAGGCTATTTTTCTTATGGATTTCACAAGTTTTAATTTTTATTCTTTTTCATATATCTTCAAATTTTCTACACACATAAGTATGTACCTTAGCTATAACCCATTAAAATTTCATGCAAATTAATGAAGATTTTCATTATCACTTAAAAATTCAATGTCCACTAGTAACAGAAAATGTATGAACCACACTCATATTAAACATTTATAACAAGGGAAAACGAAGCAGGGGAAGAAGTGCTTCCCTCACACTGCTACACCTTCCCTCACTTCACCGAGTCAACACACACACACACACACACACACACACACACACAAAAGTCATGGTCTGAGTAGTGGAACAAACACCCAACCCCGATCATGGTCAGGGGCCAACTGAGCCCCGCCCGGCCCGTAGTGGTGGGCGTATCGATACCAAAGTATCGATACTTTCGATATAACTTTTTTATTTAAAATATCGATGCAAATCGTGAAGTATCGAGTACTATGAGTACTTTATAAACAAAATATTAAATATGACTAATTATTTGACTGCCTTCCACTTTTTCCTGGTATTGTGGTCGTCATACGTCTGGCATCACAGTATTGCGGGGTCTCGGGTAGTTGGGGGGATCGGAGGAGGGGAGTAGCGTTCGTTGCAGAAATTTAATTACATTTTTCGTATTGAGAATAATGAGTTATTTAAGAGGTACATTATGTCCCATTATTAATGACATAGTAAAGCTACCAGTAATTTACTTTGGCAAGCAAAATTATTTACCAGCAGACTCGAATTCTCATGTTTTTTTTTTTATTCTGTCCAGTCCAAGGCAGTCCACTGAGTGTCTAGTGACTAGTACGGTAATTAAAATGTTAACATGTTCGTCATTGAGAGTGAGAGGGGTTATTATAAATGTCTTTTACTGAAAATGAGTAGTGTAATACTAATGTTTGCTATATTGGCTTAAGTAAGAAATGCAAAATACTTTAGATGAGATAGCCTGTGTTTAATGGAGATATTTTAATTGGGTTTGTAGTTATACTGCAAGGAAAAACACTATTTTTTTCTAGAAAGTATTTGCTGCATTAAGCCTGTGTCAAATGAAAATACATTTGATTTGTGCTGTTATACTGCAAGGAAATACACTATTTCTTATTTTCAAGAAAGTACTTACTAATTTCATTTCTTAATATAAATGCTATATTGATTTCAGAAGTAACCAAATGAATCGGGGGGGGGGGAGAGATTCAACAAGGGCTGGAGGGAATCTAGGAGAATATATGTTGAAGATCTGCTGAATGGTTTCACCCTGAGGGGTGGGGGTGGGGGAATTAGCCCTGCAGGAACCCTGAGGATGGAGGATTAACTCGTAGAGGCCTTCTCTCGTAATTTTGAGTATTCATTTAAGTCTCTCTTTTACTCAGTCTCTCCTTGTAAGTGATTCACAAAGTTGACTGACAACAAAGTACCTGTATTACTGCTTGGTGAATAGGGACGAACTTGTGATGCAACACTTGTGTACAGAAGATATCTACTCTGCCCAGGTATTGAACCTGGAACCATCTTATTGTCAGTCAGACACTCTAGCACTGTCGGGGGGCCAAAAGAGAGAGAGAGAGCTACTGTAGGTTATTATACCTGCAATAAACCTGTCGCGTCACCCTGGCCTATGTATATGACTGCTGACTGTATAATGTATATAGGAAATTATTTTCCTGTAAAGTACTCGAAATAGCCGATACTGGACGATGAAGTACTCGGTATCGGTACTCGATACCTCGATATTAGACTGGAAAGTACTCGGTATCGTATCGAAAAAATCAGTGGTATCGCCCACCTCTACCTGAGCTGGTGTTTCGTGCCAAAGCCAGTCAGTGTTGCCAACCCAAAAACTGATTTTTGGTCCAAATATCCCTACAGATGTCACAAAAGTCCCTACGTGTCCCTGCATACAATGGCAAGTCCCTATGCCTGTCCCTACATTAAAATTATTTTTTAACAAGAAATGCAGATTTTAATTAAGAAGTGAATAATAATGTAAGCTCCATGGATTAATGTTTATTCTCATCTCCTCTGAAACAAATTATAACACTTCCATTATTCATAAACAGATCACCTTCATTATAATAATGAACACAAAAGTATAACTAAAGGCCTGAATGGACAGAAAACAATGCTTTATTGTTTTTAGTCATATATAATTATGTTGGTTATGAAGTGCCAAATACCTCTTTTCAATATGCTTTGGAAAATCAAGACAGTTTTGATCCTGTTTTCATATTAGAATTGATAAAGAGTAAGGAGTCCAATAACTCAGGTCCCATCCTATTCCTCTTTTTTGTCTTTGCATCCGCCAATAGAGAGAAGATCCTCTCAGTTTCTGGATTGGAATGTGGCAAAGTTAGGATAAGCTTAGCTAGAGAGGCATGGTTCCCCAAAACATACTGGTCTGAAAAATTCTGTAATTTGGAAATATACACCCAAAATTCTTCACAGCTTTTCTTAAGAAGTAGGCTACGTTCATCAGCATTGAAATACGCTGGAAGATCCTTCCACTCTTGCTGAATATCACTCTGAGATTCTAACAGATGTCCATATTTCATCATTAAATTGCCTAGTTTAGGCAGATTTTTTCATTTCCTTAAACAGAGGATCAAAGAGAGGCAACCTTTTTTTGAGCTCAGTAAATGCAGTTTGATAAAAGGAGAGGCACCTCCTCCTGAAATGATTATTACTATCATCATCCTCAAGAGCAGACAAAATTGACTATAATTGTATGAACTACACAAAATTTCATTTTTTTTTTTTTCAGAAAAATATACTAAATACAAATGAATGCCCAAAATCCCTACGTTTTTAGGAATTTCGTCTGTGCGTCCCTACATCCCTACGCCTTTGAAAATCAGTCAAAAGTCCCTACATATAGGGACATGTCCCTACAGTTGGCAACACTGGAGCCAGTCGACGTCACTCCGATGTTCCGCTCTCTGCACGAGCTTGGAGCCGTTTTAGAAGGAAGTGAACCAACTTGGTATTAGTAGACTTAGGTAAACACGTTTCAATAACATGAATTTCGCGCATCACAAGCGACTATCTTCAATATTCTTACTTCAGACATTTTCAATTCACCACTGCATAGTACAAAAGGGGAAATCTATCAATTTCGGCAGGTAAATCTCTAGATTAGAATATAAAGGAAGACATTCGCTATTTTTAATCTCTACTAATATTTCCCGGTTACACGTCTTTGTTGGCCAGTGCTGGTCCATATGTATAACAATTAATCATACCCACAACAATACTCGACTTAATACTATCAGTATCAGAATCATATTCCTATTATGAATATCAACTAAGACTAGACTTATATACAGAACTTAACGGTTAAATCATGAACTGTACAGACTGAATTTATAATATTAGCTAATATTACACTAACAATACTTGCTTATACTAATACTTAAGATTATGGCACTACATTTATATAGCATAATCATGTTTCCCCTTCTCCTTCTCTCCTGCAGCGTTGGTAGATTCAATCTTTCTAGTCTTTCTCCATAGCTTACTGGAGATCCCTTAAGCTTGATACCCATCTTGTAGCGACCTTTTGTTCTTTTTCAATCTTATCTATGTGTTTTTTGAGATGAGGATTCCAGACTACTGATGCATACTCCAGGGTTGGTCTGATGAATGATATTATTATCTTCCTCAGCATATCTTCATTTATATATGTGAATGCTGTTCTTATATTAACAAGCAATGTATACATGTTTCGTACTTTCTCACTGATGTGATCATGTGGAGATAGTCTGTTACTGATAATTACTCCTAGGTCCTTCTTTTCTGATGTGTGTAGGGTTGATCTTCCTAACTTATAATCCCAATCTGGTCTTTTTTCACTTTTACCAAATTTAATTACATAACACTTATCCACATTAAATTCCATTTGCCATTTATTGCTCCATTCATGAAGCTTGTTCAATTCTTCTTGCAGCTCTTTGCAAGAATCTATATTAGCAATTTTCCTTTGAATTTTTGCATCATCTGCAAACATATTTAGATAGCTTCCATTTCCAATGTTACTGTCTATGTAGTGCCACAAATTTAGTATTCATGTATGTGTTTAGAGGTACTGTAATTTCTAAGTTAGATAGGATGTAATCTGAATACTAGTCTATAAGTTCCTGTCCTAAGTAGTAGTTCATGTGTTAATGATCGATGTAGGGTTAACTTTATTTTTATATGTATACATCTCTGTATCTATGCATGGGCAGTGTAATTGTGAGTGTTGAGCTATGGAAATTCCTCCAACTGGTAGAATAATGAATAACAGACGCGTGCGGCCTTTCCCCTTGTTTGTGCGTCGTTGTTGGGCGCCAAGTTTGAACCTTGGACAGA
Organism: Coenobita brevimanus; assembly: GCF_032717465.1. NCBI lineage: Eukaryota > Metazoa > Arthropoda > Malacostraca > Decapoda > Coenobitidae > Coenobita > Coenobita brevimanus. Next base: position 10,522,096 of record NC_137020.1, on the reverse strand, counting down.
ATAATAATGGATATGCAATTCTTTCCATATCATTGTTGTGAAATGCTCACTAATGAAGCTGCTAGAACCCAAATGTGTAAGATTAATAGTCAAAAAAGGCCAAAATAATGTAATTTGTGAAGATCAAATAGTCCCGCTTGCCTTAGCCGTCACTAGATGGCATAAGCTACCCCAAACTCAAGGCGGGATGGTGGTAAATTCAGTCTTTAAATTAAGTAAGGATTGAATCCCAAATTTTCCCCAATTCAATCAAAAGTCCTAACGTCATGTGTACACTACTATATAAATAGTGAAAAGCATTAAAACCCACCATATAGCAAAAACACAATCTCATTTGATCTAGCAGTGGCGTCCTTTGGTGCCCGACAGGCCCCACTCGCTGCTCAGACATCGTGTATAACAGACGTTGGTTCAGGTGAGCTGTACACATTCCTCCCTTTCTTGTTTAATCCTTACTTGTCGTGAACCATATGAAGTAATGTTGTTAAAAGCTTAACGTAGACTCGCTGCTCAGACATCGTGTATAACAGACGTTGGTTCAGTTCACAGACACCGTGACGTCGGGGTGTGCACGAGGCCATCTTGTGATATTGCCCATAGACTCGTCTTACATACACACTTACACTACCCATGAATTATTTATAAACTGAATGTAGTAGAAATGGTATTATTAATCTATCAGGTGAACTTTATTTTTTTTTTTGTAGATAAGGTATAGAAATTTGAAAAGTGATGTGATCATGTAACGGAAAGGCGAAATTCAAACTCATCAACCGTTTTCTTTCTCTTATATTAATATATTAGAAAATTAGGAGCGTTGAAGGGAACTTAGTGGTTGTGAGCAAAAATGTGATTTTTGAGTTGTTCCTCGAGGCTAAACAAGCCCGAGTGATTATGTATTTTTGGTGATTATGCATTAACGATGATTATGAATTGTTAATAATTATGAATTGATAGTGATTGTGAATTATTAGTGAATTGCATGATGAGATTATACTATACGGACGAAATAGAACACGAGTGATTATTTTTCTTGGTTCGAGGCTATGCCAGCCCGAAAAGACAACCCAAGCCCATAAATGTCCCAGTCTTGAGGCTATTGACGAGCCCAAGAATAACCGACAATAAAGAGGGAGGTATGATGACCTCAGAAATCAATTGAATGTTCCAATTGTTTCACTTGGTGACAACGTTGTATGATGATCGCCCAAACCATGGTTTTAATGTACAACCCTTTTCCATATGACTAAAGGTCATGTAATTAAAAATGTCTGTTGATAACCAGTATAGAATTATTAATGTAGAGTAAAGTATATGTCATTTTTTATACCCAATCAAGGGAATTATGTCCTCTCACGCATAACTCACTCCCCTTCCAGTTCAAGATTCCTCCGCTTTGGGAACGATGAACACACGTGGTTTGGTACTGACTTATTCTCGACTCGGCCAAAACTACAAACACTACCAAAACTATCTTAAACAATTAACCTTTATCATGCCAAGTCAAAACACCACCCTTCTTTTGTTTTACTGAAGTGAATATTCTGTCAATCATTGAGGGGAGACTAAGTCGAGTACCATTTGTATTATCAACGAGTAAGTTGAACAGAACCAACAACCGGTAAGATCAAATAACTGGCGTTACACAGATGAACCATAACGGTGGGACAAATAAAAGCCCCCATTAGGCTGGTAACATCGGTAAGATTTAAAAAATCCTATCTTTACATCTATGTCATTTATATATACCAAAAACAAAATTGGTGCCAGCACTGAGCCCTGTGGCACTTCGCTGGTCACTACCCTCCATGATGAGTAATTTCCCCTTAATATTGTTCTCATTGCCCTTTTTCTAAGAAAATCCTGCATTCAACAGTGGAGATTGCCTTGGATACCTCCTTGATGGTGCAGTTTCCATAAAAGTCTTTGGTGCGGTACTCTGTCAAATGCTTTCTTAAAGTCTAAGTAGATACTGTCCACCCATCCTTCTCTTTTCTGTAATATTTCTGTAACTCTTATCATAATAGCTTAGAAGATTAGTAACACATGATTTTCCATTCCTAAAACCGAACTGCCTCTCTGTTATCATACCATGTTCAAGACGTTTTACCCAAACTATTCTTATCAGCTTTTCTTGTATCTTACAACACTGGTCAGTAATACTGGTCAATAGTTGAGTGGATCCTGTGTGTGTGTGTGTTTGAGAGAGAGAGAGAGAGAGAGAGAGAGAGAGAGAGAGAGAGAGAGAGAGATTTAAAGTGAGCAACTCCATTATTCTGAGTGCAAAAACCAGAAATACATAGAGTGAGAGACGGAAAGATAATTATAAAGAGAACAGGTAAATAAAAAGATATTGCGTTACTAGTAAAAACAAAATCACCTGAATAATCATATGAATGGATATTCTGAGAAATTGTTCTTTACTTGTGACTTCGTAAATTATTGCCAAATATATATATATATATATATATATATATATATATATATATATATATATATATATATATATATTACTAATTCTTACGTGATTATCATTTCTGTTGCTCTCACTACAAAGTTTCATCAATTATTATTATTATTATTATTATTATTATTAGTTATCTGAGAGGAGGATGTGGAGTTACATGGTCAGACTAACAAATGAAGTGAAGGAGCGTTGTGGTGTGGATGTGGATGTGATAGAAGGTGTTATGAGGAATACTTTGAGGTGGTTTGGCCATGTGGAGTGGGTGGAGAGCGAGAGACTAACGAGGAGAGTGTATACGAGTGAGGTGGAAGGAGGGAGATGGAGGGGGAGGACGAGGATGAGATGGAGGGATGGAATGGAGAGGTGTATGGGAGAGTGGTGTGTGAGCTGGGACCAAGGCAGTGAAGTGGCATTGGACAGGACGACGTGAAGGCGATTTGTCTGTGGCCACCTCTTACTGGATTGGGGCGTCTGGCAGTAGATAGGCAGATAGATTATTAGTATTTTTGGGGAAGGCATACTCAAGGAAGCAAGTAATGAGTACCCAGTTAATGCCTGGCCAACACATTTTTCACATATATTTCACCGTCAGGCTTTGATAAAACAAGTAGTTTAGTAGCATTAAGAGACAGATAGACAGACGGACAAATATACAGACGATAGACAGGTTCCACACTAAATTTTTCTCACGATATTGGGAGGTCAACATGCTAAACTATGCCTGTTTTATCGTAAGCTGGCCTAAAATTGCCATCTATTCATCGTCATCATTGGACTGTAGGAAGCGACTAACACTTGAATATTGTATTAATTACGAAAAAGTGCTATGGAAAGGATGTAGAGCCTTAGCAATATCTTTTTAGTCCACTCAGCGACATGAAATAAGCTGGAAAAGAACGAAAAATCTGGGCCAACTTAAGGTAAAAGGACTATAACACCACCCTTCTCACTTTATTAGCATTGTTGGTAAAGACATGACCCGAAGAAAAACACATTCAAGATAAATAATACATTAATTTGCATTGCCCTTTGTGCCCCACTGGCCAAGGAAGGGAGTTAGACGAGGGAACAAACATTGGTTCATCAGGCTGCACTATACTGATGATCGATATTACCTCACATGTTTACCTGTTGATGATTGGTTGTTGTTACTCCTCCCTAGCTCAGTCCATACCTTCACTCCACCGCCTCAAGTAGGGTCGCTTGCTATAGAGCCACCAGTTCACACCAGCCACTGTTAATTCTACACTTTAACTTCACGTGAAAGTCAAATCTGTCATCTGACTTCATTTCCACACCGAGGCCCGTTCTCCTGGATTCACAGGTTTGACTAAAATCGCGAGTTTGAGGCCATATATCAACAGGATTTTAATATGAAGGGGAAGAAACTCCTTGATGCTTCCCTCCTGATGCTGAAGCTGTGTGGTGGATTTCCATTCCGCGAATATGTTGAACCGGAAAGTGACGGTGACAGCAGCAGTGCCAGTCAAGAGCCATCAGGTCCTCAGCACGGCGCAACCATCACTTACCAGCCTAGCAGAGGGTGGAGACTGTGGTCCTGCATCGTGGTGGTCTCGCATCTTTGCCAAGTCGCTTTCTTCGTACGAGAGGACCTGCTGTTAAACACTGAACAGTTTTCTGATAAAACAAAAGAACTGGCAACATGGCTTACTAGGGTTGTGGGTGTAGGAACGGGAAGTTTATTGATGGTATACATAGTGGCATACAGACATTCAGCCGTGACTGTTGCTCAGCAGCTGCTGTCGCTGGTTCTGGAGAAGGATGGTGCAGCTGAGGAGGTCCGTCTTGACAGCATCATCAGTTTTAGTGCTGTGGTAATGACTGCTGGATATCTTGGCGTCGTGGCTGGTGCATGTATTGATGAACTTACGACCCACCCAACAGTGTGCTTTAGGGAACTGCACCAAATGTCTGTTTACTTTCTTACTGTATCGTTTATCATGAGCTTCTTCTACACAGCCGTACGCATCATCAGTCTATTCTATAAGAAGCTCAGACATTCATTAATTACGTTCAGCAAAGGAGAACCAGCAAGGCAGAGCAAAGTTAAGGGCAAAAATCTTACAATTTATAGTTTAGAACCCAAGGCTGTAGATGATAATATTGAAGTTATACCTTACGCTCTTGGTCTGGCTCATGATGAAAGATTCGACTCACAGAAAAAGAGGTTCCTGAAAGCGATGCGAGAGAGGTTACTGAAGATGCACGAGGTTCACCGCCTTCTTCTGGACTACCTGGCCATCCCAGTCACCTTCATCATGCTCTCCACAGTCTATTACAACATCGTGGTAGCCTACTACCTGTCCTTCTTACATAACGTAGATGATTTACACAAAATTATGGCGATCAGCTGCGGAACCATGACCTGCCTCCCACTCTTCCTCCTCCCTAACATTCCCGTCATTCTACAGGCTCAGGTGAGAAACTAACGATTTTCAACACAGTTTCTCGATTTTATGAAGGTAAAGAAACTTGTGTAAAGACAGTCCCCTTAATGTGCCTGCTGATTTTAGGAACCTTCACCTTGACAGCCCTGCTGCTGATAAAATATACAAGGGACGGGGTGGAGGGGGGAATGTATACGTAGGGTGACAGGCTTAGAGGGTGAGGGTGAAGGGATGTGGTAAGGGAATCAGTTATAAGGTGAGCCAGCCAGGGTGAGTAGGAACGACTCGTTAATTTTCTCACATTAAAATGATCAAATTTGCAATCTTACTGACACTCTCACACGCTCATATCAAGCTATTCACTCTTACAGCTCCTCTTAATCACTCGCTCTTCGTCATGTTCTTTCTCTGTCATTCAGCACTCGCTCTCACACTTCTGCACTCACGCTCACAGTTGTTTAGTGCATCCATCCACCCACACTAGGCCATTCACACTTCATTCAGTCCTTCGAAACCTTGGCTTTACGTCAGTTAAAACAAAAAAGAAGTTCTATAATCAATAAATACACTATTCCTTAATAGCTAGCTACATTTTAGCCCATAATTATTATTTCGACTCAGTTCCTTACGATAAGTAAAGCGAGAGTGAACACTAACTTTTGAAACCCAGTGATACACTCATTGGAACCCAGCAAACTTTTCAGGTTGTGTAAGAGTTTCATAACTGTTCGTCTTAACAGTGGAGCGATATTCCTGACTGCAGCTGTGCAAAGAAAACTTACAGTAATTTCAAAATCACTCCAAAGTCCCTGAAGAGTCCAACATAAAGATCGTTTTTAATTAATTTCTCATAAATGTTTACTCCCAAATCATTAAATGTCTTCAAATCATTAAACATATCATCAGCATATGGTATGAACACTCTGCAAGGGATTTCTGTACAAATTTATTAACCCACTGGTGCCTAGGGTCCTTTGGTACAAACAGAATTAGGCATTTTCAAAAGTTAATAAAGAGGAAAACCTTGGGGTACGGATCTGTGAGCTTCACGACTATGAGCCAATAGACGAAGGGCAGTACGTTAAATACCCCTCCGGCAACACCCCACATACAGGAGGCGTAGGCACTAGTGGCTGAGTCAGTGATGTATTATGAACATTAAGTGAGGCTAAAGAATGGAAAAATGTTTCAGAATACAGTGCTACCCTGAGTGTCAACCCTAATCCCTCATACCTTGAACAAGAGTACAATTGCTCTGGGACCTGCGATGAGGCTCTTGTTTCATACATTTTGACGCTCATCGGAGTACACCCACTTTACTCGGTCCTTTACTTTCAAAGGGCTAACTACTGTATATCGACAGCATTGATGTCGTCGGGTCCATTTTTTTTTTTTTTTTTGCCCGTGCGAGGATTCTGTTGCTCTCCCCTTCGGCCAACGTCTTTGACGCTCTTCTCCAAAGGCCTCCTTTTGTCAAATTCGCCAGAAGCAGAAGCAGAAGACGAAGAAGAAGAATGCTGGTTACTCATTGACTCGCTGGGCATTGCCGCAAGTAAAAATGCAGATTTGAACAGTTTGAGGATCAGTACAGAATCGATTTCCTTTATTAGGGTATTATATTGTTGTTGTTGTTGTTGTTGTTATATTATTATTATTATTATTATTATTATTATCATCATCATCATCATTATGATTATTACTGTTTATACTATTATTATTATTATTATTATCATTATTATTATTATTATTATTTTTAGTGTAATATGCCTTATTATATAGCCAACTGTGTGATGTAGTTGCAGGAATGCACAGTGTGGCTGTTAGGAATTCTGCTGTAGCTGGATCTGAGTATTTGCAAGCACATTGAAATGTGACCGCTTCTGAGCTGCTGACCCTCTCTCAGGCAGCAGACAGCACCTGATACGACACACACACACCTGTATCATTCACCTCAGTAATAATGAAACCACCGCCTACTGAGTGTTGTTTCAGCCCTTGTACCTGCTCCATCTGTCTACTGCTGTTACATTATTATCTGATTGTACAGTCAAAGACAAAAGTCGTGTCGCAGTTTTGTTCGAAGATTAAGTGCTACACATGAAGCATTATGAAGGCTCAACCACAGCTACGTGTTTGTGGTTGGCTAGCCTGCCTTCTCAACCCCTTAACCGCGGGGAGTCACTTTCGTGACGCTTGGGAGCAAGGGATCATACCACGGGGTGTCGCTTTTGTGATTTTGTGTTATTTTGAATTCACCCGGGCTTCCAAGTGGGGGCTTGTGTCATCTATCAGTACTGCCAATGTCCAACACTAGTCAGCACTCCTAATCTCATCTGTACTCCCATCCATTGTTGACAATTTAGCCATTTCTCCCTGTTCTTGACTCCCCTCCATACCCCCCCTCCATTACCCTATCCTCTCGCCTGCCCGGCCGTGCTACGCTAAGTAAATCTTCCCTGGAATTTTTCACTGATTTCATCCATTGAAATAAGCCCTATGTCCTATTCTTATACCAAATAATATATACAAGAAAGAAATAAGGTAAGTGAGAGTGCCATACACCTGGAATTGGCTAATTATCACCTGACAACACCTCACGTGCACTCGTTCGCTAATTTTCGCTGTTTTTTTCCCCTTGAAATATGCCCTATAATCTATTTTCGTAATAAATATACATGTAAGGAGGGAAGGGAGAAGCCTAAGTGATATTTACATTCACCTGGAACTACCTAATTTATAATGTATTGTCTAGATTTCCTGCCAATCATATCAGTGCTAAACAAAGATGTTTCAAGATCTAACATTGGTAGCTCTGAAAATATATCTCCTAAGTAGGCCTCTAATCTATTTTCGAAATAAATATACATGTAAGGAGGAAAGGAGAAGCCTAAGTGATATTTACATTCACCTGGAACTACCAAATTTATAATGTATTGTCTAGATTTCCTGCCAATCATATCAGTGCTAGACTTAGCTGTTTCAAGAAGTAATATTGGTAACCCTGAATAACCCCTTAGCAGGCCTCCACGCTAGCCCTCCGTTATCAGGTTACTCTCAACTTCCGAAGTGAGAGTACGTATGTTTCTTCTTGCTGACTTCAAGGCCTTTTTTCACCCCCATGCAAATGGCCCTGTGACCTTTACCCCCTACTAAACCTCGTGTGGAAAGAGGTAAAGGGCTGACAATTGATAAAAGAGTGACTACGATCTTTCTATTGAGTAAAACAGTGCAAGTGGAATTGTAAATAATGTGTAAATAATGTGTAAACAGCAAGTGAAAGTAATGAATGTAAATATACGTGAACAATGGAAAACAGTTTTATAAGTTATTTCAAGTGACAGTGCACAACACAGTGTAAATAAAATAGAAATGTAAATAACGTAAATAAAATAGAGAACGTAAATAGAAATGTAAATGAGTAGTATTATAAGAATACGAGTACTGTATATACCCTAGGAGTAATGAAAGTGAAAGTTTCACTCTAGCATGTCTGAATGCTATGAGTTATGAGAGTGAAGATGAAAGTGACATTCACTCTCAATGCCACTATACAGGACGAGAAAGTGAATGCTACGTATTTTACTGAAAGAAATTGAATCCCTACAGTGACAATAAACTAATACTACTGAAGGAAACTTATGAATAAAGACTGTAGATATATATAAGTGTTATATAGTAATAGAAATATAAAGTGTGAGGGGTTTTATGAATAATAAATGACAGACTACTAAGAGCGAACTAGTGCCAGTGCGACGATCAGACGCGCTCGTAATTTCCATTGCTTTCACAGTGTTTTTTTTTTTTTTAGTATGGATCCCAAACTACTTGATAATTGTAGAATAGTGTTTATAGTGTTTGTATCTGGCTGTGGTAATCATATTACGGGTTGTCGGGAAGTGTAAAGTGGAGACTTCGTTACCCTACTTCAGAGGTCTCCACAAGTCCTACGGTAACTGACGAAGGCTCAACAATCATTCCAGGAGAAAGCTGAAGGTATGTGCCATAAGCATATGTAATTTTATTATTCTAGGACTAATAACTGATTTTTGGCAAATATTTTTTGAGAGTCTGTCGGAGGCCAAATAACCCCGCGGCACACGCAAGTCATTGGTAAACAAGCCTGCGGTGTAGGGGTTAAAGCTTCATATCTGCTGTTGATGGGATGACGGTATGAATGAGTCCACGAAATTCCGAAGCCTTAACATCGACTCGCAAGAATTGCTGATTCCGAACTTCGTATGGGAGACGAACGGTTAGGCGACGATCACCTGACATTTCATCTTACATCTTACCATAAAACGTCTAGCAGACCTACTATACCATGGTATGGAGAGGTCAAGCAACATGCATCCAACTAATAGGAATATGAGAGGTGGCATGATCTTCCTTATTTACGGGAAACGAATCCTGAACAGAAAACTCAAACATTTGGTATAGGCATAACCACAGAAAGGTGGATTAGGATTTCAGGAGGAAGGCACAACGGAGAACCGTCATCGTTCAGGTCGTCCTCGTCTTACCACAACACAATAGGACCAGGAAATAAGCACAACGATGGAAGCAGCACCCGCAAGCAGTGCTTAAGCCGTAAGAAACGAAGTGCACCTAGAATGAAGCACACGAGCAGTTGGGCATAGAGTTCGGTCGTCTGGTTTATGTGTTCGAACTCGTTTGTGGGATTCAGTTTGCCAGCCACTCTAAAAGAAAAAAAAATCAATTATCGTAATAGAATAAGTCTGTTCTCATGTGTTGAATACCATAGTGAATTGTGTTTTACAACACATATATAATGTCCCAGGTCTAATTATCAACTTGTTTAGCTAATTTACAGTTAATAAAGATGGAGAACTGACTTCCGAACACATGTTAAGCTAACTGAATTGTAATGTTGAGAATGTTGCTGTTGTGCAGCGTAGTCTGGGCTCCAACTTCTCTGGTCCAACTACAGGCCTAGGATTTTTTATTCACGACCGGGTCAGAGGGAACAGGTAAAGGGGGGGGGGGAGTCCAAACACTGACTGAACAAAGAAACATGTGTATTAATAGAAGGTTAAGTTACAAAGCTTACACACTACAGTCCGTGACCAAGGCTAGGTTATACAGAGTAATAGTTGACACGGAATAATAGGTCTTACACTAAATATCTCCATCTAGTTCTTACAGCACTTTTGACCAACACAAGAACATATATTCACTTACAAGGTGTAATATCACTGTACAATACACATACTCTTTCATACAACTCAGGTATATCCCATTCCTGTACACACAGAGAATTCCGATTACAGCTTTTTCAATATACACAGTTCGTGACATAGACGAAGGTACAATCTCTCTATACATTCATCCGCGTGACATAGACGGAACTTTACCCTAGTTATGACATATCCACGTGACATAGATGAGGCTTAGGCTAGGTTATATTTCATTCGTGTGACAGTGGACAGGAGAATATATCACTTATACTTGCGTGACAGGGATCGGAGGGCAATATCGAGGTATAGTGCCCCGGGGTATGCCACTCACAGAGAGTAAGACTCGTACTACAGACTTCCGGAGTATATAGAGCAACACTGGGGGGGTGGCACAGGGCAGGGATATCTCACCAGCATGTACGGGGAGTTCATTATGTATCACACAGCGTGGGGGGGGGGTGACACACTCGGGGAAGCAACCAGGGTCCCTTGTCTTGTACCCTCACTATTGCTACACTTGGGGATTCGGCTCACTGTTTTCAGCACAGAATGGGGGGATGAGGGGGACGACACTGAGGGAGGGGTTTCTAGGAGTCAGTATCACTAGGGGAAGGAAAAACACTTCAGAGCAGGTGAGGGGGGACCGTGGGGCGCGACAGAGGGTTCACAAGTCATGGAGTTGTAGATGATGGCCAGGTGTACGGGGCGGCCTGCCGGGGGCGTATCCTTGTGGTGGGTCATCGTCTGGGTCCTCACAGGTCATGCGGGAGCTGCTGGGCGGTGTAGTGCGCGGCCCTCATTTGTTGGGGGCTCGAGGTGAGGTGCGGCCCTCAGGACTAGGGCCAAATAGGGCTAGTAGGCGCACAGCACGGCACCTCCCCTTCGACGTTGTCGGTGTTATGGGGGCGGACTTGGGTAAGCCCGTACCAGGGTTCTATTGCAGGTTGGACAGCACCTGCCTGGAGCCGTGGTCCCGCCTTAAAGGGGTGGCTCACAGGGGTGAGCTGTGGCCACCTGCTCAATCGGTAGAGAGGTGGCCTGCAGTCCTTACGGACCCAGGTTCGAATCCCGGCTGGGGCAGGGAACAGTTTAAGGATTTGAATTTCATTAAGTCAGGCTTTACTGATCTACCAGAAGACCTGCCGACATGTCGTAAAAATACCCCCGCTAATACCAATACACCAGTCCTGTATGAGACAGCCCTAGCATGTGTTCAATATGGACGGTGGTTGTTAGCGCCGAAGTGGTGACATGTAGAGGTGTATGGTATGTAGGAGGACTGCTGGGCCTTGATAGCAGGCTGTGAAGCCTATGCCCAGAGTCGGACACATAAAAAAAAAAAAAAAAAAAAAACCTATGTCAGGAAAGGCCTGGTGGCGGTGGTGAGTGGCAAGGGTGGTCCGCCTCCGCTGGGGGCTGCGGTCTAGACTGGAGGCAGGGGCCGTCAGGGGTGGTCTGTAGCTGCTGGCTCTTCGGGAATCAGAAAGCGGGGCTGGAGCTGCAGCGACAAGACACCTGGTCTCAGCTTCATCTCACCCCAGCAAGTTGCTGGTGGAGTACCTGTAGGGGAGCAGGGTCCACCCTCAATGAGAGGGGGGCGAGGGGAGGGGCACCTTGTTCCACCTCGAGAGGGGCGACACCCTCAGTAGGTGCCCCGAGGGGCAACAGGAGGGGAAGGCCCAGTGGGCACTCTGGACTTACGTCACAGGTCCAGCGGACACTGCCCCTCAGCTGTCGAGGCCGGGACGCCCTTCCCAAGGGCGGCGTGGAGGGGAGACCAGGTGGGCATTCCTGACTCTTACCACAGGTCCGGCGGACACTGTTTTCCTGCCGACGGGGCTGGGACACCCGTCCCGGGGGCGACTAGGAGGGGAGACCCGGCAGGCAGTCCTGGCTATTGCCACAGGTCTGGCGGACACTGACCTCCTGCCGTCGGGTCTGCTGTGCCCGTCCCGTGGGTGTTGGGGAGGGGAGGCCTGGCAGGCACTCCTGACTACTGCCACAGTTCCTTCAGACATTGTCCTCCCATAGTTGGGGCTGGAGCAGCTTGGGAGACAACCGGCGGTCTGTCCCACTTAGGTAGCTCCAGCAGAGAACACCTTCAGGACTGTGTCCCTCCTGGGGTACACCAGCGAAGGTCGTCTGTGTGACGTGCTGACATGCTGGCTCCCGAAGTGGGTGGCAGAGGGTGGAGAACTGGCGGTCACTCCACCCACAGCAGGTCCAATGGACTCTACTGTGCTGCTGCTCCCTTGGGGTTTAGCAAGGCTGGAGGCTCCAGGGGAGTCCTCTCTTCTTGTGAAGGCAGATTCGGCAGATACAGCATGCGAGGGCTTGCTTGGGACTTGGGGGTTGTAAGTCCCACCCCGATTCTGGTGAGTGCTTCCTTCACCAGAGCCTAGTGCACTCGGGTTGCTTACTGCCCGGTGGTTTGGCTGCGTGGAAGAGGGGCGTCGGGTCATGGGGGACATAAGTTATTCTTGACTGGAAGACATGGCAGGTAAAACAACCTCCCCATCATCTCGTGGGGTGGGGGTCGCCTCCCTATCCCATCCTCCTGGGGTTGTGGTGTCTGGGTCGCCCCACTGGGCGAGTATTTCACCACCATCGCGGGGGTGGAAGTCACATCCCTGTGACTGGAGTTGGTAAAGATGAACTGTGGCGGTGCGATGTGACGGAGTGAGGTGATGTTGGAGGTTTGTCCAGTGGAGTGTTGGCTGGTTGGGCTGCTGATATGGTGAGTAAACCACCCTCAGAGTGAGGGTGGATGATAGGTGTGTGCACCGCAAGAGATGGAGAAGGTGTGCGATGCCACTGAGGCAACGTTTGTTCCCTACAGTCGGGGCCAAGAAGACGTGCTTTATTTTCATTCCGGGTGGTCGGGATGGAAGAGCACGATGGATGGTTCCAGTTGTACAGTAGACTGGAGACAGGTGGGGCCGACTTGCCTTTAAGAGGCCATCTCTGGTTAAGCGGCTTAGAGGGGTGAGCAATTGGGATGTCCCACAGGGCATGGCGGGGCTTAAGGGTAAGGGGAGCGGTGTTAGGTGGAGGGGTCGATGGTGGGAAGAGGGTGTGGGTGTATCTGGCTGGGGGGTGGGACAGATGGCCTGACCTGGTGCATGTGGTGGTGAGTATGGGTGTGGGGAGTGATGTGGGGGCTGGGGGTGGGCGTGAGGGTGGTGTGGTGGTGTGGGGCGGTAGAGGCAGGGACAGGTGTGGCAGAGGGGTGCCGGGGAGCCCAGTGCTGGCCTGTGTTGCTGGGGTTGTGGTTGCTGGGGTGAGTGTGTCTTGTGGGTGGCTGGAGATGGCGGTGGGTGAGGGCAGCAGTGAGGGGGCATGGGATGGGTGAGGGCTGGGTGTGGGGGAGTCGAGTGGCTGCATGGTGTGGGGCTTGAGGACGGTGGCGTGGAAGTAGCAGAGCTAGGGGATGAGGCTGCAGGTGAATGAGGTGTGAGCGAGGGGGGGGGAATGTGTCTGGGGTGGGGGCGGTGGTAGTGGCAGGGGTGCTGGGTGAGAAAAAGGACGGGGAGAGGTAGCAGGAGTAGGAATCGTCAGAGTCGGGCGGGGAGGTGGGGGTTGAGGTTGGCTGGTGGTGTAGGGGACGGGGTGGCATGGGAGGAGCATGAAAGTGGCGTACATGGTGATTCCTGTAGGTGCGGGTAGTGTTGTAGTACTGAGCTGTGACCTGGTATGGGTTGGGGACGCACACGATCTTGTATGGACCCATGTAGTGTGGGGCTAGTTTATGTGGTGTTGGGAGTATGGCAACCATGACAGAATCACCCGGTTTGTAGGGGTTGGTTGCTGCGGCATCTGGGCTTAAGTCTTGTGTAGTTTGTAGTTGGTAGAGTTTGTTTTTGAGATAGTGGAGGGGGTCGGAGGAGGTGGGGTTGGCAGGTGCTTGTAGGTGATGTCAGAGGGGCAGAAGCAGTGGGGCCTCGCTGAGTACTCGTTCGTGGGATGCAATTCTGTCCACACGTGGGCAGGTGTTCATTCCCTACTGTACTATTTTGACGTGAGCCAGCCAGTTGTCGCTCTGGGTGGCTTGGATTCATGTCTGCACCTGGTTAAGTAAGGTGCAGTGACTTTGTTAACAGGCACCATTTCCTTGAGGCCAGTATGGCGAGGAGTGTGAGATGTTGTACCCGAAGAGCGTGGATAGTTTGGCCCAGATTTTTCCTGTGAACTCCAGGGCTTTGTCAGAGTGGATGGCCTGCGGGATGCCAAAATACAGAAACACATGGCGAGTCAGTGCATCCACAACGGTGAGGATGTGATGTTCTTTTGATGGACATGTGATCAGGAATTTAGAATATGTGTCCACAAATGTGATTATGTATTTGTAGCCTGATTTAGGCTGGAGGGGGCCAATGACATCCACGGATAGTAATTGCCTTGGCTTGCTGGCTAGGATGCAGCCAGATGGGCCCGGGGTTCTGGTGGTGTCTTTCCCCAGGGCACACGCTCAGCAGGACTGCATGACCTGTTGCGTGAGTTTGGAGGGGCTTGGGGTCCAGAAGGTGTTATTAAAGATTTGGAGGTGCTTTTTGTTACCAAGGTGGATTCTGTTATCGGCGTGGAGGTGCGTAAGGGTGTCCAGAGCTGTGTCAGGGTCTAGGGCTGATTGGCTGACGTGGGTGTAGGGGTGGTCTCTGTGGTGCTGTAATTTGGAGAAAATTTGGGTGGGCATCCAATCTGGGCAATCTTGGGCCTGCCAACGTTGGACAAGGGTGGGCACGGACTGGATGGCATTGACAGGGAGGTGGGAGAGGGCGTTGGCATTAGTGTGGAGTTTGCCGGGACGGAATGCGTTGTCAAAATCAAGCTCCTCGAGAGTTTCTCTCCAGCGGATCATTTGGTAATTTTTGTCAGATTGGTGCAGCCACTGCAGGGACTGGTGTTCCGTGATGATAGTGACATGTGTTCTTGCTAGGTAGGCTCAAAAATATTCAAGTGCCTATATGATGCCCAAGCACTCCCGCTTGGTAGCGGTGTAGTTCCACTCTGCCTGGTTAAGGGTGAGGCTGGCTCAGGCAATGACATGTTCCTGACCATCTTGCACTTGTGCCAGGACGGCGCAGATGGCCACTAGTGACACATCCGTATATAAGCGGAAGGGGAGGGTGTAGTCGGGGAATGCCACTATAGGTGCCGTGATCAACTTGTCCTCGAGGGTGCGGAAGGCATGGAAGCAGTCTTCCATCCATGTGATGGGTTCCCCTTTTTTTGTGAGTTCATGAAGTGACTTTGCGATAGTCGCGAACCCTTTCACAAAACGCCAGTAATAGAACGTGAGGCCTATGAAGGGGCGGACCTCGTGCACACTACGAGGCAGGGGGAGTTCGACTATGGCCCTGAGTTTCTCTGGGTCGGGGGCTATGCCCTTCCTAGATATGATGTGGCCTAGGAAGGAGACTGAATGTTGAGCCAGGACACATTTGGACTGGCGAAGTTTAAGTCCTGCTTGTCGTATCCTGACAAGAACTTGCCGTAGGCGATGGAGATGATCAGTCCATGTCTTACTAAAAATGAGGACGTCATCTGGGTAGGTGAGACATATCTCCCAAGTGAGGCCACTGAGCACGGACTCCATTACTTGGGAGAAAGTGGCGTGGGCATTGCAGAGGCCGAAGGGAAGCACGTTGAACTCGTAGTGCTTCCTGTTGCTGGTGGAAAATGCCATTTTCCCCCAGTCTTCGGGGTGGATGGGGACCTGCCAGTACCCCGACTGGAGATCAAGGGTGGAGAACCTGGAGGCCCCGTAGAGGGAGTCAAGGGAGTCGTCAACCCATGGCAAGGGGGTGGCGTCTTTGATTGTCACATCACTGAGGCGACGGTAGTCAATGCAAAAGCATTGTGTCCCATCTTTTTTTTTTTACTAGTACGATGGGGGAAGACCATGGGCTGGTGGAGGGTGATATTACACCAGCATTTAACATGTCCTGGACCTGCTGGTCTTCTTCAGCCTGCTGGGTAGGATTTTGTCTATGCAACAGTTGGCAGATGGGTGGTCCTGTTGCGTGGATTTTGTGGGACAGGAAGGTGGTATGGCTGATGTCTGTGGGTCCCGTTGAGATGTCCTGAAAGTCCAGGAGGAGGAGTCTGAGGCTGTCTGATTGTTGGGGCGTTAGGTGGTCGGGGAGGGGTGTAGGGAAGGATGGCTGGGGGGGGATGCGGCACGGGGCTCCGCCTCTTCCATCTCCCCTACAATGAGTCCCTTAGGGAAGGTGAGGGGGATGGTGGAGAGGTTGACCACGTGGACTGAGGCTATGTGGGGGGGAGAAAGGTGGGGGACAGGAAGCATGAGGTGCTGGTGCCAGTCATGGGGGTCAGGGAGAAGATTACATAGTTTCCGAATAGTCAGTGTTTAGAGAGCCAAGCCTTGTGGTGGGGGGGGATGGTGACAGTGGAGGCAATGGTAGCGGGGAAAGTGGGGGCTGGGGGGGTTTTCCTTCCCTGGGGTGTGTGGAGGAATTTGTGGCGACGTCTGGTGGGGTTGGTGGTGTCGTGGCATTGCACATGCAGAGGGGCTGGGGGGACGGCTTGTTGAAGTGCAGCTGCCATTTGTGTCAATCGATGTTGGCCTGGAGTTTCTGTAGCAGATCCAACCCCAGGTAGCCGTCATAGGCACTGCAAGAAGAATCGATGATTATGAATTGATGCTGTGTGGTTGCCTGTTGGTGTGTTTCAACATGGAGGGCCCATATCTCCCCACGGATAGGCAGGGGGCCATTCCCCGTGTCTACGAAGTGAGCTGAGATGGGGAGGAGGGAGTCAAAGGCTGTGGAGTGACGGGAGTAGAAATGGTGATACAGACATGATCTGGCTGCTCCCGTATCAACCAGCAGTCGAGCTTTCACCCAGTTCAGCCTTACCTGATTATAGCCTGGGGGTGATACTTGTGTGAGGTGGCCCCTGCCACCGTGAGGTGTGGGGGCAGTCCTAAAAATCCAGTTGAGGTGAGGGGTCCTCCCCCTCACCACCTAGTTCTACTTCCTCGGTGTCTGGATCATCAGCGAGGGGGTGTTGTGTCGTCAGCACAGTTGTCATCTATGGCCGAGACTGTGTGGCGCCCCTGGGTAGTTGGTTTGCGTCTAGCAGCTTTTAGTTGCTCCCGGATGTCTTGTATGGGGCAGCGATGACTACACGTGGAAAACTCCCAGGGATTAATGGAGATGAGGTTGATGGTTTCTCTGGGGTCGAGGTGCTTCTTGGTGGGGACGGCCCTGGGTAGAGTAAGAGGTTCCGGGGATGGTGTGCTTTTGGGGGATGTCCGTGGCTTGGTGGGGGGAGGCCTGCAGGTGGGGACTCGGCTCACCGCCTTGATTTGTCGAGGAGTGGTGCGGGCAGTGAGGAGGTGCCTCACCAGCTGGATGTCTTTGTCGATGTCCCCAGTTGGGTTGTATATGATGATGTGTTCCCTCACGACACTGGGGAGAATCCTCAGAAGGGTGTTGAATACATGTTGGTCCCAGGTATTTATATCCGCCTGCGGGTAGGTGGTAGCAGTGAGACGTCAGGTTTGAATCAGGGTGTCGTCTAGGTCCCCGCTGTATGTTAGGGCATCCTGTTTGGAAAAGACGACGACATTCCAGAATGAAGGCATGACAGCTTGTGTCATGATTGTTGAAACTGGTCCCATTTCAGTTCCGAGACTATTTTAGTGGCGATACTAGATACGATTTTACTCAGGTGAGGGAATGTAACAGCTATTTTCTTGTGGCCATTTTCAAAGCTAATGTCCGATATAGCTTTGATCATGGACATGTAAGTGTGTATATCATAAAGTTCGGGATCGAACTTTGGCAGTTGCATGTATGGTTTGGAAGCCATGTTTGTGACTTTTCCTCCTCCTTGCTGCACCACTGCCAGATCTAGAACCACCACTAGCCACCAGTGTTATGCAGCGTAGTCTGGGCTCCGACTTCTCAGGTCTAACTATGGTGCGGGCCTAGGGTTCTTTATTCACGACCGGGTTAGAGGGAACAGGGAAGGGTGGAAGAGTCCAAACACTGACTGAACAAAGAGACATGTTTATTAATAGAAGGTTAAGTTACAGAGCTTACACACTACAGTCCGTGACCAAGGCTAGGTTATACAGAATAATAGTTGACATGAAATAATAGGTCTTACACTAAATATCTCCACCTAGTTCTTACAGCACTTTTGACCAACACAAGGAACATATATTCACTTACAAGGTGTAATATCACTGTACAATACACATACGCTTTCATACAACAACACAGGTATATCCCATTCCTGTACACACAGAGAATTCCGATTACAGCTTTTTCAATATACACAGCGTGTGACATAGACAAAGGTACAATCTCTCTATACATTCATCCGCGTGATGTAGACGGAACCTTACCGTAGTTATGACATATCCACGTGACGTAGATGAGGCTTAGGCTAGTTTATGTTTCATTTGCCTGACAGTGGGTGGGAGAATCACTTATCATATACTCACGTGACAGGAGTTGCAGGGCACTTTCGAGGTATAGTGCCCTTGGGTGTGCCAGCAATGGAGAGTAAGACTTGTCCTACAGACTTCCGGAGTATATAGAGCAACACTGGGGGGTTGGCACAGGGCAGGGATATCTCACTAGCATGTACGGGGAGTTCATTATGTATCACATAAAGGGGGGGTGACACACTCGGGGAAGCAACCAGGGTCCCTTGTCCTGTACCCGCACTATTGCTACACTTGGGATTTCACTTGGGGATTCGGGGCTCACTGTTTTCAGCACAGAAGGGGGGGATGGGGGGACGACACTGGGGGGGGGGTTCTAGGAGTCAGTATCACTAGGGGACAGAAACACACTTCAGAGTTTTTCTACTCACAGGTCAAGTGAGGGAAGACTGCAGGACACGACACAGGGTTCACAAGTCATGGATTTGTAGATGACGGCCAGGTGTATGGGACAGCCTGCTGGGGGCATATCCTTGTGGTGGGTCACCGTCTGGGTCCCCACAGGTCCTGCGAGAGTTGTTGGGCGGCGTAGTGGATGGCCCTCATTTGTTGGGGGCTTGAGATTAGGTGTGGCCCTCAGGACTAGGGGCGAATAGGGCTAGGAGGTGTGCAGCAGGGTGCCTGCCCTTCGATGTTGTCGGGGTTATGGGGGGGACTTGAGCAAGCCCGCACCAGGGGTCAACTGCGGGTTGGACAGCACTTGCCTGGAGCCGTGGTCCCACCCAGAAGGGGTGGCTGACAAGGGTAAGCTGTGGCCACCTACATCAGGAAGGGGCTGGCAGTGGTGGTGAGCAGCAGGGGTGGTCAGCCTCCGCTGGGGGCTGCAGTCTCGACTGAAGTCATGGGCTGTCGGAGGTGGTCTGCGGCTGCTGGCTCTGGGGGAATCCAACAGCACCTGGGGGAGAGGCTGGAGCTGCAGCAACAAGACACCTGGTCTCAGCTTCATCTTGCCCTGACAGGTTGCTGGTGGAGTACCTGTAGGGGAGCAGGGTCGACCCTCAGAGAGAAGGGGGGCAAGGGAAGAGGCGCCTTGCTCCACCTCGAGAGGGGCGGGCTGAGCAAGTGGCGGCACCCTCAGTAGGTGCCCCGAGGGGTGACAGGAGGGGGAGGCCCAGCAGGCACTTCGGACTTACATCACAGGTCCGGCGGACCCTGTCCCTCGGCCGTGAGGCTGGGACGCCTGTCCCGAAGGCGGCATGGAGGGGAGACCCGGCGGGCACTTCTGACTATAACCACGGGTCTCCTCCTGCCGATGAGCCTGGGACACACGTCGTTGGCGCGACAAGGATGGGAGGCCCAGCAGGCACTCCTGACTACTGCCACAGGTCTGACGGACACTGTCCTCCCGTAGTTGGGACTGAGGCAGATCGGGAGATGACCGGCGGTCTGTCCCACTTAGGTAGCTCCAGAGAATACCTTCAGGACCGCCTCCCTCCTGGGGCATACCAGCGAAGGTCGTCTTTGTGACGTGCTGATGTGCTGGCTCCCAAAGGTGGGTGCAGAGGGTGGAGAACTGACGGTCACTTCACCCACAGCAGGTCCAATGGACTCTACTGTGCTGCTGCTCCCTTGGGGTGTAGCAAGGCTGGAGGCTTCAGGGGAGTCCTCTCCTCTTGGGGCCGATCTGGCGGATACGGCATCTGAGGGCTTGCTTGGGACTTGGGGGTTGTAAATCCTATCCCGATTCTGGAGAGTACTCCCTTCATCGGAGTGTAGTGCACTCGGATTGCTTACTGCCCGGTGGTCTGGCTGCATGGAAGAGAGGCGTTGGGTCACGGGGGACATAATTCGTTCTTGACTGGAAGTCTTGGCAACTTCCCCGTCATCTCCTCGTGGGGTGGGGTTTGCCTCCCTGTCCAGTCCTCCTGGGGTTGTGGTGTCCGGCTCGCTCTGCCGGCCGAGTATTTCAGTTGTCAGAAAAATAAAAGATGAGAAACGCTTCATAAATGCTAAATAAAAACTGCAGTCAGAAAGATTTAATTTTTATGTAGATTAGTTTCGGTAAATTACAAAAAAATTATATGCTGGCATCCACAGGCTGGTTACCTGAAGCAAATGGCAACTCAAGTCAGTGCTACCAACCGATCGTTCGACACATAGCAGACTGCTCCGAAACTATAGTCTTTCAGCAGATATTTTCACCAAATTTCACGACACGACTTTTGTCTTTGACTGTACAAAAATGTAGAAGTGTGCATGGAAAAATTTGGAAGGAATGAGAGAGTGTTTTTGATTGGTGATATGAATGGTAAAGTTGGGAATGTGAAGGTGGATGGAATAGTTGGTGAGTGGGGTGTGCCTGCCGAGATAGATGAGAATGGGAGTGCGTTAGTGGACATTTGTGCTGGGAGGGGGTTGGTGATAGCCAATACCCTCTTCAGGCATAAAATGATCCACAGGTATACATGGCGAGTGATGAGAAGGGTGGGTGGTGAACTGAATGAAAGGAAGGCAATGATTGATTATGTGTGTGTGGATGAAAGGATGCGAAGATGTATAAAGGATGCAAGAGTGTATAGAGGTTGGGGGAGTGGACTTTCTGACCACTACTTGGTGGTGGCCAGAATTAGAATGCAAGTAAGATGGAGGAATAGAAGAAGGGAAAGACGAGAGGAAGGAGTAGTTGCAAGGAGAGTGGAAAGGATACAAGAGGATGAGAAAAAGGCAGAGTATAAGAGAGAAGTGGAGGAACGATTGGACAAATATGAATTGGAGCAGATGGGAGACGTGGAAGGTGTGTGTAAGATATTTACAGAAGGAATATGTGCAGCATGTGATGTGGTGTGTGGAAGGAAGAGAAGACGGAGGGGGGTGCAAAGAACAGCGTGGTGGACTGAAGAGGTGAAACAGGCTGTGGCACAAAAGAAGAAAGCATACAGTACAATGAATGGATGAGAAATAGGGGCGTGGAAGAAGTTGAGAGGCGGAAGAGAGAGTTATATGTGGAAAGGAAGAGAGAGGTGAAAAGATTAGTAAGAGAGAGTAAGAAGAGAGTGGATGAGGAATTTGGAAGTAATTTGAGTGTAAAGTGGAGGGACTGTAAGAAAATGTTGTGGAGAGAGGTGAAAAGAGTAAGACAGGGTGGAAGTGAAGTTAGCAGGGGAGTGAAAGATAAAAATGGTAGATTACTAGTGGAGAAGGGAGAAAAAGTGAGCAGATGGAGAGAACACTTTAAGGAATTGTTGAACGTAGAGGATGGAAGTAATGCGAGTATAAGTGGCTGGGGAATGGCTGGGAGAAGGAGGGAGGTGAGAAGACAGGAAGAAATCAGTAGGATAGAAGTTGTGGAAACAATGAAGAAAGTTAAATCGGGGAAAGCCCCAGGAATTGATGGAGTGTGTGGTGAAATGCTGAAGCATGGGGGAGAGATAGCAGTCGAATGGATGTGAAAGATGTGCAGATTGGCCTGGGAGGAAGGTAGAGTCCGGAGGATTGGAAGTCAGGTATAAATATTCCCTTGTACAAAGGAAAAGGGGAAAAAGAAGTGTGTGGTAATCATAGGGGCATTTGTCTTTTTAGTATAATAGGAAAAGTGTATGGTAGGATACTTATAGACAGAGTTAGAGAAAGAACAGAGAAATTAGTTGGAGAAGAACAGGGAGGCTTTAGGAAGGGAAGAGGTTGTGTAGATCAGATATTCATTCTTAGATCTTTAGTGGAAAAGTTTCTAGAGAAGGGAAAGAAGTTGCATGCGTCTTTCATGGATTTGGAGAAAGCACATGACAGGGTGGATAGACAAGGATTGTGGAAAGTGTTAAGAATATATGGAGTATATAGATGGGAAGTTGTTGAATGCTGTGAAGAGTATGTACGATGGTGCGAAGGCTTCAGTGCGTGTGGATGGTGAACTAAGTGAATTTTTCTCTTTGAAAGTTGGTTTGAAACAGGGATGTGTCATGTCTCCATGGTTGTACAATCTGTACATGGATGGGGTAATAAAAGAGGTACAAGGTAGGGTAGTGGATGTTGGAGTGGCCCTGGTGAGAGAGGATAGTGTTTGGAAACTCCCTGTACTGTTGTTTGCAGATGATACTGTGTTGTTGAGTGAAGGTGAAGGGGAGCTGCAAGGCTTGGTGGATGAGTCTGAGAGAGTGTGTAAGAAACGGAATCTAAAGGTGAATGTAGGGAAGAGTAAAGTGATGGTCTTTGAGAGAGGTGAAGTTAGTGAATGTACAGCGAGGTTGGATGGTGAGGAATCGGAAAATGTGAGTACGTTTAAGTACCTGGGTAGTGTGATGAGTAAGGATGGAGGTTTGGAGGGTGAAGTGCTTGAAAGGGTACAGCAGGGAAGAGAGGTTGCTGGTTCTTTGAAAGCAGTGATAAGAAACAGGGAAGTGAGCATGGAAGTGAAAAAGTTACTACATGACAGTATTGTGATACTAACTCTAACGTACGGAAGTGAAGCTTGGACACTGTTGGAAGGACACAAGTCAAGAGTGAGAGCAGTCGAAATGAGTTATTTAAGAGGAGCCTGTGGAGTCACGTGGAGAGACAGGCTGACGAATGAGGATATAAAGGAGCGTTGTGGTGTTGATGTGGATGTGATAGAAAGCGTTATGAGGAACACACTGAGGTGGTTTGGCCATGTGGAGAGGATGGAGGGTGAAAGACTGACGAAGAGAGTGTATGTGAGTGAGGTGGAGGGGGGAAGAGGGAGGGGAAGGCCGAGGATGAGATGGAGGGATGGGGTGGAGAGGTATATGAGAGAGGGGGGTGTGAGTTGGGAGCAGGGCAGTGAAATGGCGGGGGATAGGGCGACTTGGAGGCGATTTGTTTGTGGCCACCCCAAACGGGATTGAGGCATCTGGCAATAGATAGATAGATAGATATTATTGTCAATCATCCTCATGTTCTTTGTTCATAAAAATCACGTGAAATAAAGGTACATCACTTCAGTGACTGAATATTCAATAATTGCTCCGGCTTTGCGGCGTGACAGAGTGAGACGCCGTCCAGAAACGAGCACCGACTCCCCAACTCGCACTCTGACCAGAAAGAGCTAAAAGTTAGGGTTCACAAGGGCTTCCCTTTCAGCCAAAGCAAACGACTGCAAGAGGGGCGCAAATAGATCATTTATAATTCAGACACCTGGACAAATATATTGACTTGGATGGATCAATAAGTTATTCGTCAGTGCAAGTGTATTTAGTCAGGTGGATCAGTTATTCAATACATACAAGACATTTGTTTACCCATTACCTTTGCAGTATTGTGGGTACAAATTTTACTGATCTCATGGTAAGTGCATAGTATCGCACAGTACTCAAGCCACAAGACAGCCAGTTAACAGTGGACATCGCTACTCTTTCAGATCTACCTCAGTTTCCTATTACATCTATCGGCTGGCTTCATTTAAACACCAAGGTCTCTCCTGTTGAATCTCTAAGTTCTAAGAAAACCACAAAAACGTAGCCATGTTTCACCAACACGTCCATCTAACCAGAAAAAGGCTTCTTGATGTCCCTCCTGATGCCAAAACTGTGGTGGATTTCCATTTCGTGAGTCTGTTGGTGCACCGAGAAGTGAAGAAGGCAGCGGTAGTGTAGTGCAAGAGAGACCAGACCCTCACCATGTCCCATACATCACTTACCAGCCCAGCAGAGGGTGGAGGTTGTGGACCTGCCTAGTGGGGGGCCTCGCATATTTGCTGCATCCCCTTTCATCCAAGGGGACCTGCTATCACAAACTTTACATAATTCTGATAAAACACAAGATCTAGCGGTCTGACTTAGCAACACTGTGGGCAACGTAATAGGAACCTTACCAATAGTGTACATGATGACATACAGACATTCGGCAATCACTCTTGCCCAGCATTTACAATCACTGGTGATGGAAAACTGCAATACGCCTGAGGAACTCCTTCAGGATATCATCTTTATTTTCAGTGCTGTAGTACTGACTGTTGGATATCTTGATATTGTGACTACAGTATCCCTGGACCTTGGAGTAAACCACCCAACATGCTGTATTAAGGAAATTTACGAAATATTCATTTACTTTTTATCATTTATAATGAGTTTCTTCTTTATAGCCTTAAGCTGCATCAGTCAACGGTATAATAGCCTCAGAGGATCACTGCTTATATTCAGTGAACCAGAACCAGGAAAACAAAACAACGCTGCAAGTGAGGATCTTCAAGTTTTTAGTATTAAAACGAGGAGTTCAGAGGGGAATTCTGAGGCCAAAACTTTCGTCCTTGCTCACTCTTATGGCTCTCGATTCTCAGAAAATGAAACTCCTGAGAGCCATGCAGCAGAAGTTACTGAAGATGCACGAGGTTCATCGCCTTCTTCTGGGTTACCTGGCCCTCCCAGTCACCCTCATCATGTTCACCACAGTCTATTACAGCATCGTGTCAGCTTACCACCTGCACTCCTTATCCGACATATAAACTTCCTACAAATTAATGACTATTACAGTAGCTAGGCAGTGGTCACCTGCTTCCCACTCTTTCTCCTCCCAAATATTCCAAATCCAGGTGAGAGGAAAACAATGCACAGTAGGCCACACATGAACCTGGTACGGTGTGTGTGTGAAGCGGACGTCTTGCTACAATTTTGGACCTTCATGCATCACTCTGGTCATTTCAACTCTGACACCTGCGTTGATTCATGTCAGTGCCACCAACAAACATGTGATCGTGTCAAGGTTGTCACGTGTACCAAATGACCTCTGCTAACGTTTGTACCAGGTTCGTATGTGGCCAAGTGTACGTCAGAATTAATTTTTTTCATATAGCGAGATAACCACTCCGTTTGTCAAGCACTTTAAATATATGGCGCAGTTACGTGCCAAATACCAAGCAGTTACATCCTGAAGCCACATCGAGTGAATCAAAAGTTCATGAGATTAGTAGCAAGGGTGAGCAATGTCTTCTTTGGCAGTTTAGTGTGTATACAGATCGAGTGGTGTTATAGAGGGAAGCCTTCTCGTGGTGGCACCGATATAACTGGGCGATGGAGCTGCCCGGTTGTATAAACGTATCTCAGCTTCCTCCCTGTCTCGTATAAACAAGATGGTGGGCTGCAGGAGAGGAGCAGCTTCAGCCTGCAGTCCACTGAGTCCACATTCAGATGAACCAGGGGTGCTGTAACGCAATTTTGTGACCGGTAATACTTTCATGAACTAGTCGCATGCTAATAAGAATAAAAAAACGAATCCAAACATTCCCCCATACTACTGCCAAACGTGCAGACTCCCTCATTTTTTTCCTTGTTATGCTGTCTTTATTTTTTCCTTATTATGCTGCCTTTATTTCTGTCACAAAAGGACTGGGGTAAAAACCTTAGCCTGTATTCTCGTCGGTTGAGGAGGCTTCCTAACACCTCTTCCTTAGCGATTTATTTTTGGGTATGTTTGGCTAATGTCAGTTTGTGTCTTTTGCTGAAAATGTTGGTATTTGAATGACTTAAATAACACAGAAGAGGATAGTAAGGAGTATTAAGAAAATAAATCGCTTAGGAAAAGATGTTAGGGAGCTTACTTAACCAGCGAAAATAAGGGCCATTGTCAGAAGGTCTGACCCAGGAATTGAACCCGAGATCTGCCAGTACTCGGTTGATTATTCTATCAGTTATACCACTACCCCCTCCAGCATTTTTTTTTTTTTTTACATTGTTTATACCGCTGTTCCACTGACTTCTCATTGCAAGTATTATAAAGATTTATATCTCCAGAGACCCCAAGATACAGGCAACAAATACTTGCAAGATCTAAATAAACACAACATCTACCACTGTCTGATAGCGCCCGTAGTTTGACTGTCACCGTGCTATATTGCAGAACTTATATCAGAATTCCCTTATTCCCTAAACTGTTTATCTTTCAACTTGCGTCCTCAGAAGAGTTTCCCCCCAAACTTCAACCTACAGCTTTTTGAGTCCAACTGTTACTGATTTTTTTTTTTTTTAATGAATGGAGGACGCCTGTAATCTGGTGTATGGATTTTTAAAATTTGTTTTTCTTTCTCTGTTCATCTTGTGTCCAAAGAAATGCCAAGTTATATACGAAAAATCTGTTCTCGACCTGACTGGCTTCGATTCCATGATCTATGTCACGTTACTGATGCTGTTATTGTATCAACCTTGCTTCCTTCGATTCGCTTCTTTTCTGTTTAAATGGCGATTCTGACTACGCCAGAAATACCCTTGTCACTTCACTATCCCATCCTTCCTTAGCATTGTCAAGAAGGTAAGCCGTCGCAGGAGCAGACAAGAGATACATGGGCTGGGTTCTCGTCCCTTTAAGGGCTCCCTAACACACTTTCTTTAGCGATATTTATTGTTTACGTTACTGTCGTCTTTTGTGTTATTTAAATCATTCCAATATCACCATAATCTGCACAAGCTGGGTACGAAATGATATTAACCAGTCATATCCAGACAGAAATCGCTAAGGAAAAGGTTCTAGGGAGTATACTTAACCGATGGAAATACAAGCCAATGGGAGGTATTCTTGTCCGGTAAGGAAGCTCCCTACCACCTCTTCCTTAGCGATTTATTTTTGGATATGGCTGGTTAATATCAGTTTGTATGTTATTTATGCAGAGTATGACGATGTTGGAAGGACTTATGTAACACACAGAAGGATAGTAAGGATTAATGAGCAAAATATATCGCTCAGGAGGAGATGTTGGAGAACTTCCTCAACTGACGGAAATACGAGCCAAGGTCTGTCCATTGGGCCCGAGTAAGAGTAATTTATAAAGTAATGGATCAGAGAAACATGCTTTGCCTCATCGCCCCTATCCAGAGTTTGACGAAAACATAGCGGAAAAAATTGAAACACCTGAAACACGCACTACTAGAGATAGGGTTTTCACTGTATTTCACCAGGTGTCAATTTTCATAAGTGTTATGCAGCGTATTCTGAGTCCCGACTTCTCGGGTTCAGGTACGGTGCGACCTTGGGTTCTTTGTTCTCGACCGGGTCAGTCACAGGCAAGGAAGGAAAGTCCAAACACAACTGGTCAAAGTCACACTTATATATTAACAATAGACAACTACATACACACCCGTGATCAAAACCATGGGACATATGATACCCAGATAATCTCAGAAGACTAGCCCTTACAATAAATATCTCCACCTAGTTCAGCGAGTTTGACCTTTACACAGTATTCTACCTTTCCTTATATATGATGATTTCCACACAGTGTCATACATATGGTTCATACAATACACCAGGTGCACTTGGTTTCAGATATATAACAGAGACAATCAAGTATATTTCAAAATACCCAAACGCGTGAGATAGACGACAGTATATACTCAAGTCCTTAAATACTTATTCGCGTAACATAAACGGCCTCCTATGCTAGTTATATGCATCCACGTGACACAGACGATACCCTAGCTATCCTTAAGCAACGTGTGCGTTACATAGGACGAGAGAATATAGCATCCACGATCTATCCAAGCGTGGGGCGGAGGGCGGGAGGGGGAGGGGGGAGAGTGGTGATACAGACTTCCTTACGAGACAGGAAGTTGGGAGCACACTTCATATATCACTTTCTATTAACTTCATATGGCCAAAGCAAAACGGGGGGAAGGGGTGTGGCACTGACGTTGACTGTCCATATGTAACTTTGGGGGGAGATAGTCACACTGGGGGGTGGCCCGTGGCCTAGCACCACACACTGCACACATGAGCTTATTGGTGGGGAGTTCACTATTCCACACGGGGAGGTAATACTGGGGTAGGAGACACTGGGGCGAGGGGGCAGGTCCACTGGGGTAAAGGCTTCCCAGACACTAGGGGACAAACAACCTCAGAGTCTTTTACTCACGAAATAGGTGGAGAGGAGTGTTCGGGTCACAGGCAGCAGGAGGCCCTGTGCCGGGAACCTGGCGGCCGGGCATTGGGGTGGGCTCGTCTGGAGTGTATTCCAGGGGTAGGTACCCTGTGGGGTCGCCATGAGTCCCGTAGGAGTTGGTGAGTGGCGTGGTGGGCGGCCCTCTTTCTGTAGAGGCCCTATGTGATGTGGGCTCTCTGGGCTAGGGCCAAAGAGGGCCAGGAGGCGCGCCACACGGCGCTGGCCCTTAGTCATTGTCAGGGTCCTGGGAGAGGACCTGGGGAGCCCAGGGCTGGGGTTGGGTGTGGAGAGGGCGGCGCCTGGAGTGGGCTTTTGCCTTGTTCTGCAGAGGCGGCCGTCAGGGAGAGTCTGTGGCCGCCATCACTGAGGGAGCCTCGGCTACTGCAACAGGCACTGGGGGAGGCCTGCTGACTCTGGGGGCTGTGGCCTCGCCATCAGGAGGAGGCTGGTAGGGGTGAGCTGCAGTCTCTCATCCTGGAGGAGTCCGACAACACCTGGGGCTGCAAGGACAGGACACCAGGCCTCGGGGACGTCATGCCCGCTCTGGTCTCTGGTGGGGTCCCTGAAAAGGAGCAGATACCGCCCTCTTGTGTAGAGGGGCGGAGAGAGGGGCAACTTACTCTGCCACTGGAGTGATGGCCAGGGCAAGAGGTACTTTCCTCTGCAGCAGCCTGGCTATGGGCTGAGGGGGAGCGGCCAGGTGTCGGCCCTCCAGATGCTACAGACCTTGACAGCGAGTAGGAACCCGATGGATACGCCCGGCTATGGTCACAGCTCCAACGGAAGCTGCCCTCCGGCCCTTGTTCTGGAGGCATGGAGAAGGCACCTAATGGATACGCCTGGCTATGGCCACAGCTCCGACGGAGGCTGCTCTCCAGCCTCTGTTCTGGAGGCAGGGAGAAGACACCCGATGGATACGTCCGACTATGGCCACAGCTCCGACGGAGGCGGCTCTCCGGCCTTTGGGGTCTGGGTCTCCTCTCCTGGAGATAGCACTGGTGGACGGCGATGTCTCGTCCACTGCTCCTTAGGGGGAATAGCAGCCCTTGAGGCTCCTCGTGAGTCCTCTGTCAAAAGGGAGGCCGATCCAGGAGACTCAGCATCCGAGGGTCTGCTTGAGATCTTGTCACTGCAAGTCCCACCCTGATTCTGGTGAGTGTTCCCTCCGCTGAAGAGTAGTGAACTTCTACTGTACACTGCCCGGTGGTCTGGCTGCTGGGAAGAGAGACGTATGGTCACGGGAGAGATATACGCTGTTTATGCCTGGAAGGTTTGGCAGGTGAAAAGAGCCTCTCTGCCATCTCCTTGTGGGGTGGGAGTCACCTCCCTGTACACTCCTCCTAGGGTGGTGGTGTCTGGCTCTCTCCGCCGAGCCGGTATTTCAATAAGAACTGGGGAAAAAGCTGTTTCTCTGTCTGTACATGTGCATTGCCACAAAAATACCCCAGCCCAAGGTCATCAAGGGAGTGGTAAAGGAGTGGAACTCATGAACATCCCTCACCCCCCCCCCTACATTTACAAACCACCTTCACAGACCTTTTTGCCAACATTTCTACCAACACATCGACGAATCAATCAGTCCTCTCCCAACTACAATTCCACTCCCACACTACCCATTAGGGTTATGACAAAAAAAAAAAAAAAAACTAATTTTAAAAACCCTGCTATGTGGGGTGACAAACTTTAACCCGTCACATCCCGAGGTTTTCCGCACCTCCGACATCCCCCAATCCCGAGGTATTTTCGATTTTTTTTTTTTTGGCTAAAACCTCCGCTTTTGGTGAGAAACATCGAAAATTCATAGAGAAATCGCTCACCTGAGGTTTAAAATACTCGATCCAGCTAGAAGTACCTCCTTACCTGACTGGGTTTTCTAACAGGCTGGCACCAAAGAAAACGAGTTCTATGGGAGGGTAACTATTTCACACAACTCATAAATGGTATTTATTTATTTACTTGGTACGAATTTATATGTAGTATGAGAGTATATTGTTTTTCAAGCAGTAATATAGGCATTATAAGCATTGTTCCACTCACTAACTAATCACCATACCTGACCTTCTTTTGCCACATTACCTGATCATTATTTCTGACTGTTTCTTCTTCTAATGCTATGTAAACTTTGTCCTCCACATTGTCATCGATTGGGGAATCACTCTGGCCCTGAATATCTTTACTGGCCAGGTCACTGGTAACAGGTGAATTGCCGAGAGAATGGCGTGAGAGGGGGAGGGGGGAGGTTATATGGTGTAAGGCACTGTCCCTGCTTGGCATCTTGTAGAGGAATAGAGGAAGGTGTCCCATGTATACGTACGAAAAATCACGCGCAAAAATTGAAAATTGTGCAAATTAGGAACCTTGCAATTGCACGACGTACCAGTATGTCGCCAGGACTGGCAAATGCAAAATGTTGCAACGTACCCATACGTCAATGGGACGGGGCGGGTTAATGTATAAATCACAAATATGATGCTGGTTTTGCATTTGCTTTAACCCCTACACCGCGGGCTTGTTTACCAATGACTTGCGTGTGCCGCGGGGTTATTTGGGCTCCGACAGACTCTCAAAAAATATTTGCCAAAAATCAGTTATTAGTCCTAGAATAATAAAATTACATATGCTTATGGCACATACCTTCAGCTTTCTCCTGGAATGATTGTTGAGCCTTCATCGGTTACCGTAGGACTTGTGGAGACCTCTGAAGTAGGGTAACGAAGTCTCCACTTTACACTTCCCGACAACCCGTAATATGAATACCACAGCCAGATACAAACACTATAAACACTATTCTACAATTTTCAAGTAGTTTGGGATCCATACTAAAAAAAAAAAAAACACTGTGAAAGCAATGGAAATTACGAGCGCGTCTGATCGTCGCACTGGCACTAGTTCGCTTTTGTTACTCTGTCATTTATTATTCATAAAACCCCTCACACTTTATATTTCTATTACTATATAACACTTATATATATCTACAGTCTTTATCCATAAGTTTCCTTCAGTAGTATTAGTTTATTGTCACTGTAGGGATTCAATTTCTTTCAGTAAAATACGTAGCATTCACTTTCTCGTCCTGTATACTGGCATTGAGAGTGAATGTCACTTTCATCTTCACTCTCATAACTCATAGCATTCAGACATGCTAGAGTGAAACTTTCACTTTCATTACTCCTAGGGTATATACTCGTATTCTTATACTACTCATTTACATTTCTATTTACGTTCTCTATTTTATTTACGTTATTTACATTTCTATTTTATTTACACTGTGTTGTGCACTGGCACTTGAAATAACTTATAAAACTATTTTCCATTGTTCACGTATATTTACATTCATTACTTTCACTTGCTGTTTACACATTATTTACACATTATTTACAATTCCACTTGCACTGTTTTACTCAATAGAAAGATCATAGTCACTCTTTTATCAATTGTCAGCCCTTTACCTCTTTCCACACGAGGTTTAGTAGGGGGTAAAGGTCACAGGGCCATTTGCATGGGGGTGAAAAAAGGCCTTGAAGTCAGCAAGAAGAAACATACGTACCCTCGCTTCGGAAGATGAGAGTAAACTGATAACGGAGGGCCAGCGTGGAGGCCTGCTTTAGGGGTTATTCAGAGTTACCAATATTGGTTCTTGAAACAGCTAAATCTAGCACTGATATGATTGGCAGGAAATCTAGACAATACATTATAAATTTGGTAGTTCCAGGTGAATGTAAATATCACTTAGGCTTCTCCCTTCCCTCCTTACATGTATATTTATTACGAAAATAGATTAGAGGCCTACTTAGGAGATATATATTCAGAGCTACCAATGTTAGATCTTGAAACAGCTTTGTCTAGCACTGATATGATTGGCAGGAAATCTAGACAATACATTATAAATTAGGTAGTTCCAGGTGAATGTAAATATCACTTAGGCTTCTCCCTTCCCTCCTTACATGTATATTTATTACGAAAATAGATTATATGGCATATTTCAAGGGGAAAAAATAGCGAAAATTAGCGAACGAGTGCACGTGAGGTGTTGTCAGGTGATAATTAGCCAATTCCAGGTGTATGGCACTCTCACTTACCTTATTTCTTTCTTGTATATATTATTTGGTATAAGAATAGGACATAGGGCTTATTTCAATGGATGAAATCAGTGAAAAATTCCAGGGAAGATTTACTTAGCGTAGCACGGCCGGGCAGGCGAGAGGATAGGGTAATGGAGGGGGGGTAGGGAGGGGAGTCAAGAACGGGGAGAAATGGCTAAATTGTCAACAATGGATGGGAGTACAGATGAGATTAGGAGTGCTGACTAGTGCTGGACATTGGCAGTACTGATAGATGATGCAAGCCCCCACTTGGAAGCCCGGGTGAATTCAAAATAACACAGAATCACAAAAGCGACGCCCCGCGGTATGATCCCTTGCTCCCAAGCGTCACGAAAGTGACGCCCCGCAGTTAAGGGGTTAAAAAAGTCACCCCACACTAACATTCTACATTGGGCTAAATTTGAGCATTTTTTACAATTTGTGCTGTTCAGTCATTCCACTATTATTGTGTTTGCAGAGTACCTAGTGTTTATTGAGATAGCAATACCATGGCATACTTCAAATCTAGTGATTCAGTCATTAGGAATGCGCAGAAATGGGGTGCAAACCTGCCAAAGTCAAATTAAACGAAGCGGCGTAATTTACCCAGGATAGGAAATTTGACTATGTCAGACTTTCTTCAAAATGTGATATATTGGGAAGGTACCATATGTTATTAGATGAGGATAAACTGAAGAAAAGCAGGATTCAGCATATATGGTGAACTAACCAGTTATGGCACTGAATTGACAAGTGATTAAAGCACGGCTGAACAAAATTAAATTGATCAGCGTATATAAGAGCTACCAAAGAAGACCAAAAGAAGTGTTTCAAAACGAGTTGAAATTTTTTTTTGACATAACCAAAGTTGATGGGAAGTGGCTTTGCCGGGAAGATATGGAACTGTATCATAAACAAGTTACATCTGGTTGAAAAGTCAGGTACACCACACATAAACTTGCAGCATTATCCTCAATCCATCAAAGAGACAAAAACACTGTGAAACAAGTGGTACTCCAATAACACAGCAAGTTGGTACATCATATGAGATTGAAACTAAAGATACTACCTCAAGTGTCTCCACAAGTGATACAGAGAACAGTACTAGTGAAGAAGCCCCAAGTACAAGGAAGACGCCATCTTCAATATACCATGCAACGAAAATGGTAACAGAGTCATTCGTTGCCAACTAATAAAGCATCTAGTGTGTGCTCAACTCTCGGTAATGAAGGCATCCCTGTTTCCATACCTACACAATCTGGTGAATGGTGTGGCGTTGTCAGGGCTGGAGACAAACCGAAGGATAAAATCAAATCGCTACAAGAAGAGAAAAACTATTGTTTGCATTTTGATGGAAAAAAAAAAGATCCAATAGAGAGTACCAGGTAGTCTGCCTTCAAAACAAAACTAGGAAGATCAGGTTGGGAATGATAAAATGTAATAGTGAAGCAGCTCGGGATACTTTCAATAGTCTTGAAAAAGCTCTATATGAATATGATGCTTGGTCAAGTATTAAAATGATCATTTGTGATACAACGGCTGTAAACACAGGACATATGAATGGTGCTGTGGTTAGGATACAGAAGAAAATGGTTGAAAAGGGTTTGGACAAACCACAATATATTGGATGTCAGCATCATATACTGGACAGGATCATGCAGCATGTTTTGGACTTCTTTGTGACAAAGGTTTCCGCTAAAACAAATCTGAGTTACGAATTTGTTGACTAACTGAAAAGTATGCAGAACTCCAAAGTTCTTGTGAAGCAGGTAAGAAAATGGAAATGGGTGAAAATCCAGGATGGAGAGATGACTTCAAGTTCCTGGATGAATTGTGCAAAGCATTCCAATTCTACAAGGAACAGGGGACATTTGCAGAAATCAAATGGAGGAAACTATGATCATTGCATGGTGCCTGGTGGTATTCAAGGGCAGTTTACACCCTAATCGCGTATTTTCTGCTTCCAAACTGGAGGGGCACATTGGAGATACCAGCACGCTTTCTTGCCTATGGATGGCAAGAGCCGTGATTTTCTGATTAGAAATTCAAGATGTGATATGAAAACCTTCTGATCAGCGTTAAAGAACTCAAGTGCCTTAGTGCACTGAAGCACCTTGAAACCCACTGGAACATGGAAAGATCTGCTCTGTATATACCACGGACCGACATCATTGCTGAAAGGGCAGTCAAATTGATGGAGGACTTGAGTCGAAAGTGCAAGAAGGACACATACTAAGATGTGAAGGTTGTGGCAACAAATACACTGTAATTGTATAGTGTGCATCCTACGTTTTACTATTTTTGTGTTTTTTGCAAATCAGTTCGACTTGGTGTGGGGGATCTTTTGATGAAATTAAGCGAAATGACTTATACATTTGTATTATGTACCAAAATGCTCATCGATTCCCACTGCAAGCTAATTATTATTATTATTATATATTTATTTTTTTCTAGTCATAATCCTACTACCCATCCTTTACTGCATGTCACACCAGTGGGGGAGCTGGTGACTGAATCGGTAGAGAGGTGGCCTGCAGTCCTAATGGACCCAGGTTAGAATCCCGGCTGGGACAGGGAACAATTTAAGGATCTGAATTTCATAAAAGCAGATTTTACTGATCTGCCAGAAGATCCACACACATGTCGTAATAATATCCCCGCTAATACCAGTACACCAGTCCTGTATGAGACAGCCATAGCGTGTATTCAGTATGGACGGTGGGTGTTAACGCTGAAGTGGTGACATTTGGAGGTATGAAGGAGGATTACTGGGCCTTGGGATAGGCTCTGATGGCTTTGCCCAGTCAGAAACATTTAATAAAAAAAAAAAAAAAAAGTGCTTCATACTACCACTTAAGTATGTGATAGACAACCTATTGATAAGGAACCAAAAACAGAGTTAGTATAGTACGACAGGTGATGCCTTCCTGTGACTATACTCCTTTCACATTAACTTGGCCCAGAGTTTCATGCTTTTGCGACTTATTTTACAAAGCTCCTTGGCTGAGGACCGTACTATGACTCTTTCTTCTTTCCACAGCACTTCTTTGTGACTAGCACCGTATTCTAGTGTTAATCTCTTATCACAACTGGGTATTCAAGCTGGAGAGAAGACAGATTTAGGTCAAGTTAGAGTAAAAGAGGTATAATTAATGATTGGTAATTCATTGTACAGTATATAATATTGTTTTAATAACTGACTTAGTATTTTTGTCTATGCAGTAGTGTGTAAAGTAGTAGTGTGTATAGTAGTAGTGTGTATTGTAATATGTAAAGTAGTAATGTGTATAGCAGTGTGTAAAGTAGTAATGTGTGTCGTAGTTTGTAAAGTAGTAGTGTGTATAGTAGTGTGTAAAGTAGTAGTGTGTATAGTAATATGTAAAGTAGTAATGTGTATAGCAGTGTGTAAAGTAGTAATGTGTGTCGTAGTGTGTAAAGTAGTAGTGTGTATAGTAGTGTGTAAAGTAGTAGTGTGTATAGTAATATGTAAAGTAGTAATGTGTACAGCAGTGTGTAAAGTAGTAATGTGTGTAGTAGTGTGTAAAGTAGTAATGTGTATAGTAGTGTGTAAAGTCATGTGTAAAGTACAGTAGTAGTGAGTATAGCAGTGTGCAAAGTAGTGGTGTGTAAAGTAGTAGTGTGTACAGTAATTGTAAAATAGTAGTGTGTATAGTAGTGTGTATAATAGTGTGTAAAGTAGTAATGTGTATAGTAGTAGTGTGTATTGTAACATGTAAAGTAGTAATGTGTATAGCAGTGTGTAAAGTAGTAATGTGTGTCGTAGTGCGTAAAGTAGTAATGTGTATAGTAGTGTGTAAAGTCATGTGTAATGTACAGTAGTAGTGAGTATATCAGTGTGTAAAGTAGTGGTGTGTAAAGTAGTAGTGTGTATAGTAGTGTGTATAATAGTGTGTAAAGTAGTAGTGTGTATAGGAGTGTGTAAAGTAGTAGTGTGTATAGGAGTGTGTAATGTAGTAGTGTGTATAGTAGTGTGTAAAGTAGTAATGTGTATAGTAGTGTGTACAGTAGTGTGTAAAGTAGTAATGTGTATAGTAGTGTGTAAAGTAGTAATGTGTATAGTAGTGTGTAAAGTACGAGTAATAGTGTGTATAGTAGTGTGTAAAGTATTAGTGCGCATAATAGTGTGTAAAGTAATAGGATTCATTGTAATGTGTGAAGTGGTAGTATGTAAAATGGTAGTGTGTTTAACAGTGTGTAATGTAGTAGTGTGTAAAGTAGTAGTGTGTACAGTAGTGTGTAAAGTAGTAGTGTGTATAGTAGCGTGTAAAGTACGAGTAGTAGTGTGTATAGTAAAGTGTATAGTAGCAGTGTGTAAAGAAATAGTGTGTACAGTAGTAGTGTGCATAGTAGTGTGTAAAGTAGTAGGGTGCATAGTAATGTGTAAAGTGGTAGTGTGTAAAGTAGTGGTGTGGATAGTACTGTGTAAAGTAGCAGAGAGTAAAGTAGTGTGTAAAGTAGTAGTGTGTAAAGTAGTAGTGTGTAAAGTAGCAGAGTGTAAAGTAGTGTGTAAAGTAGTAGTGTGTAAAGTAGTAGTGTGTAAAGTAGCAGAGTGTAAAGTAGTGTGTAAAGTAGTAGTGTGTATAGTAGTGTGTAAAGTAGTAGAGTGTAAAGTAGTGTGTAAAGTAGTAGAGTGTAAAGTATTAGTGTGTATAGTAGTGTGTAAAGTAGTAGTGTGTATGTGACTCTCGATTCTTGTTGTAGGAGTCAAAGATGAATACAGGGAGTTTATCTTGATTTATTATCTTCAGAGAAAATGTTAAGTTGAGCAGTGTATGTATTACAGAGACTGAATACACTAAGTAAGTCTAGTTGGACCCCTCTTCTTGTTCACTCTCTCCACTACCTGTCGGTTCTAATGCTAGCCTCCTTCTGAGCTCTGCTTCCTAAATTCTGGTGTAGCAGGGGTCGTGTCACGTGTGTTACACTGTTGTTGGAATGTTCTAGAAACCTGTGTGTGAGTATGTGTGTATGTGTGTGTATGGTCACTAGGCATTGTTCGTATGCTATCTCGCTGACACACTACCTATATCAGCCCCTGACTTGCTGCTTCCAGTGTATTGTCAACATTTCCTCAGTTACACTTGCAAGATCATTTCCCGTTCCCAGGCTTGACTGGTGTTCTGTCTATCTATGTATTTATCTATCTATCTATCATGTTTTCTATAATTAATTGTACTTATAATATGGAGTCCTAACATGGCTCGGTCACACGCTGGAGGTCTTCCGACAGTAGTTATCATTGACATATGCTAATCTATTAGTACATAATATTGATTATAATATTGTATACATATAATATTCATAGTAAATTGCATTGATCTAGTAATATTACATTTTAAACAAGTTGTATACATATTTGAATAAATGCACTAAAGGTAAACTATTAAACTGTAATACAGTATGTACACACAACAAAAAAATTATCGTTACACCTTTTGCGCGATATGAAATGACACACGAATGAAGGTTTTTGATAACAGCCTCCTCCATTGGTATCCCTGCGTGTGTTTGTTGCATATTTATTATAAGCTATATCCATTGCTTCTCCCATGCATATTTCTACCTCGTCCTATTTGGCAACTCACCCACTGTCAGGCTTACCAACCCTAGCGAGACAGCCAGGTTGTTCAGTATGAAACACATCGGACTCCCCTGTAACGATAGTTTTTTTGCTGTGTGTACATGGGTTATTGTAGTGAAATGCATACATGCAAGAAAAAAAAATGTTTAAAATTAAGATTATGGTAAGAGTTATTAATATTTCATTTAAAGATAATGCTACTGGTATGCCATACTTCTATATATATATATATATATATATATATAATTAATCTATCTATCTATCTCTATATACCTAGGCTGCTTCCCCCAAGGAAAGGGAGGTAGCCGAGACAGGACGACTCACTCTCCATTTACTCATCCATTCAAACACATTCATTCGCATCTTAGCCCCAAAGGGGAGAACGGACAGATCCTCACCGCATCACACCTCACAAGGGTCAACTGCGCAATGCAAGCAGTGACATCCACAGCAGGGGCCGACAGCAGAACTGGTTTACCCCTGCCACATCATAACAGACCCATCCCCTTACCCGCACCTGACCTGACTAGCTGATCAGACCAAATGCGGGAGGATATCCCCTCAGGGCTGCGTCATCACTTATTCATTCACAATTTCTCTCCATTTATTTCTGTCACGCACAGCCACTCTTCCTTGCTCAACAGACATCCCTCTCGCATCCAGCGCTCTCTTCACACTGTCCATCCATCCTATTCGTGGTCTTCCTCTCAGTCTTACACCTCTCACATCAGATCTAGTTATCTTTTTCACCAATCGCTCATTATCCATTCTCTCCATATGCCCAAGCCATTGCAGCACCCTCTGCTCAACTCTACCAGCCATTTCCCGAACAACTCCAGTTCTCCTTCGCACTTCATCATTTCGCACTCGATCCATACGCGTCACTCCACACATACTCCTCAGACATCTCATCTCCATTACATTCAAACTTTTCCTCTCTGTTACACCCATATTCCATGTTTCAGCCCCATATAACGCAGTCGGTACCACAACACCCTCATATAGCCTTCTCTTTACATCCATTCTAAGCGAACGACATTTAAACACTTTTTTCATTCCTCCCAGCACCTTTCCTACTTCATTTATTCTAAACTTCACTTCTGCATCTATTCTTCCATCCACAGCAACATGTGACCCTAGATATTTAAAACAATCTACCTTCTCAAGCAACCCACCATTCAAAACTATATTCATCCCCCTACCATCTATCAACCTCGTACACTTCATCACTTTACTCTTATTCTCATTTACTTTCAATTTCCTCCTTTCACACACCTTTCCAAACTCCTCTACCAACTGTCTTAATCTCTCCTCTGAATCAGTCACCAGTGCAGTATCATCTGCAAACAGCAGCTGCTTCAGATTCCACTCTCCTCCATCAACATTTACCAGACTCAGACCACCTAAAACTCTTGCATTCACCTCCCTTACAACACCATCCATGTAAATATTAAACAACCAAGGCGACATCACACATCCCTGTCGCAGTCCCACTCTCACGGGAAACCAATCACTCACAGCATTTCCCACTCTTACACACGCTCTACTATTTACATAAAAACTTTTCACCCCTTTTAGTAACCTACCATCAAGTCCATACAATCTTAAAACAGTCCACAAAGCCTCCCTATCAATTCTATCATACGCTTTCTCTAAATCCATAAATGCCCAAAACACATCCTTGCCTTTCGCTAAATACTTTTCACACACTTGTCTCACAGCAAGCACCTGATCAACGCATCCCCTCCCTCTCCTAAAGCCACACTGCTCATCACTAATCACTCCCTCTGTACCCTCTCTAACTCTCATAATTAACACTCTACCATACACTTTACCTACAACACTCAACAGACTTATACCCCTAAAGCTAGTACATTCATACTTATCACCCTTGCCTTTATACAACGGGACCACACAAGCACTTGCCCAGTCAATTGGCACCATACCTTTCTCAAAGCACACATTCAATAATCTTACTAACCAGTCAACAATAGTCACTCCACCACCCTTCAGGCATTCCACAGCACACCCATCCATACCTGCAGCTTTCCCTGTTTTCATCTCCTTTACTGCCTTCTCCACTTCCTCCTTCGTGATCAAAGAATCATTCAACTCTCCCAACACATTTATTCCTTGCACCCTTCTATCTGTCACAATCTCAGCCACCCTTTCCTCCTCTACATTTAACAATCTTTCAAAATACTCTGCCCATCTCTTCCTTACTGCATCCATCTCAATTAACATCCTTCCATCCTCTGCTTTTACTCGTTCTTCCTTCCCAGACTCTCCCTTTCGCACCCTTTTCACCTCCTTCCAAAACATTTTCTTATTCTGTTGAAAATTCTCTGTCAGCCGCCTACCCCACCTCTCATCTGCTGCCACTTTAGCATCACGCACAGCCCTTCTCGCTCTATTCCTCTTTTCCTTATACCTTTCATATGACATCTCATCCTTCCTCTGCAGCCACACTTCATATGCACGTCTCTTCTCAGCCACAGCCATACTTACTTCCTCACACCACCATTCACTTCCTTTTCTTACACCACCACCCACACGTCTCACACCACACACCTCTTCTGCATGCCCCACCACAGCACTCTTAAACAACTGCCATTCCTCCTCCACACTGCCATTTTCCCGATCTTTCACTGCGTTCCACTCATCTTTCAATTTCTCCTGATACTCTATCTTTTTCTCTCTTTTATCCAACTCACTCACTTTCAAAACCTCCCTGCCACACCTAACCCTCCTAGCTCTCACCCATCTCTTACCTAGTCTTAACTTTCCCTCCACCAGGTAGTGGTCAGACATACCTCCACCCTCCCCTCTCAGAACTCTCACATCCAACAATCTTCCTATTACATTCCTAGACACAACCACATAGTCCATCAAGGCTCTATCAACAACCCTTCCACCCTCCTGTCTCACCCATGTATACTTATAAATATCTTTCTTCTCAAACAGCGTATTCCCAATCACCATCTCTCGTTCAACACACATCGCTATCATTCGTTCCCCATTTTCATTTCTTCCAGGCACACCATGCATACCAACTACGCCTTCAACTGCTACATTTCCCACTCTAGCATTCAGATCTCCCATCATTACCACATTCACATTCGCTCCAAAACTCTGTAGACACTCATCAACATCATTCCAGAAAGACTCCCTCTCTTGTTCATCCCTTTCACTACCAGGCCCATATGCACTCACAAACACCCACAACTCACGTTCAAATTTCACTTTCACCCACATCAGTCTCGATGACACCTCCTTCCATTCAATCACACACTGCTGTACTTCCGGACTCACTAACAAGGCCACACCTTCTCTTGCCCTTCCTCTATCAACACCTGACAATCTTCCATTCACACTTCCAAACATAGATTCCCCCTTCCCTTTCATCTTCGTTTCACTCAAAGCTAACACATCCAACTTTCTTCTCACAAACATTCTCCCAATCTCCTCCCTTTTAGCCTCAATTGTACTACATCCATGCACATTCATAGACCCAATCTTCAGGGTACGGGGATAACTCCATCCCCCGTCCCTTTCTCTGGCCTGTCTCTTTTTAGGAACTAAAAAACAGAGGAGGGGGTCCCTAGTCCCCTCACCCCGCCCCTTTTAGTCGCCTTTTACGACACGCAGGGAATACGGTGGCAGTATTCTTCCTAACACAACCCGGCCGCAGAGTAGTAGCACCACCCCATAGTGCGGCCAGGTTGTGTCCCCCCCGCCACAGGGGGGTTAACTTGGATGTTAACTCTACCCCTACTAAATACTGACTCCAAATTTGCAATTCTCGCATGCATTCTGTGCATTGCGAACAGCAGTACTGCAAATACAATGCAGAAGATTATAAAGACAGTAGGTGCTGGGCTATACACATATTATGGGTTGAACATACTCAGACTCAAATCTTCCCAGGGCTTCATTGTTTCATTGATCAGTTGCATAGTTTCAAACTTAGGTGAAGTCAACTTAATACTTGTGCTCATGTTTAAGTCCATATCAGGCAGTGGGTGGAAATGTTTGTGTGTATGATTGAGGATGGTGTAGTGATTGATGGTGGATAAAGTGGACATGGATGGTGTAAATACCGCACAGTAGTTTGGTGCTATGTATAATCCTGAGGGCTGAAGTATGAGATGGTGGTATATCTGGAC
This sequence comes from Coenobita brevimanus, assembly GCF_032717465.1. Lineage (NCBI taxonomy): Eukaryota > Metazoa > Arthropoda > Malacostraca > Decapoda > Coenobitidae > Coenobita > Coenobita brevimanus. The sequence goes on along the minus strand of NC_137020.1, from coordinate 10,479,880 downwards.
AGACTATGTAAACTGATGTGTTATGAGTGAAATAAAAAAAAAAACTGTAAGTGTCCGATGCGTTGATGGTGTACAAGCTTATCTGGAGCAAAAGTGAAGTTGCAATGATTATGAATATTGTTATTTCTGACGATAGCCATTTCACAAGGGACTGTATCAGTAGGCTGAAACGTGAAAATGTACACAGGACAAAGATGAACAGCATGTAAGGATGTGCGGCACTTTCGTTCAATCGTTGATTCACTTGCGAAAGTGACAGTGTTCCGTCTCTTGGAGACCATAATGAGTTCGGTGTCTGTGTTGATGTTGATGATGACCAAAGTGTTGTTATTTTTAGAGGGGAAGGGGTGTATTTGGTATATTGTGAACAGGTCGTCAATTATGAATGGTACATGAACTACTACTGATGTTGGTGTTAGTGTTGCTTCTAAATATGGATAATATTGCATGAATTCCCTACTTCGGAACAAAGGCTTCAATTTATGTTTATGTATGCCTTGACTAATTATTTGACGTAGCTCATGAACTGGGAGTAAGTCAATTGTGATCTTGCCATCACCAGCATTCGAAATTCCTTGCATAAGTGCCCTGTAACGAACTCTAATGTTGTCTAATTGTAGTAGAATTGTGTCAATATGTTCTGTGGTGATGGAGAAGTGTTGGAAAAGTGTTATGTTACCTTCCATTTCATTTATTTTATCTACACTTTCGAGAGCTATGTTTTCTGCCTTTTTCAGATTTTTCACAATTGTCTTCATTGCTGAGTTATGTCCTGTGATGAATTTATCTTGGTATGTTAGTACCTGAGCTATTTTATTAAATTTGTTATTTATTTCTTTAAGGTCATCCTCTGTAGCCAATCCAAAGATGTTCCCAAGAACTGCGCCACCCAGGTCGAACAAACCGCGCTTTTGGCGAGTACGTGTGATGTTCCTGTCGCTCAATACCTCCATTCCATAAGATGGGAGATCTTGGATCATGATGAGCATAGTTGACTTTGCCTGTTCTATTTTCCATTTCGCTAACTTCACTATTTCATTCACTTCCTTTGTGTTATGTGCTTGTGAAACATAGCTTCCTATCATGAAGTCCAGGGGATCGCATAGGTTTCGCGATATTTTCTAGATAAGAAGGTAATTCATACAAGTAATCCAGACTTATTTCAGTACTCATGACGTCTTTTACGATTGAAGTCGAGGCCGTTGGAGCTACGAGGCATCCTTGTCGTACTATGTTGGGGGTCTAAGTGCGCATATCCTCTTGCTATGTAGAGGAGAATCCATAGCATAAGTCCCTTCATCGCTACCTACCGAAAAAAAAAAATCTATTAATTTCCTAATATGGTCATGCTGTGGTCGATGATAGTGATGATGTGCGTTACAGTTGATTGTTATTTCATTTATAGGAGTTTAAATCGATATTTAATTCTCATAAATGATGTACTGTAGATTTTATTGGAACAGTTGCACCATGTTTGATTGTTTGGTATATGACCTTAATTTCTTTTCGTAATCGTCGTTGTTTTCTTGTTTGTTTTTTTGAGTTACGTTCGCCTGTTCAGTTGTATCCGATGCTGAATAATTATTGGATAGTTCCCTTGAAACTCGTTTTAAATGGTCAATATGAACTTGTTTCTCTTCACCACTTGACAGTGACTTAATTAAAACTTTGTTTGCTTTTAAGTTAATTACTCTGTATGGGCCCTCAAATTTTGGGGATAATTTATTGTCTCTCGTATGAATGATACCATAAACAATGTCTTCTAAGCTGATAGGTGAATCTCTTGCCTTCTTGTTAAATGCCTCCGTCATTTCTTCCTTGGACATCGTTAATTGTTTTTTGACTCTTTTGTGTATGTCCTCGAATTCACGTAAACGGAGTTTAGAGTAATCATCGTAATTGTACGAAGTATATGGGCAGACTGTCACCTTCTAGGAGCTCATATTGTAGTTTTTTATCTGTCCCATATATAATGAAATGTGATGTGTCACCTATGGATTTATTTATAGATCCATTAATTGAGGCTTCTACTCTGGGAATCCAATCATCCCAGCTTGCATAATTTTCACTGGGAATGTGTCGTAGCACATCTAATACTTTTTTGTTTTGTCTCTCTACTAACCCATTCGATGCTGGGTGATAGGCTAAAACGTTAACCTCTTTGATGTTGTATTGTTTACACATTTCTTGTAAGATAACAGAATTAAATTCTCCATTTTCACTTATTAGTACCTTTTGGGTAGTAAAGCGACATATTACATTATCTATTATTGCTTTTGCTACTGTCTCTGCTGTCTTATCTTTAATTGGAGCTAAAATGACAAAACGGGAAAAATGATCCCCTGCTACGAATAGGTATTGGTTATTATTGTATGATAATGGCATCTTGAGTAAATCAACAGCGACAACGTCCCATGGTTGATGTGGTACAGGGTAATTACCCATCGGTGCTGATGTGATTGGGTATCCTTTGTGTTTTGCACATGATTCGCATCTGTCTATATGATTGTTTATATCTTTTCGTAATGAAGGCCAGTAATATAACAGCTGGGCCTGTTTGAATGTCTTATCCTTTCCAGGATGTCCTGAATGTGGGCTATCGTGTATCGTTCGTAATACTCGAGGTATCATGTCATTAGGTACTACCAACTGGTTAGTATTTCTTTGGCGTTTTGGTTGTTTCGGGTTAATCTTGTATAATGTATTATTGACCATTGTGAATTGTTCGAGTGGTACATGCAGTTTGGGTAATTGTATGTCATCTCCACTTTCTAACTTGTATATAACTTTAGACCATATTGGGTCAAGTCTTTGTGCTTTTGCGATATCATCGTGGTTTGGGATATTTCCTTTGAGATCTAATGCCGCGACCTGAATTGTGTTCGGGTTCCTAGATAATGCGTCAGCTACTATGTTCATTTTACCTTGTATATAATGAATTTGTCCATTGTAGTTTTCAACTGTACATTTCCATCTTGCTCTCCTCCCAAAATGGAGTTTTTCTTTAAACATACCCACTAGTGGTTTATGATCGGTGAATAAGTGGATTTCGTAACCATATACCAAATCTCGAAACTTTTGTAATGCAAAAACCACTGCAAGTGCCTGTAAGTCTGTAGTGCAATAATTTTTCTCTGCACCTTTTGTTTGTCTGCTTGCAAATGCAATTGGTTGATTCTTTCCTCTTTTATCTTCCTGCATCAGTACAGCCCCTAATCCTTTAACTGATGCGTCTGTACAAATAAGAAATGATTTTGTGTAATCCGGATATGCTAAACAAGGTGCATTTGTTAGTTTAATTTTTAGATTGTTAAATGACCTTTTTTGTTCTTCTTCCCATTGGAATATAGCATCTTTTTTGAGTAGTTGGAATAGAGGAAAGGCTATATGAGAGAATTGTGGTACGAATGACCTATAGTACCCAGCTAGACCTAAAAATTGTCAAGCTTCGTCAGTCGTAGTGGGTTCAGGAAAATCCCTCACTGCCTGTATTTTGTCATCGGTGGTCTGAATACTATTAGAACTTAATTTGTGGCCTAAGAAATTTATTTCCCTAAGGCAAAATTTGCATTTTGAAAGCTTAATATTTAAACCAACATCACTAAGCTTTTGTAAGAGTAAGTCTAATTTCTTGAGATAATCCGTAATATTTTTCGTTGCGATTATAATATCGTCAAGATAAACTAAATTCCTTGTCCTAAAATTCCGGACAATACGTAATTCATAAGACGCTGGAATGTGCCCGGGGCTGTCCTCAGTCCCATCGGCATCCTTGTATATTGGTAGTGGCCTCTATTTGTGGAAAAGGTAGTGTATTTACGTGACTCCTCTTCAACCGGTATTTGATAATAGCCATTTAGTAGATCGATTGTTGAGAATATATTATTCTCCGGTCCAATATTCTGTAGAACGTCGCTTAGCAGTGGCATGGGAAATCGGTCTGGGATTGTGTGATTGTTTAGTTTACGGTAATCTACAACCGCACGCCTTTCTCCATTTCGTTTGGGCACAAAGAATAATGGGGCATTCCACGGGGAGACTGAAGGTTCAATAATTCCAAGTTTTAACATTTCATCGACATACTGATTTGCAAGTGTACGTTGGGAGTGTAGGATGCGGTAGGCTGGTTCGAAAATTGGTGGTGTTTCTGGGTGCACATTAATCTTGTGATTGATTAGGTTAGTACACCTTAATTGTTCTCCGGGTAATGCTACGGTGTCCCTGTGTGTTTCCAGCAGGGTTAACAAATAATTTTCTTCATCAAATTCACCTGAGTGAATTAAATTGTCTTTTATGCTTTCTCTATCCGTAGATTTTATCTCATTTGTCACTCCAGCTATAACTATTTCCTTCACAGGGGCAGGACATTTTTCAATATTAACTATGCAAGTCCCCTTTTTCAACTGAACTTCCCATTCATGTGATTAATTATGAATATCTGAGTTTGCCCTTCGTCCTTCATCTGACATAATGCGTTTTCTACTGACAATCCCTTTACTTTACATAATTCTTCTAAGACAAGACCAGTACTATTCCGTAATTTGCTCTTTATGTTAACTTTCACATAGGAATTAGGTGGTATAACTAAATCATTGGTGAGATGGGCTGGAAAAACTGATAAATCAGTACTGTTATCTGTCTCTAATTCTGGAGGCTGGGGCTGGTGGTGGGAGTAGATCTATACACTCATCTGTTTGTGTATGTTTGTTTAAGCCTTTAATATTACCAATTCTTTTTGGTTCTCTTTTACTAATCGGTGAGGGCTCTGATGGTATTTCCTTTTTAAATTCATTGTCAAAATCTATTCCATTCATTTGTGGGAGTAAAGTTATGTTCTCTGCTCTCGTGCATCTTAAGCCCAGTAACATATGAGCTTTAATTGCTAAGTTTTCAACGATATAGAAAAATGCAGAGAATGGTCTTGTAGCCTTATGAAACTGATATTTAACCTTATTATACCTTTTACTGTAATTTTTTTTCCATCTACCATATATAAATCTAAAACAGCTTCTTTCAGAAAAGTTACTTTCTTCTTATTTTTAAGAATTCTATTTATTTCTTCATGTGTTATTAAGTTCACTGGAGAACCTGTGTCTAAAAATAAGGAAACGTTTTGATCCTCACATATAGCTGGTATCAAGATACACTCATTTCCCAACATGCCTCCTATGTGAATTTTAGACTTGCTTTTCTTTACGTTTGTTCGTTTTTTGCCATGACTTGGTCTTCCCCCGACTTGAACATAGACACAATTTTTTCTACTGTTTTGCAGTTACTGGTCCAGTGCCCTTGGCATCTATTCCTTGTCCTAAAATTCCGGACAATACGTAATTCATAAGACGCTGGAATGTGCCCGGGGCTGTCCTCAGTCCCATCGGCATCCTTGTATATTGGTAGTGGCCTCTATTTGTGGAAAAGGTAGTGTATTTACGTGACTCCTCTTCAACCGGTATTTGATAATAGCCATTTAGTAGATCGATTGTTGAGAATATATTATTCTCCGGTCCAATATTCTGTAGAACGTCGCTTAGCAGTGGCATGGGAAATCGGTCTGGGATTGTGTGATTGTTTAGTTTACGGTAATCTACAACCGCACGCCTTTCTCCATTTCGTTTGGGCACAAAGAATAATGGGGCATTCCACGGGGAGACTGAAGGTTCAATAATTCCAAGTTTTAACATTTCATCGACATACTGATTTGCAAGTGTACGTTGGGAGTGTAGGATGCGGTAGGCTGGTTCGAAAATTGGTGGTGTTTCTGGGTGCACATTAATCTTGTGATTGATTAGGTTAGTACACCTTAATTGTTCTCCGGGTAATGCTACGGTGTCCCTGTGTGTTTCCAGCAGGGTTAACAAATAATTTTCTTCATCAAATTCACCTGAGTGAATTAAATTGTCTTTTATGCTTTCTCTATCCGTAGATTTTATCTCATTTGTCACTCCAGCTATAACTATTTCCTTCACAGGGGCAGGACATTTTTCAATATTAACTATGCAAGTCCCCTTTTTCAACTGAACTTCCCCATTCATGTGATTAATTATGAATATCTGAGTTTGCCCTTCGTCCTTCATCTGACATAATGCGTTTTCTACTGACAATCCCTTTACTTTACATAATTCTTCTAAGACAAGACCAGTACTATTCCGTAATTTGCTCTTTATGTTAACTTTCACATAGGAATTAGGTGGTATAACTAAATCATTGGTGAGATGGGCTGGAAAAACTGATAAATCAGTACTGTTATCTGTCTCTAATTCTGGAGGCTGGGGCTGGTGGTGGGAGTAGATCTATACACTCATCTGTTTGTGTATGTTTGTTTAAGCCTTTAATATTACCAATTCTTTTTGGTTCTCTTTTACTAATCGGTGAGGGCTCTGATGGTATTTCCTTTTTAAATTCATTGTCAAAATCTATTCCATTCATTTGTGGGAGTAAAGTTATGTTCTCTGCTCTCGTGCATCTTAAGCCCAGTAACATATGAGCTTTAATTGCTAAGTTTTCAACGATATAGAAAAATGCAGAGAATGGTCTTGTAGCCTTATGAAACTGATATTTAACCTTATTATACCTTTTACTGTAATTTTTTTTCCATCTACCATATATAAATCTAAAACAGCTTCTTTCAGAAAAGTTACTTTCTTCTTATTTTTAAGAATTCTATTTATTTCTTCATGTGTTATTAAGTTCACTGGAGAACCTGTGTCTAAAAATAAGGAAACGTTTTGATCCTCACATATAGCTGGTATCAAGATACACTCATTTCCCAACATGCCTCCTATGTGAATTTTAGACTTGCTTTTCTTTACGTTTGTTCGTTTTTTGCCATGACTTGGTCTTCCCCCGACTTGAACATAGACACAATTTTTTCTACTGTTTTGCAGTTACTGGTCCAGTGCCCTTGGCATCTATGATGCCTACAGTAAGAACCAAATCCTTGTGTCTTTTGTCTATCCTTTTTTGTTTTGATAAAGCATTCACTCCTTGTGTGTCCTGGTTTTGCACAATAATGACACAGAATGGACCTATCTCTTGACTGTGACCTACGAGGTGACTTACCATATGTAGTGTTGTTTGTGGCGTGAGATCTGCTCGGGCTGCGCGTAAACTTATGAAACTGCCTGTAGCCTGGTGTTTGTGATCAACGCTTGTCACGTTTAGTTGTTTGCTCTGCCTGCTTCGGGTCGCGATCGATTTTGTTCTCTGTTTGGGGCCGGTGTAGATGTTTTCACCGCTGATACTGTCTCAGGTACTCTCATTCTACTAGAATGTGCGGGTGTGTCGACCATACCTGCTTTACTGCACTGCATCTCTACCTCGTTCATTAAGTCTAGTAAGCACATGCCTGGGGTGTACGCGATCGTCTTGGCGATCTTAAGGGTCCTATCAGGTAATTTACACATGGCAGCTACATAATCAATGATGTCCATGACGAGATCTGGGACATCTTTCCATCATCTGTTATCCAATTTGAGTTTTCCAAAGTAACTAACAATGTTCTTTTGATTATGTGGAGACATCAGCAGTTATTTCACTGAGCACATGGTTTGTAGTGTGCTCCTTTGCAAGATCTACAATCTTATGTAATTCTGGAATTATACCTGGCAAGTAGTTCATACCTCCAGCAAATTTCTTCAAATATTCAGTTTTAAATTCATCATATGTCCTAGCCTTGAGGAGCTTGTCTGATCGCAATTAATTGCTTGCTGGACATCTTTCCTGACTTATGCAAGATGAAAAAATGGCAATTTTCTCTTGTTCATCGAGGATGTGTTGCTTGATGAACATTTGTTCGCACTGACTGACCAGTGAAATAACGTCAATACGATCTTTTTCTGTGCCAGAGAATTTTGGGGCAGTTTTATCTTCATGGTAAACATAAACATGAGGTGGGGAAGTTTGATCTGCAGTATTTGTTTTGTTATTCATTTTCACTGTTTGCTCTGTTAATTTAACTTGGACTTGTTTATCGTTGTGTGAGGGAATGGTGGAATAGGCTCGGCCAGAACGGTGAACCCTGTTAAGCATATTGGCATACGTGTGCAAGTCAGCGACAGTGTCCTCACTTGCTACATCAGAAGGGGTTTCCCACTGATCATCTGGAACTGATATTTGTTTCTTGATCTTTAGTTTGTGTTGAGTTTTGTACAATGGGTGTGTTGCCTTGGTGCTCTCCTAATTGTGAATCTGTTGTTGGAGCTAATTGTTTTTCATCTGGTATTAACTTGGGTGGTGGCGAAAATATCCGTCATTAAGGTCTGGTGTTATGAAATACGCTTTTTGTTTATGTCTTAACTAAATAGATGAGTAAATGAGTTGTAATAAATGATAGATAGTGAGTGTATAAGTGTATATATAGAAATAAGTAAAGGAGTTGAATATACCTAATTTTAGCACTGAGAAGAAATGAGTAAGTATAATTTCACCCACTTGATACAGATCGGAGAGGCGTGTCGATGCAACTGTCGATCTCGGAAGAAAAATGCAGGGTTGATTGAAGATCTCTTGCTAATTCTAGTGCTGTGTTGATGGACGATATTACTCAGGAAATTCGATGGCCTGGTGCTTGTGGTGGTTAACAGCTGTCACAGGCAAACCACAGCATAGAACGTCGAATTTCCAACTCAATACTGTGGAAATAAATGAGTATGAGTAGGAGCTATGTGAATAATGAGTAATGAGTAGTGGGTGAGAAGTGCCTGGTGTCAGTCACACGTTGCTTGGCGTGGTCTTACGTCAGCAAACTCGCGTGGTGATGTCATCTCAGCAGATACACATGGTGACGTCGGCTTCCCACACTGGTAGCTGTGGTGAGTAACTGAGTAGCGATGCGTAACCTGGGTGAAGAAAGGTGATTAAGATGCGTTATAAATGTGGCTCTGATGTTTTGCTGTGTGTCTTGACCTCTGCGTCAGCGATGGAGGTAGGCGGGAGAGAGTGTTGGGGTTTTGTGTGCCTGTTGCTTTGGTCTTTCTTTTTCTTTACTTACTTTGTTTTTTATTCTTCTTGCTGCTGCTTGAAGTTACGTGAAGATTATAGAGTTGTTTTGTAGACTTGTAGGCTCATAGGGTTGTAGGCTGTATTTTATAGGAATTCACTGTAGAACTGAAGCTAATCTTGTAGAGTCTCGCCTGCTTTTGTAGAAATTCGCTGTAGATTCGTAGACGAGGTCCGTACGTTCGCTGCCAACCAAATGTGACTCTCGATTCTTGAAGTAGGAGTTAAAGATGAATACAGGGAGTTTATCTTGATTAATTATCTTCAGAGAAAATCTTAAGTTGAGCAGTGTATGTATTACAGAGACTGAATACACTAAGTAAGTCTAGTTGGACCCCTCTTCTTGTTCACTCTCTCCACTACCTGTCGGTTCTAATGCTAGCCTCCTTCTGAGCTCTGCTTCCTAAATTCTGGTGTAGCAGGGGTCGTGTCACGTGTGTTACACTGTTGTTGGAATGTTCTAGAAACCTGTGTGTAAGTATGTGTGTGTATGGTCACTAGGCATTGTTCGTATGCTATCTCGCTGACACACTACCTATATCATCCCCTGACTTGCTGCTTCCAGTGTATTGTCAACATTTCCTCAGTTACACTTGCAAGATCATTTCCCGTTCCCAGGCTTGACTGGTGCTCTGTTTATCTATCTATTTATCTATCCATCTCTCATGTTTTCTATAATTAATTGTATTTATAATATGGAGTCCTAACATGTACAATAGTGTGTAAAGTAGTAGTGTGTACAATAGTGTGCGAAGTAGTATTGTGTATAGTAGTGAGTATAGTAGTAGGGTGCATAATAATGTGTAAAGTGGCAATGTGTAAAGTGGTAGTTTGTATAGTAGTGTGCAAAGTAGTAGTGCACATAGTCGTGTGTAAAGTGGTAGTGTGTAACGTAGTGGTGCGTATAGTAGTGTGTAAAGTAGTAGAGTGTAAAGTAGTAGTGTGTATAGTAGTGTGTAAAGTAGTAGTGTGTATAACAGTGTGTAAAGTAGCAGAGTGTATAGTAGTGTGTAAAGTAGTAGTGTGTAAAGTAGTAGTGTGCATAGTAGTGTGTAAAGCAGTAGTGTGTACAGTAATAGTGTGTATAGTAATGTGTAAAGTAGTAGTGTGTAAAGTAGTAGAGTGTAAAGTAGTAGTGTGTATAGCAGTAGTGTGTAAAGTAGTAGTGTGTATAGTAGTGTGTAAAGTAGCGTGTAAAATAATAGTGTGTATAGCAGTAGTGTGTAAAGTAGTAGTGTGTAAAGTAATAGTGTGTATAGCAGTAGTGTGTAAAGTAGTAGTGTGTAAAGTAATAGTGTGTATAGTAATGTGTAAAGTAGTAGTGTGTAAAGTAGTAGAGTGTAAAGTAGTAGTGTGTATAGTAGTGTGTAAAGTAGCGTGTAAAATAATAGTGTGTATAGCAGTAGTGTGTAAAGTAGTAGTGTGTAAAGTAATAGTGTGTATAGCAGTAGTGTGTAAAGTAGTAGTGTGTAAAGTAGTAGTGTGTATAGTAGTGTGTAAAGTAGTAGTGTGTACAGTAGTGTGTAAAATAATAGTGTGTATGGCAGTAGTGTGTAAAGTAGCAGTGTCTACAACAGTGTGTAAAGTAATAGTGAGTATGGCAGTAGTGTGTAAAGTAGTGGTGTGTATAGTAGTGTGTACAGTAGTGTGAAAAATAATAGTGTGTTTAGCAGTAGTGTGTAAAGTGGTAGTGGGTATAGTAGTGTGTAAAGTAGTAGTGTGTATAATAGTGTGTAAAGTAGTAGTGCTTATAGTAGTGTGTAAAGTAACAGTGCATATAGCAGTAGTCTGTAAAGTAGTAGTGTGTATAGCAGTAGTCTGTAAAGTAACAGTGTGTATAGCAGTAGTGTGTAAAGTAGTAGTGTGTATAATAGTGTGCAAAGTAGTAGTGCGTACAGTAGTGTGTAAAGTATTAGTGCGTATAGCATTAGTGTGTAAAGTAGTAGTGTGTATAGTTGTGCGTAAAGTAATAGTGTGTAAAATAATAGTGTGTATAGCTTTAGTGTGTAAAGTAGTAGTGTGTATAATAGTGTGTAAAGTAGTAGTGTGTAAAGTAATAGTGTGTCTAGCAGTAGTGTGTAAAGTAGTAGTGTGTAAAGTAATAGTGTGTATAGTTGTGTGTAAATTAATAGTGTGTAAAGTAATAATGTGTATAGCTGTAGTGTGTAAAGTAGTAGTGTGTATAGCAGTAGTGTGCAAAGTAGTAGTGTGTAAAGTAATAGTGTGTATAGCAGTAGTGTGTAAAGTAGTAGTGTGTATAGTTGTGTGTAAATTAATAGTGTGTAAAGTAATAGTGTGTATAGCTGTGGTGTGTAAAGTAGTAGTGTGTAAAGTATTAGTGCGTATAGCAGTAGTGTGCAAAGTAGTAGTGTGTATAATAGTGTGTAAAGTAGTAGTGTGTAAAGTAGTAGTGTGTATAATAGTGTGTAAAGTAGTAGTGTGTAAAGTAATAGTGTGTATAGCAGTAGTGTGCAAAGTAGTAGTGTGTATAATAGTGTGTAAAGTAGTAGTGTGTATAATAGTGTGTAAAATAGTAGTGTGTATAATAGTGTGTAAAGTAGTAGTGTGTAAAGTAATAGTGTGTATAGCAGTAGTGTGCAAAGTAGTAGTGTGTAAAGTAATAGTGTGTATAGCAGTAGTGTGTAAAGTAGTAGTGTGTACGGTAGTGTGTGGGTAAAGATGGAAGATAAAAAACATATACTAGTGTGTAATAAATCTAAGGGTGCGTCTTTAGCCTCAGTGGAGAGATACCACTCAGTTTCCAGAAGAGGTTAGGTATGATGCCCTGATATAGTCGTACATTTTAACGCTTATAAAAATCTACCATATAAAGCCCACACTCTAAGCATTCTCCATGACATACAGACATAGTAAAGCTCTTAATTCCTACACTAATGGCAGGTGGTGGCAACCATCATCCATTCACTTGATGTAGTGCTGCCTACTTATTCTTTCACTTTATCGTTCCTTTTCTTTGTCTGCTCTCCTCTCTTCATGTTTCTCCCATCTTTCCTGTCACTTTTTAGGGTATTACTCTTCTTTCCTTTTCAGGTGGCTTTACACTGAGTGACAAGCCTAGTGGTTTCCTGTAAGCCTGGAAACGATTTACAATGCTGAGTGGTAACCATATAACCAACCCATACGTATTCCCTACGTGTCAACAAATGGGTTGGCGGAGGGTTAGTGTCCCTACCCGTAAACAACTAACTCAAAGACAAACAGCCACCCCTTACGGGATTATGGCGTCTGGCTATTGATAGATAGATTAAATACACCAGGTCCTAACATAACTGTTTTTTGCAGGTGGATAAACTCAAGCTGCAGTTACAAACAGTACTTCACCACGAGGAGGACAGAGATATGAAGATGGAGGTGAGTCATTTATGCATTACAGTACTTGCCAATGTGTTCCTATATCAGTGGTTTTTGTTTATATGGATCAGTAATACCTACTGAGAGTATGCCGTGGTCTGGCAGCTAACTCTTGTTCAGTAAAATAGGACAGAGGAATTTTTGTTGCATCATTAGTTCATTGCAAAGAGTACCGTATTTTTTTATATTTTATACTCTCTCTCTCTCTCTCTCTCTCTCATGTTCCTTTACTCTTCACTTTACTTTTTCTGATTAATTAGTAAATATAATGGTATGTATGTCACAATAAATCAATTATTATTACTATCCGTACTATTAATCACCCCTCACAGTCTAGAAGCTAAAACTATCTATCTCTATTGCCAGACGCCTTAATCCCGAAAAGAGTGGCCACAAACAGATCTCCAGGGTTCCCTGTCCTCTGCCATTTGGCAGCCCTCCCTCCAACCCACACCCCCTTCTCACATATCTCTCCACTCCATCCCTCCATCTCATCCTTGGTCTATCTCCCCCTCGCCCCCTGCATCTCACTCATACACTTTCCTAGTCAGTCTCTCCTTCTCCATCCTCTCCACATGACTAAACCATCCCAGAGTATTTCTCATAACACATCAGTCACATCCACATCAACACCGCAATGCTTCTTTATTTCCTCATTTGTCTGTCTGTCCCTCCATGCAACTCCACTTGCTCAGTTGGTGAAAAAAAAGTTAACTTTGATAACAGACACCATACGTATAAAAGATACTTTACCCAGTTGTTAAATGCTGCCTGGTGGTCAAGCGGTCTAAGGGCATCAGTTCTAAGAGACGGCTGGGAGGTTTTTCGCTCATGGAATGCCACCAGGGCTATAGGCCAGACATCTATCCTTAACCCCTTCAGTTCGATGACGATTTTTCAGTGTTATTCCTGTAGTTCCTAATCACATTTGTTTCAACCCAGAATGAACCACTCCTAGTGCAGGACTGAAGAGAGGTCATTATTTTGCCATAGATCTAAGTGGTTCTTCGAATCTTATCGTTTATAAAGGCTCCAACAGGCTTGCATGCGTCAGCCTTGGTCACCTAATGGCAGCTATCTACGCTGCTCGATTTCTGGCAGCTTCCCTATTCAGCCCTTATTCTTGAGGTCACACTCTATGATCTCGTCACAGGGCTTTTTCAGTATGCCTCTCGCAGTCCTATCCCCGACGTTCACACATCTCACCCTCCACACCCAATTGTCATCCTCCATCCTCTCAACATGCCCAAACTATCTCAATCTACTCCTCCTCATCACAACACCAACACGTTCCAATCCCATCCTTCCTCTCAACTTTCACCATACCCAAACCATTTCAATCTGCCTCTCCTCATCACAACACAAATACACTCCAGTCCCATCTTTCCTCCCAAACCATGTCAATCTACCCCTCCTCATCACAACACGAATACACTCCAGTCCCATCCTTCCTCCCAAACCATCTTAGTCTACCCCTCATCATCACAGCACCACTACACTCCAGTCCCATCCTGCCTCCCAAACCATTTCAATCTACCCCTCCTCATCACAACACCAATACACTCTAGTCCCATCCTTCTTCTCAACTCTAAACACACCCAAACCATCTCAATCAAACTTTCCTTATCACAACTCCAATACACTCCAGTCCCATCCTTCCTCTCAACTCCAAACATACCTAAACCATCTCAATCAAACTTTCCTTATCACAACACCAATACACTCCAGTCACATGAAAGTACCCACAAAACCACTTAGAATATTGAGTAAAACACATATCAAAGGGCAGTAACAAAAATTCCAGATAGTTTAACCAGGTGCGGGACCCTACACCTTTAATATGGGAATTAGATTTATATTACTAAGACTGAAAGCATGATGATAGGTAAAAAATATATTTCTTTTACAGCAACTATTTAGGCAGGTGATTATGAAAAAAAAAAAAAGTTTAACCTTTTCCTCAGGCATGTGATTATGGAAAAACGTTTGTCCTTTTTAATGATGCATGTCATTATGAGAAAAACGTTTGTCCTTTTTACTGAGGTATGTGATCATGAAAAAAAAGTTTGACCTTACCTTTTCCTCAGGCATGTGATTATGAAAAAACCTTTTGTCCTATTTACTGAGGTATGTGATTACGAAAAAAACGTTTGTCTTTTTTACTGAGGCATGTGATCATGAAAAAAACGTTTGACCTTTTTACTGACGCATGTAATTACGAATAAAAAAAAATTTGTCCTTGTTCTGAGATATGTGAATACGAAAAAAAAAAAAGCTTGTCCTCTTTACTGAGGCATGTGATTGCGAAAAAAAAGTCTATTTTGCATTGTTACTAGCTACACCCTGCATCGTCAAATGTGAGTTACTTACGCATGTTATTATGAAAGAAAATACATTTGACATTTACCCTGCATCGTAAAATTTCATACAATCACCTCTATTACATACTGTGTTCCGTTAATATCTTTAAAAATTCTGGGGCGTGCACACACCTTGAAATATTTAACCTGCTTCAGAAACATGATGTATTTTGTGTCATTCTCTCCACCACAGAAGATTAATTTCAGCCTGGTAAATGTCCCTCGAAATAGTCCTCAAAGCTAACACTAAATCGCCCAGGAGAAGCAGATAGAAAGAAAAAAGTGTAGAGGCTTTAGGGACGTGAGGGCTAATCTGTCTGCTTCTCTGCTTGTCTGCTGGTGTGGGCGCAGGTGAGGGAGGTGCTGGAGGTGGTAGGGGAGTGGCCTGGCTTTCCCATGTGTCGACTCTACACGCTGGCTCCTGCACGTATGTTGGATGTAAGTGGAAAATTACGTACGTACATATATACATACATACTGTATATACATACATACATACATACATACACACACATACATGCATACATACATATTCATACATACATATACATACATACATATACATACATACATACACACACACATACATACATATATACATATTCATACATACATATTCATACATACATACACATACATACACATACATACATACATACATATTCATACATACATACATACATACACACACATACATACATACGTACATATTAACTGATGTCACGAAATCCACTGAATATAAATGGAACTTGTGACATCATTTCCGACTGTACATACATACATATAGATAGATAGATATATAGGTAGATGGATAGATAAACAGAATATAGACAGTTATACATAGATAAAATAGACAGACAGACAGATAGATGGATAAATAGAATATAGATAATTATAAATAGGTAAAATAATATAGAGATAGATATAGATAGATAAAATAATATAGACATAGATACAGATAGATAGAATAATATAGACTGATAGAGATATAGATACTGTAGATAAAATATTATAGACGGACAGATAGATATAGATGAGGAGTAGACTGTAGCACCAGTCGAGCAGGGCAGTACTCCCAAGGTGGATGGAAAGCTGATGACGGAGAGTTGCAGCTCCTATTTCATCAGCCCTCGGGACTATACTCGTTTTTTTTTTTTTTTTTATTGAGGCGAAGGTGCACTTGATAGGTTGGTGACGATTGGCTGAATGCATCATGTCCGAATAACATTTACTAACCCAAATTTCCCCATCAGATATATGTTGTCAATTAATAATAAAGATAATATGAAGTAATGTTGCACTCAGCCAATCATCACCAACCTGTCAAGTGCATCTTCGCCTCGATAAAAAAAAAAAAACTGAGTATAGTTCCTGATCATCCCCTTTTGCTGAGCTTTTTCAGTGTCTCAGTAACACAGACAGTAGGCCAGCATGCTCTCCAATACAAGTTTCTCTAACTATCAACACCAAACTACATGCACGGTACACACTACACTTCCTTTTCCAAAATGCTAAAACATATCATGGCTTGAAGACACATAGCCTCGGAGTCCCCGGGGGGGGGGGACCATAAATGCCCCCACCTTCCGACCCTCTCCCGGTAATGACTTGAGCCGCCTCGAACCACTGTCTGAGTAACTTCTTTCTTTCTGCAACATTCGCGGCCTTTCCTCTAACTATCGCTCTGTTGACCACCATCTCATCCTCTAAAGCTCAACATCTTTTCCTATCTGAGACTTAGCTGTCTGGGTCAACTGACAGCAAACCCTTTTCTGTATCCTTTTACTTTCTCTATACTCATTTCAAAGCCAAAGGTGGCTGTTGTGTATATATACGCAATGACTTATCTTACTTTCGTGTTCTTGAACTCAATTCTTCTGAATTCTCTACACGCTGGCTTCGGCTTTCCTGTCATTCTCTGACTAAATATATCTGCGCTGTTTACGATCAACTAATTCTACTATAAAAATTCTTCAAATATCTTACTTCTGTATCATCATTTATCATCTGCACTCATGATGATATGTGCTGTTTTGTAATTGCGTACTGTTTACCTTAAATATTGTGCCTAGTAATCATTAGTAAAGTATTTGTATTGTGCAAAGGACAGGTCTTGACTGTGCTAGTTGTATGGGATTCGGTTGGCTGTCTGTATTTTAGTGTTCAGTATGTGGTGTTCGCATTATGTTTGGGTACACTATTGAAATAAGATATTGATGTAATGTGTAATAACATTTACTGTTAGTTGTGTATTGATTTATTATTGTAATTATGGTAAGGAAGAAAGATTTGTAAATCAGTGCGCATCTGGCTAGCATTTGTTTGTGGTCTGCTTCCTGGCCACTCAGTGCTCATTCTCAGGTCAGTTCCATATAGGCAGTAGTGGCTGACGGTGCCTGGTGAAGCTCCGGACATACGAGTAGATTGCGGCACTATCGTACTCATGCAGCCACCTAGGTTTTCGTTACTACCATATGGTCCATCAGGAGCCATGGAGGGTCATGGTGTAAGTGAATATTGATTTAGTACCTATATTATTGTTATATAGTGAACATAGAACTAGATCTATATACTTTGGAGATGTATATAACATATAATTCAGAAATTCGTTTATACTGTTGGTGGTGGACTTGCTGTTTAATGCTTGCAAGTGGACTGTACGTTTATATGAATAACTCGTAATATCAGCTCAAGGCAGTTAAAGAATTTTAGAATATCTGAAACATTGAAACTGTATTTATTATAATATGTTATTCCAGGTTGAAACTATGTGAATAAATGTTGCAACTACCCTTTCGTTTCCTGTTGGACCTAACATTTCAACACCTCTTCCAAGATGGGACGTGAGGAAGAATTGGAGGAAATCAAGACGCAGCGAGCTGTGACCAAACGGAAATTTACGAGAAAGCTGAACCTGCTTCAAGAGGGCATTGATAAAGAAGACCCCACACCCGTCCTTCGGAGCAACTATGATCAGGTATCTGAGGCATACATTGAAGTTGAGCGATTACATGAAAAATATGTGGCATTATTATACAGTACGCAGGCTGATGGAGTGTTGCTCGATGAGGAGGACAACTACATGAAAGAATTAGACAAGAAACGGACAGATATTCATATAAGTTTGGAAAAACTTTGTGATAAAAGTGTGCCAACAAAAACAGTTAAAGAGAAGGCATTAACACCTCCCACATTCGATGGAGATATAAGAGAGTACCCGGCCTTCAAAGATGACTATGAGAGGTTAATGATGAAAGCCTTTGGAAAAGATCCCTTTGCATTAAAACAATGTTTGTCTGGGGAAGCACTAAAAACTGTCAAAGGGGTTGAGAATGATTATGATGCTATGTTTCAGCGATTAGACTTAAAATATGGGAATAGTCGCAAGGTCGTGGATGTGATTCTCTCAGATCTGAAATCTTTAAAACCTTTGGTAGAAGGTGATAATAAAGGTTTTGTGAAACTAGTAGAAAAGGTCGAGAGATGCTGGCTAGATTTAAAGAAGATGAAACTTGAGTCAGAAATGGATTCAGTAAATGTAGTTAGTATGATAGAAAAAGTCCTCCCAAACACACAGAAGCGAGAATGGGTGATACATGCAGATAGTTCAGGTAATTCTGGTAGCATCTTTAAGTTGCTACTTGAGTTCCTGCTCAAGGAAAAAAGGGTACTGGAATATATGGACTCAACAATAAGAACCAATACAGCTCACAGTAAAGGCAGTATCAACAGTGCCACTTCTGACTTCATTGAGGGAGCTACAGGATCTTATAACCAGTCTGAATTAGTTGATGCACTTAGAGGTCTACAGACAAATCAATCACAGATTGAACAATGTCTGGTTAATTTGACTAAAACCCTAACAGAAATAAGTGTAGGTAAACAAGATAAGAAAAACAACAGAAGAAATGAGAATTGTTGGTATCATGATTCGGAAAGTCACAGTATATTAAAGTGCTCAGCATTTCACAGTTTAAGTACTCCTGATAAAAAAGATCTAATGAAAAGGAAAGGAATTTGCTTTAACTGCATGTCAGGACATCACATAGCACGCAACTGTGAGCTTAAGAGAACTTGCAATGTGGTGGATAACGATCAAAGGTGTGGAAAACATCATCATCCTAGTTTACATCAGGCTCATGTAGATGGCATTATGTTTCATGGCTTAGGGATAAACAAAAGTGTTATCTCTAAATCTAATGTGCTGTTGATGATTAGTAAAGTAATCAGTAATGGTCAACCAGTTAACACTCTTTGGGATCCTGGAAGTGACATGACTCTCATAACACACAGAATGGCTTCAAAGTTAGGCTTACCAAACAGAGAAATACATCAGCAAGGAATATACATTGCCACTAACTGACAGAGAAGGCAAAGTGTGGACTGTTAAGGCTTATGGAATCAGAGAAATAACGTCAAATGTAAAGTATGTAAATGTGTCAGCAGTGGCTAGTCTACTGGACGTCTCTGCTGACGAAATTACAAGGCCAGTGGGGAGTATAGACTTACTTGTTGGGGCTGATTGCTGTACTCTTTTACCACAAATTGTCAAAACTGTTGGGAATCTGCAAATTTTAAAGAACCAGTTTGGATTTTGCTTACGTGGTACTCATCCATCACTAAATTTAGAAAACAATAAAGCAGAGAATTTGTGTATCAGGCTTCATCATCTAGCAGGTGTTACTTATCCTAATGATATTGTGGTGGAAAGTACAGACAGTCTGAAGCAGTCACTTGATAAGTGTTTTGATGTTGAGTGGACTGGAAGTAAATGAGAGTCATGCAGGTTGTCAGGATATAACAATGTGTCTGACAGCTATACAATAAAAAAAAGGAGAGAACTGGAACTAATTGAGAAAGGTTTGAAGCTTGATGAAGTCAATAATCAGTGGACAGCTGAATATCCTTGGTTAAAAGATCCTTCTGAGCTGCCAAATAATTTGCCTGTGGCTATTGCTCGAATGAAATCGACTGAAAGGAGACTGGCTAAATTAGGACCTGAATATGCAAAGACTTACCAGAATCAGATGAAAGATATGATGGATAGAAACGTGGCTAGAAAATTATCAGAAGAGGAGTTGACAAATTACACAGGTCCTGTACATTATATTCATCACCACGAAGTATTTAAGCCTGATTCGGTATCAACTCCAGTGAGAATAGTATTTAACTCATCAGCTTCTTACATGGGTTATAGTTTAAATGACTACTGGGCTAAGGGACCAAATGTGTTAAATGAACTGCTACCTATTTTGTTAAGATTTCGTCAGGAAAAAGTTGCATTAGTGGGAGACATATCTAAGATGTATAATACTGTTAGACGGGGCATTGTTGAACAACATACTCACAGGTTTTTATGGAGGAATATGGATGAAAGTAAGATACCAGAACATTATGTAATGACGGCTGTAACTTTTGGTGATCGCCCTAGTGGAATAATAGCAATGCTAGCTCTTCGTCACACAGCCGAAAGGGGTATGTCAGAATATCCAGCAGCAGCCAAGATGATCATCAAAAACTCTTATGTTGATGATATAGTGCAGTCAGTAACTAACTATGATCAAGCTTACAAACTAATTAGAGATGCTGAGAAAATATTATCTGTGAGAGGATTTAAGGTCAAACATTGGATACTGTCTGGCAAAAATGAAACATTTGAAGATGTCAAATTACTGAAAACTAGCAAAGAAAAGGTTTTGGGTTTAACTTGGGACCCTAGAGGGGATAAACTGATATTCAGTGTTAAAGTGAACTTCTCTAAGAAAATCAAGAAAGTGAATACTGGACCAAATTTAAAGCTTTCCGAGATTGAGTTAAATTTTCCCACACTTCTCACTAAAAGAATGGTCTTGAGCCAAGTAGCATCCATATATGACCCTCTTGGACTTGTATTACCATTTACACTACAAGGAAAGGCGTTGCTGAGAGAATTAGTTATTCAGAGCAGAATAGTGAAAGACAAACAGGATCACACATCTGGATGGGATAGTCCCTTATCTAATGATATGAAGGAAAAATGGAAAACTTTCTTTACCGATTTGTATGAATTGGAAGCTTTGACTTTTGAAAGATGTCTTAAGTCTGACGATGCTATTGGAAATCCTATGTTAGTGATATTTTCTGACAGTAGCACTCTGGCATACGGAGCTTGTGCATATGTTAGATGGCAAGTTAAGTCAGGGAAATTCAAATCTAGTTTAATTGCTGCCAAACAGAGACTGGCTCCTATTAAACAAATGACAATGCCTCGTCTTGAAATGTGTGGTGCTGTGTTGTCGACCAGGCTCAGAGAAATGATTGTGCAAGTACTCGACTGGAAGTTTAATTCAGTAATGCATATTGTGGACTCTGCCATAGTTAGAGCTCAGATTCAAAAGGAGACTTATGGATTTAAAACCTTTGTAGGCACCAGAGTAGCTGAAATACAAAATAAAACTGATCCCAGTGAATGGTGGTGGGTTCAGTCGAAAGATAATCCGGCTGATCTCTTAACAAGACCTATGAATCCAAGTAAACTAAATTCTGATTCTGTGTGGCAGAAAGGACCAGATTACCTATGTCAGCCAATTCATCTGTGGCCAGTTAGTCAGTTCTGTGATGATGAGTTACCAGACAGAAAGGGAGTAACTATGAATTGTGAGATCAAGAGAGACATCACGACCAGTCTGAGTTTTATTAATTTAGACAGATTTAGTGGTTATAATAAGCTCTTAAGAGTCACCAGTAGGTTACTGGCTGCAGGTAAAGAAAAGTCTTTAAGAGGCATTTGTAAACCACCATCTGCCATATTGCTAAAAGAAGCAGAAACTTTGTGGATCAGAGAGGTACAAAAGAACTTGGCGACCGACTGGTACAGCAGATATCAACGATTAGGACCAAGCCTGAACACACAAGGATTAATTACTGTAGGTCAGAGAATAGCAAAATGGCTTAAAGACAACTGGAACAAAGACTGTTACATTCTTCTACCAGTTAACCACCCTTTTACTAGACTGTATGTCACCCATCTACACAATGTAGATCATTCTGGTATTGAAACTACCCTAGTTAAGATTCAAACAAAATTCTGGATTCCAGGTGTACGGAGATTGATAAAATCTGTCAAAAACAAATGTGTAAAATGCAGAAGACTAAATGCTAGGGTTGAAGGTCAGATAATGGGTGAGGTATTAAATGAAAGGTTGCAACCATCCCCTCCATTCCATCACATATCACTTGATTTATTTGGACCCTTTAAGATAAAGGACAGTGTTAAACGTAGAACCAGTGGTAAAGCTTATGGCGTAGTTTTCAATTGTCTAGTAACACGAGCTGTTTACATAGACCTAGTAGACGGGTATGACACCCGGAATTTCCTTGCTGCTTTTAGAAGATTTGTATCTCTCAGAGGGTATCCAAGTACTATACATTCTGATAGTGGTCCTCAACTAGTATCTGCCAATAAGGAACTGAGGCAAATAATGAATAAATGGGATGTGGATGAGCTGATCTATTTTGGATCTCATGAAGGCATGACTTGGTCTTTCAATAAGTCTGCTGATGCACCTTGGCAGAGTGGGTGTAGCGAGTCACTGGTAAAACTTATTAAGAGGTCTTTGACTATGTTGATTGGAGATAGCAGTCTTACATTCGGAGAACTGCAGACAGTTTTGTTTGACGTTGCAAATATGCTGAATGAGCGGCCAATCGGTATCAAGCCAGGGACAGACATAGAGCTTGGCAGTTATTTATGCCCTAATGATTTACTGTTAGGAAGAACTTCTTCAAGAGCTCCCACTGGTCCTTGGAAGAATTGTCACAATGTAAAAAATAGACTGGAATTTTTAGACAATATTGTTACTGGTTTTTTGGAAGAAGTGGCACCGTGACTATTTTCCAACTTTAATAGTGAGGCAAAAATGGCATGTAGAAAAGAGGAATCTTAAGTCTGGCGACATTGTGCTAGTTCAGGATACTAATTCAGTTCGAGGCAAATGGAAATTGGCTCAGGTAACAGTAGCAGAACCAGGACGAGATGGCAGAGTGAGAGATGCTACAATCAGGTACAAGTTACAGAAACCAGGACCAACATACAAGGGTGTAGATGATGTAGAAGTCAAGCGTTCTGTACACAGACTGATAGTTTTATTGCCAGTAGAGGAACAATGAACTTATAGCTTTTCTTCTGCGGGTGGCGAATGTATCATCATTTATCATCTGCACTCATGATGATATGTGCTGTTTTGTAATTGCGTACTGTTTACCTTAAATATTGTGCCTAGTAATCATTAGTAAAGTATTTGTATTGTGCAAAGGACAGGTCTTAACTGTGCTAGTTGTATGGGATTCGGTTGGCTGTCTGTATTTTAGTGTTCAGTATGTGGTGTTCGCATTATGTTTGGGTACACTATTGAAATAAGATATTGATGTAATGTGTAATAACATTTACTGTTAGTTGTGTATTGATTTATTATTGTAATTATGGTAAGGAAGAAAAATTTGTAAATCAGTGCGTATCTGGCTAGCATTTGTTTGTGGTCTGCTTCCTGGCCACTCAGTGCTCATTCTCAGGTCAGTTCCATATAGGCAGTAGTGGCTGACGGTGCCTGGTGAAGCTCCGGACATACGAGTAGATTGCGGCACTATCGTACTCATGCAGCCACCTAGGTTTTCGTTACTACCATATGGTCCATCAGGAGCCATGGAGGGTCATGGTGTAAGTGAATATTGATTTAGTACCTATATTATTGTTATATAGTGAACATAGAACTAGATCTATATACTTTGGAGATGTATATAACATATAATTCAGAAATTCGTTTATACTGTTGGTGGTGGACTTGCTGTTTAATGCTTGCAAGTGGACTGTACGTTTATATGAATAACTCGTAATATCAGCTCAAGGCAGTTAAAGAATTTTAGAATATCTGAAACATTGAAACTGTATTTATTATAATATGTTATTCCAGGTTGAAACTATGTGAATAAATGTTGCAACTACCCTTTCGTTTCCTGTTGGACCTAACAACTTCTACGATGGGACACATTCTATTCATTTCTCCTTTCTCTGAAATCTCCATACAGGGAGATTCCAATGTTCACCCCGCCTTTGGCTCTCCTCTCCTTTCACTGATCCACCCGGTGAACAAGCCTACATCTTTTCTACCCTTAATGACCTAGAGCAGCTTCTACAGGACACCCTACCCGTATCCCTGACCACCTTGGAGAGAGCTCCAACATACTTAATCTCTTCCTTATAACTAATCCTTCTGGTTACACTGTTAATCTTTTCTTTCCATTGGGCTCCTCCCGTCACAACCTTATTACCTTAACCTGTCCTATCGCTCCAGTACGGTGTGTGAACCCTCCAAAGAAACATCGTCTGTGGCACCTTGGAGCTGCAGATCGGGAGGCCCTCAGGCTGTATTTCTTTGATTTTCCCTGGAATTATTATTGCTTCCATGGCCAGGAGCCATCTGAGTGTGTCTTCCACATTACGGAGGTTATTCTTTTGGGCATGGAAGCATACATTCAATTCCTATATCCTTTGACTAATGCAAGAAAGTCTCGGTTTAATCATGCTAGTTCTAATGCTGTCCACAACAAGGAGAGGGCCTATAAAAGGTACCAGAGCCAACCCACTCCTGAATCACATCTTTTTTACGTTTCTGCCCGGAATCGTGCTAAGTCTGTTCTTCGCTCTGCTAAAAATAATTTCATCCGGACTAAATGCTTTCAACTCTCCAACTCGAATTCTTCCCGCTGCTTCTGGCACCTTGCCAAAAACCTTTCTAACACCTTTACCTCATCATCTTTTCCTCCTCTTTTCTACTCTGATGGTTCTGTAGCTATTTCTTTTACTGATAAAGCAGATCTCTTTGCTCAGACTTTCTCCAATTCCACCTTAGACGATTCCGGTGCTGTTTCTCCATCATTTCCCCCTCTGACTTCCTCATGGCTGACATTAAAATTTCTTCAGATGATGTACTCTCTGCCACAACAGGCCTCAAAACTAACAAAGCATATGGGCCTGATGGAGTCCCTTCTGTTGTCCTCAAGAACTGTGCTTCTGTGCTTACACCCTGCCTAGGTAAACTCTTTCACCTTTGTCTGTCAACTTGTATCTTTCTTGCTGGAAGTTTGCTCTCATTCAGCCAGTCCCAAAGAAGGGTGACCATTACCAAGCCTCTAACTATCATCCAATTGCTTTAACATCCTGTATCTTAAAAGTTTTCGAGTCAGTTCTTTTTAGAAAAAATTTAAAGCATCTTTCCTGCCACAACCTTCTTTCTGATCGTCAGTATGGGTTCCGTCAGGGACGCTTCACTGGCGATCTTCTCACGTATCATTCAGACTCCTGGTCATCCTCCTTTCGGGACTATGGTGAAAACTTTGCCATTCCACTTGACATCTCAAAGGATTCCGAACGAGTCAGGCATAAATCTTTAATTTCCAAACTGCCGCCTTACGGTTTCTATCCTTCTATCTGTGTCTTCATCTCTAGCTTCCTTTCTGGTCGTTGTATAGCCGCTGTTGTAGACGGCTATCGTTCTTCTTCTAGATCTATCAATAGTGGTGTACCTCAGGGCTCTGTCCTCTCACCAACTCTCTTCTTTTTATTCATCAATTACCTTCTAAACTGTACATCTAACCCTATCCACTCGTAAGCTGATGATTTCACCCTTCACCTTCTCATTCGGTTCCCGCAACGTCAATCTCAGCTGTTACTTCAACAAGCAAGGGGTGAGGCAATGGACACCTAATGTCTGACTTGGCTCATATCTCTGACTGGGGTAAAAATAATCTTGTTGTTTTTAATGCATCAAAAACTCATTTCTTACACCAATCAACCCGATAAAATCTTCCACTAATGTTTGATAATATTCAGCTTAATCCTGCATCATCCTTGAACATGCTTGGGGTTTCATTCACTCGGGATTTATATCATATTACATCTCTTGTAAAATCTGCTTCCAAGAGATTGGTTGTGCTAAGCCGACTCTGTTCCTTCTTTATCCCTGCACAATTGTTGACTCAATACACGGGTTTTATCCGCCCCTGTGCGGAGTATAACTCTCATGTGTGAGGAGGCTCCCCATATACAGCTCTTCTCAATAGGGTGGAGTCAAAGGCTTTTTGTCCCATTAACTCTCCTCCTCTTACTGGCTTCCTTCAACCTCTGTCTCTTTGCTGCATTGTTGCTTCTTTATCTCTTTTCTATCGCTACTTCAATGGTCACTACTCCCCTGAACTGTCTGCTTGCATCCCTCCACCTCTATGACGGGCACGTAGCACCCGTCCAGCAGCAAACTCTCATCCCTTTTCTGTCCAGCTCTCTAGTGCAAGAGTTAACCATTACTCCCAGTCCTTTATTTATGCAACAGGTCAACTCTGGATCTGTCTTCCTCTGTCTGTATTTCCTTCTAGCTATGATCTCCAATCTTTCAAACGCAGTGTGTCCAGGCATCTCGAATGATCTGATCTTGAAATTGGCTCTTTCTTGTATTTTGTTTTTCTCTTGGAAGAACAGTTTTTGCGGGTTCGTGCCCATTGGTTCCTTCTTCCTAGTATAAAAAAAAAAAGATAAAGAATATAATATACACAGACAGATAAATTAATAGATAGATTGATAGATAGTATAGATAGATACAGATAGATAAAATAATATAGACAAGTAGATTGATAGATAGATAGATAACATAGATATATAGAGATATAGGCAGATAAAATATTAGCGGTGTCTGAATCGGTAGAGAGGCAGCCTGCAGTCCTAATGGACCCAGGATCAAATCCCGGCTGGGGCAGGGAACAGTTTAAAGATTTGAATTTCTTAAAAGCAAACTTTCCTGATCTACCAGATGACCCGCCGACATGTCACAAAAATATTCCCACTAATACCAATACACCAGTCCTGTATGAGACAGCCCTAGCATGTATTCAATATGGATGGTGGATGTAAGCGCCAAAGTGGTGACATGTGGAGGTGTAGGAGGATTACTGGGCCTTGGACTAGGTCACTGCCCCCAAGAAATAGGCCCTGAAGCCTTTGCCCAGAGTCAGACACGTAAAAAAAAACACACACACAGATTCATAGATAATATACGTATATTTTTTTTTATGCTAGGAAGAAGGAACCAAAGGCGACGAGCTCACAGTAACTGTTCCTTCCAAGAGAATAACAAAATACAAGAGAGAGCCAAATTCAAGATCCGATCATTTCAAGATGCCAGGACACACTGCGTTTGGAAGACTGGAGATCATAGCTAGCAGGAAATACAGACAGAGGGAGACAGTCCCAGAGATGACCTGTTGCAGAAGTGAAGGACTGGGAGTAACGGTTAACTCTTGCATTAGAGAGTTGGACAGAAAAGGGATGAGAGTTTGCTGCTAGACAGGTGCTATGCACCCATCATAGATGTGAAGGGATGCAAGCAGACAGTTCAGAGGAGCAGTGACCATTGATGTAGCGATAGAAGTGAGATAAAAATGCAACAGTGCGGCGAAGAGACAGAGGTTGAAGAAAGACAGTAAGAGGAGGAGAGTTAATAAGACGAAAAGCCTTTGACTCCACCCTATTGAGAAGAGCTGTAAGTATGAAGCCTCCCCGCACATGAGAGTTATACTCCACACAGGGGCGGATAAAACCCGTGTATAGAGTCAACAATTATGCAGGGATAAAGAAGGAACAGAGTCGGTTTAGCACAACCAATCTCTTGGAAGCAGATTTTACATGATGTGTAATATTATGATCTTTCAAAGATAAGTTCCGAGTGAATGAAGGCCCGAGCATGTTCAAGGATGATGCAGGATTAAGCTGATTATTATTAAATATTAGTGGGTACATCTGTGAAAGATTTTGTTGGGTTGATAGGTGTAAGAACTGAGTTTTTGATGCATTAAAAACAACAAGTTTATTTTTACCCCAGTCAGAGATACGAGCCAAGTCAGACATTAGGTGTGCCATAGTCTCATCCCTTGTTTGTTGAAGTAACTGCTGAGATGGACGTTGCGGGAACCGAATGGAAAGGTGAAGGGTGGAGTCATCAGCGTACGAGTGGATAGGGTTATATGTACAGTTTAGAAGGTCACTGATGACTAAAAGAAGAGAGTTGGTGATAGGACAGAGCCCTGAGGTACACCACTGTTGATAGATCTAGGAGAAGAACGATAGCCGTCTACAACAGCGGCTATACAACGACCAGAAAGGAAGCTATAGATGAAGACACAGATAGAAGGATAGAAACCGTAAGACTGCAGCTTGGAAATTAAAGATTTATGCCAAACTAGATCGAAATCCTTTGAGATGTCAAGTGTAATGGCAATGCTTTCACCAAAGTCCTGAAAGGAGGATGACCAGGAGTCTAAAAGGTAGCTGAGAAGATCGCCAGTAGAGCGTCCCTGACGGAATCCATATTGACGATCAGAAAGAAGGTTCTGGAAGAAAAGATGCTTTAAAACTTTACTATTAAGAACTGACTCAAAAACTTTTAAGATACTGGATGTTAAAGCAACTGGACGATAGTTAGAGGGTTGGTAATGGTCACCCTTCTTTGAGACTGGCTGAATGAGAGCAAACTTCCAGCAAGAAGGAAAGGTACAAGTTGACAGGCAAAGGCAAAAGTGTTTACCTATACTCATTTTTTTTTTTTTAATCGAGGCGAAGATGCACTTAACAGATTGGTGATGATTGGCTGAATGCAACATGTCCGAATGACATCGCTGTATTTCAAATCATTACCGGTGATGTGAATTGAAACCCAAATACATCAATGTCATTCGGACATGTTGCATTCAGCCAATCATCACCAATCTGTCAAGTGCATCTTCCCCTCGATTAAAAAAAACTGAGTATAGGCAGGGTGCAAGCACAGAAGCACAGTTCTTGAGGATAACAGGAGGGACTCCATCAGGCCCATATACCTTGTTATAGATATAGATCGATAAAATAATATATACAGATAGACAGATAAATATATATATAGATATGAATAGATAGAATAATAGGTAGATTGGTAGATACAGATAGATGTAGTCTAATTATCATCGTTATTCAGTGTTATCTTCGTTATTATTAGCTGTTTGTGATGCACAGTGAAGGAAGCTCCCTAACATCTATTCCTAGGCGATTTATTTTGCTCACAGCACCTCTTCTGTAGTATTTAAATCATTCTGATATCACCATACTCATCACAACGTACAAAGTTATATTAATCATCCTATTCGAAAAAATAAATCGCTAAGGAGGAGGTGTTAGGGAGACTTCTTAAACAACGAGGATGAGTTTTCTGTCCTCTAACATCCGGTCTGACCAAGGCCTATGTCCTCCCTATCACCTCCTTAGCGATTTATTTTTGGATATGGCTGGTTACTATCCTTGTGCCGAGTGAGGCGATGTTGGAATTATTTATATAAGACGGTACAGGACGGCAGGGTGTAATAAACAAGATAAATCACATAGGAAAAGATGTTAGGGAACCACAGCTAAACGAGATACAACGACCCTAATTCAGAGAATGACTTAGGAATTATTACTTTTTCTTTTTATGATATTGCTTTTAAAGGCACTTACTAAATGAATCTCGGAACAAAAAGCACGTAGCACAGTTTATTGATTGATTCATTTTTGATAGTATGGTTTTATCAGATACAAAGATATGAAATAAAGCAATCAGGAACCAGATGCTAATCGCCCGCCAAAATATGTTGCTGGCTAAAGTACAAGGTAACTACAAACCATATTTGAAGAAAATTCTCATAACTCTACGGAATTCAGTCACCGCATTTCACAAAAAGTAAATCTATCTATCTATCTTATCTACCTATCTATTGTCAGACGCCTCAAGCCTGTAAGAGGTGGCCACAGACAAATCGCCTTCATGTCGCCCAGTCCGATACCATCTCACTGCCCTGCTCCCAGCTTATACCTCCCTCTCTCATATACTGTACCTCTCCACTCCATCTCTCCATCTTATCCTCGGCCTTCCCCTTCCGCTCCCTCCCCCCACCTCACTCACATACACTCTCCTCGTTAGTCCCTCGCTCTCCACATGGCCAAACAACCTCAGTGTATATATCCTAACGCTTTCTATCACATCCACATTCACACCACAACGCTCCTTCACTTCCTCATTATATGCCAGTCTGTCTCTCCATGTAACTCCACATGCACCTCGCTCATATACAGTCTCCTCGTTAGTCTCTCACTCTACATCCTCTCCCGGCTGGCACTGGGTCGTCTATGATCAAATTCTCACCAAAAGTAATAGGCTTCTGCACATCCACGTAGTTGCTATTTCCTGAAGGTTTGCTGAAAATTCCACCATAGCTTTTCGAGATAGTATGGCTACAGAAACACACACACACACACACACACACACACACACACACACACACACACACACACACACACACACACACACACACACACACACACACACACACACACACACACACACACACACACACACACACACCGACAAAAACTATGTCGCCTCGCCTTGCTAATAATAAAATACGCGAAATGCATCTATATTTTTAGTGATGATGAAGCGTGACAGTCTCTATACTCCATTCACTCTAACTTGGTTCAGATTTTCATCCTTTTGCAGCGTTTTTCATACCCCTCAGTGACAGAAAAGGACAATGCTACAACTCTTCAGGCATTCCATTGCACTTCTTCGTGACTAGCACCACATTCTAGTGGTCATCTACTGTAACAACTCCGCATTCAAAGACGAGAGATGGCAATTCTAGGCCAGGTTAGAGCGAATAGGGTATAGTAATATTGAAATATGCCCATTTTCTCGCTCAAATATATAGGCAATTAAGATGACACATACACTACGGTCGTTTAGTTTGACTTGGCCCAGATTTTCGTCCTTTTGCAGCTTAGTTATCAGATAGAACTAAATCTCCTTGGTTGCTAGTCAAAGTTACCCTCCACATTAACTACTATCTGGCCACGAAATGGGCTGAAAGTGGTTTGGAATCCTTGTTACTGAAAATAAACAAACAAGAGGTATATAATATAGTCTCCTTGATTACTAGTCAAAGTTATCCACTTTAACTCTTACCTGGCTACCAAAAAGAGCTACAATGGACCAGAGATTTTGGCCAGGTGAGAAGAAGCTAATTACAGGTGTGTGTGTTCTTACCTAATTGTTCTTACCTAATTGTATCTTTACAGGAATGAGTCAAGCTCGTATTGTCCCGTGTCTTAGACCATATTTATCGTACATATCCTTAAATTTGTGAATTGTTTTGGCACACACTATTTCATTCGGTAGTGCATTCCATTGATCAATTGCTCTGTTTGGGAAACTGAATTTCCTTACGTCTTTATCACCTCTCTTCTTATGCAGTTTTTTGCAGTGTCCTCTTGCTGATGCTTCTCCATATGTTAAGTAATCATTTATGTCTATTTTCTCCTTTCCTGATATGCACTTATATAGCATTATCATGTCACCTCTTTTCCTTCTCTCCTGTAGTGTTGGTAGATTCAGTTTATTTAGTCTTTCTTCATAGCTTAGGTCCCTTAAGCTTGGTATCCATCTTGTAGCGGCCCTTTGAACTTTTTCAATCTTGTCTATATGCTTTTTGAGATGAGGACTCCAGACTACTGATGCATATTCCAGGGTTGGTCTAATGAATGATGTTATTATCCTTTTTAGCATGTCTTCATTTATGTATGTGAATGCTATTCTCATATTTGCAAGCAGTGTATACATGTTCCGTACCTTCTCGCTGATGTGGTCAGCCGGAGATAGTCTGTTATTGATAATCACACCTAGGTCTTTCTCTCTTTCTGATGTGTATAGGGTTTTATTTCCTAACTTATAATCCCAATCAGGTCTTTTTCCACTTTTACCAAACTTGATTACATGACACTTGTCCACATTGAATTCCATTTGCCATGTACTACTCCATTCATGAAGTTTATTTAATTCTTCTTGTAGCTCCCTACAAGAGTCTGTGCTAGTAATTCTCCTTTGTATTTTTGCATCATCTGCAAACATATTCAGATAGCTCTCATTTCCAGTGTTACTGTTTATATCATTTATGTACACTAAAAACATGATTGGTGCCAGCACCGAACCCTGTGGTACTCCACTAGTCACTTCTTTCCATGATGAGTAGTTTCCTCTTAGTACTGTCCTCATTTCTCTTTTTATGAGAAAGTCTTGCATCCAACAAAACAGTTTGCCTCGAATTCCTCCTTGATGGTACAGCTTCCATAAAAGTCTTTGGTGTGGTACTGTGTCAAAAGCTTTCTTGAAATCTAAATAGATACTGTCCACCCATCCTTCCCTTTCCTGTATTGTGTTTGTTACTCTGTCATAGTAGCTCAACAGATTAGTAACACATGATTTTCCTTTTCTGAAACCAAACTGTCTTTCTGTTATCATACTGTGTTTTTCTAGATGATTTACCCAAGCTTTTCTTATAAGTTTTTCTAATACCTTGCTTACAACACTAGTCAGTGATACTGGTCGGTAGTTGAGAGGATTTTGTCTATTTCCTTTCTTGAATAAGGGGACTATATTTGCTTTTTTTCCAAATATCAGGTAGTTTCCCTTGACTCAAAGATTTCTTGAAAATTAAAAATAATGGTTTACTTAACTCATTTGCACATTCTCGTAACACCCAACATGAAATTTCATCAGGACCACTTGCTTTTCCTCTGTCTAATCCACTTAACTCCTCTTGTATTACTTTTTCTGCTATTTGTATATCTGGTAGTATGTGTGGACATGCGTGTTCCACATAGTCTCTCTCAAATTTTTTTTTCTTCTGTAAAAACTAATTGGAAATTCTTATTTAGTGCTTCACAAATATCTTTCTCTTGTGTATAAGTGATTCCCTCGTCCGTGATGGATTGTATTATATCTTTTACTTTGGTTTTGCTTCTGATATAGCTGTAAAACAGCTTTGGTTGATCACTACTTTTATTTATTATATCCTCCTCAAACTGTTTTTGGGCTTCCCTCCTTATTCTTGTATAGTCGTTTCTTGCCTGTTTGTAATTATTATATGCCCTTTCACTATTGTGTCTTCTGTATCTATTCCACAACAAATCTCTTCTTTCTTTAGATTTTTTACATTCTGTATTGAACCATTTCTGTATTTTCTTATCTGCTTCTTTGTGCTGTGGGATGTAATTCTGGACTCCTATTTCATAAAATTCACAAAAATTTTTATATACAGCATTTAAATCTTGTCCTCTAAGCTCATTTTCCCAATCAACTTCTAAGAAATACTTCTTTAGGTCTTGATAATTTCCCTTTTTATAGTTTAGTAACTGTCAGTGCTGTTTACTATGTCATATGCTATCCTGAAGTTATAATTTAGTACTGCATGATCGCTTTTGCCGAGTGGAGGGTGATATATTAAACTGTCAATGTCATTTTCTTGCCTAGTAAATATTAGATCTAGCACTGAAGGTACATCAAGTCCTCTTTTTCTAGTGGTTTCCCTCACATGTTGCGTTAAGAAAAACTCTTGTACGAGATCCAGGAGCTTTTGGTCCCAGCAGCTTTCTTGGCTATTTATATCTAGAGTATTCCAATTTATATTTGTATTGAAATCCCCAGTTAGTATAATTCTTTCCGATTTCTCTTCCATTTTATGTAGCAAGGATCTTATACTATGAATTGTACTCTCTGCTAGGTCCTCATATTCGTCTCTTTCCCATGTGTTTGAATTGGGTGGCATATACAAATTGGCTACAATTACTTTACCTTCAGATGTGTCGATCTCTACTGCAATCAGTTCTACTTGTGATGGTATATCTAGGTTTATTTCCTTGACTTTTAGATTTTTCTTAGTTAATATTATAATTCCTCCTCCTTTTTTTAAATTTCTGTCTCTTCTCCATATATTGTATTCCTCTAAGTTTAGTATGTCATTGGATAATTTTGTCTCAGTTAGGCATATTATTTGTGGTTCATTTTCTCTGACATAATCATTCATCTCTAGTAATTTAGATACCATTCCATCCACATTTGAGTACATCAACTTTATCATCTTGTTTATATACTTGTCATGACATGGTTCTACTAACTTCCTCCTTTTTCTTCCATCCTGTTTGTGTACCACTTTCGTACCTGCAATCCTATTACTTTGTAAAAAAATTTCTTCTTGTCCTCTTCTGATCTTCCCTCATTTTTTGTTTTTGCTTCCTCCCTTTTCTCTTTCAGTAATTCCATTTCCTCTTGTGTTAGACATCTTTTTATCCATACATTTTTGAACTCCTCTTTTTCCATAAGATTCTTTGCATTTTTTAGTATCTCTTCCACAGTGTTTACACTCTGGAAAGTCACCTTTAGAGGTCTTGTCTTGCTTTTCTCGTATTTCCCTAACCTTTTGTGTTCCTCTATGTCTTTACTTCAGATTT
Organism: Coenobita brevimanus; assembly: GCF_032717465.1. NCBI lineage: Eukaryota > Metazoa > Arthropoda > Malacostraca > Decapoda > Coenobitidae > Coenobita > Coenobita brevimanus. Next base: position 10,445,779 of record NC_137020.1, on the reverse strand, counting down.
CCTCTGATACTTCTTTCAGTAAGTTCATTACATTTGCCATCTCCTTTTTGTCTCTAGTGATTTTGTTTTTAATTTCTTCCTCTTCTATACCAGTGATTACTATTGATTTATTTATTTCTACTGAATCTCTGACTAACTTTGGATTGTTTTGGATTATTCTTTTCACTTCCTTTTTAATGCTTTTTTCCTCCACCCTTGTTTCCAAGTCTTTCTTTACTTTCACCATTTCAGCATACGTGATTTCTACATCATTTTTGTAGCTTTGCACAGCTTCATTCACCTGGGTTATCTTCTCCTCAATATCACTGCTCTGGTCCATAAGACTGCTTGCTTGTCTAATTGTCTCTGTGTCATTTTTTAACTCTTCCATAACACTCTCGTGATTAAATACTGTACTTCCCATTTCACTCACTTTCTTCCTAAGGGTATTCAATTCCACTGTTAGTTCACTGATGGTTGTGTCTTTCTTATTGGCCTCCTTTCCCAGTTTATCTATCTCTTCCTTTTGCAAGTGCATTTGCTTCTTTATTTCATCAATTTCATTTTTGAAAGTCATTTCTAGATTGTGTACACGTTCAACCAGTCTATTGTGAGTCTCCACTTCAACTAGTTCTTGGTAGAAATCGTCATTTTGCTTTTTACTTTTATCCCTTTTCTTTTCCAAATTTGTTTTACTGAAGTATGTATCCATTTTGTAATACTAAATGAACAGAGTATGTACTTACAGTGTGCACGCTTTCCCGGTCTTTCTGTAGTCTAAACAAACCCAGCTGACTCAACGCATCGTGGTTCTTTGTTGTTTCAACCAGTCTTATTTAAACTTATTATTTCTTTTCCTTTTAATAATGAAAAATCATTTAGTCTAACCTGGTACAGAGCTTGACTCATTCAAAGATACTTATTTAGGTAATGCCTCTGGCCGTGTTGAGCTTGTATGGAGCGCCGGTGTAGCGTTATGATCTGTCCCCCTGTGTGTGTGTGTGTGTGTGTGTGTGTGTGTGTGTTAATTAATGTGTGTGTTAATTACAGGTGTGTGTTAATTACAGGTGTGTGTTAATTACAGGTGTGTGTGTAATTACAGATGTGTTAAGTACAGGTGTATTAGCTACAGGTGTGACAATTACAGGTGTGTAATAATTACAGTACAGGTGTGTGTTAACTACAGGTGTGTTAATTACAGGTGTGTGTGTTTACATGTGTTAATTACAGTTGTTTGTGTTAATTACAGGTGTGTAAATTACAGGTGTGTTAATTATAGGTGTGTGTTAATTACAGGTGCGTGTTAATTACAGGTGTTAATTACAGGTGCGTGTTAATTACAGGTGTTTGTGTTAATTACAGGTGTGTGTAAATTACACGTGTGTGTGTTAATTACAGGTGTGTCAATTACAGGTGTGTGTCAATTACAGGTGTTAATTACAGGTTTGTGTGTTAATTACAGGTGTGTGTGTTAATTACACGTGTGTTCATTATACGTGTGTTAATTACAGGTGTGTTAATTACAGGAGTGTGTTAATTGCAGGTGTGTTAATAACAGGTGTGTTAATTACATATGTGTGTTAATTACAGGTGGTTGTTAATTACAGGTGTGTTAATTACATGTGGTTGTGTTAATTACAGGTGTGTTAATTACAGGTGTTAATTACAGGTGGTTGTTAATTACAGGTGTGTGTTAATTACATGTGGTTATGTTAATTACAGGTGGTTGTGTTAATTACAGGTGTGTTAATTCCAGGTGTGTTAATTCCAGGTGTGTGTTAATTCCAGGTGTGTGTTAATTACAGGTGTGTGTGTTAATTACAGGTGCTCAGCTTCGTAATGACCTACTTAATCATCCTGCTGCAGTTCCGCCTCAGTGTGCAGTCATGCTCTACCGCCAACGCCACCGTCCATTCCAAGGCTTAGTGAACCATTAAAGTGAAACGGTTTAGTTTATTCATTATTATTATTATGTGGTAGGTGGGGGCGCTCACCATCCACTCACTAGATGTAGTGCTGCTCTCGGGTGTTTGCCCTTTCCTCTCCTCCCTCCTTTCCTTCCTTCCTCTTCTGTCTTTCTTTACTTCATTCTTTCCTCGTCCTTCTGCCTACGGGTGACTTTACACTCCCTCTTTTGACTTTCTTTCCTTCTCCCTTTCCTGTTCCTTCTGCTTATGGGTAACGCTACACTGAGTGAGAAGCCGAATGGTTTCCTGTACACCAGGAAACCATTTACTACGCTGGGTGGTAAACATATAACCTAGTGGTTTGGTGGGTAATTACGACGTTCCAATCGGATAGAGCCGGTGAACGTTTATATCCAAGGGGTGGTTGGGGTTTATTGCTCACGTAATGCCACTCAGGGTGAGTGAGGCTGGTCATTCTCATCTTAAATGGCAGGACCAACTGGCCTAGCCCCGGGCTCCTACGCTCCTCATGGGGCGACGTACGATTGGATGATGTATTAATGAATGAACAAAAATTATTATTATTATTTGATGATGATGATTATGGTTATTTTTATTATCATTAACAGTATTATCACTACTACTACTACTACTGCTGTTACTAGTACTGCGACAGCTGCTGCTGCTGCCTCCACTACTGCTGCTGCTGTTGTTACTACTACTACTACTACTACTACTACTACTACTACTATTACTACTACTACTACTATTACTACTACTACTATTACTACTACTACTGCTGTTACTAGTACTGCGACAGCTGCTGCTGCTGCCCCCACTACTGCTGCTACTACTACTGCTACTACTACTACTACTAATACTACTACTATTACTACTAATGCTACTACTACTACTACTACTACTACTACTGCTATTATTATTATTATTATTGTTATTATTATTATTATTATTATTATTGTTATTTATACAATTATCATCATCATCATTAATATCATCCACTCACTCGGTGTAGTAATGCCTCCAGGTAACTACACCGAGTGATAAGCTGTGATATAATTAACTATGCTGGGTGGCGACCATACAACCAAATGACGCTTGGTGGTCTTGTGGGTTAAGGCGCCCGAACTGCATGGAATCTATGTGTTTCCGTCTGAGGGGGGGTTTGGGTTAATTGCTCACATAATGCGACTCAGGGACGAGTGTGGCTGGTCACCCTACACTCCTGATGGGCAAAAGAATAAAGATGGATGATGGATGGATGACCTTTTAGTCTCCATACGATTTCATTCAGCTAAGGCCTCTCTCTCTCTCTCTCTCTCTGATTCATTTACAGAGATACCCGCCGAGTTAAAAGACTTGAGGAGGCTTCCTTGCAGCTCTTCTTTAGCGATTTATTTTTTGTACATTTTTTTTTTTTTTATGTGACCGACTCTGGACATACTGTAGGCTTCACAGCCTGCTATCAAGGCCCAGCAGTCCTCCTACATACCATACACCTCTACATGTCACCACTTCGGCGCTAACACCCACCGTCCATAATGAATACATGCTAGGGCTGTCTCATACAGGACTGGTGTATTGGTATTAGCGGGGGTATTTTTACGACATGTCGGCGAGTCACCTGGTAGATCAGTAAAGCCTGATTTAATGAAATTCAAATCCTTAAACTGTTCCCTGCCCCAGCGAAGATTTGAACCCGGGTCCGTTAGGACTGCAGGCCACCTCTCTACCGAGTGAGCTACCGCCTCCCCCAGTGACTGGTTAATATTCTTTTCTGTACTATTTATGCAGAGTATGGCCATGTTAAGGTTCATAATGCACAAAACAGGACAGAAAATGATAAGCAAAATAAATCGTTTAGGAAAAGGTGTTAGAGAGCTTTCTTATCCAACGAGAATGCGGGTAATTTGGATAGTCTCTTCAGATGTAGTATTTATCAGATTCTGTTTGATATATTATTATTATTATTATTATTATTATTATTATTATTATTGTTATTACTACTACTACTACCACTACTACTTTTCAAAATCACCTCCATCCATTGGTGAATTATATTGTGAAGATCAAAACCAACCTTGCTAATACAGTTCACCATTTGGAGTTGTAATGTGAAGGTTAACACTAACCCTCATATTACAATCCGTTGGCCCCAAGCACGCCAACGGCTGTGGTTACCAACCATCTACTATTACTATTATTATTTTATTATTTATTTATTACTACTGCTACTACTACTACTACTACTACTACTACTACTACCACCACCACCACCACCACCACCACTACTACTACTGCTGCTGCTGCTGCTACTACTACTACCACCACCACCACTACTACTACTACTACTGCTGCTGCTGCTGCTGCTACTACTACTACTACTGTTATTATTATTATTATTATTATTATTATTATTGTTATTATTATTATTATTATCTGCTCATGAGACATCTCAAGCCGATTGTGTTACACACTCGCACGTTATCAAGGCGTTTTGAAATAGTATCTCAAAGTAGTAACTGTATTTAGGTGAGAATTATAATTAACAGCCAAAGACAAACAAACACAAAAATCAAACACATAACCATTAAACAGACGAAGACAAGTCCTGCCCAGTCTTCTCCTTCAGCGACTCCTTCGTGAGTTTGCCTCTAAGTCTGCTGAGCTCTGGCATGTGTGAGTCCCTGGTCTCTGGAAGGATAAGCGCTACTGCCCCGGCCACGACAGCACAGACCCCAAACACTGTGAAGGGCTCCCACACCACTAGCTCACCCTGGACACACAAGAAAGGTTGTGGGGGTAGGTTAGGTTAGGTTGGGATGGGTAGGGTTAGGTTAGGTTAGGTTAGGTTGGGTGGGGTTGGAATAGGTTGGGTTGGGTTGGGCTGGTTACTGTACCTAATCATTTAAATATCTGAAGCACTTATAGTTCTTGCAAGCCAGTAGATAGCGTTTTTTTTTTTTTTTTTTTTTTTAACAAGATGAGCTGAGGAAGGAAAATCAAATAGAAAATAATCCATCCACCAATTTACAGCTGCCTTCCATTCATAAAAAAATCCATAACAGTTGGACTTGAACTGATGTAGGTTGAAGGAGATTGAAAAACAAGAAAAAAACATTATAGTCGACCACACGTTGTTATGGTGACAACAGAAAATTTGGCTATTTTTATGCATCTAGAGCAACGCACAACACGGCACATACAGAAATCACTCGAATCATTATTATTATTACACTCATTGTGAGGATAATTTCGTTACTAATGCATTCAGCTAAAGAATGAGATTAAATTAATAATTATTTCTTTCGTAATGCTTTCAATATATTGGTAACAAAGTAATTAATGCATTAGTAAAGAAATTATCCTCACACACCTATGCTTAAGATATTGGCCTTTGACGCCATGGTTGGGTACATCAGAAAGAGCATAAACATATTCTCCCTGTCTGGCTGCTGAGAGAATACCGTGAATTTTTCTTTGTGCACATTTCAGAGCAGTGGTAGGCAGTGATGGCTATTATCCACTCACTTAATATAGTACTGCCTACTTCTTCCTTCATTTTAATCTTTTGTGTGTGTGTGTGTGTGTGTGTGTGTGTGTTTGTGTGTGTGTGTCCGTCCGTCCATCTCTCTTCCTATTTCTCGCATCTTTCCTGTCACTTTTTATTACTCTTCTTTCCTTTCAGGTGGCTTTACACTGAGTGACAAGCCTAGTGGTTTCATGTGAGCCAAAAAAAAAAAAAAAAATTACAATGCTGGGTGGTAACCATATAACCAACCCACACGTGTTCCCTATGTGTCAACAAGTGGGTTGGCGGAGGGTTAGTGCCCCTCCCCGTAAAACAACTAACTCAAAGAAAAACGGCCACCCTTTACGGAATTATGGCGTCTGGCTATAGATAGATAGACATTTCAGATACGCAAACCGGAAGGTAACTGTCATATAGCTGAAAATGTATTCCACTTTTTTTTTTTTTTTAATGCAGGGACAAGGAACCAAAATCCAGAAACCGACAATATTGTTCCCTCCAAGGAAGAATATAAACAAAATACAGAGCAAAATTCAAGATCCTTTCATTTCGTGAGATGCTGCAAAATTTGGTGTACCGTTAGTGACACTCATTATATAGCGATTGTTTACAGTACATACTTCTGCCTGACATTTGAATCGAGGATGAACTATACTTCTGTCCCTCTTACTTGGCCCAGATTTTCGTCCTTTAGTAGCTTATTTCTCATAGCTCATTGGGGTGACAGAATCGGCAGAAGCGTCCTGCAGTCCTAACGGACCAAGGTTCGAATCCCGGCTGGGGCAGGGAACACTTTAAGGATTTGATTTTCACAAAAAGCAGACTTTTCTGATCTACCAGATGACCCGCCGACATGTCATACCCCGCTAATACCAGTATACCAGTCCTGTATGAGACAGTCCTAGCATGTATTCAATATGGTCGGTGGGTGTTAACGCCGAAGTGGTGACATGTGGAGATGTAGGAGGACTACTGGACCCCAACGGGAACTTGGGAACAGGCACTAAAAGCCTTTACTCAGACTCGGACACGGAAAAAAAAAAAAAAAACTTTCCACAACACTTCTTCGTGACTAGCATAATGTTGTACTTTGCTACCACCCAGCTTTCAAGACAGAGAGATGGCAATTTTAGGTCAAGTTAGCCCGCGCCGTCCCAGCGACATGAATTAACGTCCGGACATGATGTGCACTCATGTCCTGGCGACGTGAATTAACTCGGCAACATTGCAAGTTGCATGATTTTCACATTTTTCAAAAATCGCTCCTGATTTTTGTTTCGCCCGCCTACTCAAGCCTCACCTACTCGCCGCCAGGCGGATAATCCCCTAGACCCAGATTAACCCCACCAGACCCTGTGATCCTCCACTTACCTGTCAGCAGTCACCCAGGTCAGACATGGCGCGTCGTGGGCTGTCAGATGAGGAGATACAAGTCGCCCTGGATACCTTTACAGGGGATAGTGATTCCCCAATGGACGACAACACCCTTGATGTCGATTATGTGCAGCCTGAGGAGGTTACCAGCAGCAGTGATGAGGAGGTCCCTTCCCCAAGGAAAGTCAAATATATTACATATAGGAGGGCAGGGGACGGCCAGCCTGCACCACGTGCTGCATCTAGGCAGCAACACCTACCATCAGATGAGGACGAGGACGAGGACGAGGAAGCAGTACATGGTGGCGTATTTTCCTGGCTGGGGAAGGAAAAGATATCGCCACGTGGGACTGGGACAGACAGCACATCGCGACTGTTCCACAGGTATGTTCCTTCTATGTGCTCTGTGGCAGGAAGTAGTGGTGTGGGGATGGTTAGGGCAGCAGAAAGTGAAAGTGTTGGGGCGGGACAGCGCAGACAGATTCGCGAAAGCGAGAGTGGTGTGGGGGAGGCAACACGTCCTCGTGGTGTTCGTGTTAGGCGTGGTGTGAGTTAGCAGAAGGTGAAAGCACTTGTCTAACATGTAAAGGGGTAATATGTTATATTCGAAGTATTATAAAAGGTGAATAATTAGATTTTGAGTTGAAAAAATAATGACGGTACCTGAAGTCACGTGGTAGCGTTATTGCTATGCTCATTCTTTTCGTAAAGCATGTACATCTATAAAAGCAATTGTATAACATGTTAAGGGGTAATATGTTATATTGGAAGTATTATAAAAGGTGAATAATTAGATTTCGAGTGATCTGAACTCACGTGGTTACGCTATTGCTATGCCCATTCTTTTTGTAAAGCATGTACATCTATAAAAGCAATTGTATAGTTACTGTAAAGTTAGTATGTAAGTTGAAAAATAGTCTAAGTTGAAAGTCACACAACATACATTCAGTGGGTAAATAAGCGCTATAGTAGGACTCGCGCACGTTTGCGGCTGTGGTGTGGCCTGCACCTGTGTACAGTGTTGCCACGTTTTCTATACCGTTATCTCTCTCTCTCTCTCTCTCTCTCTCTCTCTCTCTCTCTCTCTCTCTCCTGGCGGGAAATGTGAGCCACCCTGAGTACTTTTGATTCTTTTATAAGTTATTTATAATTGTGCTTTCATCTGTTAATTTGGTTTTGTTATATTTAGTAGTAGATGGAGTGTCAAAGTTACTGTCTGCTGAGAGGCTTGTTACGTTACTGATTCATACACCCCGACGTAGTGGGGTGTGGGTGTAGGTGTGGGTGGGAGTGTGGATGTGGGTTTGTTGGGGTGGTGGTCCAGGGGGGAGGGGAAGTGTGAAGGGGGATTTGACCTGAGACACCCAGGAGGGATTAAGAAGGGAGGGAAGGGGAAGGGGGGGCTGGATTCACCTACCACGTGGTCAATATTAGAAGAGAGAGAGAGAGAGAGAGAGAGAGAGAGAGAGAGAAATTACGTGTATAGATATATGTGCATCAATAGGAACAATGTATATCAGTGTGTGCAGTATGTACAAAGGAACAAATGAATACAAAGAAGGCAGTGACAGACCTCTCTCTCTCTCTCTCTCCTGGCGGGAAATGTGAGCCACCCTGAGTACTTTTGATTCTTTTATAAGTTATTTATAATTGTGCTTTCATTTGTTAATTTGGTTTTGTTATATTTAGTGATGCCGACAATGCATTCAATGCATGCCCCTCTCCTGCCTCTCTCTCTCTCTCACTCTCTCTCTCTCTCTCTCAGTAGGGAAGCTATCTGTCAAGGCCACCACCTGGGTGTGGAAGTGTTGCCGCTCGCAGGTGAAGTTTTTTTTTTTTTTTTACTTCGGTATTGGCATATGCCTACTATTTTGTCCTACATATTAGCTTATGATTATAAATGTGATTATTCCTCGCCCTTAAAATTATGGTAAAAGCCAGTAAATGTGAGCATTTTTCCCAAGCAACACCTGTACAAGCTATGCTTGGGTCTATGGAGGTACGTACTTTACCTTAGGCCAGACGGGGTGTGTCAGTGCTGCCACTCACAAGAATTATATGAATTATTTCTTTTACTTTGGATATTGGCATATTTCTTCTTTTTTCAGGCTCATTCTATAATATCCATAACTGTAATATTATTAACCACCCTAAAACTACGCTAAAAAACATTAAAAGTGACAGCTATTTCTTTTAGCAACACTGTACAATATGTATGCCATGTTTCTGTGTTACTGTATAAATATTTTATGCATAATAAGATTACTGTTGATTCCGCCATCAAAATACACAAGTGTAAGTTTTATTCATGTGAATTTATCGAATTTGTGATGCCTTGTACATAAATAGCTTCCGTTTCACATCGCAAGTTGGGGAAACGTGGCACCATTGTACACAGGTGCGGGCCACACCACAGACACAAACGGGCACGAGGCCGACTATAGGAAGAATTCTGTTCTCGGTGTAAGATGAGTGGAAAATTCCCCAGTGGCTCCTAATTTAGCCACCAATTATGGGATAAGCTGTCTCCCAGTGGACCACCATCCCACCTCTCTCTCTCTCTCTCTCTCTCTCTCTTAGGATAAGGCTTACTGTAAATCGTGTACTACTGTGAAAGCAAATGTCTGACATGGAAATGGCCAGAATGTAATGTGAGAAGTACTATAAAGGGGGAGAAAATAAATTCAGAGGTGAAAAAATAATGACATAACATGATTTACCTACGTTAATTAGCGCTACTTCTATGCTAATTCTTTTCATAAAGCATGTACTTCTGTAAAAGCAATTGTCTAACATGTAAATGGGTAATATGTTATGTTATAAGTAATCAAAAAGGTGAAAAAATAGAATCTGAGTTGAAAAAAGCATGAAAGACCAAGTTGTCACTTGGTAAATAAGCGCTATTCTTATGCTAATTCTTTTCGTACAGCAAGTACATCTATAAAACTAATTGTATAACATGTAAGTGGGTTATATATTATGTTATAAGTAATCTAAAAGGTGAAAAAATAGAATCTGAGTTGAAAAAAGCATGAAATAAAATGATCTCACTTGGTAAATAAGAGCTACTTTTATGCTAATTCTTGTCATAATGCCTCAAAATATGTACAAACAATTATGTAAAGTTGAAAATGGTATGATGTTATTGTGGAAGTAATATGGAACATGAAAAAATACAATAGCTGATGAAATAACGATGTTTGTTATCCATCGGTGACATAATCGACCGATATCGCTAGGGTCGCACAATGGTACATACCTTATTTCTCATTTTTTTTCTGTATAAAACCCAATATACTTGTGGTATACATATTTCCAACGTATGAATACATGATAATAAACGTATACTGCATCAGTTCAGAGTACCCGTGCCACCATAGAAAACGTACGGCGAAAAGACTACTCATAGAGCATGGCAGTACCTGACAAACTTACGTGCTCCAGGTAAGCCATTTCTGGACCCAAGGGACACCTTTCTTTGTGATTTTCCTTAGTTTCCGACCAAAAGCGAATGTTTGAGCAAAAAAAAAAAAAAAAAAAAAAAAAAATGGTCCAAAAAAAGCCGGGACTGGGGCGGACCAAAGCTCAGAAAATGTCGGGATTGGGCGGGTTAGAGTAAAAGAAGTATAGTATATAACTCACTGGACACCATACATGCCTATAGGTTTAGAGTTCATTAGACTAGGCTAAATGCAGTGCTATCATGGTGTAATTTATGAGAAACAGAGATAGGTAGGTGTTCACCAACAAATCTTTGGTATAAATTAACAACGTAATAGCTTAGATTTATGTAATTCAGGGATACACTGAAGAAATTGCTAACTTTGCTGCAGAGAAACCTTTAGCATGGTGGTCAGTGAAGTTTGAATAATTTAATGTACACAAAGTAAAAAAAAAAAAAAAAAAGTATGGGTGCACAATATACATGAAACATTATCACTCCTCAGAATGAATGATAATGAAATAATAGTTGCCGACCTAGCACACGTTGGTAGTCCTGCTGCTAGTTGCATGCCATATATCGACAGCCAGCGAATGTATAAGGTATGCATTGGGCCCCACCTCTCATGCACCGATCCATTTTTTTTTTTTTTTTTTTTTTTTACCTTGTGTACTGCATATGCTCTGGAAAACATGGCATAAACATGAGGACGCGAGACGAGGGTGGAAGGAACATGTCCGGGCTGCAACGAGTGTTGGTTCTTAGCTGCACCTCAGGGAAATATTGCTGATTCCTCCACTTCAGTTCTTACCAGTAAGTCGTTAATATAAGGTGCGGAATTACTGGCCAGGCTGCCCATGAAGAGGCCCTGACACACGGTCATGGAGCGGTATTCAGTGGGGAAGAGTTCGGTCGTGTACAGCCATATCAGTTGGTACACGCCGGTGATGGCCATTTTCCCCACAAGAGACAGGCTCATAATGACGCTGCTACTGCCTGAAACATTTAGCAGAAGAGCTAGAATTATGGGATTAAAGGAAATGCAGGTAAGGCTAAAAAACAGACAGGTTTTAACATACACTATCCTCTTCAGTAGTGCTAGAGTACGTGGTAGGGAGGACATACACCACCTAATATTTACCTCAGTTAGTTTCAAAGCCTTCCACCTCACCTTCACAGGAAGCAAGAGAGAGAGAGAGAGAGAGAGAGAGAGAGAGAGAGAGAGAGAATGTCTGCCCACATTACCTGGGTGACTAAGACTAATACTCAAATGAGACTTGTAACTTCTAATCTAGTGCGTTGTCATTACTGCTATGTGTGTGAATGTGTGTGCCTCCGTCTGTGTGTGTGTGTGTGTGTGTGTGTGTGTGTGTTCTTACCTAATTGTTCGTACCTAATTGTATCCTTACAGGAATGGGTCAAGCTCGTACTGTCCCGTGTCTTAAACCATATTTATCGTACATATCCTTAAAATTGTGAATTGTTTTGGCACATATTATTTCATTCGGTAGTGCATTCCACTGATCAATTGCTTTATTTGGGAAACTAAATTTCCTTACGTCTTTATCACTTCTCTTCTTATGCAGTTTTTTGCAGTGTCCTCTTGCTGATGCTTCCCCATAGGTTGTAATCATTTATGTCTATTTTCTCCTTCCCTGATATACATCTATATAGCATAATGATGTCACCTCTTTTCCTTCCCTTATGTAGCGTTGGTAGATTCAGTTTATTTAGTCTTTCTTCGTAGCTTAGATCCCTTAAGCTTGGTACCCATCTTGTAGCGGCCCTTTGAACTTTTTCGATCTTGTCTATGTGTTTTTTGAGATGAGGGCTCCAGACTACTGATGCATATTCCAGGGTTGGTCTGATGAATGATGTTATTATCTTTCTTAGCATGTCTTCATTTATGTATGTGAATGCTATTCTCATATTTCAAGCAGTGTATACATGTTCCGTACCTTCTCACTGATGTGGTCAGCCGGAGATAGTCTGCTATTGATAATCACACCTAGGTCCTTCTCTCTTTCTGATGTGTGTAGGGTTTTATTTCCTAACGTATAATCCCAATCAGGTCTTTTTCCACTTTTACCAGGAGCCATCTGAGTGTGTCTTCCACATTAAGGAGGTTATTCTTTTGGGCATGGAAGCATACATTCAATTCTTATATCCTTTGACTAATGCAAGAAAGCCTCGGTTTAATCACGCTAGTTCTAATGCTGTCCACAACAAGGAGAGGACCTATAAAAGGTACCAGAGCCAACCCACTCCTGAATCACATCTTTTTTACGTTTCTGCTCGGAATCGTGCTAAGTCTGTTCTTCGCTCTGCTAAAAATAATTTCATCCGTACTAAATGCTTTCAACTCTCCAACTCGAATTCTTCCCGCTCCTTCTGGCACCTTGCCAAAAACCTTTCTAACACCTTTACCTCATCATCTTTTCCTCCTCTTTTCTACTCTGATGGTTCTGTAGCTATTTCTTTTACTGATAAAGCAGATCTCTTTGCTCAGACTTTCTCCAATTCCACCTTAGACGATTCCGGTGCTGTTTCTCCATCATTTCCCCCTCTGACTTCCTCATGGCTGACATTAAAATTTCTTCAGATGATGTACTCTCTGCCACAACAGGCCTCAAAACTAACAAAGCATATGGGCCTGATGGAGTCCCTTCTGTTGTCCTCAAGAACTGTGCTTCTGTGCTTACACCCTGCCTAGGTAAACTCTTTCACCTTTGTCTGTCAACTTGTATCTTTCTTGCTGGAAGTTTGCTCTCATTTAGCCAGTCCCAAAGAAGGGTGACCATTACCAAGCCTCTAACTATCATCCAATTGCTTTAACATCCTGTATCTTAAAAGTTTTCGAGTCAGTTCTTTTTAGAAAAATTTTAAAGCATCTTTCCTGCCACAACCTTCTTTCTGATCGTCAGTATGGGTTCCGTCAGAGACGCTTCACTGGCGATCTTCTCACCTATCATTCAGACTCCTGGTCATCCTCCTTTCGGGACTATGGTGAAAACTTTGCCATTCCACTTGACATCTCAAAGGATTCCGAACGAGTCAGGCATAAATCTTTAATTTCCAAACTGCCGCCTTACGGTTTCTATCCTTCTATCTGTGTCTTCATCTCTAGCTTCCTTTCTGGTCGTTGTATAGCCGCTGTTGTAGACGGCCATCGTTCTTCTTCTAGATCTATCAATAGTGGTGTTCCTCAGGGCTCTGTCCTCTCACCAACTCTCTTCTTTTTATTCATCCATTACCTTCTAAACTGTACACCTAACCCTATCCACTCGTAAGCTGATGATTTCACCCTTCACCACCTCATTCGGTTCCCGCAACGTCAATCTCAGCTGTTACTTCAACAAGCAAGGGGTGAGGCAATGGACACCTAATGTCTGACTTGGCTCATATCTCTGACTGGGGTAAAAATAATCTTGTTGTTTTTAATGCATCAAAAACTCATTTCTTACACCAATCAACCCGATAAAATCTTCCACTAATGTTTGATAATATTCAGCTTAATCCAGCATCATCCTTGAACATGCTTGGGGTTTCATTCACTCGGGATTTATATCATATTACATCTCTTGTAAAATCTGCTTCCAAGAGATTGGTTGTGCTAAGCCGACTCTGTTCCTTCTTTATCCCTGCACAATTGTTGACTCAATACACGGGTTTTATCCGCCCCTGTGCGGAGTATAACTCTCATGTGTGAGGAGGCTCCCCATATACAGCTCTTCTCAATAGGGTGGAGTCAAAGGCTTTTTGTCCCATTAACTCTCCTCCTCTTACTGGCTTCCTTCAACCTCTGTCTCTTTGCTGCATTGTTGCTTCTTTATCTCTTTTCTATCGCTACTTCAATGGTCACTACTCCTCTGAACTGTCTGCTTGCATCCCTCCACCTCTATGACGGGCACGTAGCACCCGTCCAGCAGCAAACTCTCATCCCTTTTCTGTCCAGCTCTCTAGTGCAAGAGTTAACCATTACTCCCAGTCCTTTATTTATGCAACAGGTCAACTCTGGATCTGTCTTCCTCTGTCTGTATTTCCTTCTAGCTATGGTCTCCAATCTTTCAAACGCAGTGTGTCCAGGCATCTCGAATGATCTGATCTTGAAATTGGCTCTTTCTTGTATTTTGTTTTTCTCTTGGAAGAACAGTTTTTGCGGGTTCGTGCCCATTGGTTCCTTCTTCCTTGTATAAAAAAAAAAAAAGATAAAGAATATAATATACACAGACAGATAAATTAATAGATAGATTGATAGATAGTATAGATACAGATAGATAAAATAATATAGACAAGTAGATTGATAGATAGATAGATAACATAGATATATAGAGATATAGGCAGATAAAATATTAGCGGTGTCTGAATCGGTAGAGAGGCAGCCTGCAGTCCTAATGGACCCAGGATCAAATCCCGGCTGGGGCAGGGAACAGTTTAAAGATTTGAATTTCTTAAAAGCAAACTTTCCTGATCTACCAGATGACCCGCCGACATGTCACAAAAATATTCCCACTAATACCAATACACCAGTCCTGTATGAGACAGCCCTAGCATGTATTCAATATGGATGGTGGATGTAAGCGCCAAAGTGGTGACATGTGGAGGTGTAGGAGGATTACTGGGCCTTGAACTAGGTCACTGCCCCCAAGAAATAGGCCCTGAAGCTTTTGCCCAGAGTCAGACACGTAAAAAAAAACACACACACACAGATTCATAGATAATATACGTATATTTTTTTTTATGCTAGGAAGAAGGAACCAAAGGCGACGAGCTCACAATAACTGTTCCTTCCAAGAGAAAAACAAAATACAAGAGAGAGCCAAATTCAAGATCCGATCATTTCAAGATGCCAGGACACACTGCGTTTGGAAGACTGGAGATCATAGCTAGCAGGAAATACAGACAGAGGGAGACAGTCCCAGAGATGACCTGTTGCAGAAGTGAAGGACTGGAAGTAACGGTTAAATCTTGCATTAGAGAGTTGGACAGAAAAGGGATGAGAGTTTGCTGCTAGACAGGTGCTATGCACCCATCGTAGATGTGAAGGGATGCAAGCAGACAGTTCAGAGGAGCAGTGACCATTGATGTAGCGATTTAAGTGAAATAAAAATGCAACAGTGCGGCGAAGAGACAGAGGTTGAAGAAAGACAGTAAGAGGAGGAGAGTTAATAAGACGAAAAGCCTTTGACTCCACCCTATTGAGAAGAGCTGTATGTAAGAAGCCTCCCCGCACATGAGAGTTATACTCCACACAGGGGCGGATAAAACCCGTGTATAGAGTCAACAATCATGCAGGGATAAAGAAGGAACAGAGTCGGTTTAGCACAACCAATCTCTTGGAAGCAGATTTTACATGATGTGTAATATTATGATCTTTCAAAGATAAGTTCCGAGTGAATGAAGGCCCGAGCATGTTCAAGGATGATGCAGGATTAAGCTGATTATTATTAAATATTAGTGGGTACATCTGTGGAAGATTTTGTTGGGTTGATAGGTGTAAGAACTGAGTTTTTGATGCATTAAAAACAACAAGTTTATTTTTACCCCAGTCAGAGATACCAGCCAAGTCAGACATTAGGTGTGCCATAGTCTCATCCCTTGTTTGTTGAAGTAACTGCTGAGATGGACGTTGCGGGAACCGAATGGAAAGGTGAAGGGTGGAGTCATCAGCGTACGAGTGGATAGGGTTATATGTACAGTTTAGAAGGTCACTGATGACTAAAAGGAAGAGAGTTGGTGATAGGACAGAGCCCTGAGGAACACCATTGTTAATAGATCTAGGAGAAGAACGATAGCCGTCTTCAACAGCGGCTATACAACGACCAGAAAGGAAGCTATAGATGAAGACACAGATAGAAGGATAGAAACCGTAAGACTGCAGCTTGGAAATTAAAGATTTATGCCAAACTAGATCGAAATCCTTTGAGATGTCAAGTGTAATGGCAATGCTTTCACCAAAGTCCTGAAAGGAGGATGACCAGGAGTCTAAAAGGTAGTTGAGAAGATCGCCAGTAGAGCGTCCCTGACGGAATCCATATTGACGATCAGAAAGAAGGTTGTGGAAGAAAATATGCTTTAAAACTTTACTATTAAGAACTGACTCGAAAACTTTTAAGATACTGGATGTTAAAGCAACTGGACGATAGTTAGAGGGTTGGTAATGGTCACCCTTCTTTGAGACTGGCTGAATGAGAGCAAACTTCCAGCAAGAAGGAAAGGTACAAGTTGACAGGCAAAGGCAAAAGTGTTTACCTATACTCATTTTTTTTTTCTTTTATCGAGGCGAAGATGCACTTAACAGATTGGTGATGATTGGCTGAATGCAACATGTCCGAATGACATCGCTGTATTTCAAGTCATTACCGGTGATGTGAATTGAAACCCAAATACATCAATGTCATTCGGACATGTTGCATTCAGCCAATCATCACCAATCTGTCAAGTGCATCTTCCCCTCGATTAAAAAAACTGAGTATAGGCAGGGTGCAAGCACAGAAGCACAGTTCTTGAGGATAACAGGAGGGACTCCATCAGGCCCATATACCTTGTTATAGATATAGATCGATAAAATAATATATACAGATAGACAGATAAATATATATATATATAGATATGAATAGATAGAATAATAGGTAGATTGGTAGATACAGATAGATATAGTCTAATTATCATCGTTATTCAGTGTTATCTTCGTTATTATTAGCTGTTTGTGATGCACAGTGAAGGAAGCTCCCTAACATCTATTCCTAGGCGATTTATTTTGCTCACAGCACCTCTTCTGTAGTATTTAAATCATTCTGATATCACCATACTCATCACAACGTACAAAGTTATATTAATCATCCTATTCGAAAAAATAAATCGCTAAGGAGGAGGTGTTAGGGAGACTTCTTAAACAACGAGGATGAGTTTTCTGTCCTCTAACATCCAGTCTGACCAAGGCCTATGTCCTCCCTATCACCTCCTTAGCGATTTATTTTTGGATATGGCTGGTTACTATCCTTGTGCCGAGTGAGGCGATGTTGGAAATATTTATATAAGACGGTACAGGACGGCAGGGTGTAATAAACAAGATAAATCACATAGGAAAAGATGTTAGGGAACCACAGCTAAACGAGATACAACGACCCTAATTCAGAGAATGACTTAGGAATTATTACTTTTTCTTTTTATGATAATGCTTTTAAAGGCACTTACTAAATGAATCTCGGAACAAAAAGCACGTAGCAGTTTATTTATTGATTCATTTTTGATAGTATGGTTTTATCAGATACAAAGATATGAAACAAAGCAATCAGGAACCAGATGCTAATCGCCAGCCAAAATATGTTGCTGGCTAAAGTACAAGATAACTACAAACCATATTTGAAGAAAATTCTCATAACTCTATGGAATTCAGTCACCGCATTTCACAAAAAGTAAATCTATCTATCTAACTATCTTATCTACCTATCTATTGTCAGACGCCTCAAGCCTGTAAGAGGTGGCCACAGACAAATCGCCTTCATGTCGCCCAGTCCGATACCATCTCACTGCCCTGCTCCCAGCTTATACCTCCCTCTCTCATATACTGTACCTCTCCACTCCATCTCTCCATCTTATCCTCGGCCTTCCCCTTCCGCTCCCTCCCCCCACCTCACTCACATACACTCTCCTCGTTAGTCCCTCGCTCTCCACATGGCCAAACAACCTCAGTGTATATATCCTAACGCTTTCTATCACATCCACATTCACACCACAACGCTCCTTCACTTCCTCATTATATGCCAGTCTGTCTCTCCATGTAACTCCACATGCACCTCGCTCATATACAGTCTCCTCGTTAGTTTCTCACTCTACATCCTCTCCCGGCTGGCACTGGGTCGTCTATGATCAAATTCTCACCAAAAGTAATAGGCTTCTGCACATCCACGTAGTTGCTATTTCCTGAAGGTTTGCTGAAAATTCCACCATAGCTTTTCGAGATAGTATGGCTACAGAAACACACACACACACACACACACACACACACACACACACACACGCACGCACACACACACACACACACACACACACACACACACACATACACACACACACACACCGACAAAAACTATGTCGCCTCGCCTTGCTAATAATAAAATACGCGAAATGCATCTATATTTTTAGTGATGATGAAGCGTGACAGTCTCTATACTCCATTCACTCTAACTTGGTTCAGATTTTCATCCTTTTGCAGCGTTTTTCATACCCTTCAGTGGCAGAAAAGGACAATGCTACAACTCTTCAGGCATTCCATTGCACTTCTTCGTGACTAGCACCACATTCTAGTGTTCATCTACTGTAACAACTTCGCATTCAAAGACGAGAGATGGCAATTCTAGGCCAGGTTAGAGCGAATAGGGTAGTAATATTGAAATATGCCCATTTTCTCGCTCAAATATATAGACAATTAAGATGACACATACACTACGGTCGTTTAGTTTGACTTGGCCCAGATTTTCGTCCTTTTGCAGCTTAGTTATCAGATTGAACTAAATCTCCTTGGTTGCTAGTCAAAGTTACCCTCCACATTAACTACTATCTGGCCACGAAAATGGGCTGAAAGAGGTTTGGAATCCTTGTTACTGAAAATAAACAAACAAGAGGTATATAATATAGTCTCCTTGATTACTAGTCAAAGTTATCTACTTTAACTCTTACCTGGCTACCAAAAAGGGCTACAATGGACCAGAGATTTTGGCCAGGTGAGAAGAAACTAATTACAGGTGTGTGTGTGTGTGTGTGTGTTCATTACATGTGTGTCAGTTACAGGTGTGTGTGTAATTACAGGTGTGTTAAGTACAGGTGTATTAACTACAGGTGTGTGATAATTACAGGTGTGTAATAATTAAAGTATGGGTGTGATAATTACAGGTGTGTGTTAACTACAGGTGTGTTAATTACAGGTGTGTGTGTTTACATGTGTTAATTAGTTGTTTGTGTTAATTACAGGTGTGTAAATTACAGGTGAGTGTGTTAATTACAGGTGTGTGTTAATTACAGGTGCGTGTTAATTACAGGTGTTTGTGTTAATTACAGGTGTGTGTGTAAATTACACGTGTGTGTTAATTACACGTGTGTGTTAATTACAAGTGTGTCAATTACAGGTGTGTTAATTACAGGTTTGTGTGTGAATTACAGGTGTGTTAATAACAGGTGTGTTAATTACAGGTGGTTGTTAATTACATGTGGTTGTGTTAATTACAGGTGTGTTAATTACAGATGGTTGTTAATTACAGGTGTGTTAATTACATGTGGTTATGTTAATTACAGGTGGTTGTGTTAATTACAGGTGTGTTAATTCCAGGTGTGTTAATTACAGGTGTGTTAATTACAGGTGCTCAGCTTCGTAATGACCTACCTAATCATCCTGCTGCAGTTCCGCCTCAGTGTGCAGTCATGCTCTACCGCCAACGCCACCGTCCATTCCAAGGCTTAGTGAACCATTGAAGTGAAACGGTTTAGTTTATTCAATATTATTATTATTATTATTATTATTATTATTATTATTATTATTATTATGTGGTAGGTGGGGGCGCTCACCATCCACTCACTCGATGTAGTGCTGGGGCGGTATGCATAAAACCTTCTAAACCTCCTAAGAGCTGGAAACAGGTCCTAACTTCGCTAAGAGAAGGTTCCAAGTCGTAAGAGCATATCATAAAATGTCCTACCGAGTTAAGAGTACTCATAAATCTGCAGAACAGTAGGAGTCCAACCTACCCACTCCTAACTTGTTTAGGATCTACTCCTAGTGATCATGGCGGAACAACAACAAAGGCGCCAGCACACTTTCAAGGAAAGAAAAAACCCACTTGAATTATTTGGCAACCGTGAACTTATAAGAAGATATAGGCTGGATCATGCTGGAATTCTGTTTGTGACTGACTTGATCAGAGATGCCATAACCAGCCCTACATCCAGAAACAAAGCCCTCTCTGCTGAGTTGAAAGTGATGTTGACATTAAGATACCTAGCAACAGGAAAAATGCAACTTTGTAGTAGTGATGATTTTGGGCCTACTCAGCCAACTATCAGCAGAGCCATAACACAAACAGTACATGCATTATCAAGGCCAAATATTGTGAGACAGTTTATCCGCTTCCCTATACATCCAAGAGATATTCAAAGGAATCAGGCAGAGTTTATGGCTATTGCAGGTTTTCCTGGTGTGGTTGGAGTCATTGATGGGACCCACATCAGAATAATTTCTCCTAAAGACTATGAGCATGAGTATGTAAACAGGAAAAATTTTCACAGCATTAATATACAAATAGCATTTGACGCACAGTACAATATCATTGATCTTGTGGCAAAATGGCCTGGAGCTACCCAAGATGGCCGGATATTACGTGAGAGTGGTCTGCACCAGGACCCACCTATACCAGGTCAGCCGGCCTGCTCTGTTCGCGCAGGTGATTAATGGGGAGTGAGGTGTAGTGACGTCAGCTTCGCCTCTCGGTCACCAGCACTGCCGCAGAAAGCAGCTCAGATTCCTGTATACACGTGTTGAGTGAGGTCGTGTTTTTTGTTTTAGAGGGTGAGTGGATACTGGTAGAGGAACAGTGTAAAACTGGGAACATGCCAAATGTCTGTGCAGTGTATGGATGCAACAACAACAAAGTTAAGACAAAAGGTTCAGGAATCCGTTATTTTGGATTCCCAAAGGACGCACATTACAGACGCATATGGATCAACTTGTGTCGTCGTGCTGATGATTTTAAAGTAAAGAATGCTGTTGTCTGTTCTGATCACTGTACTAAGGATGACTACATTGATGACATGAAGAGCAGACTACTTGGAATTGAGAGTCCTAGGACTAAAAGACTCCTGAAGAATGAAGCTGTGCCCTCAGTTTTTCTGCATAATGGTAAGTTAATTTGAAAGCAATAACTCTGATTGATGTCATGGAAACTATGAGAGTAGGTAACTCAAAGTCATTGTACAATTTTCAGAGAGGAATAGTTTTATCAAGCCTTTCACTTAAAAGACTGTTCCATATGTTGAGAAGTAACTACAATCTTGAATTCATAATGACCAGAAGACTGAATCAGGACTGCCTAGAACATTTCTTTGGGTGTATAAGACAAATGAGTGGACCTCAGGATCACCCGGATGCAGTCAGCTTTAAATATAGACTGAGAAAGTATGTGTTGGGAAGGGATGTTCAGTTGGTCAGTGAAGCAAAAAATATAAGTCTAGGAGATGAGACCGATGCATGTTTGTTTGATAAGACTCTGCCAGGTGAAACCTCCAAACATGTTGATTCAAGTGACCGTGAACTGGCTCTGGAAATTTGCCTAACGAGTTTAGTATTCAAGAATTTGGAGTTAGATATTGATAAGGAAAATGATGACATATGTGAAGAAATCAGTGAAGATAATGAAATTCTCACCTGGAAAGGTAAATGCAATATCCACTGGCAGTGTTACAGAAGATGAGTCCTTGTCATATATAGGTGGCTACATTGTTAGGAAATTCTCCCACAAGTATCCCCATTTAGGATTTAGGGCAGAGGACTGCGGAAAAGATAAATCATGGACTGAAGTGGTTAGCAGAGGACAACTGTATATGCCATCAGAAGAGTTTTCTTCTCAGTTACATATAATGAGAGAAGTATACAAATCTACTCAAGGTGAAGGTCTGAGGGAAGGTCCCAGATGTGTTAAGACTCTCTCCTCAGAGACAGAAAGCACTGGAATATGTTTACCATCAGACGTAGTTGAATTTTTTGCTAGAATATCAGTATTCTTTAGGATGAGACATTTAAATAAAATTATTACCTTCCACAAACAAAAGGATGCCTGTAGAAGCCTGTTAAGAAAAAAGAGCAAAATAATGTCATAAAGTATCTTGTGACAGAGCCACGGCATTAATACTGTGCTATGTTTAACCAGTACAAGCTCACATTATTATTAGACCAAATATTTTCATTCTTAGGTTAGTTATTAGGATTGTATTAATGTGTGTATTTTTTTTCTCTGTAAATTATTTTGTCTTATAAGCCATGAGTAATGAACACGGTTAGTTTCAGCTTAACTGTTCATTGTAGCTGTCTCACTCTCTTACTGCATTTCCTTGTATTCAGTTTATAGAAATAAACTGTTAATTTTATAAGTTTATTAATAACTTGTTTTTTTTATTACCCTCATGTTTTATAAAAAAAAAAAAAAAAAAGTGATAGTAACAACAGCTGATCAAAGAGAAGTGAGGGCGTGTGGAACATGTAACTCCCTTCACTGAGAGGAGAGGCGAAGATGACGTCACTAAGCTAGCCTGCGCGAGACGGGCTTACTCTCGTCACCTGGCTGGCTGACCTGGTATAGGTGGGTCCTGGTCTGCACATGCTCATGGAAAGAAATTTAGTACCTGTCAGATGCCATCTACTGGGAGACTCTGCCTATCTGTCCAAGTGATGGCTTCTGACACCATATCTGCGGCCTCAAACCAACGCTCAGGAGAGATACAAAAGGTAACTTCCTTATTATTTATTGGTTTGCTTAGGGTGTTTGGTTAAGTTGCTAGGTTAGGCTTATCAATTTTTTTTACTGTGATCACACCCACACACACCCACACGCAGAGGGAGTCATCAGAGGTAGACGTCGGACATCAGCGCTCCGCACCAAACCAACACGGCCAGTGGCATTACCTAATTTAGTATCTTTGAATGAGGCAAGCTCTGTACCAGGTTAGACTAAATGATTTTTCATTATTAAAAGGAAAAAAATAATAATAAGTTTAAACAAGACTGGTTCAAACAGAACAAAGAACCACGAGGAAAAAAAAAATGCGCTGAGTCAGCTGGGTTTGTTTAGACTACAGCAACACGGGGAAAGTGTACATACTCTGTAAGTACATACTCTGTTCATTTAGTATTACAAAATGGATACATACTTCAGTAAAACAAATTTGGAAAAGAAAAGGGATAAAAGTAAAAAGCAAAATAATGATTTCTACCAAGAACTGGTTGAAGTGGAGACTCACAATAGACTGGTTGAACGTGTACACAAACTAGAAATGGCTTTCAAAAATGAAATTTATGAAGTAAAGAAGCAAATGCACTTGCAAAAGAAAGAGATAGAAAAACTAGGAAGGGAGGCCAATAAGAAAGACACAACCATCAGTGAACTAACAGTGGAATTGAATACGCTTAGGAAGAAAGTGAGTGAAATGGCAAGTACAGTAGTCAATCACGAGAGTGTTATGGAAGAGTTCAAAAATGACACACAGACAATTAGGCAAGCAAGCAGTCTTATGGACCAGAGCAGTGATATTGAGGAGAAGATAACTCAGGTGAATGAAGCTGTGCAAAGCTACAAAAATGATGCAGAAACCACGTATGCTGAAATGGTGAAAGTAAAGAAAGACTTCGAAACAAGGGTGGAGGAAAAAAACATTAAAAAGGAAGTGAAAAGAATAATCCAAAACAATTCAAAGTTAGTCAGAGATTCAGTAGAGATAAACAAATCAATAATCACTGGTATAGAAGAGGAAGAAGTTAAAAACAAGATCACAAGAGACAAAAAGGAGATGGCAAATGTAATGAGCTTACTGAAAGAAGTATCAGAGGAAATCTGTAGTAATGACATAGAGGAACACAAAAGGTTAGGGAAATACGAGAAAAGCAAGACAAGACCTCTAAAGGTGACTTTCCAGAGTGTAAACACTGTGGAAGAGATACTAAAAAATGCAAAGAATCTTATGGAAAAAGAGGAGTTCAAAAATGTATGGATAAAAAGATGCCTAACACAAGAGGAACTGGAATTACTGAAAGAGAAAAGGGAGGAAGCAAAAACAAAAAATGAGGGAAGATCAGAAGAGGAGAAGAAGAAATATTTTTACAAAGTAATAGGATTGCAGGTACGAAAGTGGTACACAAACAGGATGGAAGAAAAAGGAGGAAGGTAGTAGAACCATGTCATGACAAGTATATAAACAAGATGATAAAGTTGATGTACTCAAATGTGGATGGAATGATATCTAAATTACTAGAGATGAATGATTATGTCAGAGAAAATGAACCACAAATAATATGCCTAACTGAAACAAAATTAACACCAAGGATATCCAATGACATACTAAACTTTGAGGAATACAATATATGGAGAAGAGACAGAAATTTAAAAAAAGGAGGAATTATAATATTAACTAAGAAAAATCTAAAAGTCAAGGAAATAAAACTAGATATACCATCACAAGTAGAACTGATTGCAGTAGAAATCGACACATCTGAAGGTAAAGTAATTGTAGCCAATTTGTACATGCCACCCAGATCAAACACATGGGAAAGAGACGAATATGAGGACCTGGCAGAGAGTACAATTCAGAGTATAAGATCATTGCTACATAAAATGGAAGAGAAATCGCAAAGAATTATACTAACTGGGGACTTCAATACAAATATAAATTGGAATACTCTAGATATAAATAGCCAAGAAAGCTGTTGGGACCAAAAGCTCCTGGATCTCGTACAAGAGTCTTTCTTAACGCAACATGTGAGGGAAACCACCAGAAAAAGAGGACTTGATGTACCTTCAGTGCTAGATCTAATATTTACTAGGCAAGAAAATGATATTGACAGTTTAATATATCACCCTCCACTCGGCAAAAGCGATCATGCAGTCAATCAATCAATCAATCATTTCCTGTGGCACCCTCGGGGATGCATAGGGCCTCGATGAACTCACACCACCACATCCTATCTTGTGCTAACTCCTCAAGATCTTCCCAACACTCATCTCCAGCTTCCCGTCTCATTGTCCTCACCCACGTCTCTTTTGGCCTTCCTCTACCTCTCCTACCAAGTGCCACCCACCCTGGTGTACCTCGTACTATTCCCTGTCTCCTATACACATGTCCTAGCCACTTCCATCGTGAGAATCTAACATATTCATCGATCGGCTGCACTCCCGTTATTTCTCTAATTCTACTATTTGGTATCCTTTCCCACCACTTAACTCCTAATATTCTTCTAAGTGCCTTATTTTCAAACACCAAGAATTTATTTTCCATAGTCACTGTGCTGTACCAAGACTCGTGTCCATAAATTAAGATACTCCTAACCATTACCTTATAAAGTTTGATTTTTGTATGCACAGAGAAATTGTTATTATTCCAAATATTTTTAAGCATTCCCATTGCCTGATTAGCCTTCTTTAACCTTTCCTCGAATTCAAAGTTCAAAGAACCATCCTTGGCTAAATAAGTACCTAAATATTTAAACCTATCAACTTGCTTTACAACCATACCTCCAATTACACATTCCTGCGCATTTTCCACATTCATATTGATTATTTCAGTTTTTCCACAATTAATAATCAAACCCACCTTGCGACCTTCACTCACCAAACAGTCCAACACTCTCTGCATCTCTTCTGGGCCATCACAAATCAAAACTATATCATCTGCATAATCTAAATCCAAAAGTTTCCTGTTCTCTCCCCAAAGTATACCTGCACCGGTTTCTGTTCCAACGCGTTTCATAATGTTTCAATGACCAATATAAATAGTAAAGGCGATAGAACACCACCTTGAATTACTCCGGACTTGACTTCAAACGAATCACTCAGACAACCATCAACCATCACTTTACAAAATGTGTCCTCATGCATGTTCATAATGACCCTCACAAACTCCTCTGGTATTCCATAATGTCTCATGATCTTCCCCATAGTCTCTCTCGAAACACTATCAAAAGCCTTTTCAAAATCAACAAAACAAAGACTTAACGGTACTCTCATTTCATTAACTTGCTGCATCAAATGCCTAACTATAAAGATCTGATCATTGCAACCACGTCCCTTTCTAAAACCAGCCTGTTCATCCCTCAGAATACCCTCAACCACCGGCTCCAACCTATTTAACAACACTCTACTGAAAACTTTCAAAGCTATCGGTGACAAAGAGATTCCCCTCCAATTACCACATTCACTCAGGTCTCCCTTCTTCGGAACTTTAACAATTACACCATTCTTCCAAACTGACGGTAGTAACCCCGTCACCCATATCTTATTGAATAGCTTGGTCAAGATCATTATTAATCTATCCCCCTCCACTTTAAACATTTCCGGAAATAAACCATCCTCCCTGGTGCCTTATTATTCTTTAACTGTTTTACTGCTTTCTCCACTTCTGCAAGCCTCAACTCTCCTGTTTCTATATTTAAATCTTCCTGAGCAGACGGTATATCCTCTTCTGGTGGTATTGGTCTATTAAGAACTGTCTCAAAATGCTCTTTCCATCTGTTTTTAATATCTCCATCTTTGGTCAATAAATTTCCTTCCCTGTCTCTAACTGGTATTTCCTTGCGTTTACCTGCATTACCACTCAGTTCTCTAATCGATTCATATGCTATTCTTTGACTCTGTCCATCATTTTTGTTTATTAAGATTTCAGTCTCTGCAACCTTTTCATCCACACATCTTCTTTTATCTCTCCTAGCTAACCTTCTTACTTCTGAATTCAAACTCCAGTACGCAGCTCTTGCTAATTCAATCTCTCGTTCATCAACGCATTGCATCTCACTCCTCAATTTAGCCTCACCTCTCTTTTTTATCATATCCCACGTTTCCTCCGATATCCATTTCTTTCTCCTGAATCTATGTCTCCTTCCAATCGTACATTCAGCAGTCTCATGCAAAACTTTGTTCACATCCTCCCACATCTCATCTACACTTCTCTCCCCCTCTTCCAACGTTTCCAACACCAAAAACCTATTTCTGCATTCTAATCTGAATTCCTCCTTTTCTTCTCCTTCCCTTCTAAGCTTAACAATATCGTATCTACCAACACCAGATTTTTCCTTCTTCTGATTTTTTAGTTTAAACCTTATTTTTGCAATGCTGAGTTGATGGTCACTACCAATATCCGCTC
The DNA here is from genome assembly GCF_032717465.1 of Coenobita brevimanus. Lineage (NCBI taxonomy): Eukaryota > Metazoa > Arthropoda > Malacostraca > Decapoda > Coenobitidae > Coenobita > Coenobita brevimanus. The sequence continues at coordinate 10,418,634 of NC_137020.1, read as the reverse complement.
CCCGTTTAACATGAACATCTAGCAGAGAACTTCTATGCCTCCTACTGATAGCGATGTGATCAATCTGATTTTTATATTTTCCACACGGCGACACCCAAGTTGTCTTGTGTATATTGCAATGCTGAAAGAGTGTGCCCCCAATGACTAAGTCATTTGCTAGACAGAAGCTTCCAAACCTCACTCCGTTTTCACTCATCCTACTACCAACTCCCATCTTACCCATACATGCCTCAAATCCCTCATTTGATTAGCCCATTACTGCATTAAAGTCTCCAACGCAGATCAAAACATCATGTCTAGGTACCCTTCCTACTCCTTCTTGCAACTTTTCATAAAATGTGTCTTTCCTTTCATCGAGTGCATCATTAGTAGGTGCATAACACACAAACAGACTGATGTTGCCATGATTTGATTTAAACCGTGCGTATAACAATCGCTCATCTATAGGATCCCACTCACATAAAGCCTTATTTGCCTTACAACCCAGCAACAATCCTACTCCCTGATAATGCATTCCGTCCTGTCGACCAGATATCAATAAACGTATACCATCCTCCAAATCCAACTTATCGACTCCAGTTAATCTAGTTTCTGTCAGAGCACAAATATCAAGTCCGTAATTTTGAAAAACCTTCACTAACTCATCGATTTTACCGTCATGATTTAGCGTTCTCACATTCCAGTTACCAATTTTAATTGTATTTTTTGCATTGACAAAGGAATTAGATTGTAATTGAGGCAACCGTGAGATTCTTAGCACCCCCTGCCCATTTAAGGGCTGCACGGGACTGGGGGCCATTATTGTTCTTTCGGAGTCCATCAAGGTTTCTTTGGCTAACTTCCTGAACACCTCGCCATTGTGTTGCAGTCGCAGTAGGCAGCTAACTTGCCTGACTGCCCACACCCGAAAGACCCAGCTATGCTGTAGCCAGTCACGTGCCGGCATGCTTCCCAGCCATTTCACTCTTAAGGAGTTCCTCTGCCTGAGAAAGCAACCACCCCCCTGCTCCCGAGGGCTTTTGATCTGTGTAGGTAGAGGGCGATCACTCCCTCACTAGCCATATACAGTGTATATACAGTGTATAGGCTACACTAAATTATAACTTCAGGATAGCATATGACATAGTAAACAGCAATGACAGTTACAAAAAGAGCCTAAACTATAAAAAGGGAAATTATCAAGACCTAAAGAAGTATTTCTTAGAAGTTGATTGGGAAAATGAGCTTAGAGGAAAAGATTTAAATGCTGTATATAAAAAATTTTGTGAATTTTATGAAATAGAAGTCCAGAAGTACATCCCACAGCACAAAGAAGCAGACAAGAAAATACAGAAATGGTTCAATACAGAATGTAAAAAATCAAAAGAAAGAAGTGATTTGTTGTGGAATAGATACAGAAGACACAATAGTGAAAGGGCGTATAATAATTACAAACAGGCAAGAAACGACTATACAAGAATAAGGAGGGAAGCCCAAAAACAGTTTGAGGAGGATATAATAAATAAAAGTAGTGATCAACCAAAGCTGTTTTACAGCTATATCAGAAGCAAAACCAAATTAAAAAATATAATACAATCCATTACGGACGAGGGAATCACTTATACACAAGAGAAAGATATTTGTGAGGCAATAATTAAGAATTTCCAATTAGTTTTTACAGAAGAAAAAAATTTTGAGAGGGACTATGTGGAACAGGCATGTCCACACATGCTACCAGATATACAAATAGCAGAAAAAGTAATACAGGAGGAGTTAAGTAGATTAGACAGAGGAAAAGCAAGTGGTCCTGATGAAATTTCATGTTGGGTATTACGAGAATGTGCAAAGGAGTTAAGCAAACCATTATTTTTAATTTTCAAGAAATCCTTGAGTCAAGGTAAACTACCTGATATTTGGAAAAAAAAAAAAACAAATATTGTCCCCTTATTCAAGAAAGGAAATAGACAAAATCCACTCAACTACCGACCAGTATCACTGACCAGTGTTGTAAGCAAGGTATTAGAAAAACTTATAAGAAAAGCTTGGGTAAATCATCTAGAAGAACACAGTATGATATCAGAAAGACAGTTTGGTTTCAGAAAAGGAAAATCATGTGTTACTAATCTGTTGAGCTACTATGACAGAGTAACAAACACAATACAGGAAAGGGAAGGATGGGTGGACAGTATCTATTTAGATTTCAAGAAAGCTTTTGACACAGTACCACACCAAAGACTTTTATGGAAACTGTACCATCAAGGAGGAATTCGAGGTAAACTGTTTTGTTGGATGCAAGACTTTCTCATAAAAAGAGAAATGAGGACAGTACTAAGAGGAAACTACTCATCATGGAAAGAAGTGACTAGTGGAGTACCACAGGGTTCAGTGCTGGCACCAATCATGTTTTTAGTGTATATAAATGATATAAACAGTAACACTGGAAATGAGAGCTATCTTAATATGTGTGCAGATGATGCAAAAATACAAAGGAGAATTACTAACACAGACTCTTGTAAAGAGCTACAAGAAGAATTAAATAAACTTCATGAATGGAGTAGTACATGGCAAATGGAATTCAATGTGGACAAGTGTCATGTAATCAAGTTTGGTAAAAGTGAAAAAAAGACCTGATTGGGATTATAAGTTAGGAAATAAAACCCTATGCACATCAGAAAGAGAGAAAGACCTATATGTGTTTATCAATAACAGACTATCTCCGGCTGACCACATCAGCGAGAAGGTACGGAACATGCATACACTGCTTGCAAATATGAGAATAGCATTCACATACATAAATGAAGACATGCTAAGAAGGATAATAACATCATTCATTAGACCAACCCTGGAATATGCATCAGTAGTCTGGAGTCCTCATCTCAAAAAGCATATAGAGAAGATTGAAAAAGTTCAAAGGGCCGCTACAAGATGGATACCAAGCTTAAGGGACCTAAGCTACGAAGAAAGACTAAATAAACTGAATCTACCAACACTACAGGAGAGAAGGAAAAGAGGTGACATGATAATGCTATATAAGTGCATATCAGGAAAGGAGAAAATAGACATAAATGATTACTTAACATATGGAGAAGCATCAGCAAGAGGACACTGCAAAAAACTGCATAAGAAAAGAGGTGATAAAGACGTAAGGAAATTCAGTTTTCCAAACAGAGCAATTGATCAATGGAATGCACTACCGAATGAAATAGTGTGTGCCAAAACAATTCACAAATTTAAGGATATGTACGATAAATATGGTTTAAGACACGGGACAGTACGAGCTTGACTCATTCCTGTAAAGATACAATTAGGTAAGAATTAGGTAAGGTAAGAACACACACACACACACACATATTATATATATATATATATATATATATATATATATATATATATATATATATATATATATATATATATATATATATATATATATATTATGCAAACTCAGCACAAAGTAAAGCTGTTTCAAGTACATTTAGTTCCAAACCAAATTCCATCCACGTAAAAGCCATGAAAATGTACAAAAATGTTAAGCTTTGTTTCAAGTTAATGCCCCACAATCATTACAGTAATAATGTCAGGTCAGAAAAGAAACAAAGTATCTAAATAGGTACCGTAAAGTTTCAGAAGCTGCCAACCAAACCACAGACCTATCAAAACCTAACCTAACATCCTAATTGACCTAACCAAACTGAGCAAAACAAGAAAACCAAATTTACCAAAGCAAACTTACCTCATAATTCATATTAGTAACTTGTGCACTAATACCATTCCTGTATTGCATATGCATTATTTATGCCAACGGCCATGCCACGTTGAGTACACCGCTTCCCGTCCGATCAGCGAAGTTAAGCAACGTTGGGTCTGGTTAGTATTTGGTTGGGTGACCGCCTGGGAACACCAGATGCTGTTGGCATCCCTACGTGTCAAGTGGGGTTGGTGGAGGATTAGTGCCCCTCCCTGTAAAACAATTGACTCTGAGCCCTTGACCACCCCGTTTGGGATACATGGCGTCTGGCAATGGATGAATATTTGGCAGTTGTATCTTGCAAAACTTCTTGGTAATTGCTGTCAGATTAGGTTTTCAACCACAGTTCATAATATGCCGAAAAAAGTAAATTATAGAGGAGAAATAGGGTATAGGGAAGAAAAGGGAACCGTATTTTTTTTTTATCTGGAGGCGTTTGCTTGAGCCATGGAGAGGTGCCTTCAAAATGAACGATGAACGATGAGTGAGGGGAAAAAACAAAGGCCAAAGCAAATTGCCTTGGCATTCTATTTTTTTTTTTTTTTTTTTCCACATCGTGTTGCCTGTACTGAGTTTAGCAATTCACTCATGATTTGATGGAGAGATTTGATAATATCAACATGAGGAAGCTTATTCTCTTGTCACTGTAGTATTTCATTCAGGTAAAGTCAGGTCACATTAGGATAGAATGAGGTGGCTGACTACTGTAGCACCAGTTTATGTGACAGTGATTTCATAATTTTGTGTCATTGCAACCACTTCCTTAAAGCTTAAGCCTGGCAACGTGCACATGAACAGCAAAAATGTTACCGTACTGTATATTTCAGAGCTCACAAGCAGACACGGTCGGTTGTTGAGAGAAGTATAGGGCATCTGAAACGTCGATTTCATGTCCTCCATGGAGAAATCAGGCTTTGTCCTGAGAAAACCTGTGAGGTCATTACTGCCTGTGCCTTCCTGTACAACATCTGCAAACAGCGAAATATAAACCTACCAGACGAGCACCACGAGCCTGAAGATGGAGTCGGTGGCAACCCTTTGCCGCTTCCAGAGGCAGCTGCAGTAGGACATGCACGAGATGGCCTCCACTACAGAGATTTTTTTTGTAATATGCACTTTGGGTGAGTTGTGTAAATATAACATCAATATTTGATTATAATAAAGTACTGTAATGACATGATGAACTTAAAAATGACCTGAGTTGTTCAACTTACAGAATGTATTCTATTTCCTGTTTTTGCAGAAATGATGAGTGATCTTGATGTTCACCAATGCCCCACTGCCAGGTAAGATGTCCACCCAATGCATCTTCATCATCATCATGGCTGTTCTTATATATCCCCACTGTCATGTTATTAGAAGGCTTATAAATGAAACATGCTACTTATACAAAAATATATTTTTCCAAAAAATATAACATAGTATTTCTGGTCTGAGCATTATTGCACTATTGTTTCTAGAATAAATTATCCATTATTTACTCAACTGTGTGGGCATTGCACATTTTCAAACTTACAACTTACAGTTATTAATTAGGCAATCGGTTTTCCAACCGTTTTTTCTGGAGTTCAAGTAATTCAATTTCTGCCTTAAGTTTTTCAAGTTCATTTTGTTTACGAAGTTCAAGTAATTCAATTTCTAATTTTAGTTTCTTCTTTGTTATAGCCTCAACATCATCAAGAGGATGTTGATGCTGCACTGGTGTTGCTGGAGGCATGGATGACTATTGTGGTGGTGGTGCTGCAGCGACACGTGCCACCTCTGCTGGTTGTGATGGTGGCAGGAGTGCTGCCTCTGCTGGTGGTGGTCGAGGCATGGGTGACTGTGGTGCTGCTGGTAATGGAGCCAAGAGAGTTCCATCCAATACTGAGTTTTCACTGTAACCAAGGAAAGTGCCATTAGTATTAAATATAATCTGTTCAGTAAATTATATACTACAGTGTATATTTTGCAAATGAAAAACAAGATAATTTTTGCACTGATGTAAACAGGAATGTATCCTAGCTGTTGTGCACACCATACCTATGCAATGAATTGCACATGATAAATAAAGTTATGTAAAATAAGTGTAAGGTCATTTCATAGAAGTTCCTTCAAGAAACAATGTACAATAATTTCACAGTATATTACAATAAATATATTGTTTCCAGTTGCTGCCCATTACTGAAAAATATGAACTTCAACTTAAAACACCTATAGTGGATTCACTGAAACAGTGTTCTCTATTGCTCCAAGGACGTCACATCAAGAAGCCATCCTTTTCAGAAAGAACAGTATGATTATTTTATATAACAAAACCATGATTCATACAGCTTAAAGTTGGAAAGTATCTCATTTATTTTCATCTAATATTAAAGCAAATGAGACTGTCATCTGACGTTTCATAGAATACTGTCGTCTGATATTAAAACAATCATTATTATAAGATACACTGTATGACTGGGCAGTTGGTATTTACCTGTCTATTATGATAGTCTGCACCAACTCATAGGTTGTATCTGAACCCCGTTCATGTCCTCCCACAGACTTGGTGCCTTCACCCAAAATTGTCCCACACTGCTTGGGTTATCACATCTAATTCCTCTGTGGCTGGACCTCCACCTGTAAATATCCCATTCATTTGATAGTACAACAGATATAAATGCTCAGAAGTATTCTATGCAGCTGACACAACTTGAACAGTAGCCTACGGTATATCCAAAAAAATCACAAATTATATCCAAGATTTAATGTTATTGGATCCCACTCGATAACATGTATAACATACTGTTATTGGTGGGAATGAATGAACACCTAAGCTAGTTTGGATCAATTTGTGGCAAAATGGTCTTCAATGAGGTTCATGCAATACAACTGAGAGTAAGTTACCAAATTACAACTCATATATGACCCAAATTAATACAATAAAGGTGTAAAACTGGCAACAAAATGTAGGATAGCTCCCAATACGGCAAAGTGTACGACTATAAAGACTAATAAAATTTGCATGGATTTGGTAAACGATAATCATATCATATAAAGAAAAAAATTATAATACAATTATCATATTGATATAATTAACTTTTTAGGATCAAATACCGGTACAGGTCTTGGTGAGGTTAAGTCAGTATGGGAAAAAAATGGTAACAGATTAACCTTGGCCCCTAATTAATCTTAAGGTTCATCATCATTGGTGCCAGTTTGCCTCAGTCTATGTGTAAAATTGATAACGATATGCAGTATAATTAACAGCTTCAGAACTGTGCCAAAATTAAAATGCTATGATAATGATACCAAGGCTGAAGTGTACCGAGAAAAATGGACCAGTGAAATATACTGTACATGCAGGGGAGCTGTCATTCATATTAGCCAATTAATGTTTTTTTTTCAAAGGATTGAGTGTGTCATGACAATACTGCCTAATATAATAATGAACATAAAACAGGCCAGACACCACAGGCTTAGCTTTACCACTCTTTTTCCTTACTCTCCTGCAAGTGATGACAACACAGTGAGGAAGAGAAGGAGCGATGATGTGGGGAGGAAGGAGGGAGGGAAGGGAGGAGCAGGAAAGGAAGGAGGGATGATGTGAGAAGGAAGGAAAGATGATGTGGGATGGAAGGAGGGAGGGAAAGAAGGAGAGATGATGTGGGAAGGTGGGAGTGGCAGAGGGGAGGGATGATATATGGTGATAGACAGGGCATGAGAAATAATTGTACTGGCAACATGGTTGAACTAAAACATTAATTATCTGGCCAAAGGTAAGATACATACATGGAACTATCTAGGAAGTGACCCTACCAGCTGAGCATTTGACTAGCTCTATTATGCTCTTTGTTTCCCATATTTTACTCTTGGACTGAATACATTTTACTGCTTTACTGTTGATTTTAAGTAATATTGTTCTACTGTCATTGACTTCAGCTCATATAATGAGGGACTTTCAGGTGTCGTCTGCTACATAGCTGGTGAACCCTATTTCAGTCCATACGTCATAGGCGACTGTCCCCATGGCGGGATAAAACATAGCTCACTTTTCGCTTGCTCTCGGTGAAGACGGATGTGTACACGGTTCATTCACTAGACCATTATGGCGATTAACCAAGATTTTGAAGTCCAATATTTGCATGATTCGTATGATGTACCTTGATTTATACAATGAGGATACAAAAAAGACAATTACAAGTTAGCGTAGTGCTGCTACATGAGCGTGTTACTTTCTGCACTATGAGGACGTAAATAATTTTATTCTTTATTCCGACGACTTTGTTCAGCTCAGGAGAGACTGAACTGGATGATACAGCTTCATTAATCCCTTTCAGTACGAGTATTCTAAATTGTAAATCGTTTGGCAGCAAGACTAAAACTATATCATCGGACTGAAAGACTTCTGACATCACTTTCTCTTTCAGAGGCTCAGAGGCTTACCTGATCATTTGGAACACGTTTTATGATTTATTTTATCATCCCTTCCAAAAACTGAAGGAATATACATGATTCTAAATGGCACGGGAGACTTGGTACAGTCGCCCCAAGACGTGATGGCAGAGTTTCAGATTGCTTCGGTCACCGCAGTGCCATACGTTCAGTGAAACAGTGATTATAAGATATTCAATGCCTTCATCACGTCATATCAAATAAAATAGATATTATATCACGCCAAGAATGATTTAAAATGAATAACAGGAGGCAGTGATATATTTAAAATGCCCGCCGTGCCCGCCGCCGGACCTCCCACCTCACCACCCCCCACCCCACCACCAGGCCGCCACCGCACCACAACCCCAGGAGGACACAACGGTGGGGTTAGTGACCCCAATCAAGAGGGTCACCAGGACACTACGGTCCTGGGCCCTTGTTCCCCGCAACTGCCCCAACACCAGGTGACCGGGGAAAGGCAACTACCTTGCGGGCAGAACAACCGTCGTCAGAAAAGGGGTGGGACTGAACTAGCTTCAGTCCCAAGTAACACCGTATTGACGGCAATTGTTACACCCTCTAGGGCAGGAGGGCCAAGGCTACGGCCTAATAAAGTGTACGAGGGTAAGGCGACCCAAGGCTCCGGCCTTAGTACACCCCAGAGAGAGAGTTGCCCCAGTGCATCCCTCTCCTGCTGTTCTCCCCTACAGGAGCAACACCGCGCCGACGGTCTCTATATGTGGCGGGGAAGGAGCGGCCTTGTACGCCCTTCAGTTGCTCTTTGAAAGACGGGTAGGCATCCGGCTCCGGCCGTGGCACGTACCAGGGTAGAGAAGCCCCTGAAGGTAGCCTCAGTACATACTGGAGAGAGTGTGGCCTCTGTGCCCCTCACTCCAGCTTGTCCCCTACTACGGGAGCAACACCGCGCCGACGGTCTCTATACGTGGCGGGGAAGGAGCGGCCTTGTACGCCCTTCAGTTGCTCCTTGTACGCCGGGTAAGCTCACGGCCACAGCCAACGTACGTACCAGGGTAAGGCGACCCAAGGCTCCGGCCTCAGGACATACCAGAGAGGACACGAGTGACGTGAGTCCTTCTCCAGCCTCTTCCCCCTGTGGGAGCCCTTCATCACCACCTGGGAATATAGCCCCGGAGGTGACACTAGAGTGGTGGCAAGGCCCGATATCGGACCTACCTCCCACGCCTGGGAGATCCTTGTTCCTGCCTGAGTCCCGAAGGAGAAGCTGCCGCAGCCCAGCCCTGTCAGTGCCTCTACCCCTAGGCACCCGCAGTCCCAGGACACCCAGGCCGGACCCACCAGCTCCCGACGAAGGCGATCCCAGCTCCTTCACTCCACGGAGCCAGAGACGACAGGCCCGACTACTCAGGCTGTTCGGACCCCGTCCCGAGGGCCACCTTTTCAGGTCGAGGCCCCCAGACAGGAGGGCCTCCCTGCACCACACCGACGAGGCCCCAACTCGAGGGCCACCTCTCAGGTCGTGGCCCCCAGATGGGAGGGCCTCCCTGCACCCCACCGACGATGTGACCCGGGCAGTGACTCCCTGCGGGTAATCCCTTGCCCTCTGCAGGCCGGGTCCCCCAAGGGCTCTACCCTCACACCCTTGTCGTGGAGTGAACATTACCCAGAAGATACAGGTAAATAGTGACTCCCCTTGTGTCGAGAACAAATCAGGGAAAAGAACAGTGAACAGTGACTAAGTGAAGAACAGGGCAGTTACCAATAGTCCAAAAAATCAGTGTCGGCAGGACAGAGAATGAACCTTAGAGTAATTATCCAAGTCTCACCAATAAAAGAACTTTCTATGAATGCATAAGGCTAGGGTGCATGGGCCGGTCAAAAGCCTGAGTGTGAATGTCGCCGTGACCAGGTGACTGTGTCAAGTGTCGCTATCTGCACCCTATCTTATTTGTAGTAATGTTTCCCCTACAGACTCCCAATCTTGTTTATCCCCTTTGTGATCAGTTCAGTGTATATCCTGCCTAAAAGTGACACATAGACAATACCATATATAATTCAAGATATCCCTGTATGAGCATTGTAGTGTGTACTGAGTGTAAGTATATTTTGTGGTGCTGAATGTTAACTCTGTGTCCCTGTTCCCCTGTATCTCAAATATCACTCTGTGTTGTATTGTAACGGTTAGAATTAAGGTAATAGATGTGTTAAGGTGTACTGCCTGGTTTTTATGCCCTTTTCCTTTGTTGGTGCTTTACTTTCGGTCTAGAAAGAGGACCCCGCTTCAGTCGCTAGTGTTTTCAGGACAAGAAGTCGCCTTAAAAACACCAGCATAACACTGGTGGCAAGCAGTGGTTCTGGATCCGAGTAAAAGCACGGGGGAACGATAACAGGAAACTTGCACAATGGCAGCCAAACCGCACATCCAATTGCCGAGATTCAACCCGGACCAATGTGACATTGAAGTATATTTAGATATGATCAAACCCCTCCTAGACATAGGGTTCGACTCGGACAGAGAAAAAATTGCAGGCACATTGCCTAACCTGGGAAAAATAATTGCTACTGTCGCACCAAAAATCGTCCCAGAACTGACATGGGACCAATTCTCACAAATCATGAGACAGGCTTTCACGCCATCAATAGGCAGAGTTGTCGCCCTCTCTCAACTCGACGCCCTCACCTATGACGGGAACCTAGACGACACATTCGTCCAGGCTCGGCGCCTTGTCAGCGCCGCTTATCCCGAGGCAGCTACAAATGCCCGAGATATACACACATTTAATGCCCTGCTGAGGATTCTCCCTAGCACAGTCAGGGAGCACTTCTCGATCTATGATCCCTCAGGGGACATGGACCAGGACCTGCAACTCGTCAGACGTCTCCTCACCGCCCGTCCCATACCACAACTACTCCACGCAGTGACAAGATTCCCGACGAACCACAACCATCCACCCAAACCTAAGCCGCCACCTCACCAGCCACCTACAGAGCCGACTCCTACTGTGCCCAGGGCTTACCCGCAGAAAAAAAGCCCCAACCCCAAGGAACAAGGCAACCTGATTACCATTAATCCTTGGGAGTTCACGGTCTGCAGTCGCACCTGCCCCCTGCACGACATAAGAGAACAGCTCAAGGCAAGCAGGTGCAGAAACTTTCACCAGGGGCACAAGAAAGTCTCCTTAGACGCCGCCGCCCCGGAAGACAATGCACCGCCAATACTCTACCCGGGACCGGACGATGACGAACACAATGACCACACCCAACCTCAGCAGATGGATTTTTAGGCCCGCCCCTGCACCTCCCCACGGTGGTGGGGGCCACCTCACACAGCTACAGACTTCCAGTCTACAACAAGATTTGGATGAACGGGGTCAAGGCATGATTGCTGGTAGATACGGGAGCAGCCAGATCGTGCCTCTACTTCCACTTCTACTCCCGCCACACCTCTGGTTTTGGCCCCCTTCTCCCCACTTCAGCCAACCTCGTCGACGCGGAGGATGGCCCCCTGCCTATCCGTGGGGAAACACGGGCCCTTCAAACCAACACTCACCAACAAGTATCCACCAACCACCCATTCATCATATTCGATTCGACATGAAATCAATATGATGGATATCTTGGGCTGGACCTCCCCCAAAAACTCCACGCCACCATTGACTGCCATCAGCGCCGCCTCCACTTCAGTCCAGCCCGCCCCAACCAAACATCAATTAACAAGAGAAAAAAATTTGGTAGAAGAAAAAAAGAAGAACACCCCCCCCCACACCACGCAGACACACACAACCCCCGAACACTCACCTGCCCCAACCTCACTCAACGCCTCACTTCATCCCCCTCCATCACCACCCCCCACTACACATCGTCTGGACCCCTCCCCATCTTTTCCTCCCACTATCGCCTCCTCAATCACCATTCCACCCCACAACGAAGCTTGGGTAAAACTTAACAGACCTTCAGGTACCTCCGTCCTCTTCTAACCATCCAAAACAACAGGCAGAAGAAGACCGGCAGGTCCAGGATATGCTCGATGCCAGCATTATCTCCAACTCCACTAGCCCATGGTCTTCACCGGTTGTACTCGTGCGAAAGAAAGATGGGACTATGCGCTTTTGCGTCGATTACCGCAGAGTCAATGACATCACTATCAAAGACGCTACGCCCCTACCCAGGATCGACGACTCGCTTGACTCCCTACATGGGTCGACCTGGTTCTCTACCCTAGACCTGCAATCAGGCTATTGACAAGTCCCTGTACACCCTGACAACAAGCACAAAACCGCCTTCTCAACATCGAACGGGAAGCATTATGAATTCAACGTTCTTCCCTTCGGACTCTGCAATGCCCCTGCCACATTCTCCCGCCTGATGGAGTCAGTTCTCAGCGGGCGAACCTGGGAGACTTGTTTGGCGTACCTGGACGACGTCATCGTTTTCAGTCATACCTGGGCCGACCACCTCCACTGCCTCAAACAAGTTTTCTACCGTATCCACCAGGCAGGGCTCAAATTGAAACCGACAAAGTGCGTCTTGGCCGAGAGATCAGTCTCTTTCCTTGGACATCTGATTAACGCTGAAGGCATCTCCCCTGACCCAGAAAAACTACGTGTGATCGCTGACATTCCCCTACCTCGTGACGTACACGAAACTAGAGCCTTCCTAGGCCTAATGTCATACTACAGGCAGTTCGTCAAAGGATTTGCAGATATCGGCAAACCCCTACAAGACCTAACAAAAAAGGCGAGCCGTTCGTATGGACCGAACCAAGAAAACTGCATTCACCACCCTCAAGTCCAAGCTAACCTCTGCCCCCGTCGTCGCTTTCCCAGATTACAACCTCCCATTCCACCTGTATACCGACGTATCACTCATCGCCATAGGGGCTGTCCTTCCACAAGTGCAAAACGGCTGCGAACATATCACCGCCTGAGCTAGCCGCACCCTAAATCCTGCAGAAAGAAACTACGCGGCCACCAAACGAGGGTGCCTGGGAATCATCTGGTCCCTCAATTACTTCCGCTTCTACATCTCAGGCACCCATGTGATAGTCATTACGGACCACCAGTTCCTACAATGGTTACGTCAGTCAAACACCACCAACCCACAACTCATACGATGGCGAGAAACACTCGAGGAGTATGATTTCGAGATCTCATACCGACCAGGCAAACTCCACACAAACGCCGACGCCCTGTCCCGTCTACCAATCAATGCAATCTCAACAGAGCCAGACCTAGTCCAAATGTGGCACAACAAACAACGTCCTACCTGGATCCCAGCGAACAACATTCGCTAAACTCCACCCACATGGCGAGCACTTGTTCGATCCCAACGGACACATCGTCCTAAGCCCCACCACCGCCCACGACACTATGCTACACCTCCACACCCATAACGGCATCCACCTGGGAACTAAAAAACTCCAAGTCTTTACCGACATGTACTGGACACCTAACCCATCCACCATTGCCAAGAACATCATACAATCCTGCTGAGCCTGTGCTTTAGGAAAGGACATCACCCGTACACCTGGCCCTTCAGGAAAATTAACAGCACAGAAACCTTGGCAACTACTTTCCTTAGACGTCGTCAGCCCCCTCACACCCAAAGCAGGGTACAAATACATAATCACATTCGTGGATGTGTATTCAAAGTTTATCATCGCATGCCCCGCCAAAGATCAAAGTGCAGTATCAGTTGCCGACGACCTCATCCACCATGTCTTCCCGTGTTTTGGTATTCCCCAAGCATTGCACTCAGATATTGCCCCAGAATTTACTGGCAAGGTCTGGGAAGAACTGGCAAACATTATTTGGATACCACATCTCCCACTCATCCCCCTACTGGCCCCAAGGTAACAGCATCTGCGAGAGGAGCCATCGCTCCCTCATGAACCAGGTCCACACACGCATTATCCAAACAGGGAACGAGGACTGGCCTACCCATGTCAAGATTATCCAATGGGGTTTAAACACATCCCCACGAGAAGACGGGATAACTCCACATGAAAGAGTTTTCGGGGAATCTCCACTACTCCTACCACTCCGCCACCACCTACAGCCACCCACCCCACCCTCCACTACCGACTCTCTCCACCACCTAAAACGCCGCCTCCACCACCTACACACTCAACAAGACCTGGCGCCCGACACGAATCACTCCAACCCATACAAACCTGGTCAGTCCGTAGTTGTTGCACACCTGCCCGCCCCCTCCAAAACCTCCCCCCGATTTAATGGACCCTTCAAAATTATTCGAGTACCCAACCCATACCAAGTCATCATCGATCAACAGGGACAACACCGCACATGCCAAAATCGCCATGTGCAACCCTTCCACCCACCCAACACTGACCACCCCTGCGCCCTGCCGACCTGCACCTCTTCCCGCACACCTGTCCTTACCGACCTTTCTGAGAATTACCCCCCAGACTCCTACTCCTACTCCTTCTCACCCCCTCCCTCCACCTCACCGACAACCAGCCCACCCCCCGACACACCACCACCACCGCCTACACCACCACCATTGCCTGAGACCGCCACCCCTCCACAACTCACAACTCACCTCCCTACCACCTGTCCACCCACCACCTCCCGACCCACACCACCCCCACTGCCCACATCACCACCACCGCCCAAAGCCACCACCTCTGCAGACCTCACCACTCACCATCCTACCACCTGCACACCCACCCACCCCTCCCCTTTGACCATTCTCATTATACACACCACACCGCATCCCCACTCGCCTCCCCCCTTAACAGCCGCACGTCCTCACCACCACCACGTGCACAACCACCCTCACCACCCACACCAACCCTCACTACCACCACCACCAGATCAGGACGCCTCTCACGCCCACCCTCGAGCTACACCCCAACACCACTGCCCATCGCATGCCCATCCCAACACCCACCACCACCACATACCCCCCCCACCCCAAACACCTCCCCTATAACCCTCCCCCTCCACCAAGCACGATGGAATCATCCCAGGTCCCAATTCCCCAAAGGACAACACTCCTCCCACTGAACCAGCCCCCATAAAACCACCAATCTCCCGCCACTCTCCAGCATTCAGCTTTCATCTCACCAGGCACCATTCCCCGAGATGAAGGTGACGAGAGAACACTGGCTATCTCACGACCGCCCACATGCCAGAATCCGAGACACCCACCACCTTCTCTGACTCCTACGCCGGACCGACCATCCATCCTCCCTCCGGCTCACTCTCAACCCCCATCAGGAGCCTAACACCTTCACCACCCACTGGGTCAGCCTCATCCAACACCTCACCCTGGCCCACCAGACATCCACCTCCACCACCTACCACCTCCAGTCACGGGGTCGTGACTTTTACAATGTGGAGGGTGGTAAAATGCCCGCCGTGCCCGCCGTCCGACCTCCCACCTCACCACCCCCCACCCCACCACTGGGCCACCACCGCACCACCACCCCAGGAGGACACAACAGTGGGGTTAGTGACCCCAATCAAGAGGGTCACCAGGACACTACGGTCCTGGGCCCTTGTTCCCCGCAACTGCCCCAACACCAGGTGACCAGGGAAAGGCAACTACCTTGCGGGCGGAACAACCGTCGTCAGAAAAGGGGTGGGACTGAACTAGCTTCAGTCCCAAGTAACACCGTATTGACAGCAATTCTTACACCCTCTAGGGCAAGAGGCCCAAGGGCAGGAGGGCCAAGGCTACGGCCTAATAAAGTGTACGAGGGTAAGGCGACCCAAGGCTCCGGCCTTAGTACACCCCAGAGAGAGAGTTGCCCCAGTGCATCCCTCTCCTGCTGTTCTCCCCTACAGGAGCAACACCGCGCCGACGGTCTCTATACGTGGCGGGGAAGGAGCGGCCTTGTACGCCCTTCAGTTGCTTCTGGTCGGAAAGATCAGCTCCCGGCTATGGCCAGAGTACGTACCAGGGTAAAGAGCCCCTGCTATCGTACGTGTAGCTTTTCCCTACTACGGGAGCAACACCGCGCCGACGGTCTCTATACGTGGCGAGGAAGGAGCGGCCTTGTACGCCCTTCAGTTGCTCTCTGTGAGATGGGTAAGCATCCGGCTCCGGCCGTGGCACGTACCAGGGTAGAGAAGCCCCTGAAGGTAGCCTCAGTACGTACTGGAGAGAGTGTGGCCTCTGTGCCCCTCACTCCGGCTTGTCCCCTACTACAGGAGCAACACCGCACCAACGGTCTCTATACGTGGCGGGGAAGGAGCGGCCTTGTACGCCCTTCAGTTGCTCCTTGTACGCCGGGTAAGCTCACGGCCACAGCCAACGTACGTACCAGGGTAAGGCGACCCAAGGCTCCGGCCTCAGGACATACCAGAGAGGACACGAGTGACGTGAGTCCTTCTCCAACCTCTTCCCCCTGTGGGAGCCCTTCATCACCACCTGGGAATATAGCCCCGGAGGTGACACTAGAGTGGTGGCAAGGCCCGATATCGGACCTACCTCCCACGCCTGGGAGATCCTTGTTCCTGCCTGAGTCCCGAAGGAGAAGCTGCTGCAGCCCAGCCCTGTCAGTGCCTCTACCCCTAGGCACCCGCAGTCCCAGGACACCCAGGCCGGACCCACCAGCTCCCGACGAAGGCGATCCCAGCTCCTTCACTCCACGGAGCCAGAGACGACAGGCCCGACTACTCAGGCTGTTCGGACCCCGTCCCGAGGGCCACCTTTCAGGTCGAGGCCCCCAGACAGGAGGGCCTCCCTGCACCACACCGACGAGGCCCCAACTCGAGGGCCACCTCTCAGGTCGTGGCCCCCAGATGGGAGGGCCTCCCTGCACCCCACCGACGATGTGACCCGGGCAGTGACTCCCCTGCGGGTAATCCCTTGCCCTCTGCAGGCCGGGTCCCCCAAGGGCTCTACCCTCACACCCTTGTCATGGAGTGAACATTACCCAGAAGATACAGGTAAATAGTGACTCCCCTTGTGTCGAGAACAAATCAGGGAAAAGAACAGTGAACAGTGACTAAGTGAAGAACAGTGCAGTTACCAATAGTCCAAAAGAACTCAGCGTCGGCAGGACAGAGAATGAACCTTAGAGTAATTATCCAAGTCTCACCAATAAAAGAACTTTCTGTGAACGCATAAGGCTAGGGTGCGCAGGCCGGTTAAAAGCCAAAGTGTGAGTGTCGCCGTGACCAGGTGACTGTTTCAAGTGTCGCTATCCGCACCCTATCTTATTTATGGTAATATTTCCCCTACAGACTCCCAATCTTGTTTATCCCCTTTGTGATCAGTTCAGTGTATATCCTGCCTAAAAGTGACACATAGACAATACCATATATAATTCAAGATATCCCTGTATGAGCATTGTAGTGTGTACTGAGTGTAACTATATTCTGTGGTGCTGAATGTTAACTCTGTGTCCCTGTTCCCCTGTATCTCAAATATCACTGTGTTGTATTGTAACGGTTAGAATTAAGGTAATAGACGTGTTAAGGTGTAGTGCCTGGTTTTTATGTCCTGTTCCTTGGTTGGTGCTTTACTTTCGGTCTAGAAAGAGGACCCCACTTCAGTCGCTAGTGTTTTTAGGACGAGAAGTCGCCTTAAAAACACCGGCATAACAATATTAGAAGTTGACACTTATATAGTTACCTTTCCCGATTTGAATGAATGTGAAATGTATTACTCCGCGCGCGGTGGGCAGTAGGCCTATAACTCCGTGTTCCTGATTTATTTGTTTCCCATGTTTTCAAATACAGATGCTCTAGTTTTGAAGACCAGTTAAGGAAAATTCTTGTGACTGCAATACACTGCCTTATTTTCAAATCCTATGGTGATGATACAGCAACAATAAGGATGCCATAACAATGAAATTATTATTCGTAATGATGCCCTACCTGCGGTAGCAGCAAGACCGTACTGCCTTTTATTCCGTCTTTCTCTAGCCAATAATAATTATAATTAGTGTAATGCTGTGTTTTTAAGGCGACTTCTCGTCTTAAAAACACGAGCACTGGAACGGGGTCCTTTTACTAGACCGGATGTAATGCACTAACAAAGGAACAGGGCATAAAAAGAGACAGTACACCGAATCACATCTATTGCTTAAGTCCTACTCATTACAGTGTACATACAACGATATTTAGTACATAGGAGAACAGAGATACAAGATTACACTCAACAGCACAGAATGATCACATATATATTAACACCGTGGCACAGGGAAGTCGTGGATATTCTTTACTGTTACTTGAATGGAATATTACATCAATATGGTTGTTAGCTTGAATTAGTTATTATGTCACTTCAAGACAATAATAAACTGAGGCGTTTCACTTTAGATCACTGTGATTGGGAGTCTGTGTCTGGGATATTACTATAATAGAGGTAGGGTGCGGATAGCGACACTCGACACTGTCACCAAGTCGCGGGGACATATACACTTGCCTTTCGGCTCACTCGCGCACCTACCTCTAGTTTCACGGAAAACTCCCTGGTTCCTTGATGCAGGGGGGACTGAGTTATTTACCACTTTACACTTCTTACCCTGATTATACGAGTTTCTGTTATGCCACTGTTTAATACATCTTCTACATAAACACTGTCACTGTACTCTGGATGACTGTCACTGTCACTGTCTTACCCTTGTTTCCTGGGTTATCAAATCACTGGTACTTACTGTCAGGGAGGATCCCTTGTCTGGGGCCTCGACCTGAGGGGCGGCTCCTTTCCTAAGGCTGCGCTGGTGGGGTGCAGGGAGGCCCTGTGGTCTGGGGGCCTCGACCTGATCGGGGGCCCTCGGGGCTAGGGCCAAACAGCCGGAGTAGTCGGACCTGCTTCCTCTGCCTCCGGGGAGTAAGGGAGCCTGGATCTCCGTCGTTGTAGACTGCGGTGGTGGGCCTGGGCGTCCTGGGACTGCGGGTGCTCAGGGGGAAAAGGCGCCGTCAGGGCTGGGCTGCGGCAGCGTCTCCTGCAGGACTCCGGCAGGACTAAAGAACTCCCGGGTGTGGGCGGTAAGTCCGTTATCGGGCCTTGCCACCACTCTAGTGCCTCCTCCTGGCCTATAAGCCTGGATGGCGACGAAGGGCTCCCCGAAGGGAAAGAGGCTAAAGGGAGACTCACGCTCTTCGTGGTTCCCTGAGTGTGTCTATAGGTCTGAGTCGGGGCTCTACTTCCCCTATTGTGCACCTTGGCTGTAGCCGTGAACTTGCCCGGCATGCGGGGGACACCTATAGGGTGATCGAGGTCGCCCTTTTGCCGTGGCAAGGTACCGCCGGCGTGGTGTTCCTCCCGCAGTAGGAGACAAGCCAGAGTGAGGGGCTCAGGAGCCGCACTCTCTCCAATACGGACAGATCCTACCGTCAGGGAATTCTCCACCCTGGTACGTGCCCCGGCCGAAGCCGAGTGTCTGCCCGTACGGAAAGCAACTAACGGATGAACTGGTTCACCCGTCCGTTGCGGCAAGATACCGACCCAGGGACGCCGCTTCCGTAATTGGGTAGCGCTACACGTACGGTAACAGGGTCTCTCTACCCTGGACCGTATTCTGGCCGTAGCCAAAGAGCAGCTGGAGAGGGATGCACACAGGCAACTCTCTCTCCTCAGCGTGTTAAGGGCGGAGCCTGGGGTCACCTTCCCCTTTACACACTCTGTCAGGCCATAGCCTGTGTCTATCTCTCTTTCTCTCTTTAGGCCGTAGCCTTGGGCCTCTTGCCCTTGGGCCTCTTGCCCTAGAGGGTGTAACAAGACCGTCAATACGGTGTTACCTGGGACTGACCTCTTTTCAGTCCCACCCCTGGTCTGACGGTCACTACCCTGCCCACACAGTAGTTCAGTTTGCCTGAACGCCTGGGGTTGGGGCACTTGCGGGGAATAGGGGCTCAGGATCGGGATGCCCCGATGACCCTCTTGCCCGGGACTACTAACCTCACCGGTGTGTCCTCCTGGGGTGGTGGTGGGGTGGCGGCTCGGTGGTGGTGTGGGGGGTGGTGAGGTGGGAGGTCCTGCGGCGGGCACAGCGGGCATTTTACCACCCTCCGCGTCGTTGAAGTCACGGCCCCGTGACTGGAGGTGGTAGGTGGTAGAGGTGGCTGTCTGGTAGGCCGGGGTAAGGTGTTGGGTGAAGCTGACCCAGTGCGTGGTGAATTGGTTGGGTTCCTGGTGGGGGCTGAGCGTGAAGTGGAGGGAGGACGGCTGGTTGGTCCGGCGTAGGAGGCGTAGCAGGTGGTCGGTGCCTCTGATTCTTGTTGGTGGGTGGTTGTATGGTTGCCATCGGACTTTTGTCACCTTCATCTCGGGGAATGGTGCCTGGTGGGGAGATGAAATTTGAATGCTGGAGAGTGATGGGAGGTTGGTGCTTTTATTTGGGCTAATTTGGTGGGAGGAGCTTTGTCCTTTGGGGAATTGGGAGTTGGGAAAGTTTCAACGTGCTTGGTGGAGGGGTAGGGTTATGGGGGAGGTGTTGGGGGTGGGTGGGGATGGTGGATTTTGGGGTAGGTGTGTGCTGGGTGGAGGTGTCGGGGTGTATCTTGCGGGTGGGCGTGAGAGTCGTCCTGATCTGGTGGTGGTCGTGGTTATGGTGGGTGTGGGTGGTGAGGCCGGTTGAGTGCGTGGTGGTGGTGAGGGTGTACGGTGGTGAGGGGGGGGATGGTTGGTGGTGCGGTGTGGCGTGTATAATGGGAGTGGTCATGAGGAAGGACGGTGGTGGGTGTGGGGGTGGTGTGACTCTCGGGGGGGGGGGGGCTGTGGTGACGAGGGCGGCCTGGGTGGGGTGGGTTGAGAGGTGGTGGGTGGAGGGGTGTTCGGTGGGTGAATGTCTGGTTGTGAAGTAGTGGTGGTGGTATGAGGTTGTGGTGATGGTGTATTGGGGGGTGGGCTGGTAGCTGGAGAGTTTGAGGAGGGGGGTGAGAAGGAGTAGTAGTAGGAGTCTGGGGGGTGATGCTGAGGAAGGTCAGGGTGGTCAGGTGTGCGGGCCGGGGTGGAGGTAGGCTTAGTGCAGGGGTGGGTGGTGTCGGGTGGGTTGAAGGGGCGCACATGGCGGTTTCTATATGTGCGGTGTTGCCCCTGTTGATCCACAGTGACTTGGTATGGGTTAGGTACTCGCACAATTTTGTAAGGTCCGTTGAATCGGGGGGAGGTCTTCGGTGGGGTAGGGAGGTTTGCAATTACAACAGACTGGCCAGGTGTGTATGGGTTGGAGTGGGTTGTGTCAGGTGCTAGATCTTGTTTTGAGTGTAGGTGGTGGAGGCGGAGTTTGAGGTGGTGGAGAGGGTCGGTGGTGGAGGGTGGAGTGGGCGGTTGTAGGTGGTGGCGGAGTGGCAGGAGTAGGGGTGGTTCCCCGAAGACTCTCTCATGCGGGGTTATTCCATCTTCTCTTGGGCACGTATTTAACCCCCATTGTATGATCTTGACGTGTGCAGGCCAGTCTTCATTCCCCGTTTGCATAATGCGTGTGCGGACCTGATTCATAAGGGAGCGATGGCTTCTCTCACATATGCTGTTGCCTTGTGGCCAGTAGGGGGATGAGTGAGAGATGTTGTATCCGAATATGCTGGCTAGTTCTTCCCAGATTTTTCCCGTAAATTCTGGAGCATTATCCGAATGAAGGGCCTGTGGAATCCCAAAATAAGGGAAAACATGTCTGGTGAGGGCGTCGGCGACTGACAGTGCGGTGTGATCCTTGGCGGGGCAGGCGATGATGAACTTAGAATATACATCCACGAAGGTAATTATGTACTTGTAGCCTGCTTTTGGTGTGAGGGGGCCGACGACGTCTACGGAGAGTAGTTGCCACGGTTTTTGTGCTGTGACTTTTCCTGTAGGGCCTGGTGTTCGGGTGATGTCCTTCCCAAGGGCGCATGCTCGGCATGATTGTATGATCTTCTTTGCGATGGTGGATGGGTTTGGGGTCCAGTATATGTCGTTAAAGATTTGTAGCAGCTTCTTCGTTCCCAGGTGGATGCCATTGTGGGCATGGAGGTGGAGCATGGTGTCGTGGGCCGTAGTTGGGCTGAGGACAATGTGTCCGTTCGGGTAAAAGAGATGTTCGCCATGTGGGTGGAGTTTGGTGAATGTGGTCTGTGGAATCCAAGTTGGGCGTTGTTTATTATTCCACATTTGGACCAGGTCGGGTTCTGTCTTGATGGCGTTGATTGGGAGACAGGATAGGGCATCGGCGTTGGTGTGTAGCTTGCCTGGTCGGTATGCGATTTCGAAGTCATATTCTTTGAGGGTTTCTCGCCAGCATGTCAGTTGGGGATTGTTTGTGTTTGACTGCCGTAGCCACTGTAGGGATTGGTGATCCGTAATGACTACTACGTGGGTGCCTGAGATGTAGGACTTGAAATATTCTAGGGACCAGATGATCCCTAGGCACTCACGCTTTGTGGCTGCGTAGTTTCGCTCTGCCGTGTTCAGGGTGCGACTGGCACAGGCGATGATGTGTTCTCTCCCATTTTGTACCTGCGCAAGGACAGCTCCTATGGCGATGAGGGACACATCAGTATACAGGCGGAATGGGAGGTTGTAGTCTGGGAACGCGACTACTGGGGCGGTGGTTAATTTTGATTTGAGGGTGGTAAAGGCCGTTTTTCTTGTCTCGGTCCACAGAAAAGGCTCACCTTTTTTTGTTAGTTCATGAAGGGGTTTTGTGATGTCAGCGAATCCTTTGACGAATCGCCTGTAGTACGATGTTAACCCCAGGAAGGCTCTGACTTCGTGCACGTCGCAGGGTAGTGGGATGTCTGCGATGGCTCGAAGCTTATCTGGGTCTGGTGAGATGCCCTCGGCATTAATGAGATGTCCCAGGAAAGACACTGATCTCTCCGCCAATACGCATTTCATTGGTTTCAGTTTTAGTCCTGCTTGGCGTATGCGGTGAAACACTTGCTTGAGGCGGTGAAGGTGGTCGGTCCATGTATGACTAAAGACAATGACGTCGTCGAGGTATGCTAAGCAAGTCTCCCAAGTTAAACCACTGAGGACGGACTCCATTAAACGGGAGAATGTGGCAGGGGCGTTGCAGAGTCCGAAAGGGAGGACATTGAATTCATAATGTTTGCCATTCGATGTGGAGAAGGCGGTTTTGTATTTGTCGTCGGGATGCACAGGAACTTGCCAGTAACCTGACTGCAGGTCTAAGGTGGAGAACCATGTCGAGCCATGTAACGAGTCAAGTGAGTCGTCGATGCATGGTAGGGGAGTGGCGTCTTTGATTGTGACATCATTGACTCGGCGGTAGTCAACACAGAAGCACATTGTCCCGTCTTTTTTTCTTACGAGTACTACCGGAGAGGACCATGGGCTAGTAGAGTTGGAGATTACGCCGGCATCTAGCATGTCCTGGACCTGCCGGTCTTCTTCCTCTCGTTGCTTAGGATTTTTCCGTCGCGATGGTTGGCGAATTGGAGGTCCGGTCGTGTGTATCTCATGGCTGAGATAGGTGGTATGGCCAAGGTCGGTCGGACCTGAGGAGAATAGGTCTTGAAAATCCAGGAGGAGTTGTCGGAGGCTGTTGGTTTGGGTCGGGGATAGGTGTGTTGGTAGGGCGGGGAGAGTGGGTGGGTCTGTAGGTGGCGTTTGGCATGGTTCGGCTTCTTCAGTATCGCCGATGATGAGTCCTCTTGGTAGGGTTAGTGGTGTAGTAGCGAGGTTGGCGATACGGATTTCCTGGGCATGTGGGGGTAGGAAGGTGGGGCTTACTAGACAGGAAGAGAGTGGTCCGGTGGGGATGGATGGTGAGAAGAGAACGGAGGTATGGGAAGGTTTGTTCAGTTTTACCCAAGCTTCATGGTGTGGTGGAATGGTGATAGAGGAGGCGACAGTGGCAGGGAAAGATGGGGAGGGATGCAGATGATGAGTGGTGGGTGGTGGTGATGGGGGTCTAGTGGTGTGAAGGGCTGGGTTGGGTTTAGGTGTGTCTGTGGTATGGGACAGGTCAGTGTCTGATGGTAGTGTGTGGGGGTGGGTATTCTTGTTGTGCCTTCGATGTTTTTTTTTTTTCTTCTTCTTCTTGACTGCTGGTTGGTTGTGGTGGGCTGGATTGAAGTGGAGGCGGCGTTGATGGCAGTCAATGGTGGTGTGTAATTTCTGGAGTAGCTCCAGCCCTAAATATCCATCATATTGACTGCATGTTGAGTCGAATATGATGAATGGGTGGCTAGTGGATATTTGCTGATGGGTGCGGGTCTGAAGGGCCCGAGTTTCCCCACGGATGGGCAGGGGGCCGTCCCCCGCGTCGACGAGGTTGGCTGAGGTGGGGAAGAGGGGGCCGAATGCACCCATATGGCGGGAGTAGAAGTGGGAGTAGAGGCACGATCTGGCTGCTCCCGTATCCACTAGTAGGCGTGCCTTGACCCCGCTTAGCCAAATCTTGTCGTAAACTGGGGGTCTGTAGTTCTGTGAGGTGGCCCCCGCCACCGTGGGGAGGTGCGGGGGCGGGCCTAAAAATCCATCTGTTGTGGAGTGGTGTCTTCTTGGTCGTCGTCATCTGTTCCCGAGAAAGCTTGCGGCGGTGCGTCGTCTTCCTGGGTGTCGTCATCTAAGGAGGAGACTTTCTTGCACCCTTGTTGAAAGGTTCTGCACCTGCTAGCTTTGAGCTGCTCCCTAATGTCGTGTAGAGGGCAGGTGCGACTGCAAGCCGTGAATTCCCAGGGGTTAATAGTGATGAGGTTTCCTTGTTCCCTGGGGTTTGGTCGCTTTTTCTGCGGGTAAGCTCTAGGGACTGTGGGGGGCGGCTCAGAAGTTGGCTGGTGAGGTGGCAGCTTAGGTTTGGAAGGGGGGTGTTGCCTTGTTGGAAAACGTGTCACCGCGTGAGGTGGCTGTGGTGTGGGGCGGGCGGCGAGCAGACGTTGGACGAGTTGTAGGTCGTTTTCCATGTTCCCTGATGGGTCGTAGATTGAGAAATGCTCCCTGACTATGCTGGGGAGGATCCTCAATAGAGCATTGAATGTATGGATATCCCGGGCATTTGGTGGTGCCTCAGGATAGGCAGCACTGACGAGGCGCCTAGCCTGGGTGAATGTGTCATCCAGGTTTCCGTCGTAGGTGAGGGCGTCGAGTTGAGAGAGAGCGACAACTCGGCCTATTGATGGCGTGAATGCCTGTCTCACTATTTGTGAGAATTGGTCCCATGACAGTTCTGGGGCGATTTTTGGTGCGACACTAGTGATTATTTTACCCAGGTTAGGTAGTGTGACTGCGATCTTTTCTTTGTCTGAGTCGAACCCTATGTCCAGGAGTGGTTTGACCATGTCCAAATATACGTCTATGTCGCACTGGTCCAGGTTGAACCTCGGCAATTGGATATGTGGTTTGGCTGCCATTGTAAGTTCCCTTTTGCGTTCCTCCATGCGTTACTCGGATCTAGAACCACCGCTTGCCACCAGTGTAATGCTGTGTTTTTAAGGCGACTTCTCGTCTTAAAAACACGAGCACTGGAACAGGGTCCTTTTACTAGACCGGATGTAATGCACTAACAAAGGAAAAGGGCATAAAAAGAGATAGTACACCGAATCACATCTATTGTTTAAATACTACTCATTACAGTGTACATACAACGATATTTAGTACATAGGAGAACAGAGATACAAGATTACACTCAACAGCACAGAATGATCACATATATATTAACACCGTGGCACAGGGGTGTAGCTCGAGGGTGGGCGTGAGAGGCGTCCTGATCTGGTGGTGGTGGTAGTGAGGGTTGGTGTGGGTGGTGAGGGTGGTTGTGCACGTGGTGGTGGTGAGGGCGTGCGGCTGTTAAGGGGGGAGGCGAGTGGGGATGCGGTGTGGTGTGTATAATGAGAATGGTCAAAGGGGAGGGGTGGGTGGGTGTGCAGGTGGTAGGGTGGTGAGTGGTGAGGTCTGCAGAGGTGGTGGCTTTGGGCGGTGGTGGTGATGTGGGCAGTGGGGGTGGTGTGGGTCGGGAGGTGGTGGGTGGACAGGTGGTAGGGAGGTGAGTTGTGAGTTGTGGAGGGGTGGCGGTCTCGGGCAATGGTGGTGGTGTAGGCGGTGGTGGTGGTGTGTCGGGGGGTGGGCTGGTTGTCGGTGAGGTGGAGGGAGGGGGTGAGAAGGAGTAGGAGTAGGAGTCTGGGGGGTAATTCTCAGAAAGGTCGGTAAGGACAGGTGTGCGGGAAGAGGTGCAGGTCGGCAGGGCGCAGGGGTGGTCAGTGTTGGGTGGGTGGAAGGGTTGCACATGGCGATTTTGGCATGTGCGGTGTTGTCCCTGTTGATCGATGATGACTTGGTATGGGTTGGGTACTCGAATAATTTTGAAGGGTCCATTAAATCGGGGGGAGGTTTTGGAGGGGGCGGGCAGGTGTGCAACAACTACGGACTGACCAGGTTTGTATGGGTTGGAGTGATTCGTGTCGGGCGCCAGGTCTTGTTGAGTGTGTAGGTGGTGGAGGCGGCGTTTTAGGTGGTGGAGAGGGTCGGTAGTGGAGGGTGGGGTGGGTGGCTGTAGGTGGTGGCGGAGTGGTAGGAGTAGTGGAGATTCCCCGAAAACTCTTTCATGTGGAGTTATCCCGTCTTCTCGTGGGGATGTGTTTAAACCCCATTGGATAATCTTGACATGGGCAGGCCAGTCCTCGTTCCCTGTTTGGATAATGCGTGTGTGGACCTGGTTCATGAGGGAGCGATGGCTCCTCTCGCAGATGCTGTTACCTTGGGGCCAGTAGGGGGATGAGTGGGAGATGTGGTATCCAAATAATGTTTGCCAGTTCTTCCCAGACCTTGCCAGTAAATTCTGGGGCAATATCTGAGTGCAGTGCTTGGGGAATACCAAAACACGGGAAGACATGGTGGATGAGGTCGTCGGCAACTGATACTGCACTTTGATCTTTGGCGGGGCATGCGATGATAAACTTTGAATACACATCCACGAATGTGATTATGTATTTGTACCCTGCTTTGGGTGTGAGGGGGCTGACGACGTCTAAGGAAAGTAGTTGCCAAGGTTTCTGTGCTGTTAATTTTCCTGAAGGGCCGGGTGTACGGGTGATGTCCTTTCCTAAAGCACAGGCTCAGCAGGATTGTATGATGTTCTTGGCAATGGTGGATGGGTTAGGTGTCCAGTACATGTCGGTAAAGACTTGGAGTTTTTTAGTTCCCAGGTGGATGCCGTTATGGGTGTGGAGGTGTAGCATAGTGTCGTGGGCGGTGGTGGGGCTTAGGACGATGTGTCCGTTGGGATCGAACAAGTGCTCGCCATGTGGGTGGAGTTTAGCGAATGTTGTTCGCTGGGATCCAGGTAGGACATTGTTTGTTGTGTCACATTTGGACTAGGTCTGGCTCTGTTGAGATTGCATTGATTGGTAGACGGGACAGGGCGTCGGCGTTTGTGTGGAGTTTGCCTGGTCGGTATGAGATCTCGAAATCATACTCCTCGAGTGTTTCTCGCCATCGTATGAGTTGTGGGTTGGTGGTGTTTGACTGACGTAACCATTGTAGGAACTGGTGGTCCGTAATGACTATCACATGGGTGCCTGAGATGTAGAAGCGGAAGTAATTGAGGGACCAGATGATTCCCAGGCACCCTCGTTTGGTGGCCGCGTAGTTTCTTTCTGCAGGATTTAGGGTGCGGCTAGCTCAGGCGGTGATATGTTCGCAGCCGTTTTGCACTTGTGGAAGGACAGCCCCTATGGCGATGAGTGATACGTCGGTATACAGGTGGAATGGGAGGTTGTAATCTGGGAAAGCGACGACGGGGGCAGAGGTTAGCTTGGACTTGAGGGTGGTGAATGCAGTTTTTCTTGGTTCGGTCCATACGAACGGCTCGCCTTTTTTTGTTAGGTCTTGTAGGGGTTTGCCGATATCTGCAAATCCTTTGACGAACTGCCTGTAGTATGACATTAGGCCTAGGAAGGCTCTAGTTTCGTGTACGTCACGAGGTAGGGGAATGTCAGCGATCACACGTAGTTTTTCTGGGTCAGGGAAGATGCCTTCAGCGTTAATCAGATGTCCAAGGAAAGAGACTGATCTCTCGGCCAAGACGCACTTTGTCGGTTTCAATTTGAGCCCTGCCTGGTGGATACGGTGGAAAACTTGTTTGAGGCAGTGGAGGTGGTCGGCCCAGGTATGACTGAAAACGATGACGTCGTCCAGGTACGCCAAACAAGTCTCCCAGGTTCGCCCGCTGAGAACTGACTCCATCAGGCGGGAGAATGTGGCAGGGGCATTGCAGAGTCCGAAGGGAAGAACGTTGAATTCATAATGCTTCCCGTTCGATGTTGAGAAGGCGGTTTTGTGTTTGTTGTCAGGGTGTACAGGGACTTGTCAATAGCCTGATTGCAGGTCTAGGGTAGAGAACCAGGTCGACCCATGTAGGGAGTCAAGCGAGTCGTCGATCCTGGGTAGGGGCGTAGCGTCTTTGATAGTGATGTCGTTGACTCTGCGGTAATCGACGCAAAAGCACATAGTCCCATCTTTCTTTCGCACGAGTACAACCGGTGAGGACCATGGGCTAGTGGAGTTGGAGATAATGCTGGCATCGAGCATATCCTGGACCTGCCGGTCTTCTTCTGCCTGTTGTTTTGGATGGTTAGAAGAGGACGGAGGTACCTGAAGGTCTGTTAAGTTTTACCCGAGCTTCGTTGTGGGGTGGAATGGTGATTGAGGAGGCGATAGTGGGAGGAAAAGATGGGGAGGGGTCCAGACGATGTGTAGTGGGGGGTGGTGATGGAGGGGGATGAAGTGAGGCATTGAGTGAGGTTGGGGCAGGTGAGTGTTCGGGGGTTGTGTGTGTCTGCATGGTGTTGGGGGGGGTGTTCTTCTTTTTTTCTTCTACCAGATTTTTTTCTCTTGTTAATTGATGTTTGGTTGGGGCGGGCTGGACTGAAGTGGAGGCGGCGCTGATGGCAGTCAATGGTGGCGTGGAGTTTTTGGAGGAGGTCCAGCCCAAGATATCCATCATATTGATTTCATGTCGAATCGAATATGATGAATGGGTGGTTGGTGGATACTTGTTGGTGAGTGTTGGTTTGAAGGGCCCGTGTTTCCCCACGGATAGGCAGGGGGCCATCCTCCGCGTCGACGAGGTTGGCTGAAGTGGGGAGAAGGGGGCCAAAACCAGAGGTGTGGCGGGAGTAGAAGTGGAAGTAGAGGCACGATCTGGCTGCTCCCGTATCTACCAGCAATCGTGCCTTGACCCCGTTCATCCAAATCTTGTTGTAGACTGGAGGTCTGTAGCTGTGTGAGGTGGCCCCCACCACCGTGGGGAGGTGCAGGGGCGGGCCTAAAAATCCATCTGCTGAGGTTGGGTGTGGTCATTGTGTTCGTCATCGTCCGGTCCCGGGTAGAGTATTGGCGGTGCATTGTCTTCCGGGGCGGCGGCGTCTAAGGAGACTTTCTTGTGCCCCTGGTGAAAGTTTCTGCGCCTGCTTGCCTTGAGCTGTTCTATTATGTCGTGCAGGGGGCAGGTGCGACTGCAGACCGTGAACTCCCAAGGATTAATGGTAATCAGGTTGCCTTGTTCCTTGGGGTTGGGGCTTTTTTTCTGCGGGTAAGCCCTGGGCACAGTAGGAGTCGGCTCTGTAGGTGGCTGGTGAGGTGGCGGCTTAGGTTTGGGTGGATGGTTGTGGTTCGTCGGGAATCTTGTCACTGCGTGGAGTAGTTGTGGTATGGGACGGGCGGTGAGGAGACATCTGACGAGTTGCAGGTCCTGGTCCATGTCCCCTGAGGGATCATAGATCGAGAAGTGCTCCCTGACTGTGCTAGGGAGAATCCTCAGCAGGGCATTAAATGTGTGTATATCTCGGGCATTTGTAGCTGCCTCGGGATAAGCGGCGCTGACAAGGCGCCGAGCCTGGACGAATGTGTCGTCTAGGTTCCCGTCATAGGTGAGGGCGTCGAGTTGAGAGAGGGCGACAACTCTGCCTATTGATGGCGTGAAAGCCTGTCTCATGATTTGTGAGAATTGGTCCCATGTCAGTTCTGGGACGATTTTTGGTGCGACAGTAGCAATCATTTTTCCCAGGTTAGGCAATGTGCCTGCAATTTTTTCTCTGTCCGAGTCGAACCCTATGTCTAGGAGGGGTTTGATCATATCTAAATATACTTCAATGTCACATTGGTCCAGGTTAAATCTCGGCAATTGGATGTGCGGTTTGGCTGCCATTGTGCAAGTTTCCTTTTATCGTTCCCCCGTGCTTTTACTCGGATCCAGAACCACTGCTTGCCACCAGTGTTATGCTGGTGTTTTTAAGGCGACTTCTTGTCCTGAAAACACTAGCGACTGAAGCGGGGTCCTCTTTCTAGACCGAAAGTAAAGCACCAACAAAGGAAAAGGGCATAAAAACCAGGCAGTACACCTTAACACATCTATTACCTTAATTCTAACCGTTACAATACAACACAGAGTGATATTTGAGATACAGGGGAACAGGGACACAGAGTTAACATTCAGCACCGCAAAATATACTTACACTCAGTACACACTACAATGCTCATACAGGGATATCTTGAATTATATATGGTATTGTCTATGTGTCACTTTTAGGCAGGATATACACTGAACTGATCACAAAGGGGATAAACAAGATTGGGAGTCTGTAGGGGAAACATTACTACAAATAAGATAGGGTGCAGATAGCGACACTTGACACAGTCACCTGGTCACGGCGACATTCACACTCAGGCTTTTGACCGGCCCATGCACCCTAGCCTTATGCATTCATAGAAAGTTCTTTTATTGGTGAGACTTGGATAATTACTCTAAGGTTCATTCTCTGTCCTGCCGACACTGATTTTTTGGACTATTGGTAACTGCCCTGTTCTTCACTTAGTCACTGTTCACTGTTCTTTTCCCTGATTTGTTCTCGACACAAGGGGAGTCACTATTTACCTGTATCTTCTGGGTAATGTTCACTCCACGACAAGGGTGTGAGGGTAGAGCCCTTGGGGGACCCGGCCTGCAGAGGGCAAGGGATTACCCGCAGGGGAGTCACTGCCCGGGTCACATCGTCGGTGGGGTGCAGGGAGGCCCTCCCATCTGGGGGCCACGACCTGAGAGGTGGCCCTCGAGTTGGGGCCTCGTCGGTGTGGTGCAGGGAGGCCCTCCTGTCTGGGGGCCTCGACCTGAAAGGTGGCCCTCGGGACGGGGTCCGAACAGCCTGAGTAGTTGGGCCTGTCGTCTCTGGCTCCGTGGAGTGAAGGAGCTGGGATCGCCTTCATCGGGAGCTGGTGGGTCCGGCCTGGGTGTCCTGGGACTGCGGGTGCCTAGGGGTAGAGGCACTGACAGGGCTGGGCTGCGGCAGCTTCTCCTTCGGGACTCAGGCAGGAACAAGGATCTCCCAGGCGTGGGAGGTAGGTCCGATATCGGGCCTTGCCACCACTCTAGTGTCACCTCCGGGGCTATATTCCCAGGTGGTGATGAAGGGCTCCCACAGGGGGAAGAGGCTGGAGAAGGACTCACGTCACTCGTGTCCTCTCTGGTATGTCCTGAGGCCGGAGCCTTAGGTCGCCTTACCCTGGTACGTACGTTGGCTGTGGCCGTGAGCTTACCCGGCGTACAAGGAGCAACTGAAGGGCGTACAAGGCCGCTCCTTCCCCGCCACGTATAGAGACCGTCGGCGCGGTGTTGCTCCCGTAGTAGGGGACAAGCTGGAGTGAGGGGCACAGAGGCCACACTCTCTCCAGTATGTACTGAGGCTACCTTCAGGGGCTTCTCTACCCTGGTACGTGCCACGGCCGGAGCCGGATGCCTACCCGTCTTTCAAAGAGCAACTGAAGGGCGTACAAGGCCGCTCCTTCCCCGCCACATATAGAGACCGTCGGCGCGGTGTTGCTCCTGTAGGGGAGAACAGCAGGAGAGGGATGCACTGGGGCAACTCTCTCTCTGGGGTGTACTAAGGCCGGAGCCTTGGGTCGCCTTACCCTCGTACACTTTATTAGGCCGTAGCCTTGGCCCTCCTGCCCTAGAGGGTGTAACAATTGCCGTCAATACGGTGTTACTTGGGACTGAAGCTAGTTCAGTCCCACCCCTTTTCTGACGACGGTTGTTCTGCCCGCAAGGTAGTTGCCTTTCCCCGGTCACCTGGTGTTGGGGCAGTTGCGGGGAACAAGGGCCCAGGACCGTAGTGTCCTGGTGACCCTCTTGATTGGGGTCACTAACCCCACCGTTGTGTCCTCCTGGGGTGGAGGTGCTGTGGCGGCCTGGTGGCGGGGAAGGGGCGGTGAGGTGGGAGGTCCGGCGGCGGGCACGGCGGGCATTTTAGTCACATTGCTTTCTCTTATATCCGTCATTCTTCTTCCCTCTATTTGTCCATCCATTCTTTTTAACTTGCACACTCATCTCTCCCACAACTCTTTCAATCAGGTCATTACCCTCCCCTCTCAAGATATACTGTAGATACTTCAGCTGACTTTCCATAATTCTTGCTCTCATACTTGATATTCCTATTTCTCCCCTTAAGGTTGCTTGTTGTGTATAGCTTAGGGCTCCTAATATCTTCCTACACACACTGTTCTCTATCCTCTGAAGTCTATCTATCTCCTGCTTTGTGAAATCTACTACACTGGAGCCATACAGTATTGCTGGGAGTGCTACGTTCTTCCAGTTTTTTTTCCCGATTAAAAGTCTCGAACAGCTCCTTGCAACTATTGAGTATGTCATGTTTGCCATTCTTACTGCCTTCTCTATCATTGACTCTTTCTGTTCTTTGAAGAAGTGTCTACTATCATTAATTGTAATTCCTAAATATTTCAGCCTATCACTAATCATTATACCAGCTATCTCCGTTGGTTTATCTTTCATGTTGAATATTATGATATTACTTTTTTGTTTATTTATTTCTAGTCCGCATTCCCTGCCTGTTGTCATCACCTGTTCCACTACTCTTTCTGCATCTTCTACATTGCTTGCCAATGGCATTCCATCATCAGCAAAGAACAGAGATGTTATTTTGAAAGCCTCATCTTTAAAGCCCCTATCTAGTTCTTCTAGTCTCTGAATTATTTTGAAGGTTACTAACTTGAATAAAGTGGTTGAACCTGTACAACCTTGCCTTATACCACTACTTACTGGTATCGTAAGGTCTTCTCCCTCATCCAACTTCACCTTGGTTTAGTCCCCCTTATATAGTTTTGTAATAATATCTATTGCTTTTTCACTTATCTTGTAATCCTTTAGTAACTTTACCATCAAGTCTCTTTTAACACTATCAAAAGCTTTGGCAAAATCAACTGATATAACTATTAAAATTTTTCTATTCCTATATGCCTGTTCTATACAGTACCTCAGAACAAGAATGTTGTTTTCTACTCTACCTCCTGTTGTAAAACCTACTTGAGTATCTTTTCCCCATCCATTTCTCTTTACGTGTTCTTCTATGCTCATTCTCAGTACTGCCATCATTAGTTTGTAACCTGTATTTGTTAGTGCTATAGGCCTGAACTCATGAACTTTAGGCTTCTTAGCTTTAGGTATCATGACTGTATTTGATTCCCTCCAACTTTCTGGTATGTCCGTTGTTTCCAGTGTTTGTTTCATTGTGTCGACTAATGGGCGTAATAATACATTACTTTCTAGGAAAACTTTGTAAAATTCTGGATTTATTCCATCTGGGCCTGCAGCTTTCTTTGTTTTCATTTTTCTTAGACACATTTTCACATTTTCCTCATTTATTATCTCCTCTTCCATTAGGACACATCACTTTTAATTTCTAATGCCATGTCTAAGTGCTCCCTAATTTCTTCTCTACATAGGCCTATATATTCCATGCCTCCATTTTCCTCACCTCCCCTTCTAACTACCTGGCACTGTTTCCCTCTCTCTATCCTCAGTTTAATAGCATCCCTGTCTCTAATATATTCCTGCCTTTTTTCTCCATTCCACTTCTCTCTAATGTTATTTAAGTATTTTCCATATACAGCCCTCCAGTATGTCTCAACTTCTTCTTTTACCCTTTCTCTGTCTAATTTTTTGTTATCTTCATCATATACATTGTCCAATAGACAGGTTCTGTCCTTTTCCTTCTCTCCTTTCAACATCCGTATATATTTCCATGTGTTCCTACCATTGCTTTTATCTTCTTTGACTTCCTTTGCTACCTTTTCTTCATGTATGCACATCTCTTTTACAATTTTTAACTGTACTTTTTTCTTTTGTTCCATGTACAGGTTTCTCCATTTCTCCTGCACTTCTCTATCAACTGCATTCCTACAATTCCTATTTAATCTTCGTCTTTCCTTAATCTCTTTTCTAATTTCTTCTGTGAACCACACTGGTTCTTCTTCCCTTTCTTGTTTCCCTATATTCTTCCTCTTATATTTACCTTTTAGAACACTATTTGCGATATTAACGATCCTCTCTTCCAAATCCTTTATATTTTTCACCTTCTCACTTACAATATTTTCCTCTAATTCATCTCTATATTTCTTCAAAGATTCTCTATCTGATTTGTAGTAGTCTCTGCATATCCAGTCCTTCCTATTATAGGTTTCCTTGCTTGTCTAACCCCAAGTTGAATTTCCATTAAAGTATGATCTGATATATCTATTTGTTCCTGCTCTTCATCTATCTTCATACATATTTATCATTAAATTTATCTGAGACAAGTGCGTAATCTATCACACTTTTCTGGTTGTCCCTTGCCCATGTGTATTCTCAAATCCGGGACTGTTCCTCTGGTGCGCATGCGCGAGTGTATTGGAGAAATGTTAAGAGGTAAAATTTACAAGCTAATAAATTACAGGTAAGAAAATCGGTGTTAAGAATGAATAATGATCGGGACTTCATGTATGTATGGGATCAGTTACAATATCCAACAGTCAAAATAGCATTTATGCAAAGAGAATTGTGAACTATTAACATTTAAGAAGCAAGTCTACCATCGTAACTCATGAAATTGCACAAATTAAAAAGATCATTCATATTGGTTATGAGTTTTCTAAGTAGTGTTTGATTATTCTCAATGATATATGCCATTATTATTTCTCACAGTTCGACAAGGGAGTAAAAATAATCCACAAATATTACATGCATAGTAACTGAGAAAGAGCTGCTTAGACTGAATTCGGTAGCAGACGACGCGCTGAAAGTTCCCCATTGGATATCATAGGCCATACTTTTCAACAAACAGCCACAAAGGACCATCAGACCTGCTGCTGTTTGCTTTCTTTTGTACTCCTTTTTACTCCTTTATACAGCATTTCTCCCCTGTCTGTAAAGCTATAAATACCAGCCTTATCAGCAACGTAAAGGGGCAGTACGAGGTTAGTATATCAAGATGTTTAAGGTGAGAGTGATCAGTATCTTACCCCTGAGTGCCATTTTGTGCATAATTAACCCTAAACAACCTTCAGAATTCGATAAACTAAGGCCACATCCAGTTGGAGCACCATGGCCTACTAGACGCCCAGGCGATATTGCAAATTGCTCTTAACGGTACACAGTTAGGAAAAGGTGCCCATTAGTCTCCAATTTCCTCAACTTTTTACTTAAAGTTCTTAGATTCTCACTAAGTTGATAATCTGAAAACAAAAACAAAAAAAGCCATGAAACACTGATTTTGTTTTGATGTGGAGAAAGGCCCTTGAATTAAATAAGTGGTGTAATCAATGTCTGGCAAATTAATGGTACACAGTTGATTGTTATAAAATTGCTGTCACGTGAGGCATGGATTTCCTCTAAGTAATTTTTTGAAACTTTAAGCAAGACACTCTTCTCCCTCCCCGTTAAAAATAAATTAATTAATAAAGAAATAAAATACTCATAATATCCATAATTAAGCTGAACCAAGGAACACTAGAACTAATTCTTGGGGTTCAGTGCACGAGTCTGCACAACAATTTCAGTGTAATCAGCAGGTCAGACACTGAAGCTTCAATGATAACCAAGCGGGAGTGTCAGGACTCCATATTATAAAAACAAATCATAATAAATAGCATGATGGATAGATAGACAGAAGCACCAAGCCAGGGTGTGAGATAGGTAGTGTATCATCGAAAATCAAGCAAAAGGAAATTAGCTTGCAACTCTTAAAAGTGAAGGAATGCTAGTCGTGCACCAGAAGCTGTACATACACACAGACATACAGTGTTCTAGAAGCTTCCACGACAGTATAGCCCACGTGACACGACCCCTGCTTAACGAGAATATAGGAATCAGAGCTCATAAAGAGGCAAGCCATAGAACCGACAGGTAGTGGAGAGATTGAATAAGAATAGGGGTCCAACTAGACTTAGCTAGTAAATTAAGTCCCTGTGTAATACATACGCTGCTCAACTTAGACTTTCTTTGAAGATAATAAATCAAAATCAACTCCCTGTATTCATTTTTAACCCCTCGTGCTCTTCAGTTACCAAAATAACTTTAACCAAAACTCAAGACTCACCTATTACGAGACTAAAGAGTTACATATATATATATAAATGGTGGCTACAAAGTTCCAACAATAAATGGTGGCAGTAACGATTGACTCTATGCTTACAAACCATCATTACAAAATCAGGCGAAACTGTAACCAAGATCAGCTCCAATTCTACAGCTGATTCTACATTACTACAAATCTACGATCAAGTAACCACATGCGAGTATACAATAAGAAGAACGAGTCTACGAGTCTACAAGTCTACGAGCCTGCGAGTCTACGAGCATACAGTAGCAACGACGAGTTACGAGTGAGGATCAACAAGCTCTACAATTAACTACAAATAACAAGTCTACAAGACAACTCTATAATCTTCTTCACGCAACTTCAAGCAGCAGCAAGAAGAATATAAAACAAAACAAGTAAACGAAATGCAAGAACAAAGCAACAACCAACAGACCACCGCACTTCTCTCTATCCGTCCCCTACCTCCACCAACCTCCACCACTGATGCAGGAGTGCGAGAAGGTCAAAACGACGACAGCAAATACCAAGCCCATATTCACAACTCATCTTACTCATTTTCACTCAATTTACTCGTCGCTACTCATTTACTCACCACAGCTACCAGTGTGGGAAGTCAACGTCACCATGCGTGTTTGCTGAGACGACGCCACGTCAATCAACTCGTGTGACACCACCACTCACACCATTCCCACCACGGTAAAAACTAGTGAGTAGCATAGTTACTTCATTTATACAATACACAGTGACAGATAAAAAACTTCTGCACAAACATATAAAATGTGCTGTATAGTTACAGCTTACGTACACATACCTACTTCAATTATCTGCATAATTCAGTCACTAAATACTTGCACCAACAGTACATATTCTACACTGTATATATTCATTCATTTACTATAGCATTTATTTACTGCCAACGAGTGTTACCATTTATACCTACATAAAATACGTATTTCATACATACAACTAGCCATTATTACACCTACAAGGTAATAAAGAAAATATACTATCACAGTTGCTCTGTGAACAATGAAAAGAACTGTATTAAACATTTATTAATTAAAGCTACCTAGTGGAAACAGATAAATTAAATTACAAGGAAAACCAGGAAAAGAAAAAAAAATGGCCAAGACAAATGACTTTAGCAAGAATGAACATCTTCCACACAATAGTGAAGACAAAGATTTCCACACAGTGCTGGCACATATATTGCCCACGACAGGTACAAGTGAACAATTCAGTGTATATAGTTAATACTGAATATAGTGTATATATATTTTTAATACAAAATAACAAAATATGGGGCAATATAATATAATTTTCAATAATATCTGTGCAATATAAACTAAGCCTTTAAAAAGGGTCCCAAGGGAATTAACCAGCAATTATGCAACCTCGGACAACACCGAAAAAGCGTAGACAAACGAAGAAAAAATATAGAAAATCATTACATTAAAAAAAAAAAAAAAGGAAAGAAATACAGTAAGATCGCTTAACAAACAAATGAAAATAGGTGTAAGTGTTACTACAAATGCCAAAATACCACATAAACTCCTTCTGTAAGTGAAACAAAAAGCAAATTATTGTTCTCCACGAGCCAGTGGCAAGACACATCATCACTATCATCGACCGCAGCATGACTGGATTAGCGATGTCAGGACTGCAGTTACTACAATATTACTGCAAATACTACAATTATGTAACAACAAACGAATGCATTATGTTTCAGTTGCTACAATTATGTAACTACAAACGATATGTAACAATTATGTACAATACAATTATTACGTAACAATACAATTATGTAGCAGTTCATACAATGTTACAGTTATGTATTACTACAATGTTACTACAGTATTACTGCAGTTGCTACAATATTATTGCAATTACTACAATTATGTAACAACAAACAATTGCAATATGTTACATTCTTACAATTATGTAACTACAAACGATATGTAACAATTACAATACAACTATGTACAATACAATTACCGTGTAACAATTCATACAATGTTACTACAATTTTCTATTACCAGAATCATCGCACAAGTTCGGTGAAATATTAGACATTACTAAAGGGATAACTCCATATGTAATGTAATGACCTAGCAGTATTACCATTGCACAATTATATGCGTATGTCTGTTATGCATACACATCTTACAAAACGTCATACAATAACAAATTTAACCAAATTGCATTTGTTCAATTATGTATACAACTTGATTAAAATGTAATATTACTGAATCATCGCAGTATTAACATGAATATTATATCTATACAATATTATAATCTATCTATCTGTTGCCAGGCGCCTCAATCCCGTTTCGGGTGGCCACAAACAAATCGCATCCACGTCGCCCTGTCCCCCGCCATTTCACTGCCCTGCTCCCAACTCACACCCTCCTCTCTCATATACCTCTCCACCTCATCCCTCCATCTCATCCTCGGCCTCCCCCTCCCTCTTCCCCCCTCCACTCCACTCACATACACTCTCTTCGTCAGTCTTTCACCCTCGATCCTCTCCACATGGCCAAGCCACCTCAGTGTATTCCTCCTAACGTTTCCTATCACATCCACATCCACACCACAACGCTCCTTTATATCCTCATTCGTCCGCCTGTCTCTCCATGTGACTCCATAGGCTCCTCTTAAATAACTCATTTCCACTGCTCTCACTCTTGACTTGTGTCCTTCCAACAACGTCCAAGCTTCACTTCCATATGTTAGAGTTGGTATCACAATACTGTCATGTAGTAACTTTTTCACATCCATGCTCACTTCCCTGTTTCTTATCACTGTTTTCAAGGAACCAGCAACCTTTCTTCCCTGCTGTACCCTTTCAAGCACTTCACCCTCCAAACATCCATCCTTACTCATCACACTACCCAAGTACTTAAATGTACTCATTTTCAAATTCCTCACCTTCCAACCTCACTGTACATTCACTGCCTTCACCTCTCTCAAAGACCATCACTTTACTCTTCCTTACATTCACCTTTAGTTCCGTTTTTTACACACTCTCCCAAACTCATCCACCAAGCCTTGCAGCTCCCCTTCGTCTTCACTCAACAACACAGTATCACCTGCAAACAACAGTACAGGGAGTTTCCAAACACTACCCTCTCTCACCAAGGCCACTCCAACATCCACTACCCTACCTTGTATCTCTTTTATTACCCCATCCATGTACAGATTGAACAACAGGATACAGTACCCCATGCCTTGATTTAACATACCTCGATAGACTGGACATCTGACTGAACCAACACTACAAAGCCACCGGACTTCTGTCGGCTATAACGAACGATGTCCATTAAATGGGGCACAATGGGACACAATTCGTCTGTTACATGAAGTACAATGACAAGGATGTGACACAAATGCAATGGACGGAGTTAATGTAAAATGGGTATAGTTTTAATTTTTAGTACTAGAATATACTATTGTGCAATTTATTATCAAACATGTTCTTGAATTCCACCTCAGGAGGGGACCATCGGATATAATGGATTACAGGTTTTATCAGATCAGGCTTCTTCCCTAATCAGTCCATTACAGTGAGGGTTTACTCATAACTTTCTAAGCATCGCTTCTATAAAAGTATCTACCACTCTAATGATGGGGAAGTGTTACTAGTGCAATTATATCTCCTACCCCTGTAACGATAATGGGCTGGTACTGTGAGTGGTTGAAATCTCTTCTCTATGGCAGGTGATGGTGTGGTTGGTGGAAGGGGTCAGGTCCCTCACAGCAGCCTCGTACCCCAGTTCCGCTGCAGACGTGTAGTTGTGCTCGTACATCTGGCAGGCCTCATGGTGTCAAGATGCTATGGAGATGACAAACCAGATACCAGTAACTTATTCTTGTCTTACCAGTCTTTTGATTCCACTACAGGACAAGACCTTCACCGAGGAAGGGTTGAGTCATACCTTGGTCCGTATCTTCCTTAGCTACATAGTTTTGGATGTGGCTGGTTAATATTAATTCGTATGTTATTTATTTGTATGTTGAATGATTTAAATGATACAGAAGAGGATAATATGGAGTAAAAAGGACAAAAATCACCTAGGAAGAGGTATTAGGGAGCTTCCTTAACCGCCAAGAGTACGAGCCCTTGTCACACTGCCTCTATCCATAACTACCCCTTCTCCAGAAAGAAGAAAAAAACGTAGACCCAAATACAATCATCCTAGGTAGTGAAGGAACTGTTTTCGGAATTCCTCAATCATGCTGTGTTACATTAATGTCTACCTTATGTATAAAAAGTCTTCTGTCATAAATAGTAGTTATAATGTACTGTAGACATAGTGAAGGCCATACGGTAGTGCATAACTTGGCCTGATTGAATGAAAGCCACACAGAATGGAAGAGCCAGGATTCAGGGAGCTTAAGTGGGAAGCGAATGGACGTGTGGCCCATTTAGTTAAGCCAAGTTTGGTTAGCATCTCATTCCATCATTTTTTTTTTTTCTTTTGTTCTCTGGGCTTTACCCCAGATGATGATGATGATGAGGAGGAGGAGGAGGAGGAGGACGAGGAGGAGGATGGTGATGATGATGATGTTGATGATGATGATGAGGAGGAAGAGGATGGTGATGATAATGGTGATGATGATGATGATGATGGTGATAATGGTGATGATGATGATGATGATGATGATGATGGCGATAATAATGATGGATAAGTGTTTGAACATTTCCAAAATTGCTCTTGGGTGGATGATATTTGGCCAGTCGTA
Source organism: Coenobita brevimanus (assembly GCF_032717465.1). Taxonomy (NCBI): domain Eukaryota; kingdom Metazoa; phylum Arthropoda; class Malacostraca; order Decapoda; family Coenobitidae; genus Coenobita; species Coenobita brevimanus. The sequence goes on along the minus strand of NC_137020.1, from coordinate 10,377,498 downwards.
ACCCAGCCAGCAAGTCGTTCAATCAATGGCTCATATTCTCGTCAGTTAAGGAAGTTCCAACACCTTTTCTAAAGCGATTTATTTTCCTTTCATGAATTCTTGAACATAGACAATGAGAGTAATGTGAGTGTAAGCGACTGGGGAATGGCTGGGAGAAGGAGGGAGGTGAGAAGACAAGAAGAAATCAGTAGGATGGAAGTTGTGGAAACAATAAAGAAAGTCAAAATGGGGAAAGCCCCAGGAATTGATGGAGTGTGTGGTGAAATGCTGAAGTATGGGGGAGAGATAGTAGTAGAATGGATGTGGAAGATGTGCAGATTGGCCTGGGAGGAAGGTAGAGTCCCGGAGGAATGGAAGTCAGGTATAATTATTCCCTTGCACAAATGGAAAGGGGAAAAAGAAGTGTGTGGTAATCATAGGGGCATTTGTCTTCTTAGTGTAATAGGAAAAGTATACGGTAGGATACTTAATGACAGTGTTAGGGAAATAACAGAGGAATTAGTTGGAGAAGAACAGGGAGCCTTTAAGATGGGAAGAGGTTGTGCAGATAAGATATTCATTCTTAGATCTATAGTGGAAAAGTTTCTAGAGAAGGGAAAGAAGTTTTGTGCGGCCTTCATGGATTTAGAGAAAGCATATGACAGGGTGGATAGACAAGCATTGTGGAAAGTATTAAGAATATATGGAGTAGATGGGAAGTTGCTGAATGCTGTGAAAAGTATGTGTGAGGGCGCTAAGGCTGCAGTGCGTGTGGACAGTGAACTGAGTGAGTTTTTCTGTTTGAAGGTTGGGTTGAAACAGGGATGTGTCATGTCTCCATGGTTGTTCAATCTGTACATGGATGGGGTTATAAAAAAGATACAAGGTAGGGCAGTGGATGTTGGAGTGGCCCTAATGAGAGAGGGCAGTGTTTGGAAACTCCCTGTACTGTTGTTTCCAGATGATACTGTGTTGTTAAGCGAAGATGAAGGGGAGCTGCATGGTTTGGTGGATGAGTTTGGGATAGTGTGTAAGAAACGGAATCTAAAGGTGAATGTAGGGAAGAGTAAAGTGATAGTCTTTGAGAGATGTGAAGTCAGTGAATGTACAATGAGGTTGGATGATGAGGAAATGGAAAATGTAAGTACGTTTAAGTAACTGGGTAGTGTGATGAGTAAGGATGGAAGTTTGGAGGGTGAAGTGCTTAAAAGGGTACAACAAGGAAGAAAGGTTACTAGTTCCTTGAAAGCAGTGATAAGAAACAGGGAAGTGAGCATGGAAGTGAGTTGGTATCACAATACATGACAGTATTGTGATACCAACTCTGACATATGGAAGTGAAGCTTGGACCTTGTTGGAGGGATACAAGTCAAGAGTGACAGCAGTGGAAATGGGTTATTTAAGAGGAGCCTGTGGAGTCACATGGAGAGACAGACTGACAAATAAGGATGTAAAAGAGCGTTGTGGTGTGGATGTGGATGTGATAGGAATCGTTAGGAGAAACACAATGAGGTGGTTTGGCCATGTGGAGAGGATGGAGAGTGAGAGACTGACGAGGAGAGTGTATGTGAGTGAGGTGGAGGGGGAGAGAGGTAGGGGGAGGTCAAGGATGAGATGGGGGGATGGAGTGGAGAGGTATATGAGAGAAGGGGGTGTGAGTTGGGAGCAGGGCAGTGAAAGGGCGGAGGGACAGGGCGACGTGGAGGCGATTTGTTTGTGGCCACCCAGTATGAGATTAAGGCGGCTGTCAATAGATACATAGACAGATTTTGCTTATTACTCCTTACTCTCCTGTTCTGTGTTACATAAGTCCTTCAAATATCGCCATACACTGCACTAGTACCGTACAACAGGATATTACAGTAACCAGACATATCCAAAAACAAATCGCCGAGGAAGAAGTGTAGGAGAGCTGTCTTAACCGTAGTTGCATGAATTTAATAATAGTGAAATATTGTCACACCCGACCACGCTATCATTTTCTTTACGTCTGTCTCTGCTCATTTTTGCCAAGGAATTCAAAATTGGTAGTAAAGCAGACATTTGGATGGCAAAAGTTTATCGGAAAAATTGTTCCTATTCAAAAAGTAGTAAGCGGATAAAGTTGCAGTTTCACTCCATTTCAGATTTTTTTTTTTTTTTTTTTTTTCATCTGTGTGAGATGCAAACTCACCTCGCCACTGTAGGTTTAAGCCATGTGTGGACGTCACACACACACACACACACACACACACACACACACACACACACACAGATAGATAGATAGATAGATAGATAGATAGTTTATTGACCACAGCTTACAATATATTCTCATATACACAATCAGAAAAACATATATGCATATAATTTGTACAAAAGATTATAACAAATTCATCAGGTCTCTTCTCAATGGGAAGACTACCACGCCCCCTCCTGTTCCACCTACCAGTCTCCACCGCCAAGCTATGGCCACACACACGGAATCTTGCCAATATCATACGATGTGGCTCGCTGACCATGTGTTTTGTTTTATATATATCATGTAATACGACGTCAGGATTAATTTCTCTATAAACACGACACCTAGATGCAACTGAGTCTGTAATCATATTGCGAACATTAACAATTAAGGAAGATTTGCCGGAGACTTCATTCTGAATGAACTCCTTAACAATTTTCCCTGTGTGCGTCCTTGCGTCAGTGGTAATTCTGATGGCAAGTGACAGCGGATCGTCATGCGTAACAGATCTCTCTAACCACATTCTATGAAAAAACTTGTGTTGGGACCACTTAATAAAGTCCTGAGGTGTCGGATAGCCCGCCTCAGCATAGCACACAAGGTTGGATGTCGACCTTCTCACTCCCAACAATTGTTTCAATGCCCAGTTGTAAAGTTTAATGACGGGTTTAACGTCACCACCAACCCATGACTCACAACCGTACATTAGGGATGAGATCAAGGCTGCATCAAACACTCTCCAATTACAATAAACGGGACATCATTATTCTTATTTACAAAAGACACATATTTCAAAACATGACATAGCTTGTTTTTTGCATGCAGCTGAACGGCTGAGGACACGGAACCATCACTCGTGAAGGGTGAACCTAAGTACACGTAACTAGAACATTGCTCAATAATCATGTCCCCCACGTAGATCGGCTCCGCGTCCCCATCCTCGCCATTTATCACAAAAAATTTAGTCTTACTACTGTTTATCATCATCCCATAATCTTGACAGTATTGGTATGTTATCTCTAGTTTCCGTATCATGCTATCTCTGCTTGTTGAAAGCAACACAGTATCGTCCATCATGACTAGGATGTGTAACCATTGTAGAAATCCTTCTGGGTGGCATTTCTCCTTCATTACCTTTATCAGTTCATTGACAAAGAGTACAAATAAGAGGCATGAGGTCGGAGATCCTTGCCTAACACCTACTGTAGCAGTCATGACGGCAGCGCCCACAATACTCTCCGTTACCCGGTACATCTCTGCTATTGCTGCTAACATCACCACGCCACAACCTAACCTCTTTAGAACTGAAAACAACTTTCGTCTCGGAACTAAATCATACGCTTTAGAAAAATCTATAAATGTTACAAAAAGTTTTAGTTTCTTTCTCTTTGCAGTATCAATAAGGAGGCGCAAAGTAACTATATGTTCCGTACAACCGCGGTTCTTTTGCGCTCATGCCTGTTCCCTGAAAGGAGTAAACCTTTCACATAACACCATGTCATATAGTTTAGCTATACAATTTATGACACTGATTCCCCTATAATTATTAGGGTCTCCTCTGTTTCCCTTCTTAAAAATAGTGAACATTTTTGCCCTCTTCCATGAGCTAGGATACAAACCAGAGAAAAACACATTGTTAAATAACGTTGTAATAGCAAGTATCCACTGTGCTGGGAGTAGAGTCAACACACCCGGGGGGAGCCCGTCTGGCCCACACGCTTTATCAGGCTTTATTTTCTTTACTTGTTGGTGCACCTGTGCGGGCGAGATGGGCTCATCCAGTACGGGGATAGTGACATCAGTTGTCACCTCATCTACAACCTCACTGTTCACATCCTCTCTGTTCAGCACAGACTCAAAATGGAATTTAAAATCCTCATCACTGGGGCACAAGATTTCATCAGGTCTCACACACACACACACACACACACACACACACACACACACATATATATATTTATATATATATATATATATATATATATATATATATATATATATATATATATATATATAGATAGATAGATAGATAGATGATAGATAGATAGATAATAGATATTTCCTCTCCTCCATCCTTCTTTCCTTCCCTCTTCTTCTTCCTTTCCTTCATTCTTTCCTCGTCCTTCTGCCTACGGGTGACTTTACACTCCCTCTTCTTTCTTTCATCCCTTCATTCTTTCCTCTTCCTTCTGCCTATGGGTGACTCTACACTGAGTGACAAGCCAAATAGTTTCCTGTACACCAGGAAACTATTTACTACTCTGGGTGGTAACCATATAACCAGTATTTTGATGCCTGGTGGTTTAGTGGGTAATTATTGTGCTCCAGTCGGATTGAGCCGGTGAAGGTTTATATCCAAGGGTTGGTTGGGGTTTATTGTTCACGTAATGCCACTCAGGGATGAGTGAGGCTGGTCACTCTCATCTTAAGTGTCAGGACCAACTGCCTAGCCCCGGGCTCCTACGCTCCTCATGGGGCAACGTAGGATTGGATGATGGATGGATGGATGGATTTTTTTTTTTTCATGCACGGAAGAAGGAACCAAAGGCCAGTAGCCCGGAAGATTGTACCCTCCAAGAAAAACCAAACGCAAGGAAACAGACAGCCACATTCAAGATCCGTTCATTTCGATATGCCTGGACACACTGCGTTTGAAGGACTGGAGGCCATAGGCAGTATTAAATACAGACAGAGGAAAACAGCTCCAGAGATGATCTGTTGTTTTCCCTTACTATCCACAAACCTTGATCTACTTCAGTGCTGGTGGTAATTAATTAAAGCTTTTCCAGTCACGTTGGTTAATGTATATACAACCTGTGAACCATAATGACCGGAGGAGCTTAAACGGACTATCACCCACACTGCAATAGATGAGGGTGTGTAGGAAAATTGTCATTAATACATGATGGCCACACATCTTTGAGACATGCAGTGGCGAGGCGGGTTCGAGTCCCACACAGGTGAGGGTGTTTCACGGTGCGATGTTATTCAAAATGTCGCTAATGCATACATGTAACCTGTGCATCACTACTGAATATATACGAACACAAGTACAAAAACACGAGAACTTTCACGTTTTGCCATCAGCGCGTGCCTGTTACTCTTTTATCTTCGCTCCTTCCTCGCCTGTGCAAGAAGACGACGATGGTGGAATAGAATAAAAGAATATTGTATATGTGCTCAATGGGGAGTTGTCTGACGTGTTTAACGACAAATCTTAGTTATATATATTTCTCTTATATTCTTTTCAGGCTAAAAGTTCATTGATTATTGTTTAAAATGGATGTCCAATATTAGCGCCAGAAATTGAACGAAGAGATGTCATAAAATTTAGAATCGGTATTTTGTAGAATTTTAACTACAGCATTTTTCCTTTCAGAAGTGATGAATAAATTTCGGTCAATATTTATTAGAAGCCACGACAGGAAGTCAATCAGTATGAAGTGTTTTCGGTCTCCATCTCATCATTTGCTGACACTTTTCCCCGATAACACTTCCCTCGCAGATTAACTCCTTCCCTTCTAAGGTCATTAATCCTCCTTGGGGGTCATTAATCCTCCCTGGGGTCATTAATCCTCCCTGGGAGTCATTAATCCTCCCTGGGGTCATTAATCCTCCCTGGAGTCATTAATCCTCCCTGGGGTCATTAATCCTCCCTGGGGTCATTAATCCTCCCTGGGGTCATTAATCCTCCCTGGGAGTCGTCAATCCTCCCTGGGGTCATTAATCCTCCCTGGGGTCATTAATCCTCCCTAGGGGTCATTAATCCTCCCTGGGGGTCATTAATCCTCCCTGGGGTCATTAATCCTCCCTGAGGTCATTAATCCTCCCTAGGAGTCATTAATCCTCCCTAGGGGTCATTAACAACTCCAGGGGTCATTTGCGAGGGAAGTGTTATAAAAGAAAAGTGTTGGCAAATAATGAGATAGAAACAGAAAACACGTCAAAACACTTCAAAATACTTTAATTCCAGTCGTGGCTTCTGCAAAATGCTATCCTAAACTTTTACCACTCAGTAATCGTTTCCCTTTCCGAGTTCAAAGCGACCATCATCCGTTCACCTGATGTAATGCTGCCTACTTCTTCCTTTGCCTATATCATTCTTTCTCTGTGTCTGTCCTCCTCTCTTCCTACTGTAATTCCCCCATCCTTCTTGTCACATTTTATTACTCTTTCCTTCTCAGGTGGCTTTGCACTCAGTGACAAACCTAATGGTTTCCTGTAAGCCAGGAAACCATTTACAACGCTGGGTGGTACTCATATAACCAACCCATACATGTTCCCTACGTGTCAATAAGTGGATTGGCGGAGGGTTAGTGTCCCTTCCCATGAAACAACTAACTCAGAGACAAACTGCCACCCCTTACCTAATAATGGCGTCTGGTTATTAATAGATAGACAGAAGAATAACAGGTAATTACAGTAGCTTCGAGAGTTGCCAGACACAGCTTTATGGCACTATTGCCCACCGTGGTGTAAGTACCAACGCATTGGCTAATTCAGATAATTTTTCGCATCTGCAGGGCTGTATAGGGTTATATTAGATTGTACAAATTGTAAATATAGAATTTTCTTGATCATTATCACCATCATCATCATTATTATTATCATTATTATTTATTTGTGGTTGAGAAGATTAGGAGAAATACACAGAGGTAGTTTGGACATGTGGAGAGAATGGAGAATGAACGACTGACTAAGAGGGTGTATGTACAGTTGGCCACAAGATTCCCTGAACACTTCTAGCGACATGTGGAAACCCCATCACGTTTGTTTACTCGAGAGTAGTAGTAGAATTCCATGAATGAAGGGCCGATGATGTGTCGTGACTGCTGATTGGTTGATTGGAAACCAGGGTGAAAAGTTTCCATGTAAAGAATGTTAGAAAATATTTAGTGCCTTGGATAAAGAAAAATAAAATTGTATATAAGTATTCAAGGTAATATATTACTGAGGAATAGTGGTTCAATGCATAGACATGAAATTCATCATAAATAAATTATCACGCAGCGATATAGGAAACAAGGTGAGGAAGCCCAATATCCGGGTAGCTGACAACCCTCAACTACGAGTGATGAAATACTCTTCGAAGCATAACGGATCGAGTACTGTCAAGAATGCGACCTCCCAGTACATTACTCAAATTCTTATTGTCAAAGACAGTAAAGAATAATCGAGTGGCGACGTGTTATTGTAATGAATATTACATTTAAGTAGTAATGATCTGAGTTTCGAGTAAATAACCGGGAATCACCACAGGCTGGCGTGAAAGTCCTGTCCAACATTAAATTCGGTTGCCCTACACAGCCAGCTTCGCATTTGTGTTTAATCCTTTGACTGTTAGTTTTTCCCTTACGTTGAATAAAATCGTATGGTGTTAGCCACAATAATATGCCAACTGATTCTAATAATAGGGAAACGGTTAATACTAGACCGTATTCTAACCTTCCTTATACAGCCTATATATTCTTAATCATAACTGTTTCATCTTTCGTTCCCCCCACCTCACCCTGACCTTCCAACTCTCCTTCCCTCAGCCTCACTCTCACGTATTCTTCCCTTCCTCCACTTCACTCTTACCTTCCATCTCTGCTTCCCTCCACCTCACCCTCACCGTCCATCCTTCCATCCCTTTGCACTCCCACCTTCCAAATTTACTTTCGTCTCTCGCTCAGGCTTTGCCTCCCTCCGCACATTCACCTCCCATCATTTCTTCCCTCCCCCTCACTCTCACCTTCCATCGTTCTCTCTTCGGGTTTATTTCATTTTCCACCTTTCGCTCTCCGTCCTCACTCTCACCTTCCATCTTTCCTTCCCTTCTTTTCACTCTGGTCTTCTATCTTTCCATCTCTTCTGATCGCGATTTCCTTCCATCTCTACCCACTTATCCCTTATGCACACCAAATATATCCGTATATTAGCTCTTTCTCTATACAAAATATATACACACATCTACAGTATTTGTCTGTCCTACCCCTTCATTTATAAATGTCTAGCTGCCTTATTTACGTAGGTTTGGTTTGGTGTGGATACAGCTGAAGCATATTTTTGCGTCGAAGCGAGCGCTAGGGAATGGCCTGCGGTATTCTTATTCTTGTTGTTGGTGTTGTTGTTGGCAGACTCGTCGATACTCTCAAAAAGTGGGATTTAGATGCAAGTTAAAGCAAATGTCCATAGAAGGTAAGTTGTAGCAATTTAAACAAGAATAACTTATTGTTTAAAACGTTTTTGGATTCCTGGTCATCTAAGGTGTTTTGTGTGTGTGTGTGTGTGTGTGTGTGTGTGTGTGTGTGTGTGTGTGTGTTGAAGTTGGCAAATTCGTCGACACTTTCTCAAAAGTGGGATTTTGAAACAATTTAGAGACAACGTGCATAAAACAAGAGATGTGGCGTTTTCAAAATTAAATACTTTTTGTTTAAAAAGTTTTTTGATTCGAGGTCATCTGAGGCCGTAAATTAGTCATTGCGACGCATATGGAAGAGTGTGTCTTCCCTTGTTTATTTACCACCTTCCCCATTCAACTCCAGCATTTATTTTTATTCCCACTCCATCACCTATCCCCCAAGTTTCAAACACCTTGCCTTGCCAATGTCCAACCCAGCCAGAGCAGTGTCCTACGCAACCCCTGCCCGGTCCACACACTCTTGTTACCCTACTCCCAACCATGACTTCCGCTACTACTGTACTACATGGTTATTACACATAATTAGGTTTATGTTCATGACATTTAATGTAATGTTATATGCCATAACTGTGTGTGTGTGTGTGTGTGTGTGTGTGTGTGTGTGTGTGTGTGTGTGTGTGTGTAAGAATGCCACCATACAATGAACGTATTACACGTAGCTTTTGTATGAGTCATTATAATACAAGGTTCAAACTGGTGCGATGCGTGGCATACAAACCCCTCTCACAACCCCCTCTACAGAATATGATGCCAGTTTAGCCTCTACTGTACTGCCATACAAAGCTGGAAGTAGGTTGGTCCACCTTATTCCCCTCCGTCCTCCACCATCTTCGAACCCCCCACCACACTAAGTCCACTGTTCCATATCTTGCCAGTGTGTCAGGGAGAATAGTCTCATTTTCACTCTGTCCACTACCTTTACTAATATAATGTTTTTCGACACCATATAACCGTTCTATTTGTTAAAAACACATGTGGGATTAAGAGATAAAGACATCAATACTGATTAAATGAGTGCAGAAAAATGGCATGTGTAAATTCTGGATGTGTGATATTCCAACTCATCGTCATTCCTTCATGAGCAGAATAGTGGGTGATGAAGGAATGTTATGGTAACATCTTTGAAACCATTACAGTACACCACAGCAAACGATTAGTTACAGAGAAAGTAACGTCTCATTACAAAGAACTTTCGAATTCTCGATGGAGAGTTCACAGTTTCATTGGCTTCATATTATATGAACTCATAATACCTTTACATAAATATTAGATATTTACAAAGTTCACATATTCGTTGCATATATATATATATATATATATATATATATATATATATATATATATATATATATATATATATATATATATATATATATATTTCCATAGATAGATAGACAGACAGATAGAAGATAGGTAAATAGATAGATAAAAACCAAATTTTATATTTATATTTTATCAATTCAGGAGTAGTTAACAACAATTTAAACATGGGTTCGAAAAGTAACATTATGTTGTTATTTAGGTTTCTTTTAGTGAAGCTAGTGAGGCTACACAGGAAAGTGTAAACAAATGGGTAAATTACATTGCAACAAAATGAATCCCATATGACTCAACCCTTTACAAAATTGATCAGTACCGTGTCCAGCCACCATGTTTGTCAATAACATTTTGTAAACGGTCAGGAACAGACGCAACATGATTATATACTAATCCAGGCCTCCTCCTCAACACTTCCCATTCTTGTTGCACATGTTGATGTAGCCGTTCTCTCATCCTCTCTTCCGCTGGCTCCCAAACATTCACAATGTTGGCCCATATATTTTCGATTGGGTTCATGTCACAACCCTTACTAGGCCAGTCCAGAACTTCGATGTTTCTTTGCTCCTGAAACCACCGTGTTACTACCTGGGCAGTGTGGATTGGACACCTATCATGCATGAAGAGGACTCTTTCTGGGAATGGGAGAGCATAGCCCCGGACTTCCTCGAGTATTTCTATGTACTGGTCAGTAGTAAATCGACCATGAATTGGGGTCACCTCTCCCACACCGTGCAACCAAATCCATCCCCATGTATTAGCAGTTATATGTCCACTCCTAGCCTCGTCAAAGATATGTTCCTCGTCATATCTGGTGTTGTTTCGGCGCCAACAATGGATCCTTCCATGTGTTGTGGATGAAAATGTGTTTTCATATATGACTCGTCCCCAGAAATCGAGATCTTCTTGAACATATCGTTGGGCAAACTGAAGCCCGAAATTCGGTGCCTTGCTGTCAGCTTCACCTTCCTTGCTGGGATCCTCTGATGTATTCCTTGCTCATGCAGTCTTCTCCTTACTAATTCCGCCGACATATCAAGCTAGAGATCATCACGAATGGCGACAGCATTGGTGAAGGGGTTTGCTTCAGCAGCATTAACAATCCTCTCATTCTCGGCAGCAGTTGTTTTCCGAGGCATACCTATCCGGTGGTGATCTTTCAAATTTCCCTCCTCTTCCCATCTCCTCAGCCACAAGTAAACAGTTGTCCGGGATATCCCAAGCTCTCTTGCTATTTCCGTAGGGGACATGCCACTCTCTCTCATCCCAACAATCCTTCCTCGTTCGGCGACTTTTTCTTGGTGGTAGTCCATTGTTGTGTTTCCGCTGTGCGGTCTCTGTGCTGACCGACTGTCTTCACACGCACAAAGATATCCGAATACACATTGGTGTTTTAATCCGGTGGTTTCATCGAATCACATTGTGCAACAGGTTTCAGTCAGAGGACTCAAGAAGTCCGGTTCAGGTGCTACAGTCGGAGCACGAATTGCTAAAGCAAAAGCTATTATTCTGGCTAATGCTAGACGGATTTGCCCTGCTGATGGCCAGAAGTCCCAGTTTGAAGAGGTTACTATGCTCCTTATCCTGGCAACAATACTCTCGCTCATTCGTCTGCTTCTCATACCTCCACATCCACGTCCAGTGACGAACCCTGTCGCATTCCCAACACCAGTTTCGTCTAAAGACATTTCATGTCACTATGCTGTCCTTACCTACTACCAACACATAAGCTTATGCAAAATATGATCACCTACGGGCCTATGACCAGGTTTTATCTCAATAATACTTGACCAATAACCACCATATCAGTGTTCAAAACACTTGAGATTCTGAATGAATGATTGACATGTGTTATCATGGTTCTACAGTTATCATGACCAACGTACTGTAACAAAGGGAATAAGGGACTTTTCAACGTGCATCTATCTATCTATCTATCTATCTATATATATATATACAGAGAGAGAGAGAGAGAAACATAGGAATGATGTGAACAGGAGGGACGGACAGAGGGAAGGTGTGAGCGAGGAGAGAAAACTGGAAGGTAAGAGTCAGATGGAAGGAAAGACGGAAGGTGAGAATGAGAAGAAGGGAAAGATGGAGCGTGCATGGGATGGAAGCAAAGGCGGAAGGTGAGAGAGAAGAAAGGGAGTTTGGAAGGTATGAGTGAGAAGAAGGGAAAGTTGGAAAGAGAGAGTGAGAAGAAGGGGAAGATAGAATGTGAGAGTGAGAAGAATGTGAGGATCGAAGGTGAGAGGGAGAGGAAGAAGATGGAAGGTGAGGGCGAGAAGAAGGGGAAGATGGAGGGTGAGAGTGAGGAGGAAGGGGCAGTGGAAGGTGAGAGTGGGCAGAAGCGAAAGATGGAAGGTGAGAGGGAGGAGGAGGGAGAGACAGAAAGAAGCTGGGAGTGAGGATGGGGAAGGAAAGATGGAAAGTGAGAACAAGGTCGAGGGAAGGAAAGATGTAAAGTGAAAGTGCAAATTAAAGAAATCTAAACAGAAGGAGTAGGAGGTAGAATGATATAGCGATACAGAAGGTTCAAAGGCTGTGAAGGATTAAGTAGAAACAGGAATCTGGCTATGTAGGGTGGCAGAATATGCAGTCCGTAATGATGGGATGGGATTGTAACACGACATGTATGATGATTCACATTGTCATCTACGCAAAACTCGGTGGTTTATCACGCATTTATCTTAGTTTTTCCTGGAAAGTTCCAAACGTAGTTCAACGTTATTAATGTTGTTTCTGTAGAGGACAAAAGTATGAAGGACGGAATATTTTCACATTGCATTCATGACCGTACTCGAACCGTTTATCTCCGTGTTTCGAACAGTATTTTAAAACATTTCCTTGAGAGTTGCCGGTTTCACGGATATTAAGTTGGTTCTCCGTTTTCTCAGCATCGGTAGGAGATAAATAGTATGCATTCATGAACCCTACAACCCTCACTAATGAGTCAGTTTGTACATGTTAAATGCATTATTATTTCGTTGTGTTTTAGACACTAAGTACTTTCTATTATCTTCAATAAGGAAACTTTTCACCCTGGTTTCCAATCAACCAATCAGCAGTCACGACACATCATCGGCCCTTCTTTCATGGAATTCTACTACTACCCTCGAGTAAACAAACGTGATGGGGTTTCCACATGTCGCTGGAAGTGTTCAGGGAATCTTGTGGCCAACTGTACGTGAGGTGGAGGGAGGGAGAGGGAGGGGCAGACCGAGGATGAGGTGGAGGGACGGAGTTGAGAGGTATATGAGGGAGGGGAGGATGAGTTGGGGGAAGAGTAGTCAAATGGTGGGTGACAGAGCGAATTCGAGGCGTTTTGTCTGCGGCCATCCTTTGCGGGATTAGGGCGTCGGGCTATAGATAGATAAATAGATTATTTATTTATTTATTATTATTATTATTATTATTATGAAATTATTATTATTATCATTATTATTATTATTATCATTATTATTGTTATTTATTATTATTATTATTTATTATTATTATTATTATTATTATTATCATTATAATAAAGGGGAAAGTAATATTTTCTAATAGAGCAGAAACAGTAAAAAACCTATCTATCTATCTATTGGCAGACGCCTTAATCCCGTAAGGGGTGGCCACAAGCAAATCGCCTCCACTTCGCCCTGTCCTCCGCCATTTCACTGCCCTGCTCCCAACTCATACCCCCCTCTCTCATATACCTCTCCACCCCATCCTTCCATCTCATTTTCGGCCTCCCCCTCCCTCCACCTCACTCACATACACTCTCCTCGTCAGTCTTTCACCCTCCATCCTCGCCACGTGGTCAAACCACCTCAGTGTGTTCCTCCTAATGCTTCCTGTCACATCCACATCCACACCACAACAGTCCTTTCTATCCTCATTCGTCCGCCTGTCTCTCCTTGTGACTTCACAGGCTCCTCTTAAATAACTCATTTCCACTGCTCTCACTCTTGACTTGTGTCCTTCCAACAACGTCCAAGCTTCACTTCCGTACGTTAGAGTTGGTATCACAATAATGTCATGTAGTAACTTTTTCACTTCTATGCTCACTTCCCTGTTTCTTATCACTGCTTTCAAGGAACCCGTAACCTTTCTTCCTTGTTGTACCCTTTCAAGCACTTTACCCTCCAATCTTCCATCCTTACTCATCACACTCCCCAAGTACTGAAACGTACTCACATTTTCCATTTCCTCACCATCCAACCTCACTATACATTCACTGACTTCACCTCTCTCAAAGACCATCACTTTACTCTTCCCTACATTCACCTTTAGATTCCGTTTCTTACACACTCTCCCAAACTCATCTACCAAGCCTTGCAGCTCCCTTTCGTCTTCACTTAACAGCACAGTATCATCTGCAAACAACAGTACAGGGAGTTTCCAAACTCTACCCTTTCTTACTAGAGCCACTCCATCCACTTCCCTACCTTGTATCTCTTTTATTACCCCATCAATGAACGGATTGAACAACCATGGAGACATGATGCATCTCTGTTTCAACCCAACCTTCAAAGAGAAAAATTCACTCAGTTCACCATCCACACGCACTGCAGCCTTAGCACCATCATACATACTCTTCACAGCATTCAACAACTTCCCATCTACTCCATATATTCTTAATACTTTCCACAGTCCTTGTCTATCCACCCTGTCATATGTATTCTTCAAATCCATGAAGGCCGCATACTACTTCTTTCCCTTCTCTAGAAACTTTTCCACTAAAGATCTAAGAATGAATATCTGATCTACACAACCTCTTCCCTTCCTAAGGCCTCTCTGTTCTTCTCCACCTAATTCCTGTCATTTCCCTACCTTTGTCAATAAGTATCCTACCATACAATTTTCCCATTACACTAAGAAGACAAATGCCCCTATGATTACCACACACTTCTTTTTCCTCTTTTCCTTTGTACAAGAGAATAATTATACCTGACTTCCAATCCTCCGGGACTCTACCTTCCTCCCAGGCCAATCTGCACATCTTCCACATCCATTCTACTACTATCTCTCCCCCATGCTTCAGCATTTCACCACACACTCCATCAATTCCTGGGGCTTTCCCCAATTTGACTTTCTTCATTGCTTCCACAACTTCTATCCTACTGATTTCTTCCTGTCTTCTCACTTCCCTCTTTCTCCCAGCCATTCCCCAGCCACTTATACTCGCATTACTTCCATTGTCTATTTTCAACAATTCCTTAAAGTGTTCTCTCCATCTGCTCACTTTTTCTCCCTTCTCCACTAGTAATCTACCATTTTTATCTTTTGCTCCCCTACTAACTTCACTGCCACCCTGTCTTACTCTCTTCACCTCTTTCCAGAACACTTACATTCCCTCCACTTTACACTCAGATTCCTTCCAAATTCCTCATCCACTCTCTTCTTACTCTCTCTTACTAATCTTTTCACCTCTCTCTTCTTCCGCCTCTCAACTTCTTCCACGCCCCTATTTCTCATCCATTCATTGTATGCTTTCTTCTTTTGTGCCACAGCCTGTCTCACCTCTTCATTCCACCATGCTGTTCCTTGCACCCCCTTCCGTCTTGTCTTCACCCCACACACCTGCTATTATTAAATAATATTGTAAAAATTTCCTCACTTCTCAAAATGTTTCTCACCGTCATGGACTCCGAAAAAAAAAAAAAAATAATAATAATAATAATAAACAAATAAATGAGCTTCATGATCCCTTATTGCTTATTGAAAACCATATACAATGAAACGCATGATACAAATTCCTAAAACATCCCCAGCTAGCCCCGTTGAAGCTAATACAGTACCTGAGACTTGGTATACTCTTTTTACTCTAACTTGGCTTAAATTTGCCATCTCTCCACCTTGAATACCGAATGTCAGTAACAGATTAATAATTAATAACAGAGCTATGGAAAAAATGTAGAGCCAAAGCATTGTTTTTTCTTGCCACTAAGTTTTTTTTTTTTTTAATGCAAAGAAGAAAGAACCAAAGGCTACAAGTCAGCAGACTGTTTCCTCCAAGCAAATATTAAAGAAAGATAATAGAGCCAAATTCAAGATCAGTTCATTTCGAGATGCCTGGACACACTGCGTTTAAAAGACTGGAGGCCATAGGCAGTCGGAAATACAGAAAGAGGGAGACAGTTCCAGAGTTGACCTGTTGCATAAGTGAAGGACTTGGAGTAACTGTTAACTCTGGCATTAGAGAGCTGAATAGGAAAGGGATGAGAATATGCTGTTAGACGGCTGCTACACGCCCGTGGAATAAACTGTAAAAGACGAAAATTTGGGCCAAGTTAAGGTGAAAAGAGTATAGTTGACAAGATTACACTCATAATGGCATTGCATGAGTTGGAAAAAAAAAAATCGAACCACCACTGTTCAAAGTTTTGCACACAAGTCAAGGCCGTCACTAGTGCTATTAACACACACCGACAAATTACTATTATTGTTTCATTTTCATTGGAGCAGTTGAAAAATGTCTATCTATCTACTTATAGTCAGATGCCATAATCCCGTAAGGGGTGGCCGTTTGTCTTTGAGTTAATTGTTTTACGGGAAGGGGCACTAACCCTCCACCAACCCACTTGTTGGCCCGTAGGGGACACGTATGGGTTGGTTATATGCTTACCTTCCAGCGCTGTAAATAGTTTCCTGGATTACAGGAAACCATCAGGCTTGTCACTCAGTGTCAGGCCACCTGGAAAGGAAAGAAGAGTAATAAAAAGTGACAGGAAAGATGGGAGTAATAGGAAGAGAGGAGGACAGACACAGAAAAAGAATGATAAAGGTGAAGGAAGAAGTAGGCAGCACTACATCAAGTGAGTGGATGATTGTGAGAAATAGGAAGAGAACACGACAGACGCAGAATAAGAATGATAAAGGTGAAGGAAGAAGTAGGCAGCACTACATCAAGTGAGTGGCTGATGGTGAGAAAGAGGAAGAGAAGAGGGCAAAGACAGAAAAAGAATGATAAAGTGAAGGAAGAAGTAGGCAGCACTACATCAAGTGAATGGATGATGGTGAGAATTAGGAAGAGATGAGGGCAGAGGCAGAAAAAAAAAAACAAGCAAAATATACAACTGTTCAATACTATGGCCGTAATGCTACGTGTTATAGGGTCGGCTTCCCGTCCCTCTAATGCCTAGTGTGTAGCTGGGTTCCCTTTTCTAGACCGGAGCTTAGACAAATAAGAGTGAGGCAGGACACAAAAACTCAAGGCAACAACCTTACACGCGTATTGCTAAATTCTACAATTGGAACGGGTAGATGTCACAAGAGTAATTATACTGAACAATTATAAACCTTAGGCCTAGATTGTGGGTGTTAGTATCACGCAGGATACTACTCGGGACAAGATCTGGTAAAATGTTTAGCACAATAATCAGGAGTCCTAGGGCAGTGGGGCCAAATACTATGACTTAGGGGAAGTCCAGGTTTTATCTATCGGGTGGAGTTCTGTTTACTAGGGCCTTGGCACCGTTTTCACTGTTGGCAGTCTAACTTGTTTGTCCATCGTGTCGTTAACTATTGTTCTTGCACTAGAGCCTTCGTATGATCTTAGTGTGAGTCTATATTACTAGATGGTAGCGTGTTCACTCAGACAGATATTCCACTGTCCTGCCGTATTCATTGTCTCACTGTTACTTTATTTATTCCACCTTTCTTTTACACGATCACTGATGCCTTTAATTCTCTGACTTCGCGTATTCTGATAATTCTCTGTTCTGCCCTTTCTTCACTGTATCACTTTCACTGTGCTTTCACTGTCATTCACTTTCGGGGCTGGGTGTAATGGCGGTCAGGTACAAGGGTTGCGGGAACAACTCAGCCTAACTACTGACGGGGCTGAGTTCCCCCGGGGGCCTCCATATTCAGGGGCCACGGGATCGCGCTAGAGGCGTCCTTTCTCGTCCGGGGCTGCTGGTGGTGAAGGGTCCCGCGCTCTCAGGGCTCGGGGAAGGAGTCTGGACCTCTGGGCTGGGACTGAACAGCTGCCTGAACCTCTCGCTCAGGCGCCTGATGGAGGACGAGGGTCTCCGGCATCAGTGTGTAGGGATGACCAGCCTGGGGGTCCTGCGGGTGGTCTGGAGGTCCCATGGCCTGCGATCTCCAGTGGTCGGGGACGCTGTCAGGAGTGGGCTGCGGCATCAGCCTCCATTGGGGTCCGTCAGGCGAATCCTCTCAGGAACTGGCTGCAATGAGAAGAGCCTGGTGGTGGTTACGGGGCCTCTTCAGTAGTCCTTCAGGCTGGGGCCTCCCTCTGGGTCGTAGTCTCGTGTAGGGGAGTCAGTACCTGATGAAGGAGCTGCTACCAGCTGTCTCCTGCTGTAGGGCCCGGCTACTGGCCGTGGCTTTCTAGGGGTGTGGCTACTGGCCGTCGCAAAGACCCGGCTACTGGCCATGGCCGGGGGATGGGAGCGGCTACAGACCGATTCGAGATCACCTTCGGAGCAGCTCCTGGCCGTCTCCTGATGAAGGTGATAGCGGCTACCGGCCATCTCCTGGTTACCTCCAGAGCAGCCACCAGCCGTCTCCTGCAGGAGGGTCGAGCAGCTACAGGCCGTCTCTGTTAGGGCATCTTTGGAGTGGCTACCGGCTGTCTCCTGACGAAGGCGGGAGCGGTTACCGGCCGTCTCCTTATTACCTCCAGAGCGGCTACTGGCTGTCTCTGTAGGAGGGTCGAGCAGCTACAGGCCGCCTCTTTAAGGGCACCTTCAGAGCAGCTTCTGGCCGTCTTCTGACGAAGACAGGAGCGGCTACTGGCTGTCTCCTTATTACATCCAGAGCGGCTGCAGGCCGTCTCCTGTAGGAAGGTTGAGCTGCTGCCGGCCGCCTCAGGGGTACTGATCGGAGCTAGAGGAACAGCCCCACCCTGTGGTTGTCGGTGGTCAGCTCGCCCAGAAAGTAGTCACGCTTTCCTGCTGTGGCAGCAACGAGTGAGCTCCGGGTCATAAGGGCGCTCGGCCCGGGTGGACTTATGTCCCTGTCGCCCGGAGTCAGGTCGTGCTCTATTTGCTCCTCCGTAGGTTCCTTCTGCGGGTGTTGGGCTATCCTCCGTGAGACTATATTGCATTTTACCACTATCTTCCAGGAAAAAGTCATGCTCCTGTGACTGGAGGTTGTAAACTTTTGTGTCGTAGGTGTGGTAGACTGGCTGCAGGTGTTGGAGGAGGACATGCCAGGCTGTGGTGGCGGGATTTTCATCTAGCTGAGCGTCACAGGTGATGAAGAGGGTGGATGAGTTTGTGGAGGAGCGGAGGAGTCGTCGGAGGTGGAGGGGTCCATAGACTCGGTGTTTACGGCCGAAGGGCGCCACCCATATGGCTCAGCGAATCCTCGTGGTGGCAGGTGTTATCTTCTGTCGAGGGGTGTGCTGAATGTTGGAGATGGACGTTGAGTGTGGGGTTTTATGCTGGAGTGATGCGGTGCGAAGTCTCTGGGGAGTGTAGGTGGCTGGGATTTGGGTCTGGTGTAGCATGAATGTGAGATGATTTAGGGAAGAAGGTGGAGTGTGATTTTGCGGTGAGGTGGGTGGTGTGGGCGTGTTGGTGTATTGGGCAGGTGGGCGTGAGAGGCGGCCAGAGTATGTGATGGTTGTTTTAAGGGTGGGTGTGGGTGGTGATGTGTGTGTGCGGTATTGGTGTGTGTGTGAGGTGCGCGGGGTGTGCGGGGGCAGATGGAAGGCAGTAGAGGTGGGGGTGGCATGGGGCATTGGGTGGGGTGTAGGCCTAGTGGGTGGTAGTGTAGTGGATGCGTGGGCAGCGCAGGTGGGATCTGGTGTGGGGGATGGGGCAGGTGGGGTGATTTGGGGCCAGGGGTGGGCGATGGTTGGAGCAGGAGTGTTGTGGTTGGAGGAGGTGCGGGCATGTGGGTGGGGCACCTGGTGCTGGGCGTGGGGGATGAGGTGGTTGGTGGCGAGGAGGTGGGGGAGAGTTCCAGACTTGGTGAACTTCAGGTGAGGTGTGAGGCAGCATGGTGGGGGGTGAGGTGGAGGCTGCGGGGGAGGGGGAGGGAGAGAGAGATGGTGAGGGGGAGATGTAGCAGTCATAGGAGGTAGAGGGGAGCGGAGCGGGGGTAGTGGGTGGGGCGGGGCACGGGGCAGGGGCGGGGACGTGGGAGCATGAAATGGGT
Source organism: Coenobita brevimanus (assembly GCF_032717465.1). Lineage (NCBI taxonomy): Eukaryota > Metazoa > Arthropoda > Malacostraca > Decapoda > Coenobitidae > Coenobita > Coenobita brevimanus. The sequence continues at coordinate 10,357,684 of NC_137020.1, read as the reverse complement.
GTACTTGACGGTTTCTGAGAGTACGAGGGGTGCCATGATATTCAACCGTCACTTGGTAGGGATTAGGGAAGCAAATGATGGTATGGGGTCCCGTGAACCATGGTGTGAGCTTGTGGGGGATGGGGAGCTGCGCTATCATGACAGTGTCGTCCAGTTTGTAGGGGCTGGAGGCAGTGTTGGGGCGAAGGTCCAGGTTGTTCTGAAGGTGAGGTAGCCGCTGCTTGAAGTGGTGAAGTGGGTCAGATGTGGGAGAAGAGGTAGGGGGCTGTAAGTGTTGTCATCGCAGGGGTAGGAGGAGAGGTGTTTCCCCAAACACTGGCTCGTACGGTGAAATTCCGTCCTCTCGGGGATGGGAGTTTATGCCCCATTGCATGATTTTCACATGGGCGAGCCAGTCGTCATCTTTGGTGGCTTCTATCCGGGTATGGAGTTGATTCATTAACCCGCCCCGTCCCGACCACTTTTTGACCACTGGTACCCCCCAATCCCGACCATTTTTCGACCCTTTTTTTTTTTTTTTGCTAAAACTTTTGCTTTTGGTGAGAAACATCGAAAATTCATAGAGAAATCGCTCACCTGAGGTTTAAAATACTCATTACAGGTAGGAGAGCCTCCTTACCTTACTGGGTTTTCTATCAGGCTGGCACCAAAGAAACGAGTTCTATGGGAGGATAACTATTTCACACCACTCATAAACGGTATTTATTTATTTACTGTTACGAATTTATATGTAGTACAAGAGTATATTGGTTTTCAAGCAGTAATATAGGCATTATAAGCATTGTTTCACTCACTAATACCTGACCTTTTTTTGCCACATTACCTGATCATCATTTCTAACTGTTTCTGCCTCTAATGCTATGTAAAGTTTGTCCTCCACATTGTCATTGATTGGGGAATCACTCTGGCCCTGAATTTCGTACTGTGGCATGACATGGCTATACTGGCCAGGTCACTGATAACAGGTGAATTGCTGAGAAAAGGGCATGCAGGGGGGGGAGGAGGTCATGCTGGGTAAGGCATTGTCTCTGCCTGGCATCTTGTTGAGGAAGGTGTCCCGTGTATACGTACCAAAAATGACTCATGAAAATTGAAAATTGTGGAAATTATGAACCTTGCAATTGCAGGACGTTGAAGTACGTCCTCGGGATTAGCTGTGACAAAACGTGAGGACGTGGAAGTACGTCCTCGGGACGGCACGGGTTAACGTACTATGGCTTCGTTCGCAGATGGCGTTCCCTTGTGGCCAGTAAGGGAACGAATGAGAGATGTTGTAGCCAAAGATGTGGGCTAGCTCCTCCCAGATTTTGCTGGTGAACTCTGGTGCATTATCGGAGTGGATTGCCTGTGGGATACCAAAGTATAGAAAAACGTGCCGAATCAGGGTGTCAACCACTGCAACAGCATGGTGTTCTTTTGCTGGACAGGCTATGATGAATTTTGAATACGTATCAGCGAACGTGATAATGTACCGATAGCCTGATTTCAGGGGTAGAGGTCCCACTATGTCAATCGCCAATAACTGCCAAGGTTTGTGGGTGGGAATATGCCCTGATGGACCAGCAGTGCGGGTGATGTGCTTACCCAAGGCACACGCTTGGCAAGATTGGATAATCTCCTTGGCTAGGGTGGAGGAATTGAGTGCCCAGTAGGTGACGTTAAAGACCTGCAGGAGTTTTTTTTTGTACCCAGGTGAATTCCGTTATTCACATGCAAGTGCCAGAGGGTGTCAGGGGCTAGGATGATATGCCTGGATGGAGTGAGCATGTGGTCACTCTGGTGATATAGCTTTTTGAAAAGATGATGGGGAATCCACGGGAGTCATTCCTTACGATGCCATTATTGGAGGAGATCTGGCTCCGGCTGGATGGCATTGATGGGGAGTCGGGAGAGAGCATCTGTGTTGGTGTGGAGTTTGCCAGGGCGGTATGAGATTTTATAGCTGAATTCCTCCAGTGTCTCACGCCATCTGATAAGTTGGGCATTGTGGGTGTCAGACTACCGCAGCCATTGGAGGGACTGATGATCAGGACTGATGGTAACCTGGGTCCCTGATAGGTATGCCTAGAAATACTCTAGGGCCCAACTGATGTCTAGGCACTCCCTCTTCGTGGTGGTGTAATTTTTTTCTGCTTGGTTAAGGGTACGGCTGGTGCAGGCGATGACGTGCTCATGGCCCTCTTGGACTTGGGCCACCACGGCACCAATCGTAATCAAGGAGACATCGGTGTAGAGTCAGAATGGGAGGGCATAGTCAGGAAAGGCCATGACCGGGGCGGAAACGAGTTTGTCCTTAAGTTGTTGGAAGGCGGCTTGTCTCTCGTCCATCCAGACGAATGGTTCTCCCTTCCAGGTCAGGTCGTGGAGTGGCTTAGCGATGTAAGCGAACCCCTTCACGAAACGTCCGTAATAGGACGTCAGGCCGAGGAAGGCCTGAATTCCATGAACGTCTTGTGGTGGGGGTATGTCCGCGATGGTGTGAAGCTTGTCTGGGTCAGGAGATATGCTAGCCTGGGAGATGACATGTCCCAGGAATGAGACTGTTCTGGTGGCCAGGACACACTTGGAGGGCTGGAGTTTGAAGCCTGCTTGTCGGATTCAGGTGAAGACCCGGCGAAGGTGCTGAAGGTGGTCAGCCCAGGTCTTGCTAAAAATGATGACGTCATCTAAGTAGGCTAGGCAGATCTCCCATGTGAGGCCACTGAGGTCAGATTCCATTAGTCTTGAGAAGGTGGTGGGGGCGTTACAGAGGCCGAAGGGTAGAACATTAAATTCATAAGGTTTCCCATTGCTGGTTGAGAAAGCAGTCTTGCCTCTGTCTTCTGGTCGCACCGGGACCTGTCAATACTCTGACTGGAGGTCGAGGGTGGAGAACCAGGAGGAGCCATACAGGGAATCTAGGGAGTCGTCTATGCGCAGGAGTGTAGTAGCATCCTTGGTGGTTACATCATTAAGCCAGCAGTAATCTACACAGAACTGCATCGCGCCATCCTTCTTCTTCACAAGGATGATGGGGGAGGACCAGGGGCTGGTGGAGGGGGAGACGACTCCAGCCTCAGTCATCTCTTGAACCTGATGATCCTCCTTTTCCTGCTGTTTGAGGTTCTTCCGCTGGGATGGCTACCAGATCGGTGGGCCATTCATGTGGATCTTGTGAGCCAGGTAAGTGGTATGTCCAGTATTGGTGGGTCGTGCCACAAAAAGGTCCTGGAAATCCAGGAGAAGGCGGCAGAGGGTGTCTGATTGGTGGGTGGAGAGATGGTCGGGAATAGGGGGCACAGGGGTGGGGGAGCTGGAGAGGGAGGGGGTGCAGGGCTCAGCTTCCGCCATCTCTCCGATTATGAGCCCTTTAGGGAGGGTGAGGGGCAAGGGGGCAAGGTTGGCAATTCGGACTGCCGTGTGATGAGCAGGAAGGAAGGTTGGCGGCAGAAGGCAGGCCGAGAGGATTCCTGGTGGCAGATGTGGGGCTAATTGGACAGATGTACCTGAGGGCCGGTTGAGGGGAACCCAGGCTTCGTGGTGGTGGGGAATGGTGACAGCGGAGGAAATTGTCACGGGGAACGAGAGAGGGGGGGAGGGGGAAGGGAAGAGGGGGGGTATGGAGTCTTCCGGCCGGGGCCATGGCATGCAGGTGCAAATGGCCCTAGGGGAAGAGGGGGTGATTTCTGGAACTGGAGCTGTCTGTTGCAGCAGTCAATGGTGGCTCCTAACTTCTGTAGCAGGTCCAGCCCCAGATATCCATCATTATTGCGGCAGAAAGAGTCGAACACAATGAACTTGTGGTGTGTCGATGCCGGTTGATGGGTGTCGACAATTGGTCCCTGATATCATGCAGTGGGCACCTGGAGCTGCAAGCGGAGAACTCTCAGGGATTCACCAGAATGAGGTTGGGGTTCTTATTGTGACTGGGGCACTGGTGGGTGGGGTGCGCCCTAGGCAGGCTGGATGCTGGGGTGGGGCTGGTGTGGGTCATAGGTGGACGTGGCTTGACTAGAGGAGCAGGGATGTTCGTGGGGAACTTTTTCACCAAGTTGATTTGCAGGGGTGTGGGGTGGGAGATCAGGAGGCGGCGTATGAGTTGGATATCCTCATCCATGTCTTCGGTAGGGTAATGGATTGTAAAATGCTCCTTGTCCATGCTGGGAAGCACTCTGAGGAAAGTATTGAAAATGTGTTGCTCCCAATTTCATCATCTGCCTCCTCTGTCTGAGGAGTATGTGTGGAGTGACGCGTATGGATCGAGTGCGAAATGATGAAGTGCGAAGGAGAACTGGAGTTGTTCGGGAGATGGCTGGTAGAGTTGAGCAGAGGGTGTTGCAATGGTTTGGGCATATGGAGAGAATGGATAATGAGCAATTGGTGAAAAAGATAACTAGATCTGATGTGAGAGGTGTAAGGCTGAGAGGAAGACCACGAATAGGATGGATGGACAGTGTGAAGAGAGCGCTGGATGCGAGAGGGATGTCTGTTGAGCAAGGAAGAGTGGCTGTGCGTGACAGAAATAAATGGAGAGAAATTGTGAATGAATAAGTGATGACGCAGCCCTGAGGGGATATTCTCCCACATTTGGTCTGATCAGCTAGTCAGGTCAGGTGCGGGTAAGGGGATGGGTCTATTATGATATGGCAGGGGTAAACCAGTTCTGCTGTCGGGCCCTGCTGCAGATGTCACTGATTGCATTGCGCAGTTGACCCTTGTGCGGTGTGGTGCTGTGAGGATCTGTCCGTTCTCCCCTTTGGGGCTAAGATGCGAATGAATGTGTTTGAATGGATGAGTAAATGGAGAGTGAGTCGTCCTGTCTCGGCTACCTCCCTTTCCTTGGGGGAAGCAGCCTAGGTATATAGATATAGATAGATAGATAGCCTCCGCGTAGGCAGCAGTGACCAGGCATCTGGCCTGGATTAGAGTGTCATCCAAATTGCCATCAAAAGTTAGGCTATCCAATTAGGATAGCGCCACCACTTTACCTAGTGATGGGGTGATGGCCTGAATCATAAGTTTCGTGAAATTCTGCCAGGTGAGCCCCAGGACGATCTTGGGTGCGATGTTAGCTGCTGCATTACCCAGTAACAGGAGTGTAACCGCGATTTTTTGTTTGTCATCTTTGAACCTGATGTCTAGCAAAGGTTTAATAATTGTCAGGCATGTTTGAACATCATACTGTTCGGGGTCGAATTTAAGCAATTGCACATGGAGTTTGGTTGCGATTTTGGGGTATTTCCTGATTACCTCTCTCGTATGCCCGGGTCAAGAACCACCGCTGTCCAACAGTGTAATGCTAGGTGTTTTAGGGTCGGCTTCCTGTCCCTCTAATGCCTAGTGTGTAGCTGGGTTCCCTTTTCTAGACCGGAGCTTAGACAAATAAGACAGAGGCAGGACACAAAAACTCAAGGCAACAACCTTTCATGTGTATTGCTAAATTCTACAATTGGAACAGGTAGATGTCACAAGAGTAATTAAAATGAACAATTATAAACCTTAGGCCTAGATTATGTCACACAGGATACTACTCGGGACAAGATCGGATAAAGTGAATAGCACAATAATCAGGAGTCCTGGGGCAGTGGGGCCAAATACTATGACTTAGGGGAACTCTAGGTTTTATCTATTGGGTGGAGTTCTGTTTACTAGGGCCGTGGAACTGTTTTCACTGCTGGCAGTCTAACTTGTTTGTCTGTCGTGTCGTTAATTATCGTTTTTGCACTGGAGCCTCCGTATGAACTTACTGTGAGGCTATATCACTAGATGGTAGTGTGTTCACTCAGACAGACACATAATCCACTGCCCTGCTGTATTCATTGTCTCACTGTTACTGTATTTTTTCCACCTTTCTTGTACACTAACACTGATGCCTTTAATTCTCTGACTTCCCGTATTCTGATAATTCACTCTTCTGCCCTTGCTTCACTGTATCACTTTCACTGTGCTTTCACTGTCACTCACTTTCGGGGCTGGGTGTAATGGCGGTCAGGCACAAGGGCTGCAGGAACAACTCAGCCAAATGACTAATGGGGCTGAGTTCCCCCAGCGGCCTCTGTATTCAAGGGAAATGGAATCACACATAGGGGTGTCCTCTCTCATCCAGGGCTGCTGGTAGCGAAGGGTCCCGTGCTCTTGGGGCTCGGGGCGGGAGTCTGGCCCTCTGGGCTGGGGCCGAACAGCTGCCTGAACCTCTCGCTCAGGCGCCTGACGGAGGATGAGGGTCTCTGGCATCAGAGTGTAGGGATGTCCCACCCGGGGGTCCTGGGGGCAGTCTGGAGGTCCCTTGGGCTGTGGTCTCCGGTGGTAAGGGACGCCGTCAGGAGTGGGCTGCGGCATCAGTCTCCATCAGGGTCCGTCAGATGAGTCCTCTCAGGAACTGGCTGCAGTGAGAAGAGCCCGGTGGTGGTTACGGGGCCTCTCCAGTAGTCCTCCAGGCTGGGGCCTCCCTCTGGGTCGTAATCTCATGTAGGGGAGTCAGCACCTGATGGAGGAGCAGCTGCCGGCCGTCTCCTGCCATAGGGCCCGGCTACTGGCCGTGGCCTTCTAGGGGCATGGCTACCGGCCATCACAAAGGCCCAGCTACAGGCCATGGCCAGGGGAAGGGAGCGGCTGCAGGCTGACTCAAGGGCACCTTCAGAGCAGCTACTGGCTGTCTCCTGACGAAGGCGGGAGCGGCTACTGGCCGTCTCCTGGTTACCTCCAGAACGGCTACCAACCATCTCCTGCAGGAGAGTCAAGCGGCTACAGGCCATCTCTGTTAGGGCACCTTTGGAGCAGCTACCGGCCGTCTCCTGACGAAGGTGGGAGCAGCTACCGACCATCTCCTTATTACATCCATAGCAGCTGCAGGCCGTCTCCTGTAGGAGGGTTGAGCAACTACTGGCTGTCTCAGGGGTGCTGACTGGAGCTAAAGTAATAGCCCCCACCCCGTGGTTGTCAGTGGTCGGCTCACCTGGAAGGTAGTCTCGCTTTCCTGCTGTGGTGGCGGCAGGCGAGCTCTGGGTCATAGGGGCGCGCAGCCTGGGTGGACTTATGTCCCTGTCACCTGGAGTTAGGTCGTGCTCTATTTTCCCCTCCATAGGGTCCTTTTGGGGGTGTTGAGCTGTCCTCTGTGAGACTATACTGCATTTTAATGGCAAAACTTTCATTCATATCTAAAAATAATGCAGCTACAAAGAATTATGATTTTGCCCCCCCCCCCCGTAGGGTAATGAAGGGTAATGTGGGGTTATTTTACTGTCTACTTAAGGCTGTGCAGTATCTAGTGTAGTAGTTTTGGCCATACTGCATTGAAAATAAAAATTACTTTGTTATTCTTGCCAATCTTTTCTCTACCTATTTTTTCCTCTCCTCCTTTTCCCTGTTCGTCAACTTTTTCTCAGCTTACCTTTTCCCCTTCCCTTTTCCCTATGACACGCCACCCTCCCCCATGCACTCCCTCACAGACAAAGACTCACTTGATTGGAAGAGCAGAGTGACTCAATGGGGACAGCAGACTCACATGACGGGGACGACAGACTCACATGAGAGGGACAGCAGACTCAATGGAGACAGCAGACTTACTTGATGGAGACAGTAGACTCACTTAATGGAGACAGCAGACTGACTTGATGGGGACAGCAGAATGACTTAATGGGGACAGCGCCTTTTTTTTTTTTTTTTTTTTTTTAATGCAAGGAAGAAGGAACAAAAGGCTGAGCTCAGATGAATGTTCCTTCCAAGAAAAAAAAAAAAAAATACAAAAGAGAGCCAAATTCAAGATCCATTCATTTCGAAATGCCTGAACACACAGCGTTTCAAAGACTGGAGATCATAGGAAGTAGGAAATACAGAGAGAGGGAGACAGTTTCAGAGTTGACCTGCTGCATAAATGAAGGACCGGGAGTAACGGTTAACTCTTGCATTAGAAAGCTGGACAGCAAAGGGATGAGAGTTTGTTGCTAGATGGGTGCTAAGCACCTGCTGTAGAGGTGGAGGGATGCAAGCAGACAGTTCAGAGGAGCAGTGACCATTGAAGTAGTGATAGAAAAGTGATAAAGATGCAACAGTGTGATGAAGAGACAGAGGTTGAAGGGAGCCAGTAAGAGGAGGAGAGTTGATGAGACGAATTGCCTTTGACTCCACCCTATTGAGAAGAGCTGTATGTGGGGAGCCTCGCCACGCATGAGAGTTGTACTCAAAACAGGGGCGAATAAAACCCGTGTATAGAGTCAACAACTGCAGAAGTAAAGAAGGCACAGATTCGGCTTAGCACACCTAATCTCTTGGAAGCAGATTTTACAAGAGATGCAATATGATCTTTCCAAGATAAGTCCTGTGTGAATGAAACCCCAAGCATGTTCAAGGATGATGCAGGATTGAGCTGGATATTATTAAACATTAGTGGGTACTCCTGTGGAAGATTTTGATGTGTTGATAGGTGTAAAAACTAAGTTCTTTTTGCACTAAAAACAACAAGAATATTTTTACCCTTGTCAGTGATATGAGCCAAGTCAGACATAAGGTGTGCCATAGCCTCATCCCTTGTTTGTTGAAGTAACTGCTAAGATGGACATTGCGGGAACCAAATGGAAAGGCAAAGGGCAGAATCATCAGCGTATGAGTGCATAGGGTTATATGTACAGCATAGATGATCACTGATGAATAAAAGGAAGAGAGTTGGTGATAGGACAGAGCCCTGAGGAACACCATTGTTGATAGATCTACGAGAAGAACGATGGCCGTCTACAATAGCACCTATAGAACGACCAGAAAGGGAGCTATAGATGAAGGCACAGATAGGAGGATAGAAACCATAGGAGGGCAGTTTAGAAATTACAGATTTATGCCAGACTCGATCGAAAGCCATAGAGATGTCAAGTGCAATGGCAAAGCTTTCGCCAAAGTCCCAAAATGAGGATGATCAGGAGTCTGAAAGGTAGGTGAGAAGATCGCCAGTGGAGCGTCCCTGACGGAACCCATACTGGCGATCAGAAAGAAGGTTGTAATAGGAAAGATGCTTTAAAATTTTTCTGTTAAGAGTAGACTCGAAAACTTTTGAGACACAGGATGTTAAAGCAATTGGACGATAGTTAGAGGGTTGGGAATGGTCACTCTTCTTTGGGACTGGCTGAATGAGAGCAAATTTCGAGCAAGAAGGAAAGGTACAAGCTGAAAGACAAAAGCGAAAGAGTTTACCTTGGCAGGGTGTAAGCACAGAAGTACAGTTCTTGAGGACAACAGGAGTGACTCCATCAGGTCCATATGCCTTGCTAGTATTGAGGCCAGTGATGGCAGAAAATACATCTGCTGAAGAAATTTTAATGTCAGCCATGAGGAAGCCAGAGGGGGGAAGTGAGGGAGGAACAGCACTGGAATCGTCTAAAGTGGAATTGGAAGAGAAAGTCTGACTGAAGAGATCTGCTTTATCAGTAGAAGAAATAGCTACAGAGCCATCAAAGTAGAAAAGAAGAGGGAAGGATGATGAGGTAAAGTTGTTAGAAAGGTTTTTGGCAAGGTGCCAGAAGGAGCAGGAAGAGTTCGAGTTGGAGAGTTGAGAGCAGTACAGATGAAATTATTTTTAGCAGAGCGAAGAGCAGACTCAGCACGATTCCGGGCAGAAACATAAAAAGGATGTGATTCAGGGGTAGGTTGGCTCCGGTACGTTTTATAGGCCCTCTCCTTGTTGCGGATAGCATTAGAACAATCATGTTTAAACCAGGGCTTTCTTGCATTAGTCACAGGATATGAGAAAGGAATGTATGCATCCATGCCCGAGAGAATAACCTCCGTAAAGTGCAAATCACACTCAGATGGCTCCCGGCCATGGAAGCAATAATCATTCCAGGGAAAGTCAAAGAAGTACTGCCTGAGGGCTTCCCAATCCGCAGCTCCAAAGTGCCACAGACGATGTTTCTTTGGAGGGTCTGCAGGCCATACCAGAGCGATAGGACAGGTTAAAGTAACAAGGTTATGATCGGAGGAGCCCAACGGAGAGAAAAGATTAACAGTGTAAGCAGAAGGTTTAGTTGTAAGGAAGAGGTCAAGTATGTTGGAGCTCTCTCCAAGGCGGTCAGGGATATGGGTAGGGTGCTGTAGAAGCTGCTCTAGGTCATTAAGGATAGAAAAGATGTAGGCTTGTTCACCAGGTGGATCAGTGAAAGGAGAGGAGAGCCAAAGGTGGTGGTGAACATTGAAATCTCCTGGAATTAAGATTTCAGAGAAAGGAGAAATGGATAGAATGTGTTCTATCGTAGAAGTAAGATAGTTAAAGAATATTTGATAGTCAAGAATTAGGAGATAAGTAAACAGCACAGATATATTTTGTCAGAGAATGACAGGAGAGCTGAAGCCAGAGAGTAGACAATTCAGAAGAATCAAGTTCACGAACACTAGAGCAAGATAAGTCATTGTGTACATGTACACAACATCCACCTTTGGCTTTGAAATGAGTCTAGAGAAAGTAGGAGGATACAGAAAAGGGTTTGATGTCAGTTGCCTCAGATAGCTGAGTCTCAGTAAGAAAAAGAAGATGAGGTTTAGAGAAGGAGAGATGGTGTTCGACAGACTGAAAGTTAAAGGAATGGCTGCGAATGTTGCAGAAATGAAGATATGAGTCAGACAGTGGATCCAGGCAGCTCAAAGAGTCTTCATCTGGAGAGGGGCGGATGGTGGGGGCATTTATCGTTCACCCCCTGGGGACTCTGAGGCATTGTTGTAATGTGCCATTTTACTTTTTTTTTTTTTTTTTTTTTGAAAAGGAAGTGTAGTGTGTACTATGTATGTAGTTTGGTGTAGATAGTTAGAGAAACTTGTACTGGAGAACATGCTGGCCTACTCTCTGTGTTACTGAAACACTGAAAAAGTTCGCCAAAAGGGGATGGTCAGAAACTAGTCCTGATGGCTGATGAAACGGGAGCTCCAGCTCTCCCTGTCATCAGCTTTCCATCTACCTTAGGAGTACTGCCCTACTCGACTGGTGCTACAGTCTACTCCTACTGATTTAACGAGGACAGCAGACTCACTTGATCGGGACAGCAGACTGACTTAATGGGGACAGCAGACTCGACGGTGGCAGCAGACTGATTTAATGGGGACAGCAGACTCACTTGATGGGGACAGCAGACTCACTTGATGGAGACAGCAGACTCACTTGATGGGGACAGCAGACTCACTTGATGGGGACAGCAGACTGACTTAATGGGGACAGCAGACTCACTTAATGGGGACAGCAGACTACTTGAGGGGGACAGCAGACTACTTGAGGGGGACAGCAGACTCACTTGAGGGGGACAGCAGACTGCCTGAGTGGGGCAGCTGACTCACTTGAGGAAGACAGCAGACTTACTTGAGGGGACCACAGACTCACTTAAATGAGACAGCAGACATTGAATAGGGACAGCAGACTTACTTAAGAAGAGATGTTAGGTAGCTTCCTTAACCGATGAGAATACAGACCTTGGACTTACCGTGGCCAGGTTAACTATTTATCAGTCAGACCTTTTTTTTTTTCCAGCTAATATAATTTAATAATTTAATGGGACCTGCCCTCTGATAAGTTAAATTAATATCAAGAAGCTTTCACATACAACATTATTATTATTATTAATATTATCAATATTATTGAAATGCGTGATGTACAACATAGTGTCCCCGGGAACCCACCAACACCCCCACCCAGACCCCATGGAGTAGCCACAGCCGAACCCTGGGATGCCATGCAACAACAGCATAAGTCAGGCCGGGCCGTGCACCCCTATAGCAACCAGCCGCCGCACCATCGCCCTCGCAGGAAGAGGACACTACCTTCGGGAAGTGGGACCCCCAGATCAGCTCGGAGTGGAGCTGCTCATTCAGCTCCAGACAGCGCCTCTCTGGAGACGGCCTACTGCCGCTCCTGCCTTTGTCAGACGGCCGATTCCTGCTTAGAAAGTGTTTCTTCCATGTCGGCCTATTGCCGCTCCTCCCTCTGGCAGAAGGAGTCAGCCGACTGCTGCTCTCACCTTCGTCAGAAGGCCGATTGCCACTCCGAAGGTGCTGCCCCCGAGTCGGCCTGTGCCGCTCCTCCTTCCAGCAGAAGGAGTCGGCCTACTGCCGCTCCTCCTTCCAGCAGAAGGAGTCGGCCTACTGCCGCTCTCACCTTCGTCAAACGGCCGATTGCCACTCCAGCGGTGCTGCCTCAGAGTCGGCCTACTGCCGCTCCTCCCTCCGGCAGAAGGAGACGGCCTACTTCCAATCAGAAGGTGTCCAGAGGCTCGTTGATTCCCCCACTCAGGCCACAGCCAATTGCCAGGCCTCGGCGCCTATTAGTTGCGCCCTTGGGCAGCCACAGCCGATTGCCGGGCCCCACGGCCAAAGGGAGGTGTCGACAGTGTCATCGCCCCAGTGTGAGACGAGAGCCAGGACCTCCAGTATTGGAGAACCCCAGTGAGGCCTTCCGGCCTCCCCTGGCCTCCGCTCCCTACGCCTGGCCCTGGAGAAGACCCACCTGACGGACCCTAGTTCTGGTCGGTGCCGCAGCCCCTCCCTGACGGCGCCCCTCGACTCTGGGGACCACGGCCCTCAGTCCCTCCAGACCCTCCCCAGGATGCCCGGGCGTGATCTCTCCACGCCTACAAGGCGGCATAAGACCTCCACCTCCGGCCGAGACCTGAACCAGAGATTCCTGGACCTGTTTGGCCCCAGTCCTGAGGGCCACACTCCTGAACCTAGCCCGGAGACTGTGGGCTCTTTCACCACCTGCACCCCTGGACGCAAGAGGACGCCCCTGCGAGTCGTCCCGTGCCCTCTCGGCACGCCCTCCCTTGGCGGTGCCCATATCCCAGCAGAGTTGTCGATGATGTGTCTCCCTGCCGCCCACACCAAATGAGTGAATATGTTAAGTGTGGTATTGCCCTAGAATCAGTAAAGTGACTTATGTTAAGTGTGACGGTGCCCCAGAATAAGTGTAACAAGTGATACAGTGACTTAGAGTATGTTGAATATCGTGGCGAGTGAAATCATAGGCGGATGAATAAGGACGAGTGCAGAAACTAAGTTCTGGTGAAGCAGACTCACGAGTGACGCCCTTGTAGAGAATCAGTAAGACTATTATCCCGAGAGATTCCCTATAGTGAAACATACAAATGTCCTTTGCTACCAGGAAGCAGTAGAGAAAAAGTGTTAATAATATTCTTCCGCTTGTATTACCATAAACACAGTAAATTCCCAGTGTCCCCTATCCTCCCTTAAAGAATCTACTTCCAGCGGTCAGCGCGTGTGTAAGAACCTGGACGAGGAATAGAACCAATTGTCAAAATCCCTTTGCTATCAGAAAACACTAAGTTTGAATTAATAATACTTACTCCCTCCCAGTATTACTATAACGTTATTCTGACCCTCCGCACATCATCCCTCACCCTCCCTCATGTGAGACTCACCCCCGCACTCCCACTCGCCCTGCAATCCTGTATTCCCTGTACACCTGTACCCTAAATTTACAGTGTTGGCATCAATATCTGTTGAGCCATTATCTTGCGAGATACTAATATCCTAGTTAAGGTTTCATTTTCTGTCACATACTGTGTTGTAATATCTGCTGTTTTTGTCCTATGTCTGACTGTGGTAATATATGTGTAAAGGTTATTGCCTGAAGTTTTTGTGTCCTACCTCCCTTTATTGCACCAAGCCCTGGTCTCGAAAGAGGACCCCACTACACGTTAGTTGTTCTAGGACCGAGGAGTTGGGCCTTTTTCACCTAGCATTACACTGGTGGCCAGCGGTGGTTCTTGACCCTGGCGTAGAAGAGAGGTAGCAAGGAAATATTTGACAAAATGGCAACTAAACCACACATACAGTTACCCAACTTTGACCCTGACCAGTACGATACATGCACATATCTGGCAATAATCAAGCCCTTACTGGATTTTGGCTTTGATAATGACCAACAGAAAATTGCAGTCACACTTCCACTATTGGACAAAGCAGCGGCGAACATAGCACCGAAAATCGTCCCGGAGATCACCTGGCACAACTTTACAAAGTTCGTTGTTCAAGCCATCACCCCATCATTAGGGAGAGTGGTGGCTCTATCCCAATTGGATAGTTTTTCATTTGACGGGGATTTAGGTAATACTCTGATAAAGGCTAGATGCCTAGTTACTTCTGCCTACCCGGAGGTAGATGAAGAAACCCGGGATTGGCACACGTTTAACACTCTGCTCAGAGTGCTTCCGAGTGTTGTCAAACAACGCTTCACTATCCATGACCCAACTGGAGACATGGATAGAGATGTCCAGCTCATACGGCGCCTCCTGACCGCCTGCCCTACTCCCTAGCAAATTAATGTGGTAAAGAAACTTCCCACTCAACCCCCGGCTCCCCCAACCATACCACATCCGCCCTTGCCTCACACCAGCCCTACCCCAGCGCCCAGCCCACCTAGGGCACACCCTTCCCACCGGCGTCCCGCCCCGTGGGAAAATCTGAATCTGATCCTAGTGAATCCATGGGAATTCACAGCCTGCAGCTCTCGCTGTCACCTACATGACATACGGGACCAGCTTAAAACTGCCTGCCGCAGAACCACAGCCCCGGGTTCACGTAAGGTGTCTTCTTTGGAAGGTGAGGCCCCAGAAGACGAACTGGCACCCATGGACGAGCCCCATCCGGGAGAACAGGAGCAGGAACAGGAGAATGAAAGCCCCAGACAGCTGGATTTTTAGGCCCACCCCCTCACCAACCCATGGTGGCGGGGGCCATTACCCCTAAGTATTGCCCCCCAGTGTACCACAAGATGAAATTAAACGGCGTGAAGGCCAGACTGCTAGTCGATACGGGATCAGCCAGGTCCTGCCTTTACAGCCACTATTTCTTCCGCCACAAATCGACCTTTGGCCTACTCTGCCCCACTACCACTTACCTTGTGGACGTGGGGGATGGCCCCCTGCCCATCCGTGGGGAGACTCGGGCCCTACAGGTCGACACCCACCAGCCGGTGTCCATCCAACACCAATTCATTATTTTCGACTCCTCCTGCCGGAGCTACAACGGGTACTTGGGACTAGATTTACTCCAAAAACTTGGAGCTACAGTTGACTGCCGCTACCCCCACCCAACCCCACCCAGGCCGTTTGCACCTGTACGCCAAGGCCCCGGCCGGAAGATTCGCCCCCTCCCGTGCTCCCCCCCTCCTCCCCTCCCTCCACCCCCTCTCCTCCTCCAGTCTTGCCACCCCTTGCCACCCCTCCTCCTTCCTTCACCACCACCGTCTCCGCTGCTGTTACCATTCCCTCCCACCACGAGGCCTGGGTGCCCCTTAACTGGCCCTCTGGTCCCTCTGTTTTGTTCTCCCCCCTCCTCCCGCCGGGACCCCTTTCTGCCTGCCTTTTATCTCCCACTTTTCTCCCTCCGCACCACACCACCGTCTGCATAGCCAACCTCGCCCCTTCCCCCCTTACCCTCCCCAAAGGGCTCGTTATCAGAGAGATTGAGGAAGCCGAGCCCTGTGCCCCATCCTCCTCCCACTTCCCCGCCCCCCTACCCCCCATTCCTGACCATCTCTCTGCCCAGTAGTCAGACACCCTATGCCGCCTCCTCCTGGATTTCCAGGACCTGTTTGCGACAGGACCAGCAGACATAGGGCACACCACGTACCTGTCACATGAAATTTACGCGACAGGCCCACTCATCAGACAGCCTTCCCGACGGAAGAACCCCCGACAAAGGGAGGAAGAGGATCACCAGGTATGTAAAATGATAGAAGCCGGAGTCATTTCCCCCTCTACCAGCCCTGGGTCCTCCCCCGTCGTTCTAGTAAAGAAGAAAGACGGCAAGATGCGATTTTGCATCGATTACCACCGCCTGAATGACGTCACCATCAAAGATGCCACTCCCCTCCCACGAATTGACGATTCCTTAGATTCCCTTTACTGGGCGTCTTGGTTTTCCACCCTCGACCTCCAGTCCGCGTACTGGCAGATCCCTGTACATCCAGAACACCGAGGCAAGACGGCATTTTCCATGAGCAATGGCAAACATTATGAATTCAATGTCCTGCTGTTCGGCCTCTGCAACGCCCCTGCCACTTTCTCAAGGCTAATGGAATCTGTCCTGAGCGGCCTCACTTGGGAGATATGTCTGGCCTATTTGGATGACGTCATCATTTTTAGCCAGACCTGGGCCGACCACTTGCAGCGCCTCCACCGAGTCTTCACGATGATTTGCCAGGCAGGCCTCAAGCTCCATCCCTCTAAGTGTGTACTGGCGGCCAAGACTGTCTCGTTCCTGGGACATGTTATCTCCCAGGCAGGAATCTCTCCGGAACCTGACAAGCTACACGCCATAGCAGACATACCGCCACCACAGAACGTCCACAGCGTCCGTGCCTTCCTAGGACTCACGTCCTACTATCGTCGCTTCGTGAAGGGGTTCACACAAATTTGCAAAGCCTCTTCACGATCTGACCAGGAAGGGGGAGCCGTTCATCTGGACTGAAGAAAAGCGAGCTGCCTTCCAACAGCTAAAAGACAAGCTCGTCTCTGCCCCATCATGGCCTTTCCCGATTATGCCCTCCCCTTTCACCTCTGCACCGGTGTCCCTCACTGCCATAGGCACAGTACTAGCCCAGGTACAAGCCAGTCGGGAGCACATCATCGCCTGCACCAGTCGCACCTTGAATCCAGCCGAGAAGAATTATGCCGCAACCAAGCGAGAATGCCTCGGCATAATTTGGGCCCTCCAACATTTTAGGGCTTACCTTTCAGGGACTCAGGTCACGATTATCACTGACCACCAGTCACTCCAGTGGTTACACCAATCTGACTCACATAACGCCCAACTCGTCAGGTGGCGTGAAACCCTGGAGGAATTTCAGTATGAAATCTCCTACAGGCCCGGAAAGCTCCACACCAATGCCGATGCCCTCTCCCGCCTCCCCGTCCATGCGGTACAACCAGATCCAGACCTCCTACGACTATGGCACCGAAAGGAACGGCCCCCCTGGATTCCCGCCCACCTATTCACCAAACTATGCCGACAGGGTGACCACCTCCTAACCCCGTCCGGGCATATCCTCCTGATCCCTGATATGGTGCGTGACACCCTGCGCCACCTTCATGCCCATAACGGCATCCACCTGGGCACCAAGAAATTATTACAAGTGTTCAACGACACCTACTGGGCGCCAAACCCCTCCACCCTCGCCAAGGAAATCATTCAAGCTTGCCGCGCCTGTGCACTGGGAAAAGATGTCACCCGGACCGCCTGACCCTCGGGCCACATCACTGCCCACAAGCCCTGGCAGCTCCTGGCGATAGATGTAGTAGGCCCCCTCTCTCCCAAATCTGGATATAAATATGTGATCACCTTTGTGGACACATTCGAAATTTGCAGTAACCTGTCCAGCGAAAGAGCATCATGCTGTCGCCATCGCCAATGCCCTTCTCTGACACGTGTTCCCTTATTTTGGCATCCCTCAAGCCATCCATTCTGATAGTGCCCCTGAATTCTCTGGGAAAATCTGTGAGGAACTCGCCAGAACCTTTGGGTATAAGATCTCCCACTCCTCTCCTTACTGGCCACAGGGGAATCCAGTATGTTAATGTAGCCATCGTACTCTCATGAATCAATTACACACAGCATCGAGGCTATGAAAAACGACGACTGGCCGACTCATGTGAAGATCATTCAGTAGGGCATGAATTCCTGCCCCCGAGAAGATGGGGTTTCCCCACATGAAAGGATATTCGGTGTAGCCCCCCTTCTATTACCACTGCGCCAACACCTGCAACCACCCACCTCCACTCCCACTACAGACCCGTTGCACCTTCTGAAGTGCCGACTGCACCACCTACAAAAAACTCTAGACCTTGGCCCCGACACAGCCTGCAACCCCTTCAGCCCAGGCGACACCGTCGTTATCGCCCAACTTCCCACCCCCCACAAACTCGCCCCCTGTTTCACGGGGCCCCACCCAATCACCCACGTCCCCAACCTGTACCAGGTTGTCGTCGATTGTCACAGCACCCGGCTCACCCTCCGAAAACGCCACGTGCGCCCTTTCCTCGTGCCCGCCTCTGCCACCCCAAATCCACACCCCCAACCTGCCCCTGCTCCCACGTTGCCCTCCACTTCCACATACGAGCGCTACATTTCCTCCTCGCCCTCCCCCTCCACCCCCCCTACCGCCTCAGCCTCCCAGGCTGCCACCACCCCCCCCACCTCACCTGACATCTCACCCGCCATACCAAGCTCCCATCGCTCTCCCTCACCTCTTCCCTCCACCGCCCCACCCTCACCACCCAACCCCACGTGTCCTGCCCACGCTGCCACACCCTCACCACAACCCACTACCACTGCCCTCTGCCCACCGCCCTTGCATACGCCCACTCTGATGGCCTCACCCCCCACTGCACCCCCCACTCGCACAGCAGCCTGTACTACCCAACCCTGCCCACCTCGCATGCCCACTTCCCCACCCACTCCCACCCTCAGAACCACCACCACCCGCTCAGGCCACCTCTCATGCCCACCCACCCGATACACCCATTCTTCTTCACCACTCGCCTCCCCACGACTTCACACTGTCACGATACACCAGGCCCAAATCCCCTCCACCTACACTCCCCAGGGACTCGACGCCATATTACCATGACACAAAACCCGACCCCGACCCTCAGTGTCCAGCATACAGCACCCTACCACACCAGCAGCAACACCGAGCAAGATGAAAGTGCGACGGGCCATATGGGTGCCTACCCTCGGCAGGAACCACCGGCTCTGTGGACCACACCACCTGCTGACCCTCCTCTGTTCCACCCTCACCACCTCCACGTTCTTCCTCACCTGCGACGCAGAGCAGGACTGTGGTAATATATGTGTAAAGGTTATTCCCTGGAGTTTTTGTGTCCTACCTCTGTTTATTGCACTAAGCCCCGGTCTCGAAAGAGTACCCCGCTACACGTTAGGTGTTCTAGGACCGAGGAGTCGGGCCTTTTTCACCCAGCATTACAATTATTATTATTATTATTATTATTATTTTATTTATTTATTGTTTTATATTATTATTATTATTACAACAACAACAACAACAACAACTACTACTACTACTACTGCTGTTGCTGCTGCTGCACTACTACTACTACTACTGCTACTATTACTACCGCTACCACTACTACTGCTACAACTTTCTTCTACTACTATTACTACTACTACTACTACTACTACTACAATCCTCGTTTGTGGTTCATGTATTTCTGTCAGTACATTCTACCGGCCATTACACTATATTCATTTTACTCTAACTTGGTCTAAAATTGCCAAGCTTCACCTTCAGTGCTGAAATGTAATAACAGACTGAAGGTAGATTATTATGTTGATCACGAAGAAGTGTTATGGGAAGGGTGTAGAGCCATACCAGTGTCGTGATATAAGCTGCTAAAGGACGAGAATTTGGGCCAAGTTAGTGTGAAAGAACACAATCCCACCCACAGAACCCAGCCACAAAACTCACCCACATAACCCACCCACAAAACCCACCTACAAAACCCACCCACAAAACAACCCTCAAAACCCACCCACAAAACACACCCACAAAACACACCCACATAACCCACCCACAAAACCCACCCACAAAACTCACCCACAAAACCCACCCACAAAACACACACATAACCCGCCCACATAAGCCACCCACAAAACCAGTCCTGCAGTGAGTCTTTGCAGCCCAATTCTCTCTGGCCTAAAGCTACCCTACCTAACTTGTTAGGGCAAAAATCCTACGAAGCTGAGCCGATACCAGTCAAACCAAATCACACCAAATCACACCAAATCAAACCAAATAACACCAAATCACACCAAATCGCACCAGATCATACCAGATCATACCAAATCACACCAAATGATACCAGATCATACCAATTCACACTAAATCATACCAGAACATACCAGATTATACCAAATCACACCAGATCACACGGAATCATACCAGATCATACCAACCATACCAGATCATATCAAATCACACCAAATCACACCAGATCATACCAAATCACACCAAATCATACCAGATCACATCAAATTATACCATATCATACCAAATCACACCAAATCACACCACATCATACCAAATCACAACAAATCACACCAGCTCATACAACAAGGCATACCAGATCACACCAGATCATACTAAATCACACAAAATCATACCAGATCATACCAAATCACAATATCATACCAAATCACACCAGATCATGCAAGATCATACTAAATCACATCAAATCATACCAGATCATACCAAACTGAGACGATAGCAAACTAAGTCATGGCAGGAGATCCAACACACTATTTGATGAATTGGAGAAAGATGTAGATTTATTAGAGAGGAGAGTGGAGTCTTGGGCAGTTTACAGACGGTATTAATCATAACTCTGACCACACTTGCTGCAGCCCAATCATGTTTCCTCCCACCCCAGCCTCGCGTCTTCTTAATTGTTTCTGCTTTCCTGCTGTCTGTTTCTGTCTTCGTATCTGCTTGATTATGTTTCTTCTTTCCTGCTTTCTGTGTGCTGCTTTCCTGTCCGTTTGGTCATGTTTATGCTTTCCTAGTTTTTCTGTCTGTTTTCGCGTCTGCTTGTTTGTTTCAACGTTTTTGCTTCTGTTTTCGCGTCTGCTTGTTTGTTTCTGCTTTCCTGTTTCTGTTTTCGAGTCTGCTTGATTATGCTTCTGCTTTTCTGCTTCTGTTTTTACGTCTGCTTGATTATGCTTCTACTTTTCTGCTCCTGTTTTCGCGTCTGCTTGATTATGCTTCTGCTTTTCTGCTTTCCTTTTTGTGTCTGCTTGATTTTGTTTCTGCTCTCTGCTTCTGTTTTCACGTCTGCTTGATTATGCCACGTATCCCAACATCCACAGCTATGTTTGCTGTCCGTCCTCTCCAGCGCAACAAATGCTGGCTTGTTTAAATAATACTTTATAATCCCTATACTCCTTTTATTCTAACTTGGCCTAAAATTGCCATCTGTTCATCTTTAATGCTGAGGTGCAACAACAGACTAACACAAGAATACGAATATAGTCGCGAAGAAGTGCGCAGTGGCAAGGATGTAAAGCCTTGGCATTTCCTTGTCTGCCACAGAGCTGCTTTAAGCTACAAAAAGACAAAAATCTGGGCCAATTCAAGGTGAAAGGAGTATAGCTTCTTTACTTACTGACGATAAGGAAGAGGAGGGCAAGGTTGGAGAAAGGCTAGGATAATAGATATTGGCTTCTCTCTCTCTCTCTCTCTCTCTCTCACCAAAGTCAACCCGCACCTGTATTTGTCCTTGAGCGGCCTACTGGAGATCCCGTGTGGCCTACTCATGTGGCCGTGCATCGTACACCTGGACAGGAGATGGACCCAGGTGTTGCTGTACCTTGTGTGTGGCGTGTGTGTGTTGGCCATCACCGCTGTCATGCTGCTTGGACCGGAGGGTGAGTGGAGAATACACACACACACACACACACACACACACACACACACACACACACACACACACACTAAATAAATAAATAAATAAATAAATAAATAAAACTAGATATACCCTTGCAAGTAGAACTGATTGCATTGGAAATAACCACATCTGATGGGAAATTAATTGTGGCAGATTTATACATGCCACCCAAAACAAACACTTGGGAAAAAGACGAATATGAAGACCTGACAGAAAGTGCAGTTCAATGATTAAGAACATTATTATATAGAATGGAAGAGAAATTTGAAAGAATTATATTAACTGGAGACTTCAGTTCATATGTAAATTGGAGTACTTTAGATGTAAAACGCTATGAAAGCTGTTGGGACCAAAAGCTCCTAGATTTTGTGCAGGAGTTTTTCCTAACACAGCATATAAAGGAAAACACCAGAAAAAGAGGACTTGATGATCCAACAGTACTAGATTTTATTTTTGCCAGACAAGGAAATGAAATTGACAGTATAATATATCATCCCCCCATTCGGGAAAAGCGATCATGCAGTATTAAATTGTACCTTTATGATTGCATATGACGTTACCAGCAATGAGAGTTACAAAAAGAGTCTAAATTACAAAAAGGGCAACTATCATTACCTGAATAAGTACTTTTTTAGAAACAGATTGGGAAAAAAAACTTAGAGGACAAGATTTAAATATTATATATAGAAAATTTCGTGATCTTTATGAAATTGGAGTTCAAAATTACATCCCACACCACAAAGCAACAGAAATGAAAATAAAGAAATGGTTTAATACAGAATGTAAAAAATCAAAAGAAAAAAAAAAAGATTTGCTGTGGAATAGATACAGAAGACACTATAGTGAAAGGGGATAAAACAACTATAAACAGGCAAGAAACGATTATACAAAGATAAGGAGGGAGGCTCAGAGACAGTTTGAGGACATTATAAATAAAAGTAGTGATCAACCTAAGCTTTTTTACAGCTACATCCGAAGCAAAACCAAAGTTAAAGATAAAATACAGTCCATTACGGATGAGGGGATCATCTATACACAAGAGAAAGATATCTGTGAAGCACTAAATCAAAACTTCCACTCAGTTTTTACAAAAGAAAAATCTTGAGAAAGATGATATGGAACATGCAAGCCCACATGTATTACCAAATATACAAATATAAAAAAAAGAAGTACAGGAAGAGTTACGTAAAGCAGACAAAGGAAAAGCAAATGGTCCTGGCGGAAGTTCAGGTTGGGTGCTTCATGAATGTGCAGAAGAGTTAAGAAGACCATTGTACTTAATATTCAAGGAATCCTTAGGTCAAGGTAAACTACCTGATATTTGGAAGAAAGCAAACATTGTTCCCCTATTCAAAAAAGGGAATGGAAAAAACCCACTCAACTACCGACCAGTATCACCGACCTGTGTTGTAAGATATTGAAAAAGCTGATAAGGAAAGGTTGGGTAAAACATCTAGAAGAACATAGTATGATAACAGAGAGGCAGTTCTGTTTTAGAAAGGGAAAATCATGTGTTAATAATCTATTAAGCTACTATGATAGAGTTCCGGAAACATTACAGAAAAGAGAAGGATGGGTGGACAGTATCTATTTAGATTTTAAGAAAGCACTTGACAGAATACCACACAATAGACTTTTATGGAAACTAAAATGCACCAGGACATTGAAGCAGACAGCAACAGTCCACCAGAAGGAGCCCACAGAGGATAGTACGCGGTGCCAATGAGCTCCGGACGGAAACAGCCTAAGTCCACCCAGGCCGCGTGCCCTTATGACATGGAACTTGCCCACCGCCACCATAGCAGGAATACAAAACGACCTGCCGGGCGAGCTGCCCATCAATCAGACCGGGGTGAAACTGTTTCTCCAGATCCTAACAGCACCCCTGAGACGGCCGATAGCCGCTCACCCTCCTACAGGAGACAGCTGGAAGCCGGTCTGGAGGAAACTAGGAGACGGCCTGAAGCCGCTCGGAAGGTGCCCCTCAGTGAGACGGCCTGCAGCTGCTCACCCTCCTGCAGGAGACGGCCGGAAGCCACTCTGGAGGAAAAGAGGAGACGGTCTGAAGCCGCTCCCGCCTTCATCAGGAGACGGCCTGAAGCTGCTCGGAAGGTGCCCCTCGTAGAGACGGCCTGCAGCCGCTCACCCTCCTACCGGAGATGGCCTGAAGCCGCTCCAGAGGCCAATCAGGAGACGGCCGGTAGCCACTCCTGCCTTCATCAGGAGATGGCCGGAAGCTGCTCTAAAGGTGCCCCTGGAGAGACGGCCGGTAGCTGCTCTAGTCTCCTGCAGGAGGCTGCTGGTAGCCACTCTGAAGGTGTCCCAAGACAGCCACGGCTAGTAGCCAGGCCGTACCGCCAGAGACGGCCTGAAGCCGCTCCTTCGTTAGGTGCTGAGCCCAGTCCACCTACTCACGACTTGGAGGAAGCCCCCAGCCTGGAGGAATATTGGAGAGGCCCTGTGACCATCACCGGGCTCTTCTCTTTACAGCCAGTGGAGGCACCCCTGACGGACCCCGATGCCGGCTGATGGTGCAGCTCACTCCTGACGGCATCCCTGACCTGCGGGGACTGCAGCCTCCTGACTGCCCCTCAGACTCCAGGGCAGGACCTCCCTGCACCAACCAAGACGCAGGAGATCCTCATCTTCCGTCAGGTGCCTGACTCAGAAGTTCAGGCGACTGTTTGGGCCCAGCCAAGAGGACCAGACTCCCACTCTGAGCCCAGAAGCCTTGGGCTCCTACGCCCCCAGCAGCCCCGGACGAGAGAGAACGCTCCTACATGCTGTCCCCCGCCCCCAGGACCTAGCCGCCCCTGGCAGATCCCAGTCCCGTCAGTAGGAAGGCTGAGGCTCTGCCACCACCCCTGTGCCTGACTGTGACACGTCTGACCTGACAGTGAGTGAAAGTAAACACACGCAGCATACAGACAGTGTAGGAGTGACAGAGTAAAGTGGGCCGGTGGTTAGAGCATAAAAGAAAGTGGTGGAAAAGATAGTGCAATAGTAAGACAGTGAAGGACGGGCCTACCATAGCATACAGTGCCGCCGTAAGACAGTGAAGATCATACATAGGCCCCTGAGTTGAAGTTCCAGTTTCGCCAGCTCCACCAGGGTACACGGTAGAGTAATGTAAAAGTGATCTATGGGCCAAGGTTCTTGTGAACTCTCAATGCAACAGTGATGGCACGTTTCGATAAAGTCACGCTTAGGCCCAGTGTAAAATATTAACGCTATCCTGAGAAATCGAGACAATCACCAACACTGGCCTAGGAAATCTAAACTCTCCCACCAACATAAGTGTCTAGCTCAAGTTTTGTTCCCACTAACCAATCTGGTCCTGTAGAGCATCCTGCATGATACTATCATTCCATATCTGCAGCCCAAGGATTATAACTGTCCAAGTTGTTTGTACTTGGGACATCTGCTTGTTCCTTTGTAAGATTTAGTAGTACACAAGTAAGGTGTTGCCTTGAGTTTTTGTGTCCTGCCTCTCTCTTCTTTGTCTAAGCTCCGGTCTAGAAAGAGAACCCAGCTACTCACTAGGTGCTCTAGAGACAGGAGGCCGACTCTAAAACACCTAGCATTACACTGGTGGACAGAGGTGGTTCTTGACCCAGGCATACGAGAGATGTGATCAGGAAATACTATCAAAATGGCAGCTACACTGCACGTGCAATTGCCAAAATTCAACCCAGAACAGTATGATGTTCACACATACCTGGCAATTATTAAACCTTTGCTGGATATCGGATTCGAGGACGATGAGCAAAAAATCGCAGTCATGCTCCCATTACAAGGCAAAGTGGCAGCTAATATAGCGCTGAAAATCGTTCCGGTGCTCACTTGGCAAAATTTCACGAAACTCGTGATTCAAGCTATCACTCCCTCACTAGAGAAAGTAGTAGCGCTGTCCCAATTGGATAGCCTAATCTTCGATAGAATCTTGGATGATACCCTAATCTAGGCTAGATGCCTGGTCACTGCTGCCTCCCGGAGGCAAATGATGACACCCGGGAACAACACCCCTTCAATACTCTCCTGAGAGTGCTCCCTAGTATGGTGAAGGAGCATTTCACAATCCATGACCCTACAGGAGACATGGATAAGGATATCCAACTGATACGCCGCCTCCTGACCTCCCACCCTGCACCCCAGCAAATCAACATGGTAAAGAAGTTTCCCACAAGTGCTCCGGCTCCCCCAGTCAATCTACACCCACTCAAGCCTCACACCAGCCAAACCCTGGCACCCAGCCTACCTAGAGTACACCCTGCACACTGATGCCCCAGTCACAAGGAGAACCCCAACCTCATCCTAGGCAACTCTTGGGAGTTCTCTGCCTGCAGCTCCCAATGCCCCCTGCAAGACATCAGGGACCAGCTAAAGGCTACCAGACAAAAAACCACAACCCTGGGCAAGTGTAAAGTCTCCTCCCTAGATAATGAGGAGCTGGATGACGAACCTGGCCCCGTGGAGGAAGCCGAACCCACGGAGCAGGAGCTTGAGGAAGAAGAAGGAGGCCCCCAACAGTTGGAGTTTTTAGGACCCCCCCCCACACCTTCCCATGGTGGCAGGGGCCACTTCCCCCAAATACCGCCCCTCAGTTTACCACAAGATGAAGCTGAACGGAGTAAAAACCATATTGCTGGTCAACACGGGAGCAGCCAGATCTTGCCTATGTAGCCACTTCTCCTGTCACAAGTCGACCTTTGGCCCGCTACTCCTGACGGCTACTCACCTGGTGGATGCGGGGGATGGCCCCCTGCTGATCTGTGGGGAAACACGGGTCCTGCACGTCGACACTCATCAGCCGGCATCGGCAATGCACGAATTTATTTTGTTCAACTCTTCCTGCCAAAACTACGAAGGTGGGCGCCACCACTGACTGCCAGAATAGACAGCTCCAGTTCTGGAAATCCCCCAGCCCCCCTCTCCCACGAGGGCCGTCTGCACTTGCACGCCCCGGCCCCGGCGGGAAGACTTCCCGCTCGCCCCCTCTCTTGCTCCCTCCCTTCCCCCCTCTCTCTACCCCCCTCCCCCTCCCCTCCTTCCCCACTGGCACCTCCTCAGCTGTCAATATCCCCCCTCATCACGAGGCTTGGGTGCCCCTTTACCGGCCCTCAGGTACCTCCATTCTATTCTCCCCTCTCCTTCTGCCCGGAACAATCTCAGCCTGCCTCATGCTCCCAACCTTCCTTCCCCCACATCACTCGGCAGTCTGGATTGCAAATCTTGCTCCCTCACCCCTCACCCTCCCGAAAGGGCTCGTAATTGGAGAGATGGAAGAAGCCAAGCCCTGTGCCTCCTCCCCATCCTGCTCCCCTGCCCCTCTGCCCCCTATCCCCAACCATCTCTGCCCACCAATCCGACACCCTCTGCCACCTTCTCCTGGACTTCCAGGACCTATTTGCAGCAGGACCCACCAACATTGGACATACCACCTACCTAGCTCAAGAGATCCATACGACAGGCCCACCAATCCGACAGACATCCCGGCGGAAAAACCCCAAGCAACGGGAAGAGGAAGACTGCCAGGTACAGGAGTCGTCTCCCCCTCTACCAGCCCTTGGTCCTCCCCCGTCGTCCTCGTGAAGAAAAAGGATGGTACGATGTGGTTCTGCGTCGATTACAGCTGGCTCAACGATGTCACTATCAAGGATGCCACTCCACTCCCACGAATAGATGATTACCCTAGACTACCTATACGGTGCCTCCTGATTCTCCACCTTCAATCTCCAGTTAGGGTACTGGCAGGTCCTGGTATGACTAGAGGACAGAGGCAAAACTGCGTTTTCCACCAGCAACGGGAAACATTATGAATTTAATGTTTTACCTTTCGGCCTCTGTAATGCCCCTGCCACCTTTTCAAGACTCATAGAATCCATCCTCAGTGGCCTTACATGGGAGATCTGTCTGGCGTACTTGGAATTGTCCAAGTACGCCAGACCTAGGTCAACCACCTGCAGCACCTCCGCTGGGTTTTTTCCCGAATCCGACAGGCAGGTCTCAAGCTCTAGTCCTCCTAGTGCATTCTGGCCTGTCTCATTCCTGGGGCATGTCATCTCCCAGACTGGCATATCTTCTGACCCCGACAAACTCTGCTCCATCACGGACATTCCCCGACCCAACGATGTCCATGGAATCTGAGCATTCCTCGGCCTGACTTCCTACTACTTCCACTTTGTGAAGCGATTCGCGCTCACCACCAAGCCCCTCCACGACCTGACCCGAAAGAGAGAGCCGTTCATCTGGACAGACGTAAGACAAACCCCCTTCCAACAACTTAAGGACAAGCTCATATCCGCCCCTGTCGTCACTTTCCCTGACTACACCCTTTCATTTTGGCTCTACACAGACGTCTCCCTCATTGCAATCGGGGCCGTGCTGGTGCAAGTCCAAGAGAGCCTCGAACACATCATCGCCTGTGCCAGTCGTACCTTAAATCAGGCAGAGAAGAATTACGTCGCCACCAAGAGGGAGTGCCTAGGTATTGTCTGGGCACTAGAACACTTCTGGGCATACCTATTAGGGACCCAGGTCACCATCATCACTGATCACCAGTCCCTCCAGTGGTTGCAGCAGTCTGACACCCACAATGCACAGCTCATCAGGTGGCACGAAACTCTGGAGGAGTTTAACTATGAAATCTCATACCGCCCTGGCAAACTCCACACCAACACGGACGCCCATTCCCAACTCCCTATCAATGCCGCCCAGCCAGGGGCCGACCTCCTCCAAAAGTGGCATCAGAAGGAAAGCCACCCTGGATTCCTCAGCCCCTCTTCAAAAAATTGTACCACCAAGGCGACTATCTGCTAACCCCATCTGGGCATATCATCCTGGCCCTCGCCGCCGCCCTAGATGCCCTTTGACACCTGCAGGCCACAACGGCATTCACCTGGGGACAAAGAAACTCTTACAGGTTTTCAACGACGCCTATTGGATGCCAAATCCCTCCACCCTCGCCAAGGAGATTATCCAATTCTGCCGAGCATGCACCCTTGGTAAAGATATCACCCGTACCACTGGCCCAGCTCGGTGTATTATCACCCACAAACCTTGGCAACTATTGGCACTCGACGAAGTGGGACCTCAGCCCCCGAAATTGGGCTATAGGTACGTGATTACATTCATCGACACATACATTAAGTTCGTCATAGCCTGCCCAGTGAAAGAACACCACGCTGTCGCAGTGGCTGATGCCCTGGTCCATCATGTTTATCCCTGATTTGGTATCCCGCAAGCCATCCATTCAGACAACATGCCAGACTTCACCAGCAAAATCTGGGAGGAACTGGCCCATCTTTTCGGCTATAGCATCTCCCACTCATCCCCTTACTGGCTCCAAAGAAATGCTGTGTGCGAACGCAGCCATCATACACTAATGAATCAACTCCGCACCCGGAAAGAAGCCACCAGAAATGAAGACTGGCCCGCCCACATAAAAATTGTGCAATGGGGCATTAACTCCTGCCCCCGAGAGGATGGCATCTCTCCCTACGAGCAAGTGTTCGGAGAAACACCCCTCCTCCTGCTCCTTCGGCATCACTTGCAACCCCTGGATTCCACCCCCACCTCTGACCCATTACACCATCTCAAATGACAGCTGACACACCTCCGAAACAATCTGAACCTCCACCCCGACACCACCTCCAACCCCTACAAGCCAGACAAAACCGTGATGGTCGCACAGCCCTTCACCCCCCCTAAGCTTGCCCCTTGCTTCACAGGGCCGCACACCATCACTCACGTCCCTAACCCCTACCAGGTGACTGTAGAATACCACGGCACATCCTGCACCCTCAGAATCCGGCATGTCTGCCCTTTCCACGTCCCCACCTCCCAGGCTCCGGTCCTGCACCCACCCCCCACCCCCGCACCACCTTCCTCTACCTCCTACGATTGCTATATCTCCCCCTCCGCTTCTCTCTCTCCCTCTCCCTCCCCCGCTGCCCCCACCTCACCCCCCACCATGTCCAGCACCTCACCTGACAGTTCACCAACACCACCAAGCCCCCATACCTCCCCCACCCCGTCACCACCTAGTACCTGGGTTCCCACACCCGACACTAAGTGTCCCATCCATGCCCCTGCACCCTCGCTGCCCACCATATTCCCGCCTCAACCTCCGTCCCCCTTTGACAACCAAACTCACCAACCACCGCCCGCCTGCACCCCATCAGTCCTGCCCACTCCAGCTCCCACCCCTGCTTCCACCAGGGCTGCCCACATGCCTGCCCCACCGCTCACCCCTACACCAACCTCCCGCTCCCCACCTTGTGCTATCCACCCACCGACCACCCCTAAACCAGTCGCCCATGCCCCACGCCCATCACAAGCGGGCCAACGCCACACACCTCCATCGCTGCCCACACCCACCCTCAGAACAACCACCACCCGTTCCGGCTGCCTCTCCCGCCCACCCGCCTCGCCGCAAATTCACAAGCCGACCCCTACCTCAAGCCCTCTTACAGACCTGCTACACCAAGTTCAGATCCCGACCACCTATACTCCGCAGAGACTCAACGCCACGCTACCCCAGGATAAAACTCCACACTTGCCCTCCATCTCCAGCATTCAGCAAAGCCCAACACCCGAAACGACACCTACCATGAAGATCCGCTGAGCCGTATGGGCCCCGCCCTTCGGGCACAAACGGCGTGTCTGAGGACCTCGCCATCTCCTATGCCTCCTCTGCTCCTCCTTTAACCAATCCACCTTGTTCATCACTTGTGACAAACAGCATGAAGAAAGTCCTGCTACCACAGCCTGGCAGGCCCTCCTCCAACACCTCCAGCCAATCTATGCCACCTACGATACAAGACTTTATCACATCCAGTCACGGGGCCATGACTTTTTCCCAGCCAACAGTGGTAAAATGCAGCAGGACATTGAAGCAGACAGCAACAATCCACCAGGAGGAGCCCACGGAGGAGTGTACGCAGCGTGAATGAGCTCCGGATGGAAACAGCGTAAGTCCACCCAGGCCATGCGCCCCTATGACACGGAATTTATCCACCACCACCATAGCAGAAATACAAGACGACCTGCCAGGTGAGCTGCCCATCATTCAGACCAGGGTGGAGCTGTTTCTCCAGTTCTTAACAGCACCTCTGAGATGGCTGATAGCCGCTCACCCTCCTACAGGAGATGGCCGGAAGCTGCTCTGGAGGAAACTAGGAGACGACCTGAAGCCGCTCTGGAGGAAACTAGAAGAGGGCCTGAAGCTGCTCCCGCCTTCGTCAGCAGACGGCCTGAAGCCGCTCAGAAGGTGCCCCTCGGAGAGATGGCCCGCAGCCGCTTGCCCTCCTACAGGAGATGGCCTGAAGCCGCTCCAGAGGCCAATCAGGAGACGGCCGGAAGCCACTCTGATGGTGCCCCTGGAGAGTCGGCCTGTAGCTGCTCTACTCTCCTGCATGAGGTGGCCGGTAGCCGCTCTGAAGGTGTCCCGAGACAGCCACGGTCAGTAGCCGGACTCTACCGCCAGAGATGGCCTGAAGCCGCTTCTTCATCAGGTGCTGAGCCCGGTCCACCTACCCACGACTTGGAGGGAGCCCCCAGCCTGGAGGAGTATTGGAGAGGCCCTGTGACCAACACCGGGCTTTTTTTCTCTGCATCTAATGGAGACACCCCTGATGGACCCCAATGCCGGCCAACGCCGCAGCTCACTCCTGACAGCATCCCCGACCTGCAGGGACCGCAGCCTCCCGACCGCCCCTCAGACTCCAGGGTGGGACCTCCCCACACCCAGATGCCGGAGATCCTCATCCTCCGTCAGACGCCTGACTCAGAAGTTCAGGCGACTGTTCGGCCCCAGCCCAGAGGGCCAGACTCCCACTCTGAGCCCAGAAGCCTCGGGCCCTTATGCCCTCAGCAGCCCCAGACGAGAGAGGATGCTCCTACGCGCTGTCCCCCATCCCCAGGACCTAGCCGCCCCTGGCGGATCCCAGCCCCGTCAGTAGGGAGGCTGAGGCTCCGCTGCCACCCCTACACCTGACTGTGACACGTCCAACTGACAGTGAGTGAAAGTGACCACACGCAGCATACAGAAAGTGTAGGAGTGACAAAGTAAAGTGGGCCGGTGGTTAGAGCATAAAAGAAAGTGGTGGAAAAGATAGTGCAATAGTAAGACAGCGAAGGACGGGCCTACCATAGCGTACAGTGCCGCCGTAAGACAGTGAAGATCATACATAGGCCCCTGAGTTGAAGTTCCAGTACCGCCAGCTCCACCAGGGTACATAGTAGAGTAATGTAAAAGTGATCTACGGGCGAAGGTACAGTGAACACTCTATGCAACAGTGACGGCACGTCTCGATAAGGTCACGCTTAGGCCTAGTGTAAAATATTAATGCTATCCTGGGAAATCGAGACAACCACCAACATTGGCCTAGGATATCTAAACTCCCCACCAACATAAGTGTCTAGCTCAAGTGTTGTTCCTCCTAACCAATCCAGCTTGTTTGTATTTGTGACATCTGCTCGTTCCTGTGTAAGATTTAGTAATACACATGTAAGGTGTTGCCTTGAGTTTTTGTGTCCTACCTCTCATATTTGTCTAAGCTCCGGTCTAGAAAAAAAAAAAAAAACAGCTACTCACTAGGTGCTCTAGGGAGGGCAGGCCGACCCTAAAACACCTAGCATTACAGAGACTGTACCATCAAGGAGGTATCCAAGGCAATCTGTACTGTTGGATGCAGGATTTTCTTAGAAAAAGGGAAGTGAGAACAGTATTAAGGGGAAATTACTCATCATGGAGGGAAGTGATCAGCAGGGTGCCACAGGGCTCGGTGCTGGCACCAATTAAGTTTTTAGTATATATATATATATATATATATATATATATATATATATATATATATATATATATATATATATATATATATAGGGTGATTCAAAAGAAACGTTACTCTGACTTCAAGTTAGATTTATTAATTGTACATTGTGTGCTGTACATAAACATTTTTGACATTACATACTGTACATATGTACATTGTTTACATGCCAAAAGCAATTGATAATCAAAGCATATGTTGGAAGTGTGCCCCATCTTCATGGATGCATGCACGTACCCTTTTTACCATATTAGCAGACAATTTACGCAGGGTTGCAACATTTATGTTTGCTATTTCATTTTCAATTTGGGCCTTCAGTTCATCTAACGTGCGTGGGTTTTACTTATAGACCACGCCTTTCAGATATCCCCATTGAAATTAATCGGCAGATGTTATGTCTGGTGATCTTGGAGGCCACTAGTTTTTGGAGATTATTCGGTCTTCGAAAAATTCCTGCAAGAATGCCATCGTTTCATTTTATGTGTGGGATGTGGTATCGTCTTGCTGAAACCAGCAGAAATGTTTATCTTCATTAAGAAGTGCCACAAACTGCCTAATAAGATTTCGGTATACATCACCAGTCACTGTTGTAGTAAAAAAAAAAAAATTGGACCCACCACACGTCGCCGAGTTACAGCACATCACATTTCATTTTTTTTTTTTTTTTGGCAATGTAAGGGTTTTTCGTGAATCATATGTGGATTTTCAGCACACCAGTTCCTACTTCTCTGACTGTTAACTTATCCATTAAGGTGGAACCATGCTTCATCGCAAACATAAATGTTGCAACCCTGCGTAAAGTGTCTGCTAATATGGTAAAAAGGGTACATGCATGCATCCATGAAGATGGGATACACTTCCAACATATGTTTTCAATACAACTGCTTTTGCCATGTAAACAATGTACATATATACAGTATGTAATGTCAAAAATGCTTATGTACAGCACACAATGTACAATTAACCCATCACGTCCCGAGGTTTTCCGCACCTTTGACATCCCCCAGTCCCGAGCCTTTTTGGAAAAAATTTTTTTTGGCTAAAACTTCCGCTTAGGTCGAGAAACGAAGGAAAATCACAAAGAAAGTGGTTCCCGCGGTCTAGAAGTGGTCCGTTCAGGTGAGGTCCCCCCGAGCCAGGTGTGGTGTTCTGTAATGGACAATATATGCGCTTACGTTTTCTATGGTAAGGAATAATGGGAGAAACAACACACAACACATCTGTATTTATTGAATTTGAACTAATAAACAATAACAGTAACAATATAATGGATTTCAGACACATATATATGAAAAATAAGCATTGTACCATCGCGCAAGCATAGCGAGTTTGGTCCGAGTCGTAACATGCTATATGCTAAGTGTCTTGTATGAGTCAACCTATCATTTTTTCTACTTGTATACTTCTGTTTCAATGACATTTTACCAATTACAACTGTTTGTAAGTGTTTTCAGATGTTTTCATTGGGTCTGGTTAGTACTTGGATGGGTGACCGCCTGGGAACACCAGATGCTGTAGGCATAACGTTCTCCCTACGTGTCAAGTGAGGTTGGTGGAGGATTAGTGCCCCTGTATCGGTACACGGCTAGCACTAAATATCGTACCACCGCTAGCACCAATAAAATGTATCGTCGCACTGCTGGCCAACAATTTAATAATGTAGCCGTTATGGAGTAGCAGTTGACTACATATTAAGTGTTCTGCTGTATAGTATAACTAGACCACCGTGTTGGATCGACGACACTGTCTGTAGTACACGTCAGCTACTCGCCGTCACTGCCCGACACTTCCCACCAAAGGTCCTCTGCCACGAGAAGGTGGAAGCTGGTCTGTTATTAAGTGGTAGCGTAGGGTGACAGAAATGAGCAGATTAAATCTCTCTTTATTGGGTACAGAATAATATAACTGCGACCCGAGAGATATGTAGGAGCGACACCACCTCCCTTTATAACTGTAAAGCGATCTCTCTGACGCTGTACAGTCACCGA
Source organism: Coenobita brevimanus (assembly GCF_032717465.1). NCBI lineage: Eukaryota > Metazoa > Arthropoda > Malacostraca > Decapoda > Coenobitidae > Coenobita > Coenobita brevimanus. Next base: position 10,323,439 of record NC_137020.1, on the reverse strand, counting down.
GCCGGACAAGGGCGCGGTGCTGAGGTCAGCTAAAAAGTGAGGTGCCGAGCATTACATATACTCTGGGGCTTATGCAAAAAGTAGAGATAAATGACAACTCTACTAACACATTATACACCTCTATAAAATGGTATTAAGTACATTCACATATACCAACATAATAAATGGTTCCCAAGGACTTTACACTTACGCACAATTCAGATATCTTATCACTTCTCCTAACCTTCATTTTATAATTGAAACAGGGTGGCCCTTGTGGTCTGCCATCCACCTCCTTCCTATACCACAGCTAACAGCGAGATATTTGGTTGTTCATCATTCACACTTCATTACACACTGTTAATTATGACTGAACAGCTTTAAAAATTATTATGTAAAATGTGTGATACTACAACTTCAAGGAAAAAGATGTTGACACCAGAACACCCCTCCCTGTAAAACAATTAACTCTAAGCCCTTGGCCACCCCGTTTGGGATACATGGCGTCTGGCAATGAATGAATGATGAATGATGACATGCAGCATAAGTCTAGCGCACATCAGCTTAGTAAGCGCACTCGCTATGACTCATATTTCAACATACCAAATTGTTTTATCACTTTCCAATTGTTTTCCCCTTTACATAGAACCTTTCCTCCACCACTGTAAATGTTTTCAATTACTTTCATTCATTACGAGGGCATTTAGCGATATGCTAGCGCATATTCACGTAGCAACCACGATCTCAAACACTCGTGTTTCATCATCTACTTTATTTATTCACTCCAATTATAATTTCCCACTTACATTACACACGTTTACACCCCTATAATGCACTGTACATACTTACTGCCATTATTTATTCAAGTGAGAGTGAGAATATCGCATGAAAATACCCTTGCAATGAATGTTTCGACCAACATAATACTCACACACTTATATACTAATTCTTCACATATATTACACACTTTACCACTTGCTGACTTTTATTTTCACTATTACGTGTCTTATTCATTCAACTGAGCGTCAGGAAATCGCATCTCTATACACACGCTATGAGTATTTGACTTAGAATATATTTCAGCACTTACAATAATTTGAACTTATACCCGTAAGAATTTCCAATAATAATAATTATATAATTACGGGCTGTATTTATTGCATTGAGCGACAGAATATCGCATCATAAAACCCTCGCTATGTAAGTTTCCACTTAGGGCATATTTATATACTTACATACAATTTTTGCACTTATGTTCTACCCGTATGCACTTTATACTAATATTTGGAGATCAACATGACTGATAATTTCACTGAGCGTCTGTCACATTTACCTCATAATTTCTGCGTCCTTTCGCATTCACACCATATTAGAATTGCATCAACGTGTGATATTCACTGAAACATGGGTGAATACAGAGACCCACGTCACACTGCACGCACTCATAGCGGGTGTCCTTCCTCTGTGTCGTGAGTCTCACCTGGGAATTACTGCACACGTGACACCTGCGTTGGGGCCTAGGTCTGTTTGGCTGGGGAGGGATAGGAGTGGGGAAATGGCGGCCAGATATTCTCAGGGGAGTCTGTGCAATAGGGGCAGTGCGGGTGCGATGTTGGGGCCTTTCAACAGCATACCTTGCAAAGATTTCTCTTGTGAGCTCCCTCACAACCCTTCAAATGTTTCCTGAACTCCTGTTGTCATGGCGTGAAGGTGGTGGCAATTCAGAGCAGTGATATCTAGCAAGTGAAAGAACAGTTTCTTATACCACTTCATCGTGGTCCTGGCACACTCTACCGTCGATATCATGGAGTCTGACTGGTCCACGAGGCGCATGTTTATATTATAATCCATGACACACTCAGGTTTCCAAACACGACGCCTGTTCTCGCTACGGTAATCTACGGAATCAGTACGGTGCATCAAGGGGCGGTGAACCATGGACAAGAGGCTTACTTCTCTGTTGTGGTTCCACACAGTTGCAAGGATGTTGTTGGCTTTGAAGAAGACAACCTCATTCCTGTCAAGTTGCCGCCCTACCTTGGCCATGCGACGCCGGTTCACCTTTACGGTTCCACAG
>NC_137020.1:10108883-10316383 GCF_032717465.1 Coenobita brevimanus | reverse complement strand
ATATATGATATTATTTATGTTGATTTTGTGTGTGTGTAATTCACCGGGTCGGTCAGGATCACTTGATGGTCGTGATCGTCAGCTTTTACCCTCCCGGAAGGGAGCTGAGAGCTCATATAGTCCGATCTAAGGGCAAGGCTGTGACCTTCACACACGCACACACCCATCCCCTTGCTCAAGGGGGACAGTAACCACCCACTTCGTCAGTGAAACTTTTCGCAACCTGAGCGAGGCGCGAATTCCCGCCTACCAGATGGCAAGCGAGAACGCTACCACTGCGCCAGCGAGCGGTGTGTGTGTGTGTGTGTGTGTGTGTGTGTGTGTGTGTTCTTACCTAATTGTTCTTACCTAATTGTATCTTTACAGGAATGAGTCAAGCTCGTACTGTCCCGTGTCTTAAACCATATTTAGCGTACATATCCTTAAATTTGTGAATTGTTTTGGCACACACTATTTCATTCGGTAGTGCATTCCATTGATCAATTGCTCTGTTTGGGAAACTGAATTTCCTTACGTCTTTATCACCTCTCTTCTTATGCAGTTTTTTGCAGTGTCCTCTTGCTGATGCTTCTCCATATGTTAAGTAATCATTTGTGTTTATTTTCTCCTTTCCTGATATGCATTTATATAGCATTATCATGTCACCTCTTTTCCTTCTCTCCTGTAGTGTTGGTAGATTCAGTTTATTTAGTCTTTCTTCGTAGCTTAGGTCCCTTAAGCTTGGTATCCATCTTGTAGCGGCCCTTTGAACTTTTTCAATCTTGTCTATGTGCTTTTTGAGATGAGGACTCCAGACTACTGATGCATATTCCAGGGTTGGTCTAATGAATGATGTTATTATCCTTCTTAGCATGTCTTCATTTATGTATGTGAATGCTATTCTCATATTTGCAAGCAGTGTATACATGTTCCGTACCTTCTCGCTGATGTGGTCAGCCGGAGATAGTCTGTTATTGATAATCACACCTAGGTCCTTCTCTCTTTCTGATGTATATAGGGTTTTATTTCCTAACTTATAATCCCAATCAGGTCTTTTTCCACTTTTACCAAACTTGATTACATGACACTTGTCCACATTGAATTCCATTTGCCATGTACTACTCCATTCATGAAGTTTATTTAATTCTTCTTGTAGCTCTTTACAAGAGTCTGTGTTAGTAATTCTCCTTTGTATTTTTGCATCATCTGCAAACATATTCAGATAGCTCTCATTTCCAGTGTTACTGTTTATATCATTTATATACACTAAAAACATGATTGGTGCCAGCACTGAACCCTGTGGTACTCCACTAGTCACTTCTTTCCATGATGAGTAGTTTCCTCTTAGTACTGTCCTCATTTCTCTTTTTATGAGAAAGTCTTGCATCCAACAAAACAGTTTGCCTCGAATTCCTCCTTGATGGTACAGTTTCCATAAAAGTCTTTGGTGTGGTACTGTGTCAAAAGCTTTCTTGAAATCTAAATAGATACTGTCCATCCATCCTTCCCTTTCCTGTATTGTGTTTGTTACTCTGTCATAGTAGCTCAACAGATTAGTAACACATGATTTTCCTTTTCTGAAACCAAACTGTCTTTCTGTTATCATACTGTGTTCTTCTAGATGATTTACCCAAGCTTTTCTTATAAGTTTTTCTAATACCTTGCTTACAACACTGGTCAGTGATACTGGTCGGTAGTTGAGTGGATTTTGTCTATTTCCTTTCTTGAATAAGGGGACAATATTTGCTTTTTTCCAAATATCAGGTAGTTTACCTTGACTCAAGGATTTCTTGAAAATTAAAAATAATGGTTTACATAACTCCTTTGCACATTCTCGTAATACCCAACATGAAATTTCATCAGGACCACTTGCTTTTCCTCTGTCTAATCTACTTAACTCCTCCTGTATTACTTTTTCTGTTAATTGTATATCTGGTAGTATGTGTGGACATGCGTGTTCCACATAGTCCCTCTCAAAATTTTTTTCTTCTGTAAAAACTAATTGGAAATTCTTATTTAGTGCTTCACAAATATCTTTCTCTTGTGTATAAGTGATTCCCTCGTCCGTAATGAATTGTATTATATCTTTTACTTTAGTTTTGCTTCTGATATAGCTGTAAAACAGCCTTGGTTGATCACTACTTTTATTTATTATATCCTCCTCAAACTGTTTTTGGGCTTCCCTCCTTATTCTTGTATAGTCGTTTCTTGCCTGTTTGTAATTATTGTACGCCCTTTCACTATTGTGTCTTCTGTATCTATTCCACAACAAATCTCTTCTTTCTTTTGATTTTTTACATTCCGTATTGAACCATTTCTGTATTTTTTTATCTGCTTCTTTGTGCTGTGGGATGTACTTCTGTACTCGTATTTCATAAAATTCACAAATTTTTTTATATACAGCATTTAAATCTTGTCCTCTAAGCTCATTTTCCCAATCAACTTCTAAGAAATACTTCTTTAGGTCTTGATAATTTCCCTTTTTATAGTTTAGGCTCTTTTTGTAACTATCATTGCTGTTTACTATGTCATATGCTATCCTGAAGTTATAGTTTAGTACTGCATGATCGCTTTTGCCGAGTGGAGGGTGATATATTAAATTGTCAATATCATTTTCTTGCCTTGTAAATATTAGATCTAGCACTGAAGGTACATCAAGTCCTCTTTTTCTGGTGGTTTCCCTCACATGTTGCGTTAAGAAAAACTCTTGTACGAGATCCAGGAGCTTTTGGTCCCAACAGCTTTCTTGGCTATTTATATCTAGAGTATTCCAATTTATATTTGTATTAAAGTCCCCAGTTAGTATAATTCTTTCCGATTTCTCTTCCATTTTATGTAGCAATGATCTTACACTCTGAATTGTACTCTCTGCCAGGTCCTCATATTCGTCTCTTTCCCATGTGTTTGATCTGGGTGGCATGTACAAATTGGCTACAATTACTTTACCTTCAGATGTGTCGATCTCTACTGCAATCAGTTCTACTTGTGATGGTATATCTAGTTTTATTTCCTTGACTTTTAGATTTTTCTTAGTTAATATTATAATTCCTCCTCCTTTTTTTAAATATCTGTCTCTTCTCCATATATTGTATTCCTCTAAGAGTAGTATGTCATTTGATATCCTTGGTATTAATTTTGTTTCAGTTAGGCATATTATTTGTGGTTCATTTTCTCTGACATAATCATTCATCTCTAGTAATTTAGATACCATTCCATCCACATTTGAGTACATCAACTTTATCATCTTGTTTATATACTTGTCATGACATGGTTCTACTACCTTCCTCCTTTTTCTTCCATCCTGTTTGTGTACCATTTTCGTACCTGCAATCCTATTACTTTGTAAAAAAAATTTCTTCTTGTCCTCTTCTGATCTTCCCTCATTTTTTGTTTTTGCTTCCTCCCTTTTCTCTTTCAGTAATTCCAGTTCCTCTTGTGTTAGGCATCTTTTTATCCATACATTTTTGAACTCCTCTTTTTCCTTAAGATTCTTTGCATTTTTTAGTATCTCTTCCACAGTGTTTACACTCTGGAAAGTTACCTTTAGAGGTCTTGTCTTGCTTTTCTCGTATTTCCCTAACCTTTTGTGTTCCTCTATGTCTTTACTACAGATTTCCTCTGATACTTCTTTCAGTAAGCTCATTACATTTGCCATCTCCTTTTTGTCTCTTGTGATCTTGTTTTTAACTTCATCCTCTTCTATACCAGTGATTACTATTGATTTGTTTATCTCTACTGAATCTCTGACTAACTTTGGATTGTTTTGGATTATTCTTTTCACCTCCTTTTTAATGCTTTTTTCCTCCACCCTTGTTTCTAAGTCTTTCTTTACTTTCACCATTTCTGCATACGTGGTTTCTACATCATTTTTGTAGCTTTGCACAGCTTCATTTACTTGTGTTATCTTCTCCTCAATATCACTGCTCTGGTCAATAAGACTGCTAACTTGCCTAATTGTCTCTGTGTCATTTTTGAACTCTTCCATAACACTCTCGTGATTGACTACTGTACTTGCCATTTCACTAATTTTCTTCCTAAGTGTACTCAATTCCACGGTTAGTTCACTGATGGTTGTGTCTTTCTTATTGGCCTCCCTTCCTAGTTTTTCTATTTCTTCCTTTTGCAAGTGCATCTGCTTCTTTATTTCATCAATTTCATTTTTGAAAGCCATTTCTACTTTGTTTACACGTTCAACCAGTTTATTGTGGGTCTCTACTTCAACCAGTTCTTGGTAGAAATCATCATTTTGCTTTTTACCTTTATCCCTTTTCTTTTCCAAATTTGTTTTACTGAAGTATGTATCCATTTTGCAATACTTAAAGTGCAAAGCATATACTTACAATCTCCGTCTTGTTGTAAACAAACCTCAGAGATGACTCAGAGTATTCTTTCGTCTTGGTTCTATTTCCTGTTTTTACAAGTCTTGTTGAAACTTATTTTTTTCCTTTTTATAATGAACAATCATTTAGTCTAACCTGGTACTGAGCTTGACTCATACAAAGATACTATTTAGGTAATGCCACTGGCCGTGATGATTTGGTACGGAGCGCCGGTGTCACACGTCCACCTAGATTGAATCCCTGTGTGTGTGTGTGTGTGTGTGTTTTCATAGTGATAGCTGAGTAGCCTAGGAAAGAGGAGGGATGGGATTAACGGGATGGGGGGAGAGGGAGGGGGGAAAGGAGTCGTGAACGAAGAGTGACGGACAACCTGAGGGAAGAGAAATTAGGACATTTGCCTCAACTCAGCTGTCCAGGTTTCTCTGTCCATGACTGTACTTATTATACATGTCATCAAAATATAGATACCTTTATAAGTAATATAGCTTGTTGCATTCATGTTATGTGTTGGTGTGGTGTGGTGTTGTGTTGTGTTGTGATGTCGCATGTTGTGTTGTGTTGTGTTGTGGTGTCGCACGTTGTGCTGTGTTGTGATGTGATGTCGCACGTTGTGTTGTGTTGTATTGTGGTGTCGCATGTTGTGTTGTGTTGTGCTGTGGTGTCGCACGTTGTGTTGTGTTGTGTTGTCGCACATTGTGTTATGTTCAGTTGTGGTGTCGCACATTGTGTTGTGGTGTCGCACGTTGCGTTGTGTTGTGTTGTTGTGTCGCACATTGTGTTGTGTTTTGTTGTGGTGTCGCACGTTGTGTTGTGGTGTCGCACGTTGTGTTGTGTTGTGATGTGGTGAGATGTGTTTTCTTTATCATTTACAATTTATTCTTTTATGTTGCAAGACTCAATAATGACCGAAAACCTGGAGCGTGAGGATTGTCGGCAGCAACTCAACAGGCTGGGAAAGCTTGTGGTGCTTCGTGTGCAGGAGCACCATCGGAGGATCCTCTCTTCATTAAATGAGACCGCTCTTGAGAAACATCGGAAGTGACAGGAATATCTGCGAGCTCTATACAAAGATTCAAAAGGGAAGCAAGAGAAGGCAGCGTTTCCTTGCCCCCGTTGAAGAGACCCAGGATATCTCCAGTGGTGGACAGCATGGACGCGTTTGATATTGCATGTCTTCGCAGAATTGTCGCATCATTTTATAAGAGAGGTGAAGTTCCGAATTTGGATCAAATTTTAGCGAAGGTAAAGGAGGAGATTAATTTTAAGGGATCAAGAGCAAGCCTTCACAGACTCCTGAGAAAGAATGGATATATTTTCAAGAAATCAGATAAAGGACGAAAAATTCTGATGGAACGACGTGATATTGCTGAGGGAGAACAACATTCAACACAACCCACAACACTCCAAGCTAGAGCTGCTAGATCTGGTGGAAAGAAACAAAGACAGGCAAGAGTATGAAATAGACACTATCGCAAAAGACCAAGGACGTAAGGTTTTACGACTTACGCCCTACCACTGCAATTTAAATCCAATAGAACTTATACGGGCTCAAGTGAAAGATGAAGTAAGAAAAAAGAATTCCAGTAATAATCAGACAATGCGTGTGATGGAGGAAATCACAAGGCAGTGAGGAAAATGACACCAGAAAACTGGCAAAAATGTATGGAGCATACGAGATAGCTAGAACAGGAATATATTAGAAATGACATTGTGTGCAATCACATGGTCAAAGTATTTGTCATTAACGTGGCAAATGATTCCACCAGTGAAGAAGGTTTAGATGAGGGAGACATGAATATCGAGTGATAAAGAGAGAGAGAGAGAGAGAGAGAGAGAGAGAGAGAGAGATTGTATTTTCAATGTAAATTTTAGAATATAATGAATATTTATAAAGGAAATGCTACTGTTGATCCTTCGATCAGTAAAACTATTGTAAATCAGTTTATGTTTTTTCATAAAGAATAGTAATAAAACAATAAATAAAAAATAATTTTTCTTCATTTTTCATGGGTATTTCATTGGCTTCCTTACCCTAACCCTCTCCACATTCCGACCCAGGCCACTCCCATCCTCCATCCCTCCTCATATGGACCGATATCTGGGCACTGATAGATAAACAAAGGCTACACATTGAGTTATTATTTAAGCGTCATGTGTGTGTGTGTGTGTGTGTGTGTGTGTAGAGGAAAGAAAACGGAAGAGGGAAGGAGGAAGGTCCAGAATTCTGAGGGGACCTCTTAATCCTTCACACGGTCACTCGTGTTCCGATTTTGGCAAAGGCTTTGTAAAATTCTCTCCCTCATGTTTCCTGAGAAAGACTATAGGCACCGAGGAACCCAGACGCTCGCCGCCATCGCTCCATAAATGGCCAACTTGGCCAGTGGCATTACATAAATTAGTATCTTTATATGAGTCAAGCTCTGTACAAGGTTAGACTAAATGGTGTTCTAATATTTAAAAAAAAAAAAAAAAAAAAAAGTTTTAATGCAAGACTTGTTCAAACAGAAAAGAAACCAAATTGGAGTAAGAATGCGCACAATCAGCTGATCGTTTGTTTTGTCTACAACTGCCCCAGGGAATGTAAGTACCATATGTGCTTTTAGTACTGCAACATGACCACATACTTTAGTAAAGCAAATTTGGAAAGAAAAGAGATAAAGGTAGAAAGCAGGACGATGATTTCTACCAAGAACTGGTTGAAATGGAGGCTCACAATAAATTGGTTGAATGAGTACACAGACTTGAGACAGCTTTTCAAAATGAGATTGATGAAATTAAGAAACAGATGCACTTGCAAAAGGAAGAAATAGAAAAATTAGGAAAGGAAGTCAACAAGAAAGATATAACCATAGGTGAGCTGACAGTTGAACTGGGTTCACTTAGGAGAAAAATTAGTGAAATGGCAAGTACAGTAGTCAACCACGAGAGTATTATGGAAGAGTTAAAAAATGATACAGAGACAATTAGTCAAGTAAGCAGTATGATAGACAAGAGCAGTGATATTGAGGAGAAGATAACACAGGTGAATGAAGCAGTGCAAAGCTACAAAAATGATGTGAAAACCACTTATGCTGAAATGGTGAAAGTAAAGAAAGATAGAAACAAGGGTGGAAGAAAAAAACATTAAAAAGGAAATGAAAAGAATAATCCAAAACAATCCTAAGTTAGTCAGAGATTCGGTAGATATTAACAAATCTATAGTAATCACTGGTATAGAAGAGGAAGAAGTAAAAAACAAGATCTAGGAGATGGCAAATGTAATAAGCATATTGAAAGATATATCATAGGAAATCTGTAGTAAAGACATAGAGGAACACAAAAGGTTAGGGAAATACGAGAGAAGCAAGTCAAGACCCTTAAAGGTAACCTTCCAGAGTGTAAACACTGTGGAAGAGATACTAAAAAATGCAAAGAATCTTATGGAAAAAGAGTTCAAAAATGTATGGATAAAAAGATGCCTAACACAGGAGGAACTGGAATTACTGAAAGAGAAGAGGGAGGAAGCAAAAACAAAAAATGAGGGAAGATCAGAGGAGGAGAAGAATACATTTTTTTTTTTTTTACAAAGTAATAGGATTCCAGGTACGAAAGTGGTATGGTACATAAACAGGAGGGAATAAAAAGGAGGAAGGTAGTAGAACCAAGTCATGACAAGTATATAAATAAGATGATTAAGTTGATGTAGTCAAATGTAGATGGAATGGTATCTAAATTAATTATTAGAGATGAATGATTGTCAAAGAAAATGAACCACATACGGTATAATATGCCTAATTGAAACAAAATTAACACCAAGGCTATCAAATGACATCCTAAACTTAGAGGAATATAATATATGGAGAATAGATAAGAACTTAAAAAAAGGAGGAGGAATTATAATATTAAGTAAGAAAAATCTTAAAGTCAAAGAAATAGAACTAGATATACCCTCACAAGTAGAACTGATTGCCGTAGAGATCAACACATCTGAAGGGAAAGTAATTGTAGCCAATTTGTACATGCCACCCAAGTCAAACACATGGGAAAGAGACGAGTATGAGGACCTGGCAGAGAATACAATTCAGAGTTTAAGATCATTACTACATAAAATGGAAGAGAAATCGGAAAGAATTATACTAACTGGAGATTTTAATACAAATATAAACTGGAATACTCTAGATATAATAAGCCAAGAAAGCTGTTGGGACCAAAAGCTCCTGGATCTCGTGCAAGAGTTTTTCCTAACGCAACATGTAAGGGAAAGCACCAGAAAAAGAGGACTCAATGTACCCTCAATGGTAGATCTCATATTTACTATGCAAGAAAACGATATTGAAAATTTAATATACCACTCTCCATTCGGCAAAAGCGACCATGCAGTGCTAAATTGCAACTTCAGAATAGCATATGACATAGTTAACAGCAATGAAAGTTACAAAAAGAGTCTAAACTATAAAAAGGGAAACTATCATGACCTAAAGAAGTACTTCTTAGAAATTTATTGGGGAAAGAAGCTTAGGGGACAAGATTTAAATGCTATATATATAAAATTCTGTGAACTTTATGAAATAGGAGTCCAGAAGTACATCCCAAAGCACAAAGAAGCAGAAAAGAAAATAAAGAATTGGTTCAATACAGAATGTAAAAAATCAAAAGAAAAAAGAGATATGTTTTGCAATAGATACAGAAGACACAATAGTGAAAGGGCATATAATAATTACAAACAGGCAAGAAACGATTATACAAGAGTAAGGAAGGAAGCCCAAAAACAGTTTGAGGAGGATATTATAAATAAAAGTAGTGATCAACCGAAGCTATTTTACAGCTACATCAGAAGCAAAACCAAAGTAAAAGATAAAATACAATCCATTACAGACGAGGGAATCAGCTATACACAAGAGAAGGATATCTGTGAAGCACTAAATAAGAATTTCCAATCAGTTTTTACAGAGGAAAAAATTTTTGAGAGGGATTATGTGGAACATGCATGCCCACACATACTACCATATATACAAACATCAGAAAAAGTAATACAGAAGGAGCTAAGTAAATTAGACAAAGGAAAAGCAAATGGTCCTGATGAAATTTCTTGTTGGGTACTACGTGAATGTTCAAAGGAGTTAAGTAAACCATTATTTTTAATTTTCAAGAAATCCTTGAGTCAAGGTAAACTACCTGATATTTGGAAGAAAGCAAACATTGTTCCCTTATTCAAGAAAGGGAACAGACAAAATTCAATCAACTACCGACCAGTATCACTAACCAGTGTTGTAAGCAAGGTATTAGAAAAGCTTATAAGAAAAGCTTGGGTAAATCATCTAGAAGAACACAATAGGATAACAGAAAGACAGTTTGGTTTCAGAAAAGGAAAATCATGTGTTACTAATCTGTTGAGCTACTATGACAGATTAACAGACACATTAACCCGCGCCATCCCGGGGACGTACTTCCACGTCCTCACGTTTTGTCACAGCTAATCCCGGGGACGTACTTCAACGTCCTGCAATTGCAAGGTTCATAATTTCCACAATTTTCAAAATTCGCGGGAGATTTTCGTTTCGCCCGGGTACCCAAGCCTCCCCTACCTGCTGCCAGGTGGGCAGCGTCCTAGACCCCGCGTGACCCGCGCTCACCCTTGTCTCGGTCACTCACCTGCCAGCAGTGACCCAGGTCAGACATGGCGTGGAAAGGTCTCTCAGACGAGGAAATCGCATCCGTCCTGGAAGCCTTCACTGGAGACTGTGATTCTCCACTCGATGATGATGTGGTGGATCGCGATTACGTCCAGCCAGAGGAAGAAATAAGTAACAGTGATGAGGAGGTCCCTTCGCCCCGAAAAACGCGGTATGTGACATACCGTAAGGCAAGGGAAGGCCAGCCTGCTCCCCAACCACGTGCACAGCTATCTCTCCATCACGATTCTGATCAGGACGAGGATGAGGACGATGAGGATGAAGGAGGCCTAGGACGTGATATCGCCGCGTGGTTGGGAAAGGAGAAAATATCACCACGCGGATCAGAAGGTGGGGCGAGATGACATCTAAGGTATGGTCAAAGTACTTTGTCTGGGGAAGTGGCAAGTGGTGTGGTGGGATTGCTGGGAGAAAGGGAAAGTGTTGTGGCGGCAGCGCGGGGTGAAAGTGAGAGTGGTGTGGGGGTAGCGTGGGGTGAAGGGGCCAGTGGTGTGAGGGAGGCAGCACGAGCACGTGGTGCTCGTAGGCCTAGGGGAGAGGAGGTTGAGCCACTCCCCAGCACTTCTTTCGCCCCTGAATATTCCCAAACTTCCTCCCCACAGCCCCAGGATGTGGGGAAAGGAAAGAAAGGGAAGGGAGAGGGTAAAGGAAAAGGGAGAGGGAAGAGAAGTGCGAGTGATGAGAGGCGCCGCTCTCCACCACCCCCACCACCCCACCACCCTCACCTCCCCACCCTGACGAAGGGGACGATGGTGACGTGGCTGGAGACGGTGGTGTCACGTGGAACTGGGAGGATGGGAGTAATTTTACTCCCATCATTCACCCTTTCACTGAGGAGTGGCAGTCAGGTTGCACGGCTCCAGGTGTAAATGCTGGGTCGTCACGGTTAGATTTTTTCAACTTGTTCTTTGGTGAGGCGTTTGTTGGGCGCATAGTAGAACAAACAAATATTTTTTCACAATCCCAGCGCCTTGAAAGTGAACGCTTAGGAACCACAAGCAAGCATGCAGAACAGTATGACTATCCCGTGACTATTTCAGAGATGTTCCTATTTTTTGCCCTGGTAATCTTGATGGGTGTGGTGAGGAAAAATCAAATTCCTGCCTACTGGACAACGGACCCAATCATCCTCACACCTTTCTTTGGAAAGGTGATGGGTCGTAACAGATTTCAGTTTATTCTCGGCCGCCTCCACTTTTTTGATGCAGATGATCTAGCCAATGCAATTAACACCGATAAAATGAGGAGAATTAGGCTGGTATTTGATCATTTACGGGAAATGTTCCGCTCCTCATTTTATCCCTACAGAGACCTCGTCATAGACGAGAGTCTTGTGTTGTGGAGAGGCAGTATTTCCTTTAGGCAGTACATACCCAGCAAGAGACACCGTTTCGGGTTCAAGATCTTTGTTATGTGTGACTGTAAGACTGGTTATGTGCAAGACATAGTCTTGTACACGGGCGCACAGACAGATATAATAGAAGATCGGAGTATAGGACTCTCTGGGGCCGTGGTGAAGACAATGATAGAAGAGTACCTTCATCGTGGTCATGTGTTGTACCTGGACAACTGGTACACTAGCCCTCTTCTCGCTAGGTTCCTCCACCAACACGACACCGGAGTCTGTGGGACAGTCAAGAGAAACCGTCGCCATATGGTCAAGATAGGGAGGAAACTTGACAAGAATGAGGTGGTTTTCTTCCAAGCCAATAACATCCTTGCAACCCTGTGGAACCACAACAGGGAAGTTTGCCTCCTATCAACTGTTCACAGCCCCCTGATGCACCGCACAGACTCCGTGGATCACCATAGCGAGAGAAGGCGCAACGTATGGAAACCAGAGTCTGTACTTGCCTATAATCTGAACATGAGGCAAGTTGATCAGTCAGACTCGATGATTTCAAGTGTTGACTGTGCCAGGACCACGATGAAGTGGTACAAGAAACTCTTTTTCCACTTGCTCGACATCACGGTCCTGAACGCCCACTACCTGCACGCAATGACCACCGGAGTATCCGAGACCTTTGAGGGGTTTGTGAGGGAGCTGGCACGTGAAATAATCGCCCAGCATGCCCAGGACAGACCCCCACACCGCACCCGCGCCCCCCGTGCTGCTCAGACTCCCTTACGTCTTGCAGGCCGCCACTACCCCAGCGCAATCCCTTCCGAACCAAACCGTCGTAAACCCCAGCGTCGCTGCCATGTATGTAGGCACTCGACAGTCAGACCATCCACGCAGAGAAAAGACACAAGATACGAGTGTGTCGAGTGCAATGTTGCGTTGTGCCTTCAGCCTTGTTTCAAGGAGTATCATAATTTCCTAAACTACTGAAACTGTGTGGGAAGGCGAAATGACGCTCATGATAATGGTAACGCCAGTCAGTAGGTGCTAAGTCAAATATAAAGTTGAAACGGGTGTTATTTTTTCAGAAAAGTAATGTATAAGATGAGAATTAGTGTAAGTGGAAAGAATTGTTATCAAAACTACACCCACTGTGTAAATCTGGTCAGTAAATATGTGATAGCAAGGAAATAAAGTGGAAACGGGTGTAATGTTAGCATGAATAAAACGTATAAGTTGAACATTACTGTAAGTTGTCATAATTGATGTCACGAGTACACCCACATTCTGGTCAGTAAGTATGTGATAGGAATTATATACAGTGGAAGATGTTGTAATGTTAGTAGTAAGGTATTTTATAAGTTGATTACTAGTGTAAGATGAAACAAATGATATCGCATCGTACGTTCAGAAATGATGTGATATCAATTATATCAAGTGTTTACATGTGCAATGTTAGTGTAGAATTATTATATAAGTACAAAAATAGGTTGTAAGTTGAATTAGTTGTCATAGCGACTTCACCGTGTGTGTTATTATGCGCTATTACTACGCTATATATTTACGTAAGGCCTGAAATAATCTCAAAACAGTTCTATAAAGTTGAAAAGTGTATAATAATATTAGAAAAGTATTATGTAAGTAGAAAAAGCACAATACGAGTTGAAACAACAGTCACAGCGAGTTCACTCACTACGTAAATAAGCGCTAACATTACGCTAAATGTTATCAAAAGGCCTGTGAATACGTAAAAACAGTTCAATAAAATATAAAATGGTATAATGTTATTGTAGAAGTATTATGTAAGTAAAAAAAATGATATGTATCATGATTTTAGAATGTTAGCGATTCATCGTGACCAAGTTGGCCGATTTTGCTCGTTTCGCACGATGGTACAATCCTTATTTCTGCTCTATTTTTGTATAAAATCCAATATACTCTTTTATCACATGTTTCTATGTTTGTAATAAATTCATTTCTACTTACTTTCATTGGTTTCCCAAACTTATAATACCATAGAAAACGTTTGAGGCTCACAGCGCCTAGGGAGAACACGGGGCCAGGTGGGACCAAGGCATACCTGGTTAAGCTAATTAGGGACCCCGGGGACCACTTTCTTTGCCACCGGCCATTGTTTCTGACCAAAAGCGAAAGTTTAAGCAAAAAAAAAAAAAAGGGTCGAAAAATGGCCGGGATTGGGGGGGTACCAGTGGTCGAAAAGTGGCCGGGACGGGGCGGGTTAAAGGAAAGAGAAGGATGGGTGGACAGTATCTATTTAGATTTCAAGAAAGCATTTGACACAGTACCACACCAAAGACTTTTATGGAAACTGTACCATCAAGGAGGAATTCGAGGCAAACAGTATTGTTGGATGCAAGATTTCCTCATAAGAAGAGAAATGAGAACAGTACTAAGGGGAAATTACTCATCATGGAAAGAAGTGACTAGTGGAGTACCACAGGGCTCAGTGCTGGCACCAATCATGTTTTTAGTGTATATAAATGATATAGACAATAACACTGGAAATGAAAGCTATCTAAATATGTTCGCAGATGATGCAAAAATACAAAGGAGAACTACTAACATAGACTCTTGTAAAGAGCTACAAGAAGAATTAAATAAACTTCATGAATGGAGTAATACATGGCAAATGGAATTCAATGTGGACAAGTGTCATGTAATCAAGTTTGGTAAAAGTGGAAAAAGACCTGATTGGGATTATACGTTAGGAAATAAAACCCTACACACATCAGAAAGAGAGAAGGACCTAGGTGTGATTATCAATAGCAGATTATCTCCGGCAGACCACATCAGTGAGAAGGTACGGAACATGTATACACTGCCTGAAATATGAGAATAGCATTCACATACATAAATGAAGACATGCTAAGAAAGATAATAACATCATTCATCAGACCAACCCTGGAATATGCATCAGTAGTCTGGAGTCCTCATCTCAAAAAACACATAGACAAGATCGAAAAAGTTCAAAGGGCCGCTACAAGATGGGTACCAAGCTTAAGGGATCTAAGCTACGAGGAAAGACTAAATAAACTGAATCTACCAACACTACATAAGGGAAGGAAAAGAGGTGACATCATTATGCTATATAGATGTATATCAGGGAAGGAGAAAATAGACATAAATGATTACAACCTATGGGGAAGCATCAGCAAGAGGACACTGCAAAAAACTGCATAAGAAGAGAAGTGATAAAGACGTAAGGAAATTTAGTTTCCCAAATAAAGCAATGGGGTGCTTCTGAAAAGCCTAGTATTCCGTCAGATGGCTCCACTGTGGCAGTAAACACATTCCCGCGCTGTTTAAAAAGCATAATTTTATTTGTTAAATATTTACACTGTTGTGTGAAATTGTGATTCATGGTAATGTCATATGCCGTAATATAAATAATACAAACAGAACACGTATATATAACGTATCATGAATTGTTTATATTTATCATAAACTGAAATTAAAATATCACTGATGGCATGTGATGGCAATCCGCCATTTCAGTGGTCCTACATTATTTAATTTCTGCTACATTTAGTGCAAGTTAGATTCTTAATACATAGTTTGTTCAGAGTGTAAAGTACGCCTAGTGGGTATCTTGACTCATCCAGTCTCTATGTGGGCAGAAATTTAATGTTGAGTAAATACTGGCATTCACCATCAAAAATGATCCGGTCTGAGGAACCGTCCCAAAACCAAGATCGTTTACGCGTCATTCTTTGCCCGGTCTCACCGAGGACAGACGACTGTGGAAGGTACACAAGCCAAGACATCGCCTCCAAGTGATCCACAAGATTCACACGGAGTCAAGTTCAGTATTCACGATTATATATATATATATATATATATATATACTGTATATATATATATATATATATATAATGTATATGTATATATTATATATACTATATATATAATGTATATGTATATATTATATATACACACACATGCAAACGTGAGAACACATGATGAGTAAATACTACTGTATCCTCTTAAATGTCTACCCCGAGTGAGATTGCATCCAGGTCAAGAGGACTGGTATGTGCACAAGCTACTGACTCAGTCAGTGGAAGATCTTACAAACATATGTGTGTGGACAGGTGGCCTGGAGACAGTTCTCACATGACCATACCATTAGGGACTTGCCAAGAGGGGGCAATGTGTGTGAGATATTGATGATAAGATGACCTTAAGGTATTTATTTGGTAGGCACTTGGTGAAATGTAAAAATTAAAATAACCACTAGTTCTCAACAGAAAAAGACAAAACTTCACTGTAACACTTTATTTACAAAAAGCTACAATGATACATATATGACTCACTCATGGTGCAAGGAAGCTGCAGGGGAAGGTCTCTCTCTCTCAGCTCAACAGTCAGGAACTCACATTACTGAACTATATGTGTTTGTGGGTGTGTCCGTTTACGACAGTAATGTAACCAACGTCGGGTACAGGGACATGAGAAATGGGCGTAGCTTAGTTAACAGCTAGAGAGGCAATATGTGGGAATGACAATCACACAAAGATATCGCTCAGTGAAACACACTGCCTGTACATAGTCACTTATGAACCAATGACGAATGTTATGAATATAGCTCGTTTCTACTCTTAATGAATCCGTGACATTACACGTCATCAAAATAAAATTTTTCATGGAAACTTGACATCCCTCGTGAAAAACCTAAACACGGGACTGTCTTGTGGTGCGCATGCGTGAAGGAAGCGAGCAAAATGTTGAATGCCAGTATTTACTCAACATTAAATTTCTGCCCACATAGAAACTGGATGAGTCTAGATACCCACTAGGCGTACTTTACAGTCTGAACAGACAATGTATTAAGAACCAAATTTGCACTAAATGTAGCAGAAATTAAATAATATAGGGTCACTGGAAGGACGGGTTGCCATCACATGCCATCAATGATATTTTAATTTCCGTTTATGATAAATGTAAACACTTCACGATACGTTATATATACGTGTTCTATTTGTATTATTTTTATTTCGGCATATGACGTTACCATGATCCACATTTTCACACAACAGTATAGATATTTACACAATGAAAAATATGCTTTTTAAACAGTGCGGGGATTGTGTTTACTGCAACAGTGGAGCCATCTAGCGGAATACTAGCTTTGAAAGCACCCCATTGATCAGTGGAATGCACTACCGAATGAAATAATATGTGCCAAAACAATTCACAATTTTAAGGATATGTACGATAAATATGGTTTAAGACACGAGACAGTACGAGCTTGACCCATTCCTGTAAGGATACAATTAGGTACGAACAATTAGGTAAGAACACACACACACACACACACACACACATTCACACACATAGCAGTAATGACAACGCACTAGATTAGAAGTTACAAGTCTCATTTGAGTATTAGTCTTAGTCACCCAGGTAATGTGGGCAGACATTCTCTCTCTCTCTCTCTCTCTCTCTCTCTCTCTCTCTCTCTCTCTCTCTCTTGCTTCCTGTGAAGGTGAGGTGGAAGGCTTTGAAACTAACTGAGGTAAATATTAGGTGGTGTGTGTCCTCCCTACCACGTACTCTAGCACTACTGAAGAGGATAGTGTATGTTAAAACCTGTCTGTTTTTTAGCCTTACCTGCATTTCCTTTAATCCCATAATTCTAGCTCTTCTGCTAAATGTTTCAGGCAGTAGCAGCGTCATTATGAGCCTGTCTCTTGTGGGGAAAATGGCCATCACCGGCGTGCACCAACTGATATGGCTGTACACGACCGAACTCTTCCCCACTGAATACCGCTCCATGACCGTGTGTCAGGGCCTCTTCATGGGCAGCCTGGCCAGTAATTCCGCACCTTATATTAACGACTTACTGGTAAGAACTGAAGTGGAGGAATCAGCAATATTTCCCTGAGGTGCAGCTAAGAACCAACACTCGTTGCAGCCCGGACATGTTCCTTCCACTCTCGTCTCGCGTCCTCATGTTTATGCCATGTTTTCCAGAGCATATGCAGTACACAAGGTAAAAAAAAAAAAAAAAAAAAAGGATCGGTGCATGAGAGGTGGGGCCCAATGCATACCTTATACATTCGCTGGCTGTCGATATATGGCATGCAACTTGCAGCAGGACTACCAACGTGTGCTAGGTCGGCAACTATTATTTCACTATCATTCATTCTGAGGAGTGATAATGTTTCATGTATATTGTGCACCCATACTTTTTTTTTTTTTTTTTACTTTGTGTACATTAAATTATTCAAACTTCACTGACCACCATGCTAAAGGTTTCTCTGCAGCAAAGTTAGCAATTTCTTCAGTGTATCCCTGAATTACATAAATCTAAGCTATTACGTTGTTAATTTATACCAAAGATTTGTTGGTGAACAGCTACCTATCTCTGTTTCTCATAAATTACACCATGATAGCACTGCATTTAGCCTAGTCAAATGAACTCTAAACCTATAAGCATGTATGGTGTCCAGTGAGTTATATACTATACTTCTTTTACTCTAACCCGCCCAATCCCGACATTTTCTGAGCTTTGGTCCGCCCCAGTCCCGGCTTTTTTGGACCATTTTTTTTTTTTTTTTTTTTTTTTTTTTGCTCAAACATTCGCTTTTGGTCGGAAACTAAGGAAAATCACAAAGAAAGGTGTCCCTTGGGTCCAGAAATGGCTTACCTGGAGCACGTAAGTTTGACAGGTACTGCCATGCTCTATGAGTAGTCTTTCGCCGTACGTTTTCTATGGTGGCACGGGTACTCTGAACTGATGCAGTATACGTTTATTATCATGTATTCATACGTTGGAAATATGTATACCGCAAGTATATTGGGTTTTATACAGAAAAAAAATGAGAAATAAGGTATGTACCATTGTGCGACCCTAGCGATATTGGTCGATTATGTCACCGATGGATAACAAACATCGTTATTTCATCAGCTATTGTATTTTTTCATGTTCCATATTACTTCCACAATAACATCATACCATTTTCAACTTTACATAATTGTTTGTACATATTTTGAGGCATTATGACAAGAATTAGCATAAAAGTAGCTCTTATTTACCAAGTGAGATCATTTTATTTCATGCTTTTTTCAACTCAGATTCTATTTTTTCACCTTTTAGATTACTTATAACATAATATATAACCCACTTACATGTTATACAATTAGTTTTATAGATGTACTTGCTGTACGAAAAGAATTAGCATAAGAATAGCGCTTATTTACCAAGTGACAACTTGGTCTTTCATGCTTTTTTCAACTCAGATTCTATTTTTTCACCTTTTTGATTACTTATAACATAACATATTACCCATTTACATGTTAGACAATTGCTTTTACAGAAGTACATGCTTTATGAAAAGAATTAGCATAGAAGTAGCGCTAATTAACGTAGGTAAATCATGTTATGTCATTATTTTTTCACCTCTGAATTTATTTTCTCCCCCTTTATAGTACTTCTCACATTACATTCTGGCCATTTCCATGTCAGACATTTGCTTTCACAATAGTACACGATTTACAGTAAGCCTTATCCTAAGAGAGAGAGAGAGAGAGAGAGAGAGAGAGAGAGGTGGGATGGTGGTCCACTGGGAGACAGCTTATCCCATAATTGGTGGCTAAATTAGGAGCCAATGGGGAATTTTCCACTCATCTTACACCGAGAACAGAATTCTTCCTATAGTCGGCCTCGCGCCCGTTTGCGTCTGTGGTGTGGCCCGCACCTGTGTACAATGGTGCCACGTTTCCCCAACTTGCGATGTGAAACGGAAGCTATTTATGTACAAGGCATCACAAATTCGATAAATTCACATGAATAAAACTTACACTTGTGTATTTTGATGGCGGAATCAACAGTAATCTTATTATGCATAAAATATTTATACAGTAACACAGAAACATGGCATACATATTGTACAGTGTTGCTAAAAGAAATAGCTGTCACTTTTAATGTTTTTTAGCATAGTTTTAGGGTGGTTAATAATATTACAGTTATGGATATTATAGAATGAGCCTGAAAAAAGAAGAAATATGCCAATATCCAAAGTAAAAGAAATAATTCATATAATTCTTGTGAGTGGCAGCACTGACACACCCCGTCTGGCCTAAGGTAAAGTACGTATCTCCATAGACCCAAGCATAGCTTGTACAGGTGTTGCTTGGGAAAAATGCTCACATTTACTGGCTTTTACCATAATTTTAAGGGCGAGGAATAATCACATTTATAATCATAAGCTAATATGTAGGACAAAATAGTAGGCATATGCCAATACCGAAGTAAAAAAAAAAAAAAAACTATTCACCTGCGAGCGGCAACACTTCCACACCCAGTCGGTGGCCTTGACAGATAGCTTCCCTACTGAGAGAGAGAGAGAGAGAGTGAGAGAGAGAGAGGCAGGAGAGGGGCATGCATTGAATGCATTGTCGGCATCACTAAATATAACAAAACCAAATTAACAAATGAAAGCACAATTATAAATAACATATAAAAGAATCAAAAGTACTCAGGGTGGCTCACATTTCCCGCCAGGAGAGAGAGAGAGAGAGAGAGAGAGAGAGAGGTCTGTCACTGCCTTCTTTGTATTCATTTGTTCCTTTGTACATACTGCACACACTGATATACATTGTTCCTATTGATGCACATATATCTATACACGTAATTTCTCTCTCTCTCTCTCTCTCTCTCTCTCTCTCTCTCTTCTAATACTGACCACGTGGTAGGTGAATCCAGCCCCCCCTTCCCCTTCCCTCCCTTCTTAATCCCTCCTGGGTGTCTCAGGTCAAATCCCCCTTCACACTTCCCCTCCCCCCTGGACAACCACCCCAACAAACCCACATCCACACTCCCACCCACACCTACACCCACACGCCACTACGTCGGGGTGTATGAATCAGTAACGTAACAAGCCTCTCAGCAGACAGTAACTTTGACACTCCATCTACTACTAAATATAACAAAACCAAATTAACAAATGAAAGCACAATTATAAATAACTTGTAAAAGAATCAAAAGTACTCAGGGTGGCTCACATTTCCCGCCAGGAGAGAGAGAGAGAGAGAGAGAGAGAGAGATAACGGTATAGAAAACGTGGCAACACTGTACACAGGTGCGGGCCACACCACAGCCGCAAACGTGCGCGAGTCCTACTATAGCGTTTATTTACCCACTGAATGTATGTTGTGTGACTTTCAACTTAGACTATTTTTCAACTTACATACTAACTTTACAGTAACTATACAATTGCTTTTATAGATGTACATGCTTTACGAAAAGAATGAGCATAGCAATAGCGTAACCACGTGAGTTCAGATCACTCGAAATCTAATTATTCACCTTTTATAATACTTCCAATATAACATATTACCCCTTAACATGTTATACAATTGCTTTTATAGATGTACATGCTTTACGAAAAGAATGAGCATAGCAATAGCGCTACCACGTGACTTCAGGTACCGTCATTATTTTTTCAACTCAAAATCTAATTATTCACCTTTTATAATACTTCGAATATAACATATTACCCCTTTACATGTTAGACAAGTGCTTTCACCTTCTGCTAACTCACACCACGCCTAACACGAACACCACGAGGACGTGTTGCCTCCCCCACACCACTCCCGCTTTCGCGAATCTGTCTGCGCTCTCCCGCCCCAACACTTTCACTTTCTGCTGCCCTAACCATCCCCACACCACTACTTCCTGCCACAGAGCACATAGAAGGAACATACCTGTGGAACAGTCACGATGTGCCGTCTGTCCCAGTCCCACGTGGTGATATCTTTTCCTTCCCCAGCCAGGAAAATACGCCACCATGTACTGCTTCCTCGTCCTCGACCTCGTCCTCATCTGATGGTAGGTGTTGCTGCCTAGATGCAGCACGTGGTGCAGGCTGGCCGTCCCCTGCCCTCCTATATGTAATATATTTGACTTTCCTTGGGGAAGGGACCTCCTCATCACTGCTGCTGGTAACCTCCTCAGGCTGCACATAATCGACATCGAGGGTGTTGTCGTCCATTGGGGAATCACTATCCCCTGTAAAGGTATCCAGGGCGACTTGTATCTCCTCGTCTGACAGTCCACGACGCGCCATGTCTGACCTGGGTGACTGCTGACAGGTAAGTGGAGGATCACAGGGTCTGGTGGGGTTAATCTGGGTCTAGGGGATTATCTGCCTGGCGGCGAGTAGGTGAGGCTTGAGTAGGCGGGCGAAACAAAAATCAGGAGCGATTTTTGAAAAATGTGAAAATTATGCAACTTGCAATGTTGCCGAGTTAATTCACGTCGCCAGGACATGAGTGCACATCATGTCCGGACGTTAATTCATGTTGCCGGGACGGCGCGGGCTAACTTGACCTAAAATTGCCATCTCTCTGTCTTGAAAGCTGGGTGGTAGCAAAGTACAACATTATGCTAGTCACGAAGAAGTGTTGTGGAAAGTTTTTTTTTTTTTTTTCCGTGTCCGAGTCTGAGTAAAGGCTTTTAGTGCCTGTTCCCAAGTTCCCGTTGGGGTCCAGTAGTCCTCCTACATCTCCACATGTCACCACTTCGGCGTTAACACCCACCGACCATATTGAATACATGCTAGGACTGTCTCATACAGGACTGGTATACTGGTATTAGCGGGGTATGACATGTCGGCGGGTCATCTGGTAGATCAGAAAAGTCTGCTTTTTGTGAAAATCAAATCCTTAAAGTGTTCCCTGCCCCAGCCGGGATTCGAACCTTGGTCCGTTAGGACTGCAGGACGCTTTTGCCGATTCTGTCACCCCAATGAGCTATGAGAAATAAGCTACTAAAGGACGAAAATCTGGGCCAAGTAAGAGGGACAGAAGTATAGCTCATCCTCGATTCAAATGTCAGGCAGAAGTATGTAAACAATCGCTATATAATGAGTGTCACTAACGGTACACCAAATTTTGCAGCATCTCACGAAATGAAAGGATCTTGAATTTTGCTCTGTATTTTGTTTATATTCTTCCTTGGAGGGAACAATATTGTCGGTTTCTGGATTTTGGTTCCTTGTCCCTGCATAAAAAAAAAAAAAAAAAAGTGGAATACATTTTCAGCTATATGACAGTTACCTTCCGGTTTGCGTATCTGAAATGTCTATCTATCTATAGCCAGACGCCACAATTCCGTAAAGGGTGGCCGTTTTTCTTTGAGTTAGTTGTTTTACGGGGAGGGGCACTAACCCTCCGCCAACCCACTTGTTGACACATAGGGAACACGTGTGGGTTGGTTATATGGTTACCACCCAGCATTGTAATTTTTTTTTTTTTTTTGGCTCACATGAAACCACTAGGCTTGTCACTCAGTGTAAAGCCACCTGAAAGGAAAGAAGAGTAATAAAAAGTGACAGGAAAGATGCGAGAAATAGGAAGAGAGATGGACGGACGGACACACACACACACACACACACACACACACACACACACACACAAAAGATTAAAATGAAGGAAGAAGTAGGCAGTACTATATTAAGTGAGTGGATGATAGCCATCACCGCCTACCACTGCTCTGAAATGTGCACAAAGAAAAATTCACGGTATTCTCTCAGCAGCCAGACAGGGAGAGTATGTTTATGCTCTTTCTGATGTACCCAACCATGGCGTCAAAGGCCAATATCTTAAGCATAGGTGTGTGAGGATAATTTCTTTACTAATGCATTAATTACTTTGTTACCAATATATTGAAAGCATTACGGAAGAAATAATCATTAATTTAATCTCATTCTTTAGCTGAATGCATTAGTAACGAAATTATCCTCACAATGAGTGTAATAATAATAATGATTCGAGTGATTTCTGTATGTGCCGTGTTGTGCGTTGCTCTAGATGCATAAAAATAGCCAAATTTTCTGTTGTCACCATAACAACGTGTGGTCGACTATAATGTTTTTTTCTTGTTTTTCAATCTCCTTCAACCTACATCAGTTCAAGTCCAACTGTTATGGATTTTTTTATGAATGGAAGGCAGCTGTAAATTGGTGGATGGATTATTTTCTATTTGATTTTCCTTCCTCAGCTCATCTTCTGTTAAAAAAAAAAAATAAAAAACGCTATCTACTGGCTTGCAAGAACTATAAGTGCTTCAGATATTTAAATGATTAGGTACAGTAACCAGCCCAACCCAACCCAACCTATTCCAACCCCACCCAACCTAACCTAACCTAACCCTACCCATCCCAACCTAACCTAACCTACCCCCACAACCTTTCTTGTGTGTCCAGGGTGAGCTAGTGGTGTTGGAGCCCTTCACAGTGTTTGGGGTCTGTGCTGTCGTGGCCGGGGCAGTAGCGCTTATCCTTCCAGAGACCAGGGACTCACACCTGCCAGAGCTCAGCAGACTTAGAGGCAAACTCACGAAGGAGTCGCTGAAGGAGAAGACTGGGCAGGACTTGTCTTCGTCTGTTTAATGGTTATGTGTTTGATTTTTGTGTTTGTTTGTCTTTGGCTGTTAATTATAATTCTCACCTAAATACAGTTACTACTTTGAGATACTATTTCAAAACGCCTTGATAACGTGGAGTGTGTAACACAATCGGCTTGAGATGTCTCATGAGCAGATAATAATAATAATAATAACAATAATAATAATAATAATAATAATAATAATAACAGTAGTAGTAGTAGTAGCAGCAGCAGCAGCAGCAGTAGTAGTAGTAGTAGTGGTGGTGGTGGTAGTAGTAGTAGCAGCAGCAGCAGTAGTAGTAGTGGTGGTGGTGGTGGTGGTGGTGGTGGTGGTGGTAGTAGTAGTAGTAGTAGTAGTAGTAGTAGTAGCAGTAGTAATAAATAAATAATAAAATAATAATAGTAATAGTAGATGGTTGGTAACCACAGCCGTTGGCGTGCTTGGGGCCAACGGATTGTAATATGAGGGTTAGTGTTAACCTTCACATTACAACTCCAAATGGTGAACTGTATTAGCAAGGTTGGTTTTGATCTTCACAATATAATTCACCAATGGATGGAGGTGATTTTGAAAAGTAGTAGTAGTAGTAGTAGTAGTAGTAGTAGCAGTAGTAATAAATAAAAAATAAAATAATAATAGTAATAGTAGATGGTTGGTAACCACAGCCGTTGGCGTGCTTGGGGCCAACGGATTGTAATATGAGGGTTAGTGTTAACCTTCACATTACAACTCCAAATGGTGAACTGTATTAGCAAGGTTGGTTTTGATCTTCACAATATAATTCACCAATGGATGGAGGTGATTTTGAAAAGTAGTAGTAGTAGTAGTAGTAGTAGTAGTAGCAGTAGTAATAAATAAAAAATAAAATAATAATAGTAATAGTAGATGGTTGGTAACCACAGCCGTTGGCGTGCTTGGGGCCAACGGATTGTAATATGAGGGTTAGTGTTAACCTTCACATTACAACTCCAAATGGTGAACTGTATTAGCAAGGTTGGTTTTGATCTTCACAATATAATTCACCAATGGATGGAGGTGATTTTGAAAAGTAGTAGTAGTAGTAGTAGTAGTAGTAGTAATAATAATAATAATAATAATAATAATAATAATAATAATAAAATATCAAACAGAATCTGATAAATACTACATCTGAAGAGACTATCCAAATTACCCGCATTCTCGTTGGATAAGAAAGCTCCCTAACACCTTTTCCTAAACGATTTATTTTGCTTATCACTTTCTGTCCTGTTTTGTGCAATATGAACTTTAACATGGCCATACTCTGCATAAATAGTACAGAAAAGAATATTAACCAGTCACTGGGGGAGGCGGTAGCTCAATCGGCAGAGAGGTGGCCTGCAGTCCTAACGGACCCGGGTTCAAATCTTCGCTGGGGCAGGGAACAGTTTAAGGATTTGAATTTCATTAAATCAGGCTTTACTGATCTACCAGGTGACTCGCCGACATGTCGTAAAAATACCCCCGCTAATACCAATACACCAGTCCTGTATGAGACAGCCCTAGCATGTATTCATTATGGACGGTGGGTGTTAGCGCCGAAGTGGTGACATGTAGAGGTGTATGGTATGTAGGAGGACTGCTGGGCCTTGATAGCAGGCTGTGAAGCCTACAGTATGTCCAGAGTCGGTCACATAAAAAAAAAAAAAAAATGTACAAAAAATAAATTGCTAAAGAAGAGCTGCAAGGAAGCCTTCTCAAGTCTTTTAACTCGGCGGGTATCTCTGTAAATGAATCAGAGAGAGAGAGAGAGAGAGAGAGGCCTTAGCTGAATGAAATCGTATGGAGACTAAAAGGTCATCCATCCATCATCCATCTTTATTCTTTTGCCCATCAGGAGTGTAGGGTGACCAGCCACACTTGTCCCTGAGTCGCATTATGTGAGCAATTAACCCTAACCCCCTCTCAGACGGAAACACTTATAGATTCCATGCAGTTCGGGCGCCTTAACCCACAAGACCACCAAGCGTCATTTGGTTGTATGGTCGCCACCCAGCATAGTTAATTATATCACAGCTTATCACTCGGTGTAGTTACCTGGAGGCATTACTACACCGAGTGAGTGGATGATATTAATGATGATGATGATAATTGTATAAATAACAATAATAATAATAATAATAATAATAATAATAACAATAATAATAATAATAATAGCAGCAGCAGCAGTAGTAGTAGTAGTAGTAGTAGTAGTAGCATTAGTAGTAATAGTAGTAGTAGTAGTAGTAGTAGTAATAGTAGTAGTAGCAACAACAGCAGCAGCAGTAGTGGGGGCAGCAGCAGCAGCTGTCGCAGTACTAGTAACAGCAGTAGTAGTAGTAGTAGTAATAGTAGTAGTAGTAGTAGTAGTAGTAACAGCAGCAGCAGTAGTGGAGGCAGCAGCAGCAGCTGTCGCAGTACTAGTAACAGCAGTAGTAGTAGTAGTAATAGTAATAGTAGTAGTAGTAGTAGTAGTAGTAACAACAGCAGCAGCAGTAGTGGAGGCAGCAGCAGCAGCTGTCGCAGTACTAGTAACAGCAGTAGTAGTAGTAGTAGTAGTAGTAATAGTAGTAGTAGTAGTAATAGTAGTTATAGTAGTAATAGTAGTAGTAGTAACAACAGCAGCAGCAGTAGTGGAGGCAGCAGCAGCAGCTGTCGCAGTACTAGTAACAGCAGTAGTAGTAGTAGTAGTGATAATACTGTTAATGATAATAAAAATAACCATAATCATCATCATCAAATAATAATAATAATTTTTATTCATTCATTAATACATCATCCAATCGTACGTCGCCCCATGAGGAGCGTAGGAGCCCGGGGCTAGGCAAGTTGGTCCTGCCATTTAAGATGAGAATGACCAGCCTCACTCACCCTGAGTGGCATTACGTGAGCAATAAACCCCAACCACCCCTTGGATATAAACCTTCACCGGCTCTATCCGATTGGAACGTCGTAATTACCCACTAAACCACCAGGTTATATGGTTACCACCCAGCGTAGTAAATGGTTTCCTGGTGTATAGGAAACCATTCGACTTCTCACTCAGTGTAGCGTTACCCATAAGCAGAAGGAACAGGAAAGGAAGAAGGAAAGAAAGACAAAAGAGGGAGTGTAAAGTTACCCGTAGGCAGAAGGACGAGGAAAGAATGAAGTAAAGAAAGACAGAAGAGGAAGGAAGGAAAGGAGGGAGGAGAGGAAAGGGCAAACACCCGAGAGCAGCACTACATCGAGTGAGTGGATGGTGAGCGCCCCCACCTACCACATAATAATAATAATAATAATAATAATAATGAATAAAACTAAACCGTTTCACTTTAATGGTTCACTAAGCCTTGGAATGGACGGTGGCGTTGGCGGTAGAGCATGACTGCACACTGAGGCGGAACTGCAGCAGGATGATTAGGTAGGTCATTACGAAGCTGAGCACCTGTAATTAACACACACACCTGTAATTAACACACACCTGGAATTAACACACACCTGGAATTAACACACCTGGAATTAACACAACCACTTGTAATTAACATAACCACATGTAATTAACACACCTGTAATTAACAACCACCTGTAATTAACACACCTGTAATTAACACACACCTGTAATTAACACAACCACATGTAATTAACACACCTGTAATTAACAACCACCTGTAATTAACAACCACCTGTAATTAACATATGTAATTAACACACCTGTTATTAACACACCTGCAATTAACACACTCCTGTAATTAACACACAGCTGTAATTAACACACGTATAATGAACACGTGTAATTAACACACACACCTGTAATTAACACACAAACCTGTAATTAACACCTGTAATTGACACACCTGTAATTAACACACACGTGTAATTTACACACACACGTGTAATTTACACACACCTGTAATTAACACAAACACCTGTAATTAACACGCACCTGTAATTAACACACCTGTAATTAACACACACCTGTAATTAACACATCTGTAATTTACACACCTGTAATTAACACAAACAACTGTAATTAACACATGTAAACACACACACCTGTAATTAACACACCTGTAGTTAACACGCCTGTAATTATCACACCTGTACTGTAATTATTACACACCTGTAATTATCACACACCTGTAGCTAATACACCTGTACTTAACACATCTGTAATTACACACACACATGTAATTAACACGCACACGCACCTGTAATTAATACACCTGTAATTAACACACACCTGTAATTGACACACACATTAATTCACACACACACACACACACACACACACACACACACACACACACACCTGTAATTAGCTTCTTCTCACCTGGCCAAAATCTCTGGTCCATTGTAGCCCTTTTTGGTAGCCAGGTAAGAGTTAAAGTGGATAACTTTGACTAGTAATCAAGGAGACTATATTATATACCTCTTGTTTGTTTATTTTCAGTAACAAGGATTCCAAACCTCTTTCAGCCCATTTCGTGGCCAGATAGTAGTTAATGTGGAGGGTAACTTTGACTAGCAACCAAGGAGATTTAGTTCTATCTGATAACTAAGCTGCAAAAGGACGAAAATCTGGGCCAAGTCAAACTAAACGACCGTAGTGTATGTGTCATCTTAATTGCCTATATATTTGAGCGAGAAAATGGGCATATTTCAATATTACTATACCCTATTCGCTCTAACCTGGCCTAGAATTGCCATCTCTCGTCTTTGAATGCGGAGTTGTTACAGTAGATGAACACTAGAATGTGGTGCTAGTCACGAAGAAGTGCAATGGAATGGCTGAAGAGTTGTAGCATTGTCCTTTTCTGCCACTGAGGGGTATGAAAAACGCTGCAAAAGGATGAAAATCTGAACCAAGTTAGAGTGAATGGAGTATAGAGACTGTCACGCTCCATCATCACTAAAAATATAGATGCATCTCGCTTATTTTATTATTAGCAAGGCGAGGCGATATAGTTTTTGTCGGTGTGTGTGTGTGTGTGTGTGTGTGTGTGTGTGTGTGTGTGTGTGTGTGTTTCTGTAGTCATACTATCTCGAAAAGCTATGGTGGAATTTTCAGCAAACCTTCAGGAAATAGCAACTACGTGGATGTGCAGAAGCCTATTACTTTTGGTGAGAATTTGATCATAGACGACCCAGTGCCAGCCGGGAGAAGATGTAGAGCGAGAGACTAACGAGGAGACTGTATATGAGCGAGGTGCATGTGGAGTTACATGGAGAGACAGACTGGCATATAATCAGGAAGTGAAGGAGCGTTGTGGTGTGAAGGTGGATGTGATAGAAAGCGTTAGGATATATACACTGAGGTTGTTTGGCCATGTGGAGAGGATGGAGAGCGAGGGACTAACGAGGAGAGTGTATGTGAGTGAGGTGGGGGGGGGGGAGCGGGAGGGGAAGGACGAGGATAAGATGGAGAGATGGAGTGGAGAGGTACAGTATATGAGAGAGGGAGGTATAAGCTGGGAGCAGGGCAGTGAGATGGTATCGGACTGGGCGACATGAAGGCGATTTGTCTGTGGCCACCTCTTACAGGCTTGAGGCGTCTGACAATAGATAGGTAGATAAGATAGTTAGATAGATAGATTTACTTTTTGTGAAATGCGGTGACTGAATTCCATAGAGTTATGAGAATTTTCTTCAAATATGGTTTGTAGTTACCTTGTACTTTAGCCAGCAACATATTTTGGCGGGCGATTAGCATCTGGTTCCTGATTACTTTATTTCATATCTTTGTATCTGATAAAACCATACTATCAAAAATGAATCAATCAATAAACTGTGCTACGTGCTTTTTGTTCCGAGATTCATTTAGTAAGTGACTTTAAAAGCAATATCATAAAAAGAAAAAGTAATAATTCCTAAGTCATTCTCTGAATTAGGGTCGTTGTATCTCGTTTAGCTGTGGTTCCCTAACATCTTTTCCTATGTGATTTATCTTGTTTATTACACCCTGCCGTCCTGTACCGTCTTATATAAATAATTCCAACATCGCCTCACTCGGCACAGGGATAGTAACCAGCCATATCCAAAAATAAATCGCTAAGGAGGTGATAGGGAGGACATAGGCCTTGGTCAGACTGGATGTTAGAGGACAGAAAACTCATCCTCGTTGTTTAAGAAGTCTCCCTAACACCTCTTCCTTAGCGATTTATTTTTTCGAATAGGATGATTAATATAACTTTGTACGTTGTGATGAGTATGGTGATATCAGAATGATTTAAATACTACAGAAGAGGTGCTGTGAGCAAAATAAATCGCCTAGGAATAGATGTTAGGGAGCTTCCTTCACTGTGCATCACAAACAGCCAATAATAACGAAGATAACACTGAATAACGATGATAATTAGACTATATCTATCTGTATCTACCAATCTACCTATTATTCCATCTATTCATATCGATATATATATATATATATATATATATATATATATATATATATATATATATATATATATATATATATATATATATATATATATCTGTATATATTATTTTATCGATCTATATCTATAACAAGGTATATGGGCCTGATGGAGTCCCTCCTGTTGTCCTCAAGAACTGTGCTTCTGTGCTTGCACCCTGCCTATACTCAGTTTTTTTAATCGAGGGGAAGATGCACTTGACAGATTGGTGATGATTGGCTGAATGCAACATGTCCGAATGACATTGATGTATTTGGGTTTCAATTCACATCACCGGTAATGACTTGAAATACAGCGATGTCATTCGGACATGTTGCATTCAGCCAATCATCACCAATCTGTTAAGTGCATCTTCGCCTCGATAAAAAAAAAAAAAAAATGAGTATAGGTAAACTCTTTTGCCTTTGTCTGTCAACTTGTACCTTTCCTTCTTGCTGGAAGTTTGCTCTCATTCAGCCAGTCTCAAAGAAGGGTGACCATTACCAACCCTCTAACTATCGTCCAGTTGCTTTAACATCCAGTATCTTAAAAGTTTTCGAGTCAGTTCTTAATAGTAGAGTTTTAAAGCATCTTTTCTTCCACTACCTTCTTTCTGATCGGCAATATGGGTTCCGTCAGGGACGCTCTACTGGCGATCTTCTCACCAACCTTTTAGACTCCTGGTCATCCTCCTTTCAGGACTTTGGTGAAAGCTTTGCCATTACACTTGACATCTCAAAGGATTTCGATCTAGTTTGGCATAAATCTTTAATTTCCAAGCTGCTGTCTTACGGTTTCTATCCTTCTATCTGTGTCTTCATCTATAGCTTCCTTTCTGGTCGTTGTATAGCCGCTGTTGTAGACGGCTATCGTTCTTCTCCTAGATCTATCAACAGTGGTGTACCTCAGGGCTCTGTCCTATCACCAACTCTCTTCCTTTTAGTCATCAGTGACCTTCTAAACTGTACATATAACCCTATCCACTCGTACGCTGATGACTCCACCCTTCACCTTTCCATTCGGTTCCCGCAACGTCCATCTCAGCAGTTACTTCAACAAACAAGGGATGAGACTATGGCACACCTAATGTCTGACTTGGCTCGTATCTCTGACTGGGGTAAAAATAAACTTGTTGTTTTTAATGCATCAAAAACTCAGTTCTTACACCTATCAACCCAACAAAATCTTCCACAGATGTACCCACTAATGTTTAATAATAATCAGCTTCATCCTGCATCATCCTTGAACATGCTTGGGCCTTCATTCACTCGGAACTTATCTCTGAAAGATCATAATATTACATCTCTTGTAAAATCTGCTTCCAAGAGATTGGTTGTGCTAAACCGACTCTGTTCCTTCTTTACCTCTGCACAATTGATGACTCTATACACGGGTTTTATCCGCCCCTGTGTGGAGTATAACTCTCATGTGTGGGGAGGCTTCCTAAATACAGTTCTTCTCAATAGGGTGGAGTCAAAGGCTTTTCGTCTTATTAACTCTCCTCCTCTTACTGTCTTTCTTCAACCTCTGTCTCTTCGCCACACTGTTGCATTTTTATCTCACTTCTGTCGCTACATCAATGGTCACTGCTCCTCTGAACTGTCTGCTTGCATCCCTCCACATCTACGATGGGTGCATAGCACCCGTCTAGCAGCAAACTCTCATCCCTTTTCTGTCCAACTCTCTAATGCAAGAGTTAACCGTTACTCCCAGTCCTTCATTTCTGCAACAGGTCATCTCTGGGACTGTCTCCCTGTCTGTATTTCCTGCTAGTTATGATCTCCAGTCTTCCAAACGCAGTGTGTCCAGGCATCTTGAAATGATCGGATCTTGAATTTGGCTCTCTCTTGTATTTTGTTTTTCTCTTGGAAGGAACAGTTATTGTGAGCTCGTCGCCTTTGGTTCCTTCTTCCTAGCATTAAAAAAAATATACGTATGTTATCTATGAATCTGTGTGTGTGTTTTTTTTTTACGTGTCCGACTCTGGGCAAAGGCTTCAGGGCCTATTTCTTGGGGGCAGTGACCTAGTCCAAGGCCCAGTAATCCTCCTACACCTCCACATGTCACCACTTCGGCGCTTACATCCACCATCCATATTGAATACATGCTAGGGCTGTCTCATACAGGACTGGTGTATTGGTATTAGCGGGAGTATTTTTATGACATGTCTGCGGGTCATCTGGTAGATCAGGAAAGTCTGCTTTTAAGAAATTCAAATCTTTAAACTGTTCCCTGCCCCAGCCGGGATTCGATCCTGGGTCCATTAGGATTGCAGGCTGCCTTTCTACCGATTCAGACACCGCTAATATTTTATCCGTCTATATCTCTATACATCTATGTTATCTATCTATCTATCAATCTATTTGTCTACATTATTTTATATATCTGTATCTATCAATATTATCTATCAATCTATCTATTAATCTATCTGTCTGTGTATATTATATTCTTTATCTTTTTTTTTATACTAGGAAGAAGGAACCAAAGGCCACGAACCCGCAAAAACTGTTCCTCCAAGAGAAAAACAAAATACAAGAGAGAGCCAATTTCAAGATCAGATCTTCGAGATGCCTGGACACAATGCATTTCAAAGATTGGAGACAATAGCTAGAAGGAAATACAGACAGAGGGAGACAGTTCCAGAGTTGACCTGTTGCATAAATAAAGGACTGGGAGTAACGGTTAACTCTTGCACTAGAGAGCTGGACAGAAAAGGTATGAGAGTTTGTTGCTAGACGGGTGCTACGTGCCCGCCATAGAGGTGGAGGGATGCAAGCAGACAGTTCAGAGGAGTAGTGACCATTGAAGTAGCGATAGAAAAGAGATAAAGAAGCAACAGTGCAGTGAAGAGACAGAGGTTGAAGGGAGCCAGTAAGAGGAGAGTTAATGAGACAAAAAGCCTTTGACTTCACCCTACTGAGAAGAGCTGTATATGGGGAGCCTCCCCACACATGAGAGTTATACTCCACACAGGGGCGGATAAAACCCGTGTATTGAGTCAACAATTGTGCAGGGATAAAGAAGGAACAGAGTCGGCTTAGCACAACCAATCTCTTGGAAGCAGATTTTACAAGAGATGTAATATGATCTTTCAAAGATAAATCCCGAGTGAATGAAACCCCAAGCATGTTCAAGGATGATGCAGGATTAAGCTGAATATTATCAAACATTAGTGGAAGATTTTATCGGGTTGATAGGTGTAAGAAATGAGTTTTTGATGCATTAAAAACAACAAGATTATTTTTACCCCAGTCAGAGATACGAGCCAAGTCAGACATTAGGTGTCCGTAGCCTCACCCCTTGCTTGTTGAAGTAACAGCTGAGATTGACGTCGCGGGAACCGAATGAGAAGGTGAAGGGTGAAATCATCAGCTTACGAGTGGATAGGGTTAGATGTACAGTTTAGAAGGTAATTGATGAATAAAAAAAAGAGAGTTGGTGATAGGACAGAGCCCTGAGGAACATCACTGTTGATAGATCTAGAAGAAGAACGATGGCCGTCTACAACAGCGGCTATACAACGACCAGAAAGGAAGCTAGAGATGATGACACAGATAGAAGGATAGAAACCGTAAGGGGGCAGTTTGGAAATTAAAGATTTATGCCTGACTCGTTCGGAATCCTTTGAGATGTCAAGTGGAATGACAAAGATTTCACCATAGTCCCGAAAGGAGGATGACCAGGAGTCTGAATAATAGGTGAGAAGATCGCCAGTGAAGCGTCCCTGACGAAACCCATACTGACGATCAGAAAGAAGGTTGTGGCAGGAAAGATGCTTTAAAATTTTTCTAAAAAGAACTGACTCGAAAACTTTTATGATACAGGATGTTAAAGCAATTGGATGATAGTTATAGGCTTGGTAATGGTCACCCTTCTTTGGGACTGGCTGAATGAGAGCAAACTTCCAGCAAGAAAGAAAGATACAAGTTGATAGACAAAGGTGAAAGAGTTTACCTAGGCAGGATGTAAGCACAGAAGTACAGTTCTTGAGGACAACAGAAGGGACTCCATCAGGCCCATATGCTTTGTTAGTATTGAGGCCTGTTGTGGCAGAGAGTACATCATCTGAAGAAATTTTAATGTCAGCCATGAGGAAGTCAGAGGGGGAAATGATGGAGAAACAGCACCGGAATCGTCTAAGGTGGAATTGGAGAAAGTCTGAGGGAAGAGATCTGCTTTATCAGTAGAAGAAATAGCTACAGAACCATCAGAGTAGAAAAGAGGAGGGAAAGATGATGAGGTAAAGTTGTTAGAAAAGTTTTTGGCAAGGTGCCAGAACGAGCGGGAAGAATTCGAGTTGGAGAATTGAAAGCATTTAGTACGGATGAAATTATTTTTAGCAGAGCGAAGAACAAACTTAGCACGATTCCGGGCAGAAACGTAAAAAAGATGTGATTCAGGAGTGGGTTGGCTCTGGTACCTTTTATAGGCCCTCTCCTTGTTGTGGACAGCATTAGAACTAGCGTGATTAAACCAAGACTTTCTTGCATTAGTCAAAGGATATGAGAATTGAATGTATGCTTCCATGCCCAAAAGAATAACCTCCGTAATGTGCAAGGCACACTCAGATGGCTCCTGGCCATGGAAGCAATAATAATTCCAGGGAAAATCAGAGAAATACAGCCTGAGGGCCTCCCAGTCTGCAGCTCCAAGGTGCCACGGACGACGTTTCTTTGGAGGGTCCACACACCGTACCGGAGCGATAGGACAGGTTAAGGTAATAAGGTTGTGATCGGAGGAGCCCAATGGAGAGAAAAGATTAACAGTGTAACCAGAAGGATTAGCTGTAAGGAAGAGATTAAGTATGTTGGAGCTCTCTCCAAGGTGGTCAGGGATACGGGTAGGGTCCTGTAGAAGCTGCTCTAGGTCTTTAAGGATAGAAAAGATGTAGGCTTGTTCACCGGGTGGATCCGTGAAAGGAGAGGAGAGCCAAAGGCGGGGTGAACATTGGAATCTCCTTGTATATAGATTTCAGAGAAAGGAGAAATGAATAGAATGTGTCCCATCGTAGAAGTAAGATATTTGAAGAATTTTTTATAGTAGAATAAGTTGATCGTAAATAGCGCAGATATATTTAGTCAGAGAATGACAGGAAAGCCAAAGCCAGAGAGTAGAGAATTCAGAAGAATTGAGTTCAAGAACACGAAAGTAAGATAAGTCATTGCGTATATATACACAACAGCCACCTTTGGCTTTGAAATGAGTATAGAGAAAGTAGGAGGATACAGAAAAGGGTTTGCTGTCAGTTGCTTCAGACAGCTAAGTCTCAGATAGGAAAAGATGTTGAGCTTTAGAGGAAGAGATGGTGGTCAACAGAGTGATAGTTAGAGGAAAGGCCGCGAATGTTGCAGAAAGAAAGAAGTGACTCAGACAGTGGTTCCAGGCGGCTCGAGTCATCACCGGGAGAGGGTCGGAAGGTGGGAGCATTTATGGTCCCCACCCCCCTGGGGACTCCGAGGCTATGTGTCTTCAAGCCATGATATGTTTTAGCATTTTGAAAAGGAAGTGTAGTGTGTACCGTGCATGTAGTTTGGTGTTGATAGTTAGAGAAACTTGTATTGGAGAGCATGCTGGCCTACTGTCTGTGTTACTGAGACACTGAAAAAGTTCAGCAAAAGGGGATGATCAGGAACTTTACTCATTTTTTTTTTTAATCGAGGCGAAGATGCACTTGACAGATTGGTGATGATTGGCTGAGTGCAACATTACTTCATAATATCTTTATTATTAATTGACAACATATATCTGATGGGGAAATTTGGGTTAGTAAATGTTATTCGGACATGTTGCATTCAGCCAATCGTCACCAACCTATCAAGTGCACCTTCGCCTCAATAAAAAAAAAAACAACTGAGTGTAGTCCCGAGAGCTGATGAAATAGGAGCTGCAACTCTCCCTGTCATCAGCTTTCCATCCACCTTGGGAGTACTGCCCTGCTCGACTGGTGCTACAGTCTACTCCTCATCTATATCTATCTGTCCGTCTATAATTATTTTATATACAGTATCTATATCTCTATCAGTCTATATTATTTTATCTATCTATATGTTTATATTATTTTATCTATCTACTGTATATCTATCTCTATATTATTTTACCTATTTATAATTATCTATATTCTATTTATTTATCCATCTATCTGTCTGTCTGTCTATTTTATCTATGTATACCTATCTATATTCTGTTTATCTATCCATCTACCTATATATCTATCTATCTATATGTATGTATGTACAGTCGGAAATGATGTCACAAGTTCCATTTATATTCAGTGGCTTTCGTGACATCAGTTAATATGTACGTATGTATGTATGTATGTGTGTGTATGTATGTATGTATGAATATGTATGTATGTATGTATGTATGTGTATGTATGTATGAATATGTATGTATGAATATGTATATATGTATGTATGTGTGTGTGTGTATGTATGTATGTATATGTATGTATGAATATGTATGTATGCATGTATGTGTGTGTATGTATGTATGTATGTATGTATATACAGTATGTATGTATATATGTACGTACGTAATTTTCCACTTACATCCAACATACGTGCAGGAGCCAGCGTGTAGAGTCGACACATGGGAAAGCCAGGCCACTCCCCCACCACCTCCAGCACCTCCCTCACCTGCGCCCACACCAGCAGACAAGCAGAGAAGCAGACAGATTAGCCCTCACGTCCCTAAAGCCTCTACACTTTTTTCTTTCTATCTGCTTCTCCTGGGCGATTTAGTGCTAGCTTTGAGGACTATTTCGAGGGACATTTACCAGGCTGAAATTAATCTTCTGTGGTGGAGAGAATGACACAAAATACATCATGTTTCTGAAGCAGGTTAAATATTTCAAGGTGTGTGCACGCCCCAGAATTTTTAAAGATATTAACGGAACACAGTATGTAATAGAGGTGATCGTATGAAATTTTACGATGCAGGGTAAATGTCAAATGTATTTTCTTTCATAATAACATGCATAAGTAACTCACATTTGACGATGCAGGGTGTAGATAGTAACAATGCAAAAGTGACTTTTTTTTCGTAATCACATGCCTCAGTAAAAAGGACAAGCTTCTTTTTTTTCGTAATCACATATCTCAGCAAAAGGACAAACTTTTTTTTTATTCGTAATTACATGCAAGAGTGTGGAGAGGGTGGGGGAATGGAGTCTTGGACCATCACTTAGTGATGGCCAAGGTAAAGATGCAAAGAAAGTGGTTGAGGAGGCGAAGGGGAAGACAGGAGGAAGCAGCTCCTGTGAGAAGAGTGGAGAAATTGCAAGATAGTGAGAAAATGATAGAATACAAGAGCATAGTGGAAGAAAGATTGGGAAGGTATGAGCTAGAGCAGATGGAAGGGGTGGAAGACGTATGTAAGATATTCACGGAAGAGATAGGCGCAGCGTGTGAGGCGGTTTGTGGAGTGAGGAGGAGATGCAAGGGTGTGCAAGGGACAGCATGGTGGAATGATGAGGTGAAAC
Organism: Coenobita brevimanus; assembly: GCF_032717465.1. NCBI lineage: Eukaryota > Metazoa > Arthropoda > Malacostraca > Decapoda > Coenobitidae > Coenobita > Coenobita brevimanus. Next base: position 10,278,766 of record NC_137020.1, on the reverse strand, counting down.
GAGCTGTGGAACAAAAGAAGAAGGCATATGGTGAATGGTTGGCGAGTAGAGGTAGGGGAGAAGATGAGAGAGAGAAGAGAGAGGTATATGTGAGCAGGAGAAGGGAGGTTAAGAGACTGGTGAAGGAGAGTAAGAAGAAAGTGGATGAAGAGTTTGGGAGGAATCTGAGTGTGAAATGGAGGGAGAGTAAGAAATTGTTTTGGAAGGAGGTAAAGAAAGTAAGGCAGTGTGAAAGGGGAAATAATAGGGGAGTGAAAGATGTGAATAATAGATTGTTGGTGGAGAAGAGAGAGAAATTGAGGAGATGGAAGGAGCACTTTGAGGATTTGTTGAATGTAGAGAGTGAGAGCAGTGTGAGTATAAGTGGTTGGGGAATGGCTCGGAAAGGAAGAGATGAGAGGAGGGAGGAAGAGATCAGTAGGGCGGAAGTAGTGGAAGCGATGAAGAAGATTAAGCTGGGAAAGGCCCCAGGAATTGATGGAGTGTGTGGTGAAATGCTTAGGTATGGGGGTGAAATTGTTGTGGAGTTGATATGGAAGTTGTGTAGATTGGTTTGGGAAGAGGGAAGGGTTCCAGAGGACTGGAAATCAGGTATAATTGTTCCTCTGTACAAAGGAAAAGGGGAGAGAGAAGTATGTGGTAACCATAGGGGTATTTGCCTTCTTAGTGTGACTGGTAAAATATATGGTAGAATACTCATTGATAGGGTTAGGCATATGACAGAGGAGCTAGTTGGAGAAGAACAAGGGGGATTTAGGAAGGGAAAAGGGTGTGTAGATCAGATATTTGTTCTAAGATGTTTAGTGGAGAAGTATCTAGAGAAGGGAAGGAAAGTGTATGCTGCCTTCATGGACTTGGAGAAAGCTTATGACAGAATAGTTAGGCAAGGTATGTGGAAGGTATTAAGAATATATGGAGTGGAGGGGAAATTGTTGAATGCTGTGAAGAGTATGTACGAGGGAGCTAGGGCTACGGTGCAAGTGGATGGTGAGCTGAGTGAGTTCTTTGATCTCAATGTGGGACTGAAACAGGGGTGTGTGATGTCTCCATGGCTGTTTAATATATATATGGATGGGGTTGTAAAGGAAATGCAAGGTAGGGCAGTGGATGTGGGGCTGGCCCTAATGAATGAGGGTGAGATTTGGAAGCTTCCTGTGTTGCTGTTTGCTAATGATACAGTATTGTTGAGTGAAGATGAATGGGAGTTGCAAGGTTGGTGAATGAATTTGGGACAGTGTGTAGGAGGAGGAAGCTGAAAGTTAATGCAAACAAAAGTAAAGTTATGGTGTTTGAGAGGAATGAAGTCACAGAGTGTGCAGTGAGGTTGGATGGTGAGGATATGGAGAATGTGAGTGCATTCAAGTACTTGGGTAGTGTGATGAGTAAGGATGGAACTTTGGGGGATGAAGTACGTGAAAGGGTACAGCAGGGAAGGAAGGTTGTTGGTACACTGAAAGCAGTGATGAGAAATAGGGAGGTGAGTATGGAAGTTAAGAAGTCACTGCATGATGGTATTGTGATCACTACCCTGACGTATGGAAGCGAGGCGTGGACCTTTCAAGAGGGGAACAAGTCAAGAGTGAGAGCAGTGTAAATGAGTTACTTGAGAGGAGCATGTGGAGTGACGTGGAGGGACAGGTTGACGAATGAAGAAGTGAAGGAACGTTGTGGGGTAGATGTGGATGTGGTTGAGAAGATTAGGAGAAATACACTGAGGTGGTTTGGACATGTGGAGAGAATGGAGAATGAAAGACTGACTAAGAGGGTGTATGTAGGTGAGGTGGAGGGAGGGAGAGGGAGGGAGAGGGAGGGGTAGACCGAGGATGAGGTGGAGGGATGGAGTTGAGAGGTATATGAGGAGGGGGGGGGTGAGTTGGGGGGAGGGTAGTCAAATGGTGGGTGACAGAGTGACTTGGAGGCGTTTTGTCTGTGGCCACCCTTTGCGGGATTAGGGCGTCGGGCTATAGATAGATAGATAGAATTACATGCGTCAGCAAAAAGGTCAAACGTTTTTTTCATGATCACATGCCTCAGTAAAAAAGACAAACGTTTTTTCGTAATCACATACCTCAGTAAATAGGACAAAAAATTTTTTTCATAATCACATTGAGGAAAAGGTAAGGTCAAACTTTTTTTTCATGATCACATACCTCAGTAAAAAGGACAAACGTTTTTCTCATAATGACATGCATCATTAAAAAGGACAAACGTTTTTCTATTATCACATGCCTGAGGAAAAGGTTAAACTTTTTTTTTTTTCATAATCACCTGCCTAAATAGTTGCTGTAAAAGAAATATATTTTTTACCTATCATCATGCTTTCAGTCTTAGTAATATAAATCTAATTCCCATATTAAAGGTGTAGGGTCCCGCACCTAGTTAAACTATCTGGAATTTTTGTCACTGCCCTCTGATATGTGTTTTACTCAATATTCCAAGTGGTTTTGTGGGTACTTTGATGTGACTGGAGTGTATTGGTGTTGTGATAAGGAAAGTTTGATTGAGATGGTTTAGGTATGTTTGGAGTTGAGAGGAAGGATGGGACTGGAGTGTATTGGTGTTGTGATAAGGAAAGTTTGATTGACATGGTTTGGGTGTGTTTAGAGTTGAGAAGAAGGATGGGACTGGAATGTATTGGTGTTGTGATGAGGAGGGGTAGATTGAAATGGTTTGGGAGGCAGGATGGGACTGGAGTGTATTGGTGTTGTGATGAGGGGTAGACTAAGATGGTTTGGGAGGAAGGATGGAACTGGAGTGTATTCGTGTTGTGATAAGGAGGGGTAGATTGAAATGGTTTGGGAGGAAAGATGGGACTGGAGTGTATTTGTGTTGTGATGAGGAGAGGCAGATTGAGATGGTTTGGGTATGGTGAAAGTTGAGAGGAAGGATGGGGTTGGAACGTGTTGGTGTTGTGATGAGGAGGGGTAGATTGAGATGGTTTGGGCATGTTGAGAGGATGGAGGATGACAATTGGGTGTGGAGGGTGAGATGTGTGAACGTCGGGGATAGGACTGCGAAAGGCACACTGAAAAAGCCCTGTGACGAGATCATAGAGTGTGACCTCAAGAATAAGGGCTGAATAGGGAAGCTGCCAGAAATCGAGCAGCGTAGATGGCTGCCATTAGGTGACCAAGGCTGACGCGTGCAAGCCTGTTGGAGCCTTTATAAACGATAAGATTCGAAGAACCACTTAGATCTATGGCAAAATAATGACCTCTCTTCAGTCCTGCACTAGGAGTGGTTCATTCTGGGTTGAAACAAATGTGATTAGGAACTACAGGAATAACACTGAAAAATCGTCATCGAACTGAAGGGGTTAAGGATAGATGTCTGGGCTATAGCCCTGGTGGCATTCCATGAGCGAAAAACCTCCCAGCCGTCTCTTAGAACTGATGCCCTTAGACCGCTTGACCACCAGGCAGCATTTAACAACTGGGTAAAGTATCTTTTATACGTATGGTGTCTGTTATCAAAGTTAACTTTTTTTTCACCAACTGAGCAAGTGGAGTTGCATGGAGGGACAGACAGACAAATGAGGAAATAAAGAAGCATTGCGGTGTTGATGTGGATGTGACTGATGTGTTATGAGAAATACTCTGGGATGGTTTAGTCATGTGGAGAGGATGGAGAAGGAGAGACTGACTAGGAGAGTGTATGAGTGAGATGCAGGAGGCGAGGGGGAGAGATAGACCAAGGATGAGATGGAGGGATGGAGTGGAGAGATATGTGAGAAGGGGGTGTGGGTTGGAGGGAGGGCTGCCAAATGGCAGAGGACAGGGAACCCTGGAGATCTGTTTGTGGCCACTCTTTTCGGGATTAAGGCGTCTGGCAATAGAGATAGATAGTTTTAGCTTCTAGACTGTGAGGGATGATTAATAGTACGGATAGTAATAATAATTGATTTATTGTGACATACATACCATTATATTTACTAATTAATCAGAAAAAGTAAAGTGAAGAGTAAAGGAACATGAAAGAGAGAGAGAGAGAGAGAGAGAGAGAGAGAGAGAGAGAGTATAAAATATAAAAAAATACGGTACTCTTTGCAATGAACTAATGATGCAACAAAAATTCCTGTGTCCTATTTTACTGAACAAGAGTTAGCTGCCAGACCACGGCATACTCTCAGTAGGTATTACTGATCCATATAAACAAAAACCACTGATATAGGAACACATTGGCAAGTACTGTAATGCTTAAATGACTCACCTCCATCTTCATATCTCTGTCCTCCTCGTGGTGAAGTACTGTTTGTAACTGCAGCTTGAGTTTATCCACCTGCAAAAAACAGTTATGTTAGGACCTGGTGTATTTAATCTATCAATAGCCAGACGCCATAATCCCGTAAGGGGTGGCTGTTTGTCTATGAGTTAGTTGTTTACGGGTAGGGACACTAACCCTCCGCCAACCCATTTGTTGACACGTAGGGAATACGTATGGGTTGGTTATATAGTTACCACTCAGCATTGTAAATCGTTTCCAGGCTTACAGGAAACCACTAGGCTTGTCACTCAGTGTAAAGCCACCTGAAAAGGAAAGAAGAGTAATAGCCTAAAAAGTGACAGGAAAGATGGGAGAAACATGAAGAGAGGAGAGCAGACAAAGGAAAGGAACGATAAAGTGAAAGAATAAGTAGGCAGCTCTACATCAAGTGAATGGATGATGGTTGCCACCACCTGCCATTAGTGTAGGAATTAAGAGCTTTACTATGTCTGTATGTCATGGAGAATGCTTAGAGTGTGGGCTTTATATGGTAGATTTTTATAAGCGTTAAAATGTACAACTATATCAGGGCATCATACCTAACCTCTTCTGGAAACTGACTGGTATCTCTCCACTGAGGCTAAAGACACACCCTTAGCTTTATTACACACTAGTATATGTTTTTTATCTTCCATCTTTACCCACACACTACCGTACACACTACTACTTTACACACTACTGCTATACACACTATTACTTTACACACTACTACTTTGCACACTACTGCTATACACACTATTACTTTACACACTACTACTTTACACACTATTATACACACTACTACTTTGCACACTACAGCTATACACACTATTACTTTACACACTACTACTTTACACACTATTATACACACTACTACTTTACACACTACAGCTATACACATTATTACTTTACACACTATTAATTTACACACAACTATACACACGACTACTTTACACACTACTGCTATGCACACTATTACTTTACACACTACTGTACACACTGCTACTTTACACACTACTGCTATACACACTATTACTTTACACACTACTGTACACACTGCTACTTTACACACTACTGCTATACACACTATTACTTTACACACTACTGTACACACTGCTACTTTACACACTACTGCAATACACACTATTATTTTACACGCTACTTTACACACTACTATACACACTACTACTTTACACACTACTGCTATACACACTACTACTTTACACACTACTGCTATACACACTACTACTTTACACACTACTGCTATACACACTACTACTTTACACATTACTATACACACTATTACTGTACACACTACTGCTTTACACACTACTATGCACACTACTACTTTACACACTACTACTTTACACACTACTATACACTCTGCTACTTTACACACTGTTATACACACTACTACTTTACACACTACTATACATACTACTACTTTACACTCTACTACTTTACACACTACTATACGCACCACTACGTTACACACTACCACTTTACACACGACTATGTGCACTACTACTTTGCACACTACTATACAAACTACCACTTTACACATTACCACTTTACACATTATTATGCACCCTACTACTATACACACTACTATACACACTACTACTTCACACAGTATTGTACACACTACTACTTTACATACTATTGTACATGTTAGGACTCCATATTATAAATACAATAAATTTTAGAAAACAGGAGAGATGGATAGATAAATAGATAGATAAACAGAGCACCAGGCAAGCCTGGGAACGGGAAATGATCTTGCAAGTGTAACTGAGGAAATGTTGACAATACACTGGAAGCAGCAAGTCAGGGGCTGATATAGGTAGTGTGTCAGCGAGATAGCATACGAACAATGCCTAGTGACCATACACTCACATACACACATACTTACACACAGGTTTCTAGAACATTCCAACAACAGTGTAACACACGTGACACGACCCCTGCTACACCAGAATTTAGGAAGCAGAGCTCAGAAGGAGGCTAGCATTAGAACCGACAGGTAGTGGAGAGAGTGAACAAGAAGAGGGGTCCAACTAGACTTACTTAGTGTATTCAGTCTCTGTAATACATACACTGCTCAACTTAAGATTTTCTCTGAAGATAATAAATCAAGATAAACTCCCTGTATTCATCTTTAACTCCTACTTCAAGAATCGAGAGTCACATTTGGTTGGCAGCGAACGTACGGACCTCGTCTACGAATCTACAGCGAATTTCTACAAAAGCAGGCGAGACTCTACAAGATTAGCTTCAGTTCTACAGTGAATTCCTACAAAATACAGCCTACAACCCTATGAGCCTACAAGTCTACAAAACAACTCTATAATCTTCACGTAACTTCAAGCAGCAGCAAGAAGAATAAAAAACAAAGCAAGTAAAGAAAAAGAAAGACCAAAGCAACAAGCACACAAAACCCCAACACTCTCTCCCGCCTACCTCCATCGCTGACGCAGAGGTCAAGACACACAGCAAAACATCAGAGCCACGTTTATAACGCATCTTAATCACCTTTCTTCACCCAGGTTACACATCGCTACTCAGTTACTCACCACAGCTACCAGTGTGGGAAGCCGACGTCACCATGTGTATCTGCTGAGATGACATCACCACGCGAGTTTGCTGACGTAAGACCACGCCAAGCAACGTGTGACTGACACCAGGCACTTCTCACCCACTACTCGATACTCATTATTAACATAGCTCCTACTCATACTCATTTATTTCCACAGTATTGAGTTGGAAATTCGACGTTCTATGCTGTGGTTTGCCTGTGACAGCTGTTAACCACCACAAGCACCAGGCCATCGAATTTCCTGAGTAATATCGTCCATCAACACAGCACTAGAATTAGCAAGAGATCTTCATTCAACCCTGCATTTTTCTTCCGAGATCGACAGTTGCATCGACACGCCTCTCCGATCTGCATCAAGTGGGTGAAATTATACTTACTCATTTCTTCTCAGTGCTAAAATTAGGTATATTCAACTCCTTTACTTATTTCTATATATACACTTATACACTCACTATCTATCATTTATTACAACTCATTTACTCATCTATTTAGTTAAGACATAAACAAAAAGCGTATTTCATAACACCAGACGTTAATGACGGATATTTTCGCCACCACCCACGTTAATACCAGATGAAAAACAATTAGCTCCAACAACAGAAACACAATTAGGAGAGCACCAAGGCAACACACCCATTGTACAAAACTCAACACAAACTAAAGATCAAGAAACAAATATGTCAGTTCCAGATGATGAGTGGGAAACCCCTTCTGATGTAGCAAGTGAGGACACTGTCGCTGACTTGCACACGTATGCCAATATGCTTAACAGGGTTCACTGTTCTGGCCGAGCCTATTCCACCATTCCCTCACACAACGATAAACAAGTCCAAGTTAAATTAACAGAGCAAACAGTGAAAATGAATAACAAAACAAATACTGCAGATCAAACATCCCCACCTCATGTTTATGTTTACCATGAAGATAAAACTGCCCCAAAATTCTCTGGCACAGAAAAAGATCGTATTGACGTTATTTCATTGGTCAGTCAGTGCGAACAAATGTTCATCAAGCAACACATCCTCGATGAACAAGAGAAAATTGCCATTTTTTCATCTTGCATAAGCCAGGAAAGATGTCCAGCAAGCAATTAATTGCGATCAGACAAGCTCCTCAAGGCTAGGACATATGATGAATTTAAAACTGAATTTTTAAAGAAATTTTCTGGAGGTATGAACGTCTTGCCAGGTATAATTCCAGAATTACATAAGATTGTAGATCTTGCAAGGGAGCACACTACAAACGATGTGCTCAGTGAAATAACTGCTGATGTCTCCACAATCAAAAGAACATTGTTAGTTACTTTGGAAAACTCAAATTGGATAACAGATGATGGAAAGATGTCCCAGACCTCGTCATGGACATCACTGATTATGTAGCTGCCTTGTGTAAATTACCTGATAGGACCCTTAAGATCGCCAAGACGATCGCGTACACCCCAGGCATGTGCTTACTAGACTTAATGAACGAGGTAGAGATGCAGTGCAGTAAAGCAGGTATGGTCGACACACCCGCACATTCTAGTAGAATGAGAGTACCTGAGACAGTATCAGCGGTGAAAACATCTACACCGGCCCCAAACAGAGAACAAAATCGATCGCGACCCGAAAGCAGGCAGAGCAAACAACTAAACGTGACAAGCGTTCGATCACAAACACCAGGCTACAGGCAGTTTCATAAGTTTACGCGCAGCCCGAGCAGATCTCACGCCACAAACAACACTACATATGGTAAGTCACCTCGTAGGTCACAGTCAAGAGATAGGTCCATTCTATGTCATTATTGTGCAAAACCAGGACACACAAGGAGTGAATGCTTTATCAAAACAAAAAAGGATAGACAAAAGACACAAGGATTTGGTCCTTACTGTAGGCATCATAGATGCCAAGGGCACTGGACCAGTAACTGCAAAACAGTAGAAAAAATTGTGTCTATGTTCAAGTCGGGGGAAGACCAAGTCATGACAAAAAACGAACAAACGTAAAGAAAAGCAAGTCTAAAATTCACATAGGAGGCATGTTGGGAAATGAGTGTATCTTGATACCAGCTATATGTGAGGATCAAAACGTTTCCTTATTTTTAGACACAGGCTCTCCAGTGAACTTAATAACACATGAAGAAATAAATACAATTCTTAAAAATAAGAAGAAAGTAACTTTTCTGAAAGAAGCTGATTTAGATTTATATATGGTAGATGGAAAAAAAATTACTGTAAAAGGTATAATAAGGTTAAATATCAGTTTCATAAGGCTACAAGACCATTCTCTGCATTTTTCTATATCGTTGAAAACTTAGCAATTAAAGCTCATATGTTACTGGGCTTAAGATGCACGAAAGCAGAGAACATAACTTTACTCCCACAAATGAATGGAATAGACTTTGACAATGAATTCAAAAAGGAAATACCATCAGAGCCCTCACCGATTAGTAAAAGAGAGCCAAAAAGAATTGGTAATATTAAAGGCTTAAACAAACATACACAAACAGATGAGTGTATAGATCCACTCCCACCACCAGCCCCAGCCTCCAGAATTAGAGACAGATAACAGTACTGATTTATCAGTTTTTCCAGCCCATCTCACCAATGATTTAGTTATACCACCTAATTCCTACATGAAAGTTAACATAAAGAGCAAATTACGGAATAGTACTGGTCTTGTCTTAGAAGAATTATGTAAAGTAAAGGGATTGTCAGTAGAAAACGCATTATGTTAGATGAAGGACGAAGGGCAAACTCAGATATTCATAATTAATCACATGAATGGGGAAGTTCAGTTGAAAAAGGGGACTTGCATAGTTAATATTGAAAAATGTCCTGCCCCTGTGAAGGAAATAGTTATAGCTGGAGTGACAAGTGAGATAAAATCTACGGATAGAGAAAGCATAAAAGACAATTTAATTCACTCAGGTGAATTTGATAAAGAAAATTATTTGTTAACCCTGCTGGAAACGCACAGGGTCACCGTACCATTACCCGCAGAACAATTAAGGTGTACTAACCTAATTAATCACAAGATTAATGTGCACCCAGAAACACCACCAATTTTCGTACCAGCCTACCGCATCCCACACTCCCAACGTACACTTGCAAATCAGTATGTCGATGAAATGTTAAAACTTGGAATTATTGAACCTTCAGTCTCCCCGTGGAATGCCCCATTATTCTTTGTGCCCAAACGAAATGCAGAAAGGCGTGCGGTTGTAGATTACTGTAAACTAAACAATCACACAATCCCAGACCGATTTCCCATGCCACTGCTAAGCGACGTTCTACAGAATATTGGACCGGAGAATAATATATTCTCAACAATCGATCTACTAAATGGCTATTATCAAATACCGGTTGAAGAGGAGTCACGTAAATACACTACCTTTTCCACAAATAGAGGCCAGTACCAATATACAAGGATGCCGATGGGACTGAGGACAGCCCCGGGCACATTCCAGCGTCTTATGAATTACGTATTGTCCGGAATTTTAGGACAAGGAATATTTGTTTATCTTGACGATATTATAATCGCAACGAAAAATATTACGGATTATCTCAAGAAATTAGACTTACTCTTACAAAAGCTTAGTGATGCTGGTTTAAATATTAAGCTTTCAAAATGCAAATTTTGCCTTAGGGAAATAAATTTCTTAGGCCACAAATTAAGTTCTAATAGTATTCACACCACTGATGACAAAATACAGGCAGTGAGGGATTTTCCTGAACCCACTACGACTGACGAAGCTTGACAATTTTTAGGTCTAGCTGGGTACTATAGGTCATTCGTACCACAATTCTCTCATATAGCCTTTCCTCTATTCCAACTACTCAAAAAAGATGCTATATTCCAATGGGAAGAAGAACAAAAAAGGTCATTTAACAATCTAAAAATTAAACTAACAAATACACCTTGTTTAGCATATCCGGATTACACAAAATCATTTCTTATTTGTACAGACGCATCAGTTAAAGGATTAGGGGCTGTACTGATGCAGGAAGATAAAAGAGGAAAGAATCAACCAATTGCATTTGCCAGCAGACAAACAAAAGGTGCAGAGAAAAATTATTGCACTACAGACTTAGAGGCACTTGCAGTGGTTTTTGCATTACAAAAGTTTCGAGATTTGGTATATGGTTACGAAATCCACTTATTCACCGATCATAAACCACTAGTGGGTATGTTTAAAGAAAAACTCCATTTTGGGAGGAGAGCAAGATGGAAATGTACAGTTGAAAACTACAATGTACAAATTCATTATATACAAGGTAATATGAACATAGTAGCTGACGCATTATCTAGGAACCCGAACACAATTCAGGTCACGGCATTAGATCTCAAAGGAAATATCCCAAACCACGATGATATCGCAAAAGCACAAAGACTTGACCCAATATGGTCTAAAGTTGTATACAAGTTAGAAAGTGGAGATGACACACAATTACCCAAACTGCATGTACCACTCGAACAATTCACAATGGTCAATAATACATTATACAAGATTAACCCGAAACAACCAAAACGCCAAAGAAATACTAACTGGTTGGTAGTACCTAATGACATGATACCTCAAGTATTACGAACGATACACGATAGCCCACATGCAGGACATCCTGGAAAGGATAAGACATTCAAACAGGCCCAGCTGCTATATTACTGGCCTTCATTACGAAAAGATATAAACAATCATATAGACAGATCCGAATCATGTGCAAAACACAAAGGATACCCAATCACATCAGCACCGATGGGTAATTACCCTGTACCACATCAACCATGGGACGTTGTCGCTGTTGATTTACTCAAGATGCCATTATCATACAATAATAACCAATACCTATTCGTAACAAGGGATCATTTTTCCCGTTTTGTCATTTTAGCTCCAATTAAAGATAAGACAGCAGAGACAGTAGCAAAGGGAATAATAGATAATGTAATATGTCGCTTTACTACCCAAAAGGTACTAATAAGTGAAAATGGAGAATTTAATTCTGTTATCTTACAAGAAATTTGTAAACAATACAACATCAAAGAGGTTAACGTTTTAGCCTATCACCCAGCATCGAATGGGTTAGTAGAGAGACAAAACAAAAAAGTATTAGATGTGCTACGACACATTCCCAGTGAAAATTATGCAAGCTGGGATGATTGGATTCCCAGAGTAGAAGCCTCAATTAATGGATCTATAAATAAATCCATAGGTGACACATCACATTTCATTATATATGGGACAGATAAAAAACTACAATATGAGCTCCTAGAAGGTGACAGTCTGTCCATATACAATTACGATGATTACTCTAAACTCCGTTTACGTGAATTCGAGGACATACACAAAAGAGTCAAAAAACAATTAACGATGTCCAAGGAAGAAATGACGGAGGCATTTAACAAGAAGGCAAGAGATTCACCTATCAGCTTAGAAGACATTGTTTATGGTATCATTCATACGAGAGACAATAAATTATCCCCAAAATTTGAGGGCCCATACAGAGTAATTAACTTAAAAGCAAAGTTTTAATTAAGTCACTGTCAAGTGGCGAAGAGAAACAAGTTCATATTGACCATTTCAAACGAGTTTCAAGGGAACTATCCAATAATTATTCAGCATCGGATACAACCGAACAGGCGAAAGTAACTCAAGAAACCAAGCAAGAAAACAACGTCGATTACAAAAAGAAGTTAAGGTCATATACCAAACAATCAAACATGGTGCAACTGTTCCAATAAAATCTACAGTACATCATTTATGAGAATTAAATATCGATTTAAACTCCTTCTATAAATGAAATAACAATCAACTGTAACGCACATCATCACTATCATCGACCACAGCATGACCATATTAGGAAATTAATAGATTTTTTTTTTCGGTAGGTAGCGATGAAGGGACTTATGCTATGGATTCTCCTCTACATAGCAAGAGGATATGCGTACTTAGACCCCCAACATAGTACGACAAGGATGTCTCGTAGCTCCAACGGCCTCGACTTCAATCGTAAAAGACGTCATGAGTACTGAAATAAGTCTGGATTACTTGTATGAATTACCTTCTTATCTAGAAAATATCGCGAAACCTATGCGATCCCCTGGACTTCATGATAGGAAGCTATGTTTCACAAGCACATAACACAAAGGATGTGAATGAAATAGTGAAGTTAGCGAAATGGAAAATAGAACAGGCAAAGTCAACTATGCTCATCATGATCCAAGATCTCCCATCTTATGGAACGGAGGTATTGAGCGACAGGAGCATCACACGTACTCGCCAAAAGCGCGGTTTGTTCGACCTGGGTGGCGCAGTTCTTGGGAACATCTTTGGATTGGCTACAGAGGATGACCTTAAAGAAATAAATAACAAATTTAATAAAATAGCTGAGGTACTAACATACCAAGATAAATTCATCACAGGACATAACTCAGCAATGAAGACAATTGTGAAAAATCTGAAAAAGGCAGAAAACATAGCTCTCGAAAGTGTAGATAAAATAAATGAAATGGAAGGTAACATAACACTTTTCCAACACTTCTCCATCATCACAGAACATATTGACACATTTCTACTACAATTAGACAACATTAGAGTTCGTTACAGGGCACTTATGCAAGGAATTTCGAATGCTGGTGATGGCAAGATCACAATTGACTTACTCCCAGTTCATGAGCTACGTCAAATAATTAGTCAAGGCATACATAAACATAAATTGAAGCCTTTGTTCCGAAGTAGGGAATTCATGCAATATCATCCATATTTAGAAGCAACACTAACACCAGCATCAGTAGTAGTTCATGTACCATTCATAATTGACGACCTGTTCACAATATACCAAATACACCCCTTCCCCTCTAAAAATAACAACACTTTGGTCATCATCATCAACACAGACACCGAACTCATTAAACGATTGAACGAAAGTGCCGCACATCCTTACATGCTGTTCATCTTTGTCCTGTGTACATTTTCACGTTTCAGCCTACTGATACAGTCCCTTGTGAAATGGCTATCGTCAGAAATGACAATATTCATAATTATTGCAACTTCACTTTTGCTCCAGATAAGCTTGTACACCATCAACGCATCGGACACTTACAGTTTTTTTTTTTTTTTCACTCATAACACATCAGTTTACATAGTCTGTCCAGATATATCACCATCTCATACTTCAGCCTCAGGATTATACATAGCACCAAACTACTGTGCGGTATTTACACCATCCATGTCCACTTTATCCACCATCAATCACTACGCCATCCTCAATCATACACACAAATATTTCCACCCACTGCCTGATATGGACTTAAACATGAGCACAAGTATTAAGTTGACTTCACCTAAGTTTGAAACTATGCAACTGATCAATGAAACAATGAAGCCCTGGGAAGATCTGAGTCTGAGTATGTTCAACCCATATTATGTGTATAGCCCAGCACCTACTGTCTTTATAATCTTTTGCATTGTATTTGCAGTACTGCTGTTCGCAATGCACAGAATGCATGCGAGAATTGCAAATTTGGGGTCAGTATTTAGTAGGGGTAGAGTTAACATCCAAGTTAACCCCCCTGAATGAAGTGTACATATTTTGTATATAGTATTAATTATATATATATATATATATATATATATATATATATATATATATATATATATATATATATATATATATATACAAAGAAGAATGACCCATGATATAGAAGTATGGCATACCAGTAGCATTATCTTTAAATGAAATATTAATAACTCTTACCATAATCTTAATTTTAAACATTTTTTTTTTCTTGCATGTATGCATTTCACTACAATAACCCATGTACACACAGCAAAAAAAACTATCGTTACAGGGGAGTCCGATGTGTTTCATACTGAACAACCTGGCTGTTTCGCTAGGGTTGGTAAGCCTGACAGTGGGTGAGTTGCCAAATAGGACGAGGTAGAAATATGCATGGGAGAAGCAATGGATATAGCTTATAATAAATATGCAACAAACACACGCAGGGATACCAATGGAGGAGGCTGTTATCAAAAACCTTCATTCGTGTGTCATTTCATATCGCGCAAAAGGTGTAACGATAGTTTTTTTGTTGTGTGTACATACTGTATTACAGTTTAATAGTTTACCTTTAGTGCATTTATTCAAATATGTATACAACTTGTTTAAAATGTAATATTACTAGATCAACGCAATTTACTATGAATATTATATGTATACAATATTATAATCAATATTATGTACTAATAGATTAGCATATGTCAATGATAACTACTGTCAGAAGACCTCCAGCGTGTGACCGAGCCATGTTAGGACTCCATATTATAAGTACAATTAATTATAGAAAACATGATAGATAGATAGATAAATAGATAGATAGACAGAGCACCAGGCAAGCCTGGGAACGGGAAATGATCTTGCAAGTGTAACTGAGGAAATGTTGACAATACACTGGAAGCAGCAAGTTAGGGGCTGATATAGGTAGTGTGTCAGCGAGATAGCATACAAACAATGCCTAGTGACCATACACACACATACACACATACTCACACACAGGTTTCTAGAACATTCCAACAACAGTGTAACACACGTGACACGACCCCTGCTACACCAGAATTTAGGAAGCAGAGCTCAGAAGGAGGCTAGCTATAGAACCGACAGGTAGTGGAGAGAGTGAACAAGAAGAGGGGTCCAACTAGACTTACTTAGTGTATTCAGTCTCTGTAATACATACACTGCTCAACTTAAGATTTTCTCTGAAGATAATAAATCAAGATAAACTCCCTGTATTCATCTTTAACTCCTACTACAAGAATCGAGAGTCACATACACACTACTACTTTACACACTACTATACACACTAATACTTTACACTCTACTACTTTACACACTACTTTACACTCTACTACTTTACACACTACTATACACACTACTACTTTACACACTACTTTACACTCTACTACTTTACACACTACTACTTTACACACTACTACTTTACACACTACTTTACACTCTGCTACTTTACACACTACTACTTTACACACTACTACTTTACACACTACTTTACACTCTGCTACTTTACACACTACTATACACACTAATACTTTACACTCTACTACTTTTCACACTACTTTACACTCTACTACTTTACACACTACTATACACACTACTACTTTACACACTACTATACACACTACTACTTTACACACTACTATACACACTACTACTTTACACACTACTTTACACTCTACTACTTTACACACTACTTTACACTCTACTACTTTACACACTACTATACACACTAATACTTTACACTCTACTACTTTACACACTACTATACACACTAATACTTTACACTCTACTACTTTACACACTACTATACACACTAATACTTTACACACTACTGCTTTACACACTACTATACACACTAATACTTTACACTCTACTACTTTACACACTACTTTACACTCTACTACTTTGCACGCTACTATACACACTACTACTTTACACACTACTTTACACTCTACTACTTTACACACTACTATACACACTACTACTTTACACACTACTTTACACTCTGCTACTTTACACACTACTACTTTACACACTAGTACTTTACACACTACTTTACTCTCTGCTACTTTACACAGTACTATACACACCACTACTTTACACACTACCACTTTACACATTACTATGCACCCTACTACTTTACACACTACTATGCACACTACTACTGTACACACTATTTCTTTACACACTGCTACTATACACTTTACTATACACACTACTACTCGTACTTTACACGCTACTATACACACTACTACTTTACACACTACTGTATACACTACTACTTTACACACTATTAAACACACTACCATTTTACATACTACCACTTTACACATTACAATGAATCCTATTACTTTACACACTATTATGCGCACTAATACTTTACACACTACTATACACACTATTACTCGTACTTTACACACTACTATACACATTACTACTTTACACACTACTATACACATTACTACTTTACACACTACTATACACACTACTACATTACACACTCCTATACACACTACTACTTTACACACTATTATACACACTACTATTTTACATTTACTGTACACACTACTACTTTACACACCACTACTTTACACACTGATATACTCACTACTACTGTACATTACACATGACTTTACACACTACTATACACATTGCTACTTTACGCACTACTACACACATTACTACTTTACACACTGCTATACACATTACTACTTTACATATTACAATACACACTACTACTATACACACTACTACTTTACACACTACTGCATAGACAAAAATACAAAGTCAGTTATTAAAACAATATTATATACTGTACAATGAATTACCAATCATTAATTATACCTCTTTTACTCTAACTTGACCTAAATCTGTCTTCTCTCCAGCTTGAATACCCAGTTGTGATAAGAGATTAACACTAGAATACGGTGCTAGTCACAAAGAAGTGCTGTGGAAAGAAGAAAGAGCCATAGTACGGTCCTCAGCCAAGGAGCTTTGTAAAATAAGTCGCAAAAGCATGAAACTCTGGGCCAAGTTAATGTGAAAGGAGTATAGTCACAGGAAGGCATCACCTGTCGTACTATACTAACTCTGTTTTTGGTTCCTTGTCAATAGGTTGTCTATCACATACTGAAGTGGTAGTATGAAGCACGTTTTTTGTAATTTCTTATTAAATGTTTCTGACTGGGCAAAGCCATCAGAGCCTATCCCAAGGCCCAGTAATCCTCCTTCATACCTCCACATGTCACCACTTCAGCGTTAACACCCACCGTCCATACTGAATACACGCTATGGCAGTCTCATACAGGACTGGTGTACTGGTATTAGCGGGGGTATTATTACGACATGTGTGTGGATCTTCTGGCAGATCAGTAAAATCTGCTTTTATGAAATTCAGATCCTTAAATTGTTCCCTGCCCCAGCCGGGATTCTAACCTGGGTCCATTAGGACTGCAGGCCACCTCTCTATCGATTCAGTCACCAGCTCCCCCACTGGTGTGACATGCAGTAAAGGATGGGTAGTAGGATTATGACTAGAAAAAAATAAATATATAATAATAATAATAATTAGCCTGCAGTGGGAATCGATGAGCATTTTGGTACATAATACAAATGTATAAGTCATTTCGCTTAATTTCATCAAAATTTCCCCCACACCAAGTCGAACTGATCTGCAAAAAACACAAAAATAGTAAAACGTAGGATGCACACTATACAATTACGGTGTATTTGTTGCCACAAACTTCACATCTTAGTATGTGTCCTTCTTGCACTTTCGACTCAAGTCCTCCATCAATTTGACTGCCCTTTCAGCAATGATGTTGGTCCGTGGTATATACAGAGCAGATCTTTCCATGTTCCAGTGGGTTTCAAGGTGCTTCAGTGCACTAGGGCACTTGAGTTCTTTAACGCTGATCAGAAGGTTTTCATATCACATCTTGAATTTCTAATCAGAAAATCACGGCTCTTGCCATCCATAGGCAAGAAAGCGTGCTGGTATCTCCAATGTGCCCCTCCAGTTTGGAAGCAGAAAATACGCGATTAGGGTGTAAACTGCCATTGAATACCACCGGGCACCATGCAATGATCGTAGTTTCCTCCATTTGATTTCTGCAAATGTCCCCTGTTCCTTGTAGAATTGGAATGCTTTGCACAATTCATCCAGGAACTTGAAGTCATCTCTCCATCCTGGATTTTCACCCATTTCCATTTTCTTACCTGCTTCACAAGAACTTTGGAGTTCTGCATACTTTTCAGTTAGTCAACAAATTCGTAACTCAGATTTGTTTTAGCGGAAACCTTTGTCACAAAGAAGTCCAAAACATGCTGCATGATCCTGTCCAGTATATGATGCTGACATCCAATATATTGTGGTTTGTCCAAACCCTTTTCAACCATTTTCTTCTGTATCCTAACCACAGCACCATTCATATGTCCTGTGTTTACAGCCGTTGTATCACAAATGATCATTTTAATACTTGACCAAGCATGATACTCATATAGAGCTTTTTCAAGACTATTGAAAGTATCCCGAGCTGATTCACTATTACATTTTATCATTCCCAACCTGATCTTCCTAGTTTTGTTTTGAAGGCAGACTACCTGGTACTCTCTATTGGATCTTTTTTTTTTTTTTTCCATTAAAATGCAAACAATAGTTTTTCTCTTCTTGTAGTAGTGATTTGATTTTTTCCTTCTGTTTTTCTCCAGCCCTGACAACGCCACGCCATTCACCAGATTGTGTAGGTGTGGAATCAGGGATGCCTTCATTACCGAGAGTTGAGCACACACTAGATGCTTTATTAGTTGGCAACGAATGACCCTGTTGCCATTTTCGTTGCATGGTATATTGAAGATGGCGTCTTCCTTGTACTTGGGGCTTCTTCACTAGTACTGTTCTCTGTATCACTTGTGGAGACACTTGAGGTAGTATCTTTAGTTTCAATCTCATATGATGTACCAACTTGCTGTGTTATTGGAGTACCACTTGTTTCACAGTGTTTTTGTCTCTTTGATGGATGGATTGAGGATAATGCTGCAAGTTTATGTGTGGTGTACCTGACTTTTCAACCAGATGTAACTTGTTTATGATACAGTTCCATATCTTCCCGGCAAAGCCACTTTCCATCAACTTTGGTTATGTCAAAAAAAATTTTCAGCTCGTTTTGAAACACTTCTTTTGGTCTTCTTTGGTAGCTCTTATATACGCTGATCAATTTAATTTTGTTCAGCCGTGCTTTAATCACTTGTCAGTTCAGTGCCATAACTGGTTAGTTCACCATATATGCTGAATCCTGCTTTTCTTCAGTTTATCCTCATCTAATACCATATGGTACCTTCCCAATATATCACATTTTGAAGGAAGTCTGACATAGTCAAATTTCCTATCCTGGGTAGATTACGCCGCTTCGTTTAATTTGAATTTGGCAGGTTTGCACCCCATTTCTGTGCATTCCTAATGACTGAATCACTAGATTTGAAGTATGCCATGGTATTGCTATCTCAATAAACACTAGGTACTCTGCAAACACAATAATAGTGGAATGACTGAACAGCTCAAATTGTAAAAAATGCTCAAATTTAGCCCAATGTAGAATGTTAGTGTGGGGTGACTTTTTTAAAGAAAATGCAAAACCAGCATCATATTTGTGATTTATACATTAACCCGCCCCGTCCCATTGACGTATGGGTACATTGCAACATTTTGCATTTGCCAGTCCCGGCGACGTACTGGTATGTCGTGCAATTGCAAGGTTCCTAATTTGCACAATTTTCAATTTTCGCGCGTGATTTTTCGTACGTATACATGGGACACCTTCCCCTATTCCTCTACAAGATGCCAAGCAGGGACAGTGCCTTACACCATATAACCTCCCCCCTCCCCCCCTCACGCCATTCTCTCGGCAATTCACCTGTTACCAGTGACCTGGCCAGTAAAGATATTCAGGGCCAG
Organism: Coenobita brevimanus; assembly: GCF_032717465.1. Classification (NCBI taxonomy): domain Eukaryota; kingdom Metazoa; phylum Arthropoda; class Malacostraca; order Decapoda; family Coenobitidae; genus Coenobita; species Coenobita brevimanus. The sequence goes on along the minus strand of NC_137020.1, from coordinate 10,258,429 downwards.
AGTGATTCCCCAATCGATGACAATGTGGAGGACAAAGTTTACATAGCATTAGAAGAAGAAACAGTCAGAAATAATGATCAGGTAATGTGGCAAAAGAAGGTCAGGTATGGTGATTAGTTAGTGAGTGGAACAATGCTTATAATGCCTATATTACTGCTTGAAAAACAATATACTCTCATACTACATATAAATTCGTACCAAGTAAATAAATAAATACCATTTATGAGTTGTGTGAAATAGTTACCCTCCCATAGAACTCGTTTTCTTTGGTGCCAGCCTGTTAGAAAACCCAGTCAGGTAAGGAGGTACTCCTAGCTGGATCGAGTATTTTAAACCTCAGGTGAGTGATTTCTCTATGAATTTTTGATGTTTCTCACCAAAAGCAGAGGTTTTAGCCAAAAAAAAAATTTTCGAAAATACCTCGGGATTGGGGGATGTCGGAGGTGCGGAAAACCTCGGGATGTAACGGGTTAAAGTTTGTCACCCCACATAGCAGGGTTTTTAAAATTAGTTTTTTTTTTTTTTTTTTTGTCATAACCCTAATGGGTAGTGTGGGAGTGGAATTGTAGTTGGGAGAGGACTGATTGATTCGTCGATGTGTTGGTAGAAATGTTGGCAAAAAGGTCTGTGAAGGTGGTTTGTAAATGTAGGGGGGGGGGGTGAGGGATGTTCATGAGTTCCACTCCTTTACCACTTCCTTGATGACCTTGGGCTGGGGTATTTTTGTGGCAATGCACATGTACAGACAGAGAAACAGCTTTTTCCACAGTTCTTATTGATATACCGGCTCGGCGGAGAGAGCCAGACACCACCACCCTAGGAGGAGTGTACAGGGAGGTGACTCCCACCCCACAAGGAGATGGCAGAGAGGCTCTTTTCACCTGCCAAACCTTCCAGGCATAAACAGCGTATCTCTCCCATGACCGTACGTCCCTCTTCCCAGCAGCCAGACCACCGGGCAGTGTACAGTAGAAGTTCACTACTCTTCAGCGGAGGGAACACTCACCAGAATCGGGGTGGGACTTGCAGTGACAAGATCTCAAGCAGGCCCTCGGATGCTGAGTCTCCTGGATCGGCCTACACAAGAGGGCAGTATCTGCTCCTTTTCAGGGACCCCACCAGAGACCAGAGCGGTCATGACGTCCCTGAGGCCTGGTGTCCTGTCCTTGCAGCCCCAGGTGTTGTCGGACTCCTCCAGGATGAGAGACTGCAGCTCACCCCTACCAGCCTCCTCCTGATGGCAAGGCCACAGCCCCCAGAGACAGCAGGCCTCCCCCGGTGCCTGTTGCAGTAGCCAAGGCTCCCTCAGTGATGGCGGCCACAGACTCTCCCTGACGGCCGCCTCTGCAGAACAAGACAAAAGCCCACTCCAGGCGCCGCCCTCTCCACGTCCGACCCCAGCCCTGGGCTCCCCAGGTCCTCTCCCAGGACCCTGACAATGACTAAGGGCCAGCGCCGTGTGGCGCGCCTCCTGGCCCTCTTCGTCCCTAGCCCAGAGAGCCCCACATCACATAGGGCCTCTACAGAAAGAGGGCCTCCCACCACGCCACTCACCAACTCCTACGGGACTCGTGGCGACCCCACAGGGTACCTACCCCTGGAAAACACTCCAGACGGCCCACCCCAATGCCCAGCCGCCAGGTTCCTGGCGCAGGGCCTCCTGCTGCCTGTGACCCGAACACTCCTCTCTGCCTATTCCGTGAGTAAAAGACTCTGAGGTTGTTTGTCCCCTAGTGTCTGGGAAGCCTTTACCTTTACCCCAGTGGACCTGCCCCCTCGCCCCAGTGTCTCCTACCCCAGTGTTACCTCCCCGTGTGGAATAGTGAACTCCCCACCATATGTGCAGTGTGTGGTGCTAGGCCACGGGCCACCCCCCAGTGTGACTATCTCCCCCCAAAGTTACATATGGACAGTCAGCATCAATGCCACACCCCTTCCCCCCGTTTTGCTTTGGCCATATGAAGTTAATAGAAAGTGATATATGAGGTGTACTCCCAACCTCTTGTCTCGTAAGGAAGTCTGTATCACCACTCCCCCCCCTCCCCCTCCCGCCCTCCGCCCCACGCTTGGATAGATCGTGGATGCTATATTCTCTCGTTCTATGTAACGCACACGTTGCATAAGGATAGCTAGGGTATCGTCTGTGTCACGTGGATGCATATAACTAGCATAGGAGGCCGTTTATGTTACGCGAATAAGTATTTAAGGACTTGAGTATATACTGTCGTCTATCTCATGCGTTTGGGTATATTGAAATATACTTGATTGTCTCTGTTATATATCTGAAACCAAGTGCACCTGGTGTATTGTATGAACCATATGTATGACACTGTGTGGAAATCATCATATATAAGGAAAGGTAGAATACTGTGTAAAGGTCAAACTCGCTGAACTAGGTGGAGATATTTATTGTAAGGGCTAGCCTTCTGAGATTATCTGGGTATCATATGTCCCATGGTTTTGATCACGGGTGTGTATGTAGTTGTCTATTGTTAATATATAAGTGTGACTTTGACCAGCCATATCCATGTGGACATGTGGAGAGAATGGAAAATGAAAGACTGACTAAGAGGGTGTATGTAGGTGAGGTGGAGGGAGGGAGAGGGAGGGGTAGACCGAGGATGAGGTGGAGGGATGGAGTTGAGAGGTATATGAGGGAGGGGGGGTGAGTTGGGGGGAGGGTAGTCAAATGGTGGGTGACAGAGTGACTTGGAGGCGTTTTGTCTGTGGCCACCCTTTGCGGGATTAGGGCGTCGGGCTATAGATAGATAGATAGATAGACTTTGACCAGTTGTGTCTGGACTATCCTTCCTTGCCTGTGACTGACCCGGTCGAGAACAAAGAACCCAAGGTCGCACCGTACCTGAACCCGAGAAGTCGGGACTCAGAATACGCTGCATAACACTTATGAAAATTGACACCTGGTGAAATACAGTGAAAACCCTATCTCTAGTAGTGCGTGTTTCAGGTGTTTCAATTTTTTCCGCTATGTTTTCTTCAAACTCTGGAAAGGGGCGATGAGGCAAAGCATGTTTCTCTGATCCATTACTTTATAAATTACTCTTACTCGGGCCCAATGGACAGACCTTGGCTCGTATTTCCGTCAGTTGAGGAAGTTCTCCAACATCTCCTCCTGAGCGATATATTTTGCTCATTAATCCTTACTATCCTTCTGTGTGTTACATAAGTCCTTCCAACATCGTCATACTCTGCATAAATAACATACAAACTGATATTAACCAGCCATATCCAAAAATAAATCGCTAAGGAAGAGGTGGTAGGGAGCTTCCTTACCGGACAAGAATACCTCCCATTGGCTTGTATTTCCATCGGTTAAGTATACTCCCTAGAACCTTTTCCTTAGCGATTTCTGTCTGGATATGACTGGTTAATATCATTTCATACCCAGCTTGTGCATATTATGGTGATATTGGAATGATTTAAATAACACAAAAGACGACAGTAACGTAAACAATAAAAATCGCTAAAGAAAGTGTGTTAGGGAGCCCTTAAAGGGACGAGAACCCAGCCCATGTATCTTTTGTCTGCTCCTGCGACGGCTTACCTTCTTGACGATGCTAAGGAAGGATGGGATAGTGAAGTGACAAGGGTATTTCTGGCGTAGTCAGAATCGCCATTTAAACAGAAGAGAAGCGAATCGAAGGAAGCAAGGTTGATACAATAACAGCATCAGTAACGTGACATAGATCATGGAATCGAAGCCAGTCAGGTCGAGAACAGATTTTTCGTATATAACTTGGCATTTCTTTGGACACAAGATGAACAGAGGAAGAAAAACAAATTTAAAAAATCCATACACCAGATTACAGGCGTCCTCCATTCATTAAAAAAAAAAATCAGTAACAGTTGGACTTAAAAAGCTGTAGGTTGAAGTTTGGGGGGAAACTATTCTGAGGACGCAAGTTGAAAGATAAACAGTTTAGGGAATAAGGGAATTCTGATATAAGTTCTGCAATATAGCACTGTGACAGTCAAACTACGGGCGCTATCAGACAGTAGTAGATGTTGTGTTCATTTAGATCTTGCAAGTATTTGTTGCCTGTATCTTGGGGTCTCTGGAGACATAAATCTTCATCACACTTGCAATGAGAAGTCAGTGGGACAGCGGTATAAACAATGTAAATAAAAAAAAAAAAAAATGCTGGAGGGGGTAGTGGTATAATTGATAGAATAATCAACCGAGTACTGGGAGATCTCGGGTTCAATTCCTGGGTCAACCACGACCTTCGGACTATGGCCCTTATTTTCGCTGGTTAAGTAAGCTCCCTAACATCTTTTCCTAAGCGATTTATTTTCTTAGTACTCCTTACTATCCTCTTCTGTGTTATTTAAGTCATTCAAATACCTATATTTTCAGCAAAAGACACAAACTGACATTAGCCAAACATAACCAAAAATAAATTGCCAAGGAAGAGGTGTTAGGAAGCCTCCTCAACCGACGAGAATACGGACTAAGGTCTTTACCCCAGTCCTTTTGTGACAGAAATAAAGGCATAATAAGGAAAAAAAAAAAGACAGCATAACAAGGAAAAAAATGAGGGAGTCTGCACGTTTGGCAGTAGTATGGGGGAATGTTTGGATTCGTTTTTTTATTCTTATTAGCATGCGACTAGTTCATGAAAGTATTACCGGTCACAAAATTGCGTTACAGCACCCCTGGTTCATCTGAATGTGGACTCAGTGGACTGCAGGCTGAAGCTGCTCCTCTCCTGCAGCCCACCATCTTGTTTATACGAGACAGGGAGGAAGCTGAGATACGTTTATACAACCGGGCAGCTCCATCGCCCAGTTATATCGGTGCCCCACGAGAAGGCTTCCCTCTATAACACCACTCGATCTGTATACACACTAAACTGCCAAAGAAGACATTGCTCACCCTTGCTAGTAATCTCATGAACTTTTGATTCACTCGATGTGGCTCCAGGATGTAACTGCTTGGTATTTGGCACGTAACTGCGCCATATATTTAAAGTGCTTGACAAACGGAGTGGTTAACTCGCTATATGAAAAAAATTAATTCTGATGTACACTTGGCCACATACGAACCTGGTACAAACGTTAGCAGAGGTCATTTGGTACACGTGACAACCTTGACACGATCACATGTTTGTTGGTGGCACTGACATGAATCAACGCAGGTGTCAGAGTTGAAATGACCAGAGTGATGCATGAAGGACCAAAATTGTAGCAAGACGTCCGCTTCACACACACACCGTACCAGGTTCATGTGTGGCCTACTGTGCATTGTTTTCCTCTCACCTGGATTTGGAATATTTGGGAGGAGAAAGAGTGGGAAGCAGGTGACCACTCCCTAGCTACTGTAATAGTCATTAATTTGTAGGAAGCTTATATGTCGGATAAGGAGTGCAGGTAGTAAGCTGACACGATGCTGTAATAGACTGTGGTGAACATGATGAGGGTGACTGGGAGGGCCAGGTAACCCAGAAGAAGGCGATGAACCTCGTGCATCTTCAGTAACTTCTGCTGCATGGCTCTCAGGAGTTTCATTTTCTGAGAATCGAGAGCCATAAGAGTGAGCAAGGACGGAAGTTTTGGCCTCAGAATTCCCCTCTGAACTCCTCGTTTTAATACTAAAAACTTGAAGATCCTCACTTGCAGCGTTGTTTTGTTTTCCTGTGTTCTGGTTCACTGAATATAAGCAGTGATCCTCTGAGGCTATTATACCGTTGACTGATGCAGCTTAAGGCTATAAAGAAGAAACTCATTATAAATGATAAAAAGTAAATGAATATTTCGTAAATTTCCTTAATACAGCATGTTGGGTGGTTTACTCCAAGGTCCAGGGATACTGTAGTCACAATATCAAGATATCCAGCAGTCAGTACTACAGCACTGAAAATAAAGATGATATCCTGAAGGAGTTCCTCAGGCGTATTGCAGTTTTCCATCACCAGTGATTGTAAATGCTGGGCAAGAATGATTGCCGAATGTCTGTAGGTCATCATGTACACTATTAGTAAGGTTCCTATTACGTTGCCCACAGTGTTGCTAAGTCAGACCGCTAGATCTTGTGTTTTATCAGAATTATGTAAGGTTTGTGACAGCAGGTCCCCTTGGATGAAAGGCGATGCAGCAAATATGCGAGGCCCCCCACTAGGCAGGTCCACAACCTCCACCCTCTGCTGGGCTGGTAAGTGATGTATGGGACATGGTGAGGGTCTGGTCTCTCTTGCACTACACTACCGCTGCCTTCTTCACTTCTCGGTGCACCAACAGACTCACGAAATGGAAATCCACCACAGTTTTGGCATCAGGAGGGACATCAAGAAGCCTTTTTCTGGTTAGATGGACGTGTTGGTGAAACATGGCTACGTTTTTGTGGTTTTCTTAGACTTAGAGATTCAACAGGAGAGACCTTGGTGTTTAAATGAAGCCAGCCGATAGATGTAACAGGAAACTGAGGTAGATCTGAAAGAGTAGCGATGTCCACTGTTAACTGGCTGTCTTGTGGCTTGAATACTGTGTGATACTATGCACTTACCATGAGATCAGTAAAATTTGTACCCACAATACTGCAAAGGTAATGGGTAAACAAATGTCTTGTATGTATTGAATAACTGATCCACCTGACTAAATACACTTGCACTGACGAATAACTTATTGATCCATCCAAGTCAATATATTTGTCCAGGTGTCTGAATTATAAATGATCTGTTTGCGCCCCTCTTGCAGTCGTTTGCTTTAGCTCTTTCTGGTCAGAGGGCGAGTTGGGGAGTCGGTGCTCGTTTCTGGACGGCGTCTCACTCTGTCACGCCGCAAAGCCGGTGCAATTATTGAATATTCAGTCAGTGAAGTGATGTAGCTTTATTTCACGTGATTTTTATGAACAAAGAACATGAGGATGATTGACAATAATATCTATCTATCTATCTATTGCCAGACGCCTCAATCCCGTTTGGGGTGGCCACAAACAAATCGCCTCCAAGTCGCCCTGTCCCCCGCCATTTCACTGCCCTGCTCCCAACTCACACCCCCCTCTCTCATATACCTCTCCACCCCATCCCTCCATCTCATCCTTGGCCTCCCCCTCCCTCTTCCCCCCTCCACCTCACTCACATACACTCTCTTCGTCAGTCTTTCACCCTCCATCCTCTCCACATGGCCAAACCACCTCAGTGTGTTCCTCATAACGCTTTCTATCACATCCACATCAACACCACAACGCTCCTTTATATCCTCATTCGTCAGCCTGTCTCTCCACGTGACTCCACAGGCTCCTCTTAAATAACTCATTTCCACTGCTCTCACTCTTGACTTGTGTCCTTCCAACAGTATCCAAGCTTCACTTCCGTACGTTAGAGTTGGTATCACAAAACTGTCATGTAGTAACTTTTTCACTTCCATGCTCACTTCCCTGTTTCTTATCACTGCTTTCAAAGAACCAGCAACCTCTCTTCCCTGCTGTACCCTTTCAAGCACTTCACCCTCCAAACCTCCATCCTTACTCATCACACTAACCAGGTACTTAAACGTACTCACATTTTCCGATTCCTCACCATCCAACCTCGCTGTACATTCACTAACTTCACCTCTCTCAAAGACCATCACTTTACTCTTCCCTACATTCACCTTTAGATTCCGTTTCTTACACAAGCTCTCTCAGACTCATCCACCAAGCCTTGCAGCTCCCCTTCACCTTCACTCAACAACACAGTATCATCTGCAAACAACAGTACAGGGAGTTTCCAAACACTATCCTCTCTCACCAGGGCCACTCCAACATCCACTACCCTACCTTGTACCTCTTTTATTACCCCATCCATGTACAGATTGTACAACCATGGAGACATGACACATCCCTGTTTCAAACCAACTTTCAAAGAGAAAAATTCACTTAGTTCACCATCCACACGCACTGAAGCCTTCGCACCATCGTACATACTCTTCACAGCATTCAACAACTTCCCATCAATATACTCCATATATTCTTAACACTTTCCACAATCCTTGTCTATCCACCCTGTCATGTGCTTTCTCCAAATCCATGAAAGACGCATACAACTTCTTTCCCTTCTCTAGAAACTTATCCACTAAAGATCTAAGAATGAATATCTGATCTACACAACCTCTTCCCTTCCTAAAGCCTCCCTGTTCTTCTCCAACTAATTTCTCTGTTCTTTCTCTAACTCTGTCTATAAGTATCCTACCATACACTTTTCCTATTATACTAAAAAGACAAATGCCCCAATGATTACCACACACTTCTTTTTCCCCTTTTCCTTTGTACAAGGGAATAATTATACCTGACTTCCAATCCTCCGGGACTCTACCTTCCTCCCAGGCCAATCTGCACATCTTTCACATCCATTCTACTGCTATCTCTCCCCCATGCTTCAGCATTTCACCACACACTCCATCAATTCCTGGGGCTTTCCCCGATTTAACATTCTTCATTGTTTCCACAACTTCTATCCTACTGATTTCTTCCTGTCTTCTCACCTCCCTCCTTCTCCCAGCCATTCCCCAGCCACTTATACTCGCATTACTTCCATCCTCTATGTTCAACAATTCCTTAAAGTGTTCTCTCCATCTGCTCACTTTTTCTCCCTTCTCCACTAGTAATCTACCATTTTTATCTTTCACTCCCCTGCTAACTTCACTTCCACCCTGTCTTACTCTTTTCACCTCTCTCCACGACATTTTCTTACAGTCCCTCCACTTTACACTCAAATTACTTCCAAATTCCTCATCCACTCTCTTCTTACTCTCTCTTACTAATCTTTTCATCTCTCTCTTCCTTTCCACATATAACTCTCTCTTCCGCCTCTCAACTTCTTCCACGCCCCTATTTCTCATCCATTCATTGTATGCTTTCTTCTTTTGTGCCACAGCCTGTTTCACCTCTTCAGTCCACCACGCTGTTCCTTGCACCCCCCTCCGTCTTCTCTTCCTTCCACACACCACATCACATGCTGCACATATTCCTTCTGTAAATATCTTACACACACCTTCCACGTCTGCCATCTGCTCCAATTCATATTTGCCCAATCGTTCCTCCACTTCTCTCTTATACTCTGCCTTTTTCTCATCCTTTTGTATCCTTTCCACTCTCCTTGCAACTACTCCTTCCTCTCGTCTTTCCCTTCTTCTATTCCTCCATCTTACTTGCATTCTAATTCTGGCCACCACCAAATAGTGGTCAGAAAGTCCACTCCCCCAACCTCTATACACTCTTGCATCCTTTACACATCTTCGCATCCTTTCATCCACACACACATAATCAATGATTGCCTTCCTTTCATTCAGTTCACCACCCACCCTTCTCATCACTCGCCATGTATACCTGTGGATCATTTTATGCCTGAAGAGGGTATTGGCTATCACCAACCCCCTCCCAGCACAAATGTCCACTAACGCACTCCCATTCTCATCTATCTCGGCAGGCACACCCCACTCACCAACTATTCCATCCACCTTCACATTCCCAACTTTACCATTCATATCACCAATCAAAAACACTCTCTCATTCCTTCCAAACTTTTCCATGCACACTTCTACATTTTTGTACAGTCAAAGACAAAAGTCGTGTCGTGAAATTTGGTGAAAATATCTGCTGAAAGACTATAGTTTTGGAGCAGTCTGCTATGTGTCGAACGATCGGTTGGTAGCACTGACTTGAGTTGCCATTTGCTTCAGGTGACCAGCCTGTGGATGCCAGCATATAAATTTTTTGTAATTTACCGAAACTAATCTACATAAAAATTAAATCTTTCTGACTGCAGTTTTTATTTAGCATTTATGAAGCGTTTCTCATCTTTTATTTTTCTGACAACTGAAATACTCGCCCGGCAGAGCGAGCCGGACACCACAACCCCAGGAGGACGGGACAGGGAGGCAAACCCCACCCCACGAGGAGATGACGGGGAAGTTGCCAAGACTTCCAGTCAAGAACGAATTATGTCCCCCGTGACCCAACGCCTCTCTTCCATGCAGCCAGACCACCGGGCAGTAAGCAATCCGAGTGCACTACACTCCGATGAAGGGAGTACTCTCCAGAATCGGGATAGGATTTACAACCCCCAAGTCCCAAGCAAGCCCTCAGATGCCGTATCCGCCAGATCGGCCCCAAGAGGAGAGGACTCCCCTGAAGCCTCCAGCCTTGCTACACCCCAAGGGAGCAGCAGCACAGTAGAGTCCTTTGGACCTGCTGTGGGTGGAGTGACCGTCAGTTCTCCACCCTCTGCACCCACCTTTGGGAGCCAGCACATCAGCACATCGCAAAGACGACCTTCGCTGGTATGCCCCAGGAGGGAGGCGGTCCTGAAGGTATTCTCTGGAGCTACCTAAGTGGGACAGACCGCCGGTCGTCTCCCGATCTGCCTCAGTCCCAACTACGGGAGGACAGTGTCCGTCAGACCTGTGGCAGTAGTCAGGAGTGCCTGCTGGGCCTCCCATCCTTGTCGCGCCAACGACGTGTGTCCCAGGCTCATCGGCAGGAGGACAGTGTCCGCTAGACCCGTGGTTATAGTCAGAAGTGCCCGCTGGGTCTCCCCTCCATGCCGCCTTCGGGACAGGCGTCCCAGCCTCGACGGCCGAGGGACAGGGTCCGCCGGACCTGTGATGTAAGTCCGAAGTGCCTGCTGGGCCTCCCCCTCCTGTCACCCCTCGGGGCACCTACTGAGGGTGCCGCCACTTGCTCAGCCCGCCCCTCTCGAGGTGGAGCAAGGCGCCCCTTCCCTTGCCCCCCTTCTCTCTGAGGGTTGACCCTGCTCCCCTACAGGTACTCCACCAGCAACCTGTCAGGGCAAGATGAAGCTGAGACCAGGTGTCTTGTTGCTGCGGCTCCAGCCTCGCCCCCAGGTGCTGTTGGATTCCCCCAGAGCCAGCAGCCGCAGACCACCTCCGACAGCCCCTGACTTCAGTCGAGACTGCAGCCCCCAGCGGAGGCTGACCACCCCTGCTGCTCACCACCACTGCCAGCCCCTTCCTGACGTAGGTGGCCACAGCTTACCCCTGTCGGCCACCCCTTCCGGGTGGGACCACGGCTCCAGGCAAGTGCTGTCCAACCCGCAGTTGACCCCTGGTGCGGGCTTGCTCAAGTCCCCCCCATAACCCCGACAACATCGAAGGGCAGGTACCCTGCTGCGCACCTCCTAGCCCTATTCGGTCCTAGTCCTGAGGGCCACACCTAATCTCAAGCCCCCAACAAATGAGGGCCACCCACTACGCCGCCCAACAACTCTCGCAGGACCTGTGGGGACCCAGACGGTGACCCACCACAAGGATATGCCCCCAGCAGGCTGTCCCGTACACCTGGCCGTCATCTACAACTCCATGACTTGTGAACCCTGTGTCGTGTCCCGCAGTCTTCCCTCACTTGACCTGTGAGTAGAAAAACTCTGAAGTGTGTTTCTGTCCCCTAGTGATACTGACTCCCAGAACCCCCCCCCCAAGGTCATCCCCCCATCCCTCCCTTCTGTGCTGAAAACAGTGAGCCCCGAATCCCCAAGTGAAATCCCAAGTGTAGCAATAGTGTGGGTACAGGACAAGGGACCCTGGTTGCTTCCCCGAGTGTGTCACCCCCCCTTTATGTGATACATAACGAACTCCCCGTACATGCTAGTGAGATATCCCTGCCCTGTGCCAACCCCCCAGTGTTGCTCTATATACTCCGGAAGTCTGTAGGACAAGTCTCACTCTCCATTGCTGGCACACCCAAGGGCACTATACCTCGAAAGTGCCCTGCAACTCCTGTCACGCGAGTATATGATAAGTGATTCTCCCACCCAGTGTCAGGCAAATGAAACATAAACTAGCCTAAGCCTCATCTACGTCACGTGGATATGTCATAACTACGGTAAGGTTCCGTCTACATCACGCAGATGAATGTATAGAGAGATTGTACCTTCGTCTATGTCACATGCTGTGTATATTGAAAAAGCTGTAATCGGAATTCTCTGTGTGTACAGGAATGGGATATACCTGTGTTGTTGTATGAAAGCGTATGTGTATTGTACAGTGATATTACACCTTGTAAGTGAATATATGTTCTTGTGTTGGTCAAAAGTGCTGTAAGAACTAGGTGGGGATATTTAGTGTAAGACCTATTATTTCATGTCAACTATTATTCTGTATAACCTAGCCTTGGTCACGGACTGTAGTGTGTAAGCTCTGTAACTTAACCTTCTATTAATAAACATGTCTCTTTGTTCAGTCAGTGTTTGGACTCTCCCACCCTTCCCTGTTCCCTCTAACCCGGTCGTGAATAAAGAACCCTAGGCCCGCACCATAGTTAGACCTGAGAAGTCGGAGCCCAGACTATGCTGCATAACACTGGTGGCTAGTGGTGGTTCTAGATCTGGCAGTGGTGCAGCAAGGAGGAGGAAAAGTCACAAACATGGCTTCCAAACCATACATGCAACTGCCAAAGTTCGATCCCGAACTTTATGATATACACACTTACATGCCCATGATCAAAGCTATATCGGACATTAGCTTTGAAAATGGCCACAAGAAAATAGCTGTTACATTCCCTCACCTGGGTAAAATCGTATCTAGTATCGCCACTAAAATAGTCTCGGAACTGAACTGGGACCAGTTTCAACAATCATGACACAAGCTGTCATGCCTTCACTCTGGAAAGACGTCGTCTTTTCCAAACTGGATGCCCTAACATACAGCAGGGACCTAGACGACACCCTGATCCAAACCTGACGTCTCATTGCTACCACCTACCCGCAGGCGGATATAAATACCTGGGACCAACATGTATTCAACACCCTTCTGAGGATTCTCCCCAGTGTCGTGAAGGAACACATCATCATATACAACCCAACTGGGGACATCGACAAAGACATCCAGCTGGTGAGGCACCTCCTCACTGCCCGCACCACTCCTCGACAAATCAAGGCGGTGAGCCGAGTCCCCACCTGCAGGCCTCCCCCCACCAAGCCACAGACATCCCCCAAAAGCACACCGTCCCTGGAACCTCTTACTCTACCCAGGGCCGTCCCCACCAAGAAGCACCTCGACCCCAGAGAAACCATCAACCTCATCTCCATTAATCCCTGGGAGTTTTCCACGTGTAGCCATCGCTGCCCCATACACGACATCCTGGAGCAACTAAAAGCTGCTAGACGCAAACCAACTACCCAGGGGCGCCACACAGTCTCGGCCATAGATGACAACTGTGCTGACGACACAACACTCCCTCGCTGATGATCCAGACACAGAGGAAGTAGAACTAGGTGGTGAGGGGGAGGACGCCTCACCTCAACTGGATTTTTAGGACTGCTCCCACACCTCCCCACGGTGGCAGGGGCCACCTCACACAAGTATCACCCCCAGGCTATAATCAGGTAGGGCTGAACTGGGTGAAAGCTCGACTGCTGGTTGATACGGGAGCAGCCAGATCATGTCTGTATCACCATTTCTACTCCCGTCACTCCACAGCCTTTGGCTCCCTCCTCCCCATCTCAGCTCACTTCGTAGACACGGGGAATGGCCCCCTGCCTATCCGTGGGGAGATATGGGCCCTCCATGTTGAAACACACCAACAGGCAACCACACAGCATCAATTCATAATCATCGATTCTTCTTGCAGTGCCTATGACGGCTACCTGGGGTTGGATCTGCTACAGAAACTCCAGGCCAACATCGATTGACACAAACGGCAGCTGCACTTCAACAAGCCGCCCCCCCAGCCCCTCTGCATGTGCAATGCCACGACACCACCAACCCCACCAGACGTCGCCACAAATTCCTCCACACCCCCCAGGGAAGGAAAACCCCCCCAGCCCCCACTTTCCCCGCTACCATTGCCTCCACTGTCACCATCCCCCCCCACCACAAGGCTTGGCTCTCTAAACACTGACTATTCGGAAACTATGTAATCTTCTCCCTGACCCCCATGACTGGCACCAGCACCTCATGCTTCCTGTCCCCCACCTTTCTCCCCCCCACATAGCCTCTGTCCACGTGGCCAACCTCTCCACCATCCCCCTCACCCTCCCTAAGGGACTCATTGTAGGGGAGATGGAAGAGGCGGAGCCCTGTGCCGCATCCCCCCCCAGCCATCCTTCCCTACACCCCTCCCCGACCACCTATCGCCCCAACAATCAGACAGCCTCAGACTCCTCCTCCTGGACTTTCAGGACATCTCAACGGGACCCACAGACATCAGCCATACCACCTTCCTGTCCCACAAAATCCACGCAACAGGACCACCCATCTGCCAACCGTTGCATAGACAAAATCCTACCCAGCAGGCTGAAGAAGACCAGCAGGTCCAGGACATGTTAAATGCTGGTGTAATATCACCCTCCACCAGCCCATGGTCTTCCCCCATCGTACTAGTAAAAAAAAAAGATGGGACACAATGCTTTTGCATTGACTACCGTCGCCTCAGTGATGTGACAATCAAAGACGCCACCCCCTTGCCATGGGTTGACGACTCCCTTGACTCCCTCTACGGGGCCTTCAGGTTCTCCACCCTTGATCTCCAGTCGGGGTACTGGCAGGTCCCCATCCACGCCGAAGACCGGGGGAAAATAGCATTTTCCACCAGCAACAGGAAGCACTACGAGCTCAATGTGCTTCCCTTCGGCCTCTGCAATGCCCACGCCACTTTCTCCCAAGTAATGGAGTCCGTGCTCAGTGGCCTCACTTGGGAGATATGTCTCGCCTACCCAGATGACGTCCTCATTTTTAGTAAGACATGGACTGATCATCTCCATCGCCTACGGCAAGTTCTTGTCAGGATACGACAAGCAGGACTTAAACTTTGCCAGTCCAAATGTGTCCTGGCTCAATATTCAGTCTCCTTCCTAGGCCACATCATATCTAGGAAGGGCATAGCCCCCGACCCAGAGAAACTCAGGGCCATAGTCGAACTCCCCCTGCCTCGTAGTGTGCACGAGGTCCGCCCCTTCATAGGCCTCACGTCCTATTACTGGCGTTTTGTGAAAGGATTCGCGACTATCGCAAAGCCACTTCATGAACTCACAAAAAAAGGGGAACCCATCACATGGATGGAAGACTGCCTCCATGCCTTCTGCACCCTCGAGGACAAGTTGATCACGGCACCTATAGTGGCATTCCCCGACTACACCCTCCCCTTCCGCTTATATACGGATGTGTCACTAGTGGCCATCTGTGCCGTCCTGGCACAAGTGCAAGATGGTCAGGAACATATCATTGCCTGAGCCAGCCTCACCCTCAACCAGGCAGAGTGGAACTACACCGCTACCAAGCGGGAGTGCTTGGGCATCATATAGGCACTTTAATATTTTTGAGCCTACCTAGCAAGAACACATGTTACTATCATCACGGAACACCAATCCCTGCAGTGGCTGCACCAATCTGACACAAAAATTACCAAATGATCCGCTGGAGAGAAACTCTCGAGGAGTTTAATTTTGACAACGCATTCCGTCCCGGCAAACTCCACACTAATGCCAACGCCCTCTCCCGCCTCCCTGTCAATGCCATCCAGTCCGTGCCCACCCTTGTCCAACGTTGGCAGGCCCAAGATTGCCCAGATTGGATGCCCACCCAAATTTTCTCCAAATTACAGCACCACAGAGACCACCCCTACACCCACTTCAGCCAAACAGCCCTAGACCCTGACACAGCTCTGGACACCCTTACGCACCTCCACGCCGATAACAGAATCCACCTTGGTAACAAAAAGCACCTCCAAATCTTTAATAACACCTTCTGGACCCCAAGCCCCTCCAAACTCACGCAACAGGTCATGCAGTCCTGCTGAGCGTGTGCCCTGGGGAAAGACACCACCAGAACCCCGGGCCCATCTGGCCGCATCCTAGCCAGCAAGCCAAGGCAATTACTATCCGTGGATGTCATTGGCCCCCTCCAGCCTAAATCAGGCTACAAATACATAATCACATTTGTGGACACATATTCTAAATTCCTGATCACATGTCCATCAAAAGAACATCACATCCTCACCGTTGTGGATGCACTGACTCGCCATGTGTTTCCGTATTTTGGCATCCCGCAGGCCATCCACTCTGACAAAGCCCTGGAGTTCACAGGAAAAATCTGGGCCGAACTATCCACGCTCTTCGGGTACAACATCTCACACTCCTCGCCATACTGGCCTCAAGGAAATGGTGCCTGTTAACAAAGTCACTGCACCTTACTTAACCAGGTGCGGACATGAATCCAAGCCACCCAGAGCGACGACTGGCTGGCTCACGTCAAAATAGTACAGTAGGGAATGAACACCTGCCCACGTGTGGACAGAATTGCATCCCATGAACGAGTACTCAGCGAGGCCCCACTGCTTCTGCCCCTCTTACATCACCTACAAGCACCTGCCAACCCCACCTCCTCCGACCCCTTCCACCATCTCAAAAACAAACTCTACCAACTACAAACTACACAAGACTTAAGCCCAGATGCCGCAGCAACCAACCCCTACAAACCGGGTGATTCTGTCATGGTTGCCATACTCCCAACACCACATAAACTAGCCCCACACTACATGGGTCCATACAAGATCGTGTGCATCCCCAATCCATACCAGGTCACAGCTCAGTACTACAACACTACCCGCACCTACAGGAATCACCATGTACGCCACTTTCATGCTCCTCCCATGCCACCCCGTCCCCTACACCACCAGCCAACCTCAACCCCCACCTCCCCGCCCGACTCTGACGATTCCTACTCCTGCTACCTCACCCCGTCCTTTTTCTCACCCAGCACCCCTGCCACTACCACCGCCCCCACCCCAGACACATTTCCTCCCCCCTCGCTCACACCTCATTCACCTGCAGCCTCATCCCCTTGCTCTGATACTTCCACGCCACCGTCCTCAAGCCCCACACCATGCCGCCACTTGACTCCCCCACACCCAGCCCTCACCCATCCCATGCCCCCTCACTGCTGCCCTCACCCACCGCCATCTCCAGCCACCCACAAGACACACTTACCCCAGCAACCACAACCCCAGCAACACAGGCCAGCACTGGGTTCCCCGGCACCCCTCTGCCACACCTGTCCCTGCCTCTACCGCCCCACACCACCACACCACCCTCACGCCCACCCCCAGCCCCCACATCACTCCCCACACCCATACTCACCACCACATGCACCAGGTCAGGCCGTCTGTCCCACCCCCCAGCCAGATACACCCACACCCTCTTCCCACCATCGACCCCTCCACCTAACACTGCTCCCCTTACCCTTAAGCCCCGCCATGCCCTGTGGGACATCCCAATTGCTCACCCCTCTAAGCCGCTTAACCAGAGGTGGCCTCTTAAAGGCAAGTCGGCCCCATCTGTCTTCCCCTACTGTACAACTGGAACCATCCATCGTGCCCTTCCATCCCGACCACCCGGAATGAAAATAAAGCATGTCTTCTTGGCCCCGACTGTAGGGAACAAACGTTGCCTCAGTGGCATCGCACACCTCCTCCATCTCTTGCGATGCACACACCTATCATCCACCCTCACTCTGAGGGTGGTTTACTCACCACATCAGCAGCCCAACCAGCCAACACTCCACTGGACAAACCTCCAACATCACCTCACCCCGTCACATCGCACCGCCACAGTTCATCTTTACCAACTCCAGTCACGGGGATGTGACTTCCACCCCCGCGATGGTGGTGAAATACTCGCCCAGTGGGGCGACCCAGACACCACAACCCCAGGAGGATGGGATAGGGAGGCGACCCCCACCCCACGAGATGATGGGGAGGTTGTTTTACCTGCCATGTCTTCCAATCAAGAATAACTTATGTCCCCCATGACCCGACGCCCCTCTTCCACGCAGCCAAACCACCGGGCAGTAAGCAATCCAAGTGCACTAGGCTCTGGTGAAGGAAGCACTCACCAGAATCGGGGTGGGACTTACAACCCCCAAGTCCCAAGCAAGCCCTCGCATGCTGTATCTGCCGAATCGGCCTTCACAAGAAGAGAGGACTCCCCTGGAGCCCCCAGCCTTGCTAAACCCCAAGGGAGCAGCAGCACGGTAGAGTCCATTGGACCTGCTGTGGGTGGAGTGACCGCCAGTTCTCCACCCTCTGCCACCCACTTCGGGAGCCAGCATGTCAGCACGTCACACAGACGACCTTCGCTGGTGTACCCCAGGAGGGACGCAGTCCTGAAGGTGTTCTCTGCTGGAGCTACCTAAGTGGGACAGACCGCTGGTTGTCTCCCAAGCTGCTCCAGCCCCAACTATGGGAGGACAATGTCTGAAGGAACTGTGGCAGTAGTCAGGAGTGCCTGCCAGGCCTCCCCTCCCCAACACCCACGGGACGGGCACAGCAGACCCGACGGCAGGAGGTCAGTGTCCGCCAGACCTGTGGCAATAGCCAGGACTGCCTGCTGGGTCTCCCCTCCTAGTCGCCCCCGGGACGGGTGTCCCAGCCCCGTCGGCAGGAAGACAGTGTCCGCCGGACCTGTGGCAAGAGTCAGGAATGCCCACCGGGTCTCCCCTCCACGCCGCCCTTGGGACGGGCGTCCCGGCCTCGACAGCTGAGGGGCAGTGTCCGCTGGACCTGTGACGTAAGTCCGGAGTGCCCACTGGGCCTTCCACTCATGTCGCCCCTCGGGGCACCTACTGAGGGTGTCGCCCCTTGCTCAGCCCGCCCCTCTCGAGGTGGAACAAGGTGCCCCTCCCCTCGCCCCCCTCTCATTGAGGGTGGACCCTGCTCCCCTACAGGTACTCCACCAGCAACTCGCTGGGGTGAGATGAAGCTGAGACCAGGTGTCTTGTCGCTGCAGCTCCAGCCCCGCTTTCTGATTCCCCAAGAGCCAGCAGCTACAGACCACCCCTGACGGCCCCTGCCTCCAGTCTAGACCGCAGCCCCCAGCGGAGGAGGACCACCCCTGCCACTCACCACCGCCACCAGCCCCTTCCTGACATAGGTGGCCACAGCTCACCCCTGTCAGCCACCCCTTTCGGGCGGGACCACGGCTCCAGGCAGGTGCTGTCCAACCTGCAATAGAACCCTGGTACGGGCTTACCCAAGTCTGCCCCCATAACACCGACAACGTCGAAGGGGAGGTGCCGTGCTGTGCGCCTCCTAGCCCTATTCGGCCCTAGTCCTGAGGGGCGCACCTCACCTCGAGCCCCCAACAAATGAGGGCCGCCCACTACACCGCCCAGCAGCTCCTGCATGACCTGTGAGGACCCAGACAATGACCCACCACAAGGATACGCCCCCGGCGGGCTGCCCCGTACACCTGGCCGTCATCTACAACTCCATGACTTGTCAACCCTCTGTCGCGCCCCACGGTCCCCCCTCACCTGCTCTGAAGTGTGTTTCCTTCCCCTAGTGATACTGACTCCTAGAAACCCCTCCCTCAGTGTCGTCCCCCTCATCCCCCCATTCTGTGCTGAAAACAGTGAGCCGAATCCCCAAGTGTAGCAATAGTGAGGGTACAGGACAAGGGACCCTGGTTGCTTCCCCGAGTGTGTCACCCCCCCCCCCACGCTGTGTGATACATAATGAACTCCCCGTACATGCTGGTGAGATATCCCTGCCCTGTGCCACCCCCCCAGTGTTGCTCTATATACCCCGGAAGTCTGTAGTACGAGTCTTACTCTCTGTGAGTGGCATACCCCGGGGCACTATACCTCGATATTGCCCTCCGATCCCTGTCACGCAAGTATAAGTGATATATTCTCCTGTCCACTGTCACAGGAATGAAATATAACCTAGCCTAAGCCTCATCTATGTCACGTGGATATGTCATAACTAGGGTAAAGTTCCGTCTATGTCACGCGGATGAATGTATAGAGAGATTGTACCTTCGTCTATGTCACGAACTGTGTATATTGAAAAAGCTGTAATCGGAATTCTCTGTGTGTACAGGAATGGGATATACCTGAGTTGTATGAAAGAGTATGTGTATTGTACAGTGATATTACACCTTGTAAGTGAATATATGTTCTTGTGTTGGTCAAAAGTGCTGTAAGAACTAGATGGAGATATTTAGTGTAAGACCTATTATTCCGTGTCAACTATTACTCTGTATAACCTAGCCTTGGTCACGGACTGTAGTGTGTAAGCTTTGTAACTTAACTTTCTATTAATACACATGTTTCTTTGTTCAGTCAGTGTTTGGACTCCCCCCCCCCCTTACCTGTTCCCTCTGACCCGGTCGTGAAAAAAAAATCCTAGGCCTGTAGTTGGACCAGAGAAGTTGGAGCCCAGACTGCGCTGCACAACAGCAACATTCTCAACATTACAATTCAGTTAGCTTAACATGTGTTCGGAAGTCAGTTCTCCATCTTTATTAACTGTAAATTAGCTAAACAAGTTGATAATTAGACCTGGGACATTATATATGTGTTGTAAAACACAATTCACTATGGTATTCAACACATGAGAACAGAATTATTCTATTACGATAATTGATTTTTTTTTCTTTTAGAGTGGCTGGCAAACTGAATCCCACAAACGAGTTCGAACACATAAACCAGACGACCGAACTCTATGCCCAACTGTTCGTGTGCTTCATTCTAGGTGCACTTCGTTTCTTACGGCTTAAGCACTGCTTGCGGGTGCTGCTTCCATCGTTGTGCTTATTTCCTGGTCCTATTGTGTTGTGGTAAGACGAGGACGACCTGAACGATGACGGTTCTCCGTTGTGCCTTCCTCCTGAAATCCTAATCCACCTTTCTGTGGTTATGCCTATACCAAATGTTTGAGTTTTCTGTTCAGGATTCGTTTCCCGTAAATAAGGAAGATCATGCCACCTCTCATATTCCTATTAGTTGGATGCATGTTGCTTGACCTCTCCATACCATGGTATAGTAGGTCTGCTAGACGTTTTATGGTAAGATGTAAGATGAAATGTCAGGTGATCATCGCCTAACCGTTCGTCTCTCATACGAAGTTCGGAATCAGCAATTCTTGCGAGTCGATGTTAAGGCTTCGGAATTTCGTGGGTTCATTCATACCGTCATCCCATCAACAGCAGATATGAAGCTTTAAGAAGGCAGGCTAGCCAACCACAAACACGTAGCTGTGGTAGAGCCTTCATAATGCTTCATGTGTAGCACTTAATCTTCGAACAAAACTGCGACACGACTTTTGTCTTTGACTGTACAATCAGATAATAATGTAACAGTAGTAGACAGATGGAGCAGGTACAAGGGCTGAAACAACACTCAGTAGGCGGTGGTTTCATTATTACTGAGGTGAATGATACAGGTGTGTGTGTGTCGTATCAGGTGCTGTCTGCTGCCTGAGAGAGGGTCAGCAGCTCAGAAGCGGTCACATTTCGATGTGCTTGCAAATACTCAGATCCAGCTACAGCAGAATTCCTAACAGCCACACTGTGCATTCCTGCAACTACATCACACAGTTGGCTACATAATAAGGCATATTACACTAAAATAATAATAATAATAATAATAATAATAATAGTATAAACAGTAATAATAATAATGATGATGATGATGATGATAATAATAATAATAATAATAATAATAATAATAATAATAATATAACAACAACAACAACAACAATATAATACTTTAATAAAGGAAATCGATTCTGTACTGATCCTCAAACTGTTCAAATCTGCATTTTTACTTGCGGCAATGCCCAGCGAGTCAATGAGTAGCCAGCATTCTTCTTCTTCGTCTTCTGCTTCTGCTTCTGGCGAATTTGACAAAAGGAGGCCTTTGGAGAAGAGCGTCAAAGACGTTGGCCGAAGGGGAGAGCAACAAAATCCTCGCACGGGCAAAAAAAAAAAAAAAAAAAAAAAATGGACCCGGCGACGTCAATGCTGTCGATATACAGTAGTTAGCCCTTTGAAAGTGAAGGACCGAGTAAAGTGGGTGTACTCCGATGAGCGTCAAAATGTATGAAACAAGAGCCTCATCGCAGGTCCCAGAGCAATTGTACTCTTGTTCAAGGTATGAGGGATTAGGGTTGACACTCAGGGTAGCACTGTATTCTGAAACATTTTTCCATTCTTTAGCCTCACTTAATGTTCATAATACATCACTGACTCAGCCACTAGTGCCTACGCCTCCTGTATGTGGGGTGTTGCCGGAGGGGTATTTAACGTACTGCCCTTCGTCTATTGGCTCATAGTCGTGAAGCTCACAGATCCGTACCCCAAGGTTTTCCTCTTTATTAACTTTTGAAAATGCCTAATTCTGTTTGTACCAAAGGACCCTAGGCACCAGTGGGTTAATAAATTTGTACAGAAATCCCTTGCAGAGTGTTCATACCATATGCTGATGATATGTTTAATGATTTGAAGACATTTAATGATTTGGGAGTAAACATTTATGAGAAATTAATTAAAAACGATCTTTAAGTTGGACTCTTCAGGGACTTTGGAGTGATTTTGAAATTACTGTAAGTTTTCTTTGCACAGCTGCAGTCAGGAATAGCGCTCCACTGTTAAGACGAACAGTTATGAAACTCTTACACAACCTGAAAAGTTTGCTGGGTTCCAAAGAGTGTATCACTGGGTTTCAAAAGTTAGTGTTCACTCTCGCTTTACTTATCGTAAGGAACTGAGTCGAAATAATAATTATGGGCTAAAATGTAGCTAGCTATTAATTAAGGAATAGTGTATTTATTGATTATAGAACTTCTTTTTTGTTTTAACTGACGTAAAGCCAAGGTTTCGAAGGACTGAATGAAGTGTGAATGGCCTAGTGTGGGTGGATGGATGCACTAAACAACTGTGAGCGTGAGTGCAGAAGTGTGAGAGCGAGTGCTGAATGACAGAGAAAGAACATGACGAAGAGCGAGTGATTAAGAGGAGCTGTAAGAGTGAATAGCTTGATATGAGCGTGTAAGTGTGTCAGTAAGATTGCAAATTTGATCATTTTAATGTGAGAAAATTAATGAGTCGTTCCTACTCACCCTGGCTGGCTCACCTTATAACTGATTCCCTTACCACATCCCTTCACCCTCACCCTCTAAGCCTGTCACCCTACGTACATTCCCCCCTCCACCCTGTCCCTTGTATATTTTATCAGCAGCAGGGCTGTCAAGGTGAAGGTTCCTAAAATCAGCAGGCACATTAAGGGGACTGTCTTTACACAAGTTTCTTTACCTTCATAACATCGAGAAACTGTGTTAAAAATCGTTAGTTTCTCACCTGAGCCTGTAGAATGACGGGAATGTTAGGGAGGAGGAAGAGTGGGAGGCAGGTCATGGTTCCGTAGCTGATCGCCATAATTTTGTGTAAATCATCTACGTTATGTAAGAAGGACAGGTAGTAGGCTACCACGATGTTGTAATAGACTGTGGAGAGCATGATGAAGGTGACTGGGATGGCCAGGTAGTCCAGAAGAAGGCGGTGAACCTCGTGCATCTTCAGTAACCTCTCTCGCATCGCTTTCAGGAACCTCTTTTTCTGTGAGTCGAATCTTTCATCATGAGCCAGACCAAGAGCGTAAGGTATAACTTCAATATTATCATCTACAGCCTTGGGTTCTAAACTATAAATTGTAAGATTTTTGCCCTTAACTTTGCTCTGCCTTGCTGGTTCTCCTTTGCTGAACGTAATTAATGAATGTCTGAGCTTCTTATAGAATAGACTGATGATGCGTACGGCTGTGTAGAAGAAGCTCATGATAAACGATACAGTGAGAAAGTAAACAGACATTTGGTGCAGTTCCTTAAAGCACACTGTTGGGTGAGTCGTAAGTTCATCAATACATGCACCAGCCACGACGCCAAGATATCCAGCAGTCATTACCACAGCACTAAAACTGATGATGCTGTCAAGACGGACCTCCTCAGCTGCACCATCCTTCTCCAGAACCAGCGACTGCAGCTGCTGAGCAACAGTCACGGCTGAATGTCTGTATGCCACTATGTATACCATCAATAAACTTCCCGTTCCTACACCCACAACCTTAGTAAGCCATGTTGCCAGTTCTTTTGTTTTATCAGAAAACTGCTCAGTGTTTAACAGCAGGTCCTCTCGTACGAAGAAAGCGACTTGGCAAAGATGCGAGACCACCACGATGCAGGACCACAGTCTCCACCCTCTGCTGGGCTGGTAAGTGATGGTTGCGCCGTGCTGAGGACCTGATGGCTCTTGACTGGCACTGCTGCTGTCACCGTCACTTCCCGGTTCAACATATTCGCGGAATGGAAATCCACCACACAGCTTCAGCATCAGAAGGGAAGCATCAAGGAGTTTCTTCCCCTTCATATTAAAATCCTATTGATATATGGCCTCAAACTCGCGATTTTAGTCAAACTTGTGAATTCAGGAGAACGGGCCTCGGTGTGGAAATGAAGTCAGATGACAGATTTGACTTTCACGTGAAGTTAAAGTGTAGAATTAACAGTGGCTGGTGTGAACTGGTGGCTCTATAGCAAGCGACCCTACTTGAGGCGGTGGAGTGAAGGAATGGACTGAGCTAGGGGGGAGTAACAACAACCAATCATCAACAGGTAAACATGTGAGGTAATATCGATCATCAGTATAGTGCAGCCTGATGAACCAATGTTTGTTCCCTCGTCTAACTGCATTCCTTGGCCAGTGGGGCACAAAAGGCAATGCAAATTAATGTATTATTTATCTTGAATATGTTTTTCTTCGGGTCATGTCTTTACCAACAATGCTAATAAAGTGAGAAGGGTGGTGTTATAGTCCTTTTACCTTAAGTTGGCCCAGATTTTTCGTTCTTTTCCAGCTTATTTCATGTCGCTGGAGAGCTGAGTGGACTAAAAAGATATTACTAAGGCTCTACATCCTTTCCATAGCACTTTTTCGTAATTAATACGATATACAAGTGTTAGTCGCTTGCTACAGTTCAATGATGACGATGAATAGATGGCAATTTTAGGCCAGCTTACGATAAAACAGGCATAGTTTAGCATGTTGACCTCCCAATATCGTGAGAAAAATTTAGTGTGGAACCTGTCTATCGTCTGTATATTTGTCCGTCTGTCTGTCTGTCGCTTAATGCTACTAAACTACTTGTTTTATCAAAGCCTGACGGTGAAATATATGTGAAAAATGTGTTGGCCAGGCATTAACTGGGTACTCATTACTTGCTTCCTTGAGTATGCCTTCCCCAAAAATACTAATAATCTATCTGCCTATCTACTGCCAGACGCCCCAGTCCAGTAAGAGGTGGCCACAGACAAATCGCCTTCACGTCGCCCTGTCCAATGCCACTTCACTGCCTTGCTCCCAGCTCACACACCACTCTCCCATACACCTCTCCACTCCATCCCTCCATCTCATCCTCGTCCTCCCCCTCCATCTCTCCCCTTCCACCTCACTCGTATACACTCTCCTCGTTAGTCTCTCGCTCTCCATCCACTCCACATGGCCAAACCACCTCAAAGTATTCCTCATAACACCTTCTATCACATCCACATCCACACCACAACGCTCCTTCACTTCCTCATTTGTCAGTCTGTCATGTAACTCCACGTCCTCCTCTCAGATAACTAATAATAATAATAATAATAATAATAATAATAATAATTGATGAAACTTTGTAGTGAGAGCAACAGAAATGATAATCACGTAAGAATTAGTAATATATATATATATATATATATATATATATATATATATATATATATATATTTATATATATATATATATATATTTGGCAATAATATACAAAGTCACAAGAACAATTTCTCAGAATATCCATACATATGATTATTCAGGTGATTTTGTTTTTACCAGTAACGCAATATCTTTTTATTTACCTGTTCTCTTTATAATTATCTTTCCGTCTCTCACTCTATGTATGTCTGGTTTTTGCACTCAGAATAATGGAGTTGCTCACTTTCTCTCTCTCTCTCTCTCTCTCTCTCTCTCTCTCTCTCTCTCTCTCTCTCTCTCAAACACACACACACACAGGATCCACTCAACTACTGACCAGTATCACTGACCAGTGTTTAAGATACTAGAAAAGCTGATAAGAAAAGTTTGGGTAAAACTTCTTGAACACGGTATGATAACAGAGAGGCAGGTCGGTTTTAGGAAGGGAAAATCATGTGTTACTAATCTTCTAAGCTATTATGATAGAGTTACAGAAACATTACAGAAAAGAGAAGGATGGGTGGACAGTATCTACTTAGATTTTAAGAAAGCATTTGACAGAGTACCGCACCAAAGACTTTTATGGAAACTGCACCATCAAGGAGGTATCCAAGGCAATCTCCACTGTTGAATGCAGGATTTTCTTAGAAAAAGGGCAATGAGAACAATATTAAGGGGAAATTACTCATCATGGAGGGTAGTGACCAGCGAAGTGCCACAGGGCTCAGTGCTGGCACCAATTTTGTTTTTGGTATATATAAATGACATAGATGTAAAGATAGGATTTTTTAAATCTTACCGATGTTACCAGCCTAATGGGGGCTTTTATTTGTCCCACCGTTATGGTTCATCTGTGTAACGCCAGTTATTTGATCTTACCGGTTGTTGGTTCTGTTCAACTTACTCGTTGATAATACAAAAGGTACTCGACTTAGTCTCCCCTCAATGATTGATAGAATATTCACTTCAGTAAAACAAAAGGAGGGTGGTGTTTTGACTTGGCATGATAAAGGTTAATTGTTTAAGATAGTTTTGGTAGTGTTTGTAGTTTTGGCCGAGTCGAGAATAAGTCAGTACCACGTGTGTTCGTCGTTCCCAAAGCGGAGGAATCTTGAACTGGAAGTGGAGTGAGTTATGCGTGAGAGGACATAATTCCCTTGATTGGGTATAAAAAATGACATATACTTTACTCTACTTTAATAATTCTATACTGGTTATCAACAGACATTTTTAATTACATGACCTTTAGTCATATGGAAAAGGGTTGTAAATTAAAACCATGGTTTGGGCGATCATCATACAACATTGTCACCAAGCGAAACAATTGGAACATTCAATTGATTTCTGAGGTCATCATACCTCCCTCTTTATTGTCGGTTATTCTTGGGCTCGTCAATAGCCTTAAGACTGGGACATTTATGGGCTTGGGTTGTCTTTTCGGGCTGGCATAGCCTCGAACCAAGAAAAATAATCACTTGTGTTCTATTTCGTCCGTATAGTATAATCTCATCATGCAATTCACTAATAATTCACAATCACTATCAATTCATAATTATTAACAATTCATAATCATCGTTAATGCATAATCACCAAAAATACATAATCACTCGGGCTTGTTTAGCCTCGAGGAACAACTCAAAAATCACATTTTTGCTCACAACCACTAAGTTCTCTTCAACGCTCCTAATTTTCTAACATATTAATATAAGAGAAAGAAAACGGTTGATGAGTTTGAATTTCGCCTTTCCGTTACATGATCACATCACTTTTCAAATTTCTATACCTTATCTACAAAAAAAAATAAAGTTCACCTGATAGATTAATAATACCATTTCTACTACATTCAGTTTATAAATAATTCATGGGTAGTGTAAGTGTGTATGTAAGACAAGTCTATGGGCAATATCACAAGATGGCCTCGTGCACACCCCGACGTCACGGTGTCTGTGAACTGAACCAACGTCTGTTATACACGATGTCTGAGCAGCGAGTCTACGTTAAGCTTTTAACAACATTACTTCATATGGTTCACGACAAGTAAGGATTAAACAAGAAAGAGGGGAAGAAAGGAGGAATGTGTACAGCTCACCTGAACCAACGTCTGTTATACACGATGTCTGAGCAGCGAGTGGGGCCTGTCGGGCACCAAAGGGCGCCACTGCTAGATCAAATGAGATTGTGTTTTTGTGATATGGTGGGTTTTAATTCTCTTCACTATTTATATAGTAGTGTACACATGCCGTTAGGACTTTTGATTGAATTGGGGAAAATTTGGGATTCAATCCTTACTTAATTTAAATACTGAATTTACCACCATCCCGCCTAGAGTTTGGGGTAGCTTATGCCATCTAGTGACGGCTAAGGCAAGCGGGACTATTTGATCCTCACAAATTACATTATTTTGGCCTTTTTTGACTATTAATCTTACACATTTGGGTTCTAGCAGCTTCATTAGTGAGCATTTCACAACAATGATACGGAAAGAATTGCATATCCATTATTATTCTGTCCAAGGTTCAAACTTGGCGCCCAACAACGACGCACAAACAAGGGGAAAGGCCGCACGCGTCTGTTATTCATTATTCTACCAGTTGGAGGAATTCCCATAGCTCAACACTCACAATTACACTGCCCATGCATAGATACAGAGATGTATACATATAAAAATAAGTTAACCCTACATCGATCATCACATGAACTACTACTTAGGACAGGAACTTATAGACTAGTATTCAGATTACACCCTATCTAACTTAGAAATTACAGTACCTCTAAACACATACATGAATACTAAATTTGTGGCACTACATAGACAGTAACACTGGAAATGGAAGCTATCTACTGTACATATGTTTGCGGATGATGCAAAAATTCAAAGGAAAATTGCTAATATTGATTCTTGCAAAGAGCTGCAAGAAGAATTGAACAAGCTTCATGAATGGAGCAATAAATGGCAAATGGAATTTAATGTGGATAAGTGTTATGTAATTAAATTTGGTAAAAGTGAGAAAAGACCAGATTGGGATTATAAGTTAGGAAGATCAACCCTACACACATCAGAAAAGAAGGACCTAGGAGTAATTATCAGTAACAGACTATCTCCAGATGATCACATCAGTGAGAAGGTACGAAACATGTATACATTGCTTGCTAATATAAGAACAGCATTCACATATATAAATGAAGATATGCTGAGGAAGATAATAATATCATTCATCAGACCAACCCTGGAGTATGCATCAGTAGTCTGGAATCCTCATCTCAAAAAACACATAGATAAGACTGAAAAAGAACAAAAGGTCGCTACAAGATGGGTACCAAGCTTAAGGGATCTACAGTAAGCTATGGAGAAAGACCAGAAAGATTGAACCTACCAACGCTGCAGGAGAGAAGGAGAAGGGGAAACATGATTATGCTATATAAATGTAGTGCCATAATCTTAAGTATTTGTATAAGCTAGTATTGTTAGTGTAATATTAGCTAATATTATAAATTCAGTCTGTACAGTTCATGATTTAACCGTTAAGTTCTGTATATAAGTCTAGTCTTAGTTGATATTCATAATCTATCTATCTATCTATATACCTAGGCTGCTTCCCCCAAGGAAAGGGAGGTAGCCGAGACAGGACGACACACTCCCCATTTACTCATCCATTCAAACACATTCATTCGCATCTTAGCCCCAAAGGGGAGAACGGACAGATCCTCACCGCACCACACCACACAAGGGTCAACTGCGCAATGCAATCAGTGACATCCGCAGCAGGGCCAGACAGCAGAACTGGTTTACCCCTGCCACATCATAACAGACCCATCCCCTTACCCGCACCTGACTTGACTAGCTGATCAGACCAAATGCGGGAGAATATCCCCTCAGGGCTGCGTCATCACTTATTCATTCACAGTTTCTCTCCATTTATTTCTGTCACGCACAGCCACTCTTCCTTGCTCAACAGACATCCCTCTCGCATCCAACGCTCTCTTCACACTGTCCATCCATCCTATTCATGGTCTTCCTCTCAGCCTTACACCTCTCACATCAGATCTAGCTATCTTTTTCACCAATCGCTCATTATCCATTCTCTCCATATGCCCAAACCATCGCAACACCCTCTGCTCAACTCTACCAGCCATCTCCCGAAGAACTCCAGTTCTCCTTCGCACTTCATCATTTCGCACCTGATCCATACACGTCACTCCACACATACTCCTCAGACACCTCATCTCCATTACATTCAAACTTTTCCTCTCTGCTACACCCATATTCCTTGTTTCAGCCCCATATAACGCAGTCGGTACCACAACATCCTCATACAGCCTTCTCTTTACATCCATTCTAAGCGAACGACATTTAAACACTTTTTTCATTCCTCCCAGCACCTTTCCTACTTCATTTATTCTAAACTTCACTTCTGCATCTATTCTTCCATCCACAGTAACATGTGACCCTAGATATTTAAAACAATCTACCTCCTCAAGCAACTCACCATTCAAAACTATATTCATCCCCCTACCATCTATCAACCTCGTACACTTCATCACTTTACTCTTATTCTCATTTACTTTCAATTTCCTCCTTTCACACACCCTTCCAAACTCCTCTACCAACTGTCTCAATCTCTCCTCTCAGTCATAATAGGAACATGATTCTGATACTGATAGTATTAAGTCGAGTATTGTTGTGGGTATGATTAATTGTTATACATATGGACCAGCGCTGCCCAACAAAGACGTGTAACCGGGAAATATTAGTAGAGATTAAAAATAGCCAATGTCTTCCTTTATATTCTAATCTAGAGATTTACCTGCCGAAGTTGATAGATTTCCCCTTTTGTACTATGCAGTGGTGAATTGAAAACGTCTGAAGTACGAATATTGAAGATAGTCACTTGTGATGCGCGAAATTCATGTTATTGAAACGTGTTTACCTAAGTCTACTAATACCAAGTTGGTTCACTTCCTTCTAAAACGGCTCCAAGCTCGCGGAGAGGGCGGAGCATCGGAGTGACGTCGACTGACTCCAGTGTTGCCAACTGTAGGGACATGTCCCTAAACGTAGGGACTTTTGACTGATTTTCAAAGGAGTAGGGATGTAGGGACGCCCAGACGAAATTCCTAAAAACGTAGGGATTTTGGGCATTCATTTATATTTAGTATATTTTTCTGAAAAAAAAAAAATGAAATTTTGTGTAGTTCATACAATTATAGTCAATTTTGTCTGCTCTTGAGGATGATGAAAGTAATAATCATTTCAGGAGGAGGTGCCTCTCCTTTTATCAAACTGCATTTACTGAGCTCAAAAAAAGGTTGCCTCTCTTCGATCCTCTGTTTAAGGAAATGAAATTCATATCTCCTAAGACCGCATTGGATTTTGATGCTAGAAAAAATCTGCCTAAACTAGGCAATTTAATGATGAAATATGGACATCTGTTAGAATCTCAGAGTGATATTCAGCAAGAGTGGGAGGATCTTCCAGCGTATTTCAATGCTGATGAACGTAGCCTACTTCTTAAGAAAAGCTGTGAAGAATTTTGGGTGTATATTTCCAAATTACAGAATTTTTCAGACCAGTATGTTTTTGGGAACCATGCCTCTCTAGCTAAGCTTATCCTAACTTTGCCACATTCCAATGCAGAAACTGAGAGGATCTTCTCTCTATTGGCGGATGCAAAGACAAAAAAGACGAATAGGATGGGACCTGAGTTATTGGACTCCTTATTCTTTATCAATTCTAATATGAAAACAGGATAAAGCCTGCCTTGATTTTGCAAAGCAGATTGAAAAGAGGTATTTGGCACTTCATAACCAACATAATTATATATGACCAAAAACAATAAAGCATTGTTTTCTGTCCATTCAGGCCTTTAGTTATACTTTTGTGTTCATTATTATAATGAAGTGATCTGTTTATCAATAATGGAAGTGTTATAATTTGTTTCAAAGGAGATGAGAATAAACATTAATCCATGGAGCTTACATTATTATTCACTTCTTAAAATCTGCATTTCTTGTTAAAAAATAAGTTTAATGTAGGGACAGGCATAGGGACTTTGCCATTGTATGCAGGGACACGTAGGGACTTTTTGTGACATCTGTAGGGATATTTGGACCAAAAATCAGTTTTTGGGTTGGCAACACTGACTGGCTCTGGCACGAAACACCAGCTCACTCGAGGTGGGCGATACCACTGATTTTTTCGATACGATATCGAGTACTTTCCAGTCTAATATCGAAGTATCGAGTACCGATCCCAAGTACTTCATCGTCCAGTATCGGTTATTTCGAGTACTTTACAGGAAAATAATTTCCTATATACATTATACAGTCAGCAGTCATATACATAGGCCAGGGTGACGCGACAGGTTTATTGCAGGTATAATAGCCTACAATAGCTCTCTCTCTCTCTCTTGGCCCCGCGGCAGTGCTAGAGTGTCTGACTGACAATAAGATGGTTCCAGGTTCAATACCTGGGCGGAGTAGACATCTTCTGGACACAAGTGTTGCATCACAAGTTCGTCCCTATTCACCAAGCAGTAATACAGGTACTTTGTTGTCAGTCAACTTTGTGAATCACTTACAAGGAGAGACTGAGTAAAAGAGAGACTTAAATGAATACTCAAAATTACGAGAGAAGGCCTCTACGAGTTAATCCTCCATCCTCAGGGTTCCTGCAGGGCTAATTCCCCCCCACCCCCACCCCTCAGGGTGAAACCATTCAGCAGATCTTCAACATATATTCTCTTAGATTCCCTCCAGCCCTTGTTTAATCTCTCCCCCCCCCCCAATTCATTTGGTTACTTCTGAAATCAATGTAGCATTTATATTAAGAAATAAAATTAGTACTTTCTTGAAAATAAGAAATAGTGTATTTCCTTGCAGTATAACAGCACAAATCAAATGTATTTTCATTTGACACAGGCTTAATGCAGCAAATACTTTCTAGAAAAAAATAGTGTTTTTCCTTGCAGTATAACTACAAACCCAATTAAAATATCTCCATTAAACACAGGCTATCTCATCTAAAGTAGTCTGCATTTCTTACTTAGGCCAATATAGCAAACAGTATTACACTACTCATTTTCAGTAAAAGACATTTATAATAACCCCTCTCACTCTCAGTGACGAACATGTTAACATTCTGATTACCGTACTAGTCACTAGACACTCAGTGGACTGCCTTGGACTGGACAGAATAAAAAAAACATATGAGAATTCGAGTCTGCTGGTAAATAATTTTGCTTGCCAAAGTAAATTACTGGTAGCTTTATTATGCCATTAATAACCACAATACCAGGAAAAAGTGGAACGCAGTCAAATAATTAGTCATATTAATTTAATATTTTGTTTATAAAGTACTCATAGTACTCGATACTTCACGATTTGTATCGATGTTTTAATTTAAAAAGTTATATCGAAAGTATCGATACTTTGGTATCGATACGCCCACCACTAGCTTTGTTCTATCTGCCCCCGGCCCGGGCTCAGTTGACCCCTGACCATGATGA
Source organism: Coenobita brevimanus (assembly GCF_032717465.1). Lineage (NCBI taxonomy): Eukaryota > Metazoa > Arthropoda > Malacostraca > Decapoda > Coenobitidae > Coenobita > Coenobita brevimanus. The sequence continues at coordinate 10,225,410 of NC_137020.1, read as the reverse complement.
GGGATGGGTGTTTGTTCCACTACTCAGACCATGACTTTTTTTTTTTTTTTTTTCTTTCTTTTTTTTTTGGTGAAGTGAGGGAAGGTGTAGGGGTGTGAGGGAAGCACTTCTTTCCCTGCTTCGTTTTCCCTTGTTATAAATGTTTAATATGAGTGCGGTTCATACATTTTCTGTTACTAGTGGACATTGAATTTTTGTGATAATGAAAATCTTCATTAATTTGCATGAAATTTTAATGGGTTATAGCTAAGGTACATACTTATGTGTGTAGAAAATTTGAAGATATATGAAAAAATAAAAAATAAAATAAAACTTGTGAAATCCATAAGAAAAATAGCCTAACTTTGAGTGACTAAAGCTCTAAAACGAATGAACATAACGATTTTATAAAATTACTGGCAATGAGAATAATCATTTCCAAATAAAATTTAGGTTTTGTTTCCCTCAAACTTGCTTTTCATGATCAGTGAAAAAAATATAATCACCAACAATTTTCACAACGCTTCGAAAATTTTGTATTTACTTGTGTAAAATATATATATATATATATAATATATATATATATATATATATATATATATATATATAATATATATATATATATATATATATATATATATATATATATATATTTCACGAATGAAGAAAAACTTGCTTTAATCTTATAGGAAATTTAATGACAAACAAAACAAAAAATGTCAATAGCATAAAAACTGATGATACAGTATCAACGTAAAGGAGAGAGACTTTATTTTAAGAAATGGGCTGATTTGTCTGTGACATCAGAATGCACCAGCGGCGTACTCCAGGTCCCGTCTTATCTTCTTATTCCTCATCTTCTGTATGGAGAGTCCGTCTTTATGTCCTTTTGCTTTAGATGCTTTTCCATTGACAATGTGGACTCGATGCCAAGTATACTTGCTAAATTACTTTCAGTGTAGCCCACATTGTAGTCGCACACTGCTGTTGCGACAGCAAAATCAATCATCTTCTTTGAGGCATTTCGATGTTTGGGGTATATTCTCCAAATTCGTGAATGGAGATGCTCATTACGATTTTGTGTAATGCCCTGTAGACACCGAGACATCAGTTCGTCACATGTGAGTCGCTCATACACCGCTTTTACTTGTAGTTGTGCCTCTTCCAGACGAAAATAGATCCTCATTTCTGTGTGGGATGGCGGTTCCTCTCGATGGGCTATTCTCTTGTTGTAGAAGCACCATGACTTCTCACCCATGGCACACTTGTGATGTTGTGGATTTTCATCTGTAGAGGTGCAGTGATAAAAAGTTGACATGATTTCATCACGCATTTCTGCTGCACTTGTGCCCACTTTCCGGTTCAGGCTCACCTGGAAATAGTGCTGCAGGTGATCAATAACTGTCTCAGTCAACTTATGTCTTCCTCCCACTGTTCCTTCCTTTTTCTGTTTACCTCCTCGGGTCTTTTTCAAGCCACGAAGGGCAGTGCCAAGTCTTTTTGCAACATGATTTACACACTCAGCTTTCATGACTTTTTGTTCTTCACCGTATGGACCTACACCTCCATTCATGTCACACACTGCACGGTAAGCAGAGCTGTCACCATCTGACACAAATGTTTTGTTCATCATTTTATGGTTCTTAGATCTACCCCATATTTCCACAGCTTCTGCTGCCTCCATTCCCCCCGAAGAGCCTTCATAATTAGCATCACAGTCATGTTTATCCAATCAGAACACATACTCTGTCTCAGTGATCTTTTTATTTTGTAAAGCCTTTTCCTTAGCAATGCACATCTGACACAGTTTAGAGCTCACTTCATAATCCAAAATAAGTCCTGTTTCTACATCAATAACAGCACCAACGCCATAGTTTGACTTGAACCCACGCTTGTGCCATGAACCATCTAAAGTCGTGCTGACAGGTATCATATCATCCACTAGATCAGCATCCTCCTTCTGTGTGTGGTGTTCATATACAGCACGCCAACTTCTTTCCAGAACACTTGTTGCGTGCTTTATAGCATTCATGGTGATATACTTAGCATATCGAATGTATGTATTCTTTGTGAAATGTTTCAGACTAAGAAAAGAAATAAGTTTATCTGCTCCGACAAAACCAACACCGAGCAACATCACACAGTACACCAGCAACAAGGTAAGTGGATGATAATTCTTTTCTTTCACTTTTGCAGACTTTATTGTATCCTTTATTACATGTCCACAAGCACACTTCACACAAATGTACGTATCTATCTGGTGATGTGTAAACTTCACAGCAACCTTGTTATCTGCACATGAGGGACACAACATCGTCTCCACTATTTCTTGAATGATCTCTTCAAATATGACACGAAATTTTTCAACTCCAGCAGGCTTTTCTGTCTGCTCAGCTACTAAAGATTTCCTTATTTCAGCACTTGTTTTGCCACGAGAGGTTGAGGGAGCAACAGGTGTCGTGTCGCTTGCTTCTAATTTCCGTTTCTTTGCTGCGCTACCGATGCTTTTGTCGCAAGTTCTGCGGCCTTGCGACGTATAGCAACGTATTTCTTTGGTCTCGGCATATTGCACAACCTCCACAACCCAATTTATTGGGAATAAGTGCCGAGAGAAAGCCACAGAAGCACCGAACGTCCCGCCTACTCCAGCCACGTGCACACCACCAAGGCCTTCACACTTCCCCTCACTACCCATGCCCGCAGGCAAACTGATTAACTGAGCTCTGGCCAGTGGCCTTCACATTACCACTGCTCGGTGAGAAGGGTTGCAAAGTACCTCTTTTTCATGAACTTCCAAACAACGTAAAAAAATCGGGAAAAAAAGCTACAAATAAACCATCAAACATGGGTGACCATCGACAACCTTTTTAAAGGGCCAAGGGTAAACAGACCACACCCCCAGCCCTTTAAAAAATAAAAAATAAATACTTAGAAGTGGCGTATCGCTTTCAAACTTTCACAGAGTGCTGCCAGATCATCCCCTGATTTTTCAGTGTGTTTAACTCAAGTTCGTAATGACATCGATTTTTCGCTAAAAAAAAGCGGTACCCTTCCCTTAACCCTATTCGGTGCACCCCGTATCATTTTTGATACGCCCTAACTAATTTTTGCCAATAAACTCGAGTTTGTAAGCAATGCATGGTCTCACGATTATTTTCTTGTTAAATTACTGGAAACACAACAAAATAGTGATTCTGAGCGAAAAAACTGGGTTGAAACGAGCGTTTTCTCTAAAATTAACGATTTTTCCCCGTGGAGAGCGCTAAACAAAAAGAAAACGCTCGAAGATGAGTGAAATATCTGGGACCTTAGCCTACGCAAGCCTAACGGGCATCAACACAGCTTCCAGACGTACGATACGTTTCCTATTTTCATTAAAACTACTTTATTTTCTATGTATTATTCATTGTTCATACTTTATGACTCCTCATACCCAGTGAAATAGTTATTTCATTCACTAATTTTATTATCTATGTATTATTCATTGTTTTTTCTCTATGACTCCTCATACCCAATGAAATGGTTGTTCGTACACATACACACAGATACACACATGTGCATTGTATTGTGCACACAGATACACACACGTGCATTGTAATGTGCACACACACACACACACACACACAAACCTCGCGGCTCTCGTGTAGGCGTGCTGGATGACGGTTAGTTAGGCATTAATTAGGGGACGGGGTGGATGTGCCGACGGACGTAGTCATTGCTTTTATTTTCGACTATGTTGACCCAGTCGAAGATTACTTGGAAGAGGTACTTGGCGATGATGATGATGACCTTGCCTTGGATAGAGTAGCTGAGGGCGACGATGTAGATGATGATCAGAATGTTGACAAAATGAAGAAAAGTGGGTACCACTCAGAAACAGAAAGCCACTGGTGAAAAATAGATTAATCAGTTCTTTGGACCAGTGCTTGAACAAACATAATTATGACGAATTTGTCCTGCCACACGAGCTCAGGGAATATACCTGCATTTTAGAGAAACCCCAGAGAAAATTAGATATCGGTAAGTCAATAATATGGACCAATCATACAGAAGGTAGGCCTGTTGAGAAGGTATTGCCTAGTGAAGGATGTTTTGTTAGGAGAGGCAAGGTCAGCTAATACAGAAATAATGGCATGGGAGTTGTTTATAACATCTAATATGATTGATGGTATTGTAACCCATGCTAACACAAGGCATAATTACCGAAATTTCTAATACTGACTGCTGAAATACCAACACACGTCAAGATGACTGATGCCATAGAATTGAAAAGCTTTTTGGCCTGCTCTATCCAAGAGGTTTGTTGGGACAAAATAAATATTGCTATAATCGTCTCTTCATGGAAGGGTTTGGTCACCCAATATTTGAAGCCGTCATGTCAGTAAAACGATTTGGTTTCTTACATGCCGACATAACTTTTAACAACATTGATACCAGACACCAGAGATGGGTACACGATCAACATTGATACCGGACACCAGAGATGGGTACACGATCAACATTGATACCAGACACCAGAGATGGGTACACGATCGGTTTGCAGCAATCAGGGAGCTTTTTGAACAGTTCAGTAATTGTTGTTGCTCAGTGTTAGAGCCAGGTGACTTCTTGACCACTGATGAAACGTTGTATGGGTGCAGAACACAAATAGGGTTCAGACTACAATAAGAGCAAACCCGTACTCTATGGCCTCCAATATAAATCTATTAATGCTGTTAGATATCCATTTACCTTTAGGACAGCTGTATATTCAGGTAAACCTGGAGAGCCAGGACCACACTACATACGCGGTACAGTCCCAACAGTGAAAGCTCTGGTAAGTCAGTTACAAGACTCAGTCGACCTTAGAGGTAGGATTATTAGCCTGGATAGATTGTACACCAGTATAGAGTTGCTGGAGTGGCTTCAAACACAAGGTATCTCAGCCTTAGGTACTATAGATTCTACTAGGAAAGGCATACCACCAGAGATAGTCACAGAAAGGGAAGATAGGTCATACCAAGTTTACTGGAAGAAACACGGGGAGGAAATGACACTGAATCCTATGTAACACCCACCAAAAGCAAAGGTAAGAAAGATGTGTTACTTCTGAGCACAGTTTCCCCTATATTAGGCATTACCAAGGATGATGATTTGAAAAAATATATATATATATATATATATATATATATATTTAAATTGTATGATTTCACTAAAGGAGGCACTGACATTATGGATCAGAGAATAAGTTTTCATACAGTACTCACTAAATCTAGAAGATGGACAGTGAATGCCCTTGGCTACATTGTCAACACTGCCAGAGTAAATTCACAGACAATTTATTCGTTATATAATAATCAGGACCCAAGAAAAATTGCTTCAATCTCCTATGGCTGGCAGTTAGTGAAGGCATTGTGTAATCTGCAAACTGAAAGAAGAAAAGTTCAGGCTTGTGGTCTGACCAGGAATACAATAGCTAAGATGAATCTGATGCTCGGACAGGGAGATGTAGAGGAGGCCGTCCCAGAAGTAACACATGAGAATAGGTCAGGCAAGCAGCACAAGTGTCATTCATGCCTGGAGTCTCTTTATGGTCCAGGATACACTCAGAATCGCCCCAAAGCAAAATCGTCCACGAAACAATGTCAAGTATGTCACAAGCACACCTGTGATCAGAATTGAAATAAAGTATGTATGAAATGCTATAGTAACATGCCCAATCAGTGAAAGTCTTGTTTTGGAAATTAAGAATGAATATGCATGTCTGTGAATATAGATTATGACTGAGTTTACGTTATATACGGATTATATTTTTGTTTAAAAATTTCCTTATATGATAGATGTAAATAGAGATACGGAAGGTGAGGATCTTGCAGCATAAGAATCCTCCGGCTTACTTATATTAGTTGTAAGTGTAGAGTAAAAAGGATGTTCGAGTGCGTAGGATCAAATACCGCCGGAAAATACATAGGAGCATAGGCATGGATAGCCCCAAGTTAACGGTTACTACTCTTTCGACCTGTGACGTGCTGTGGGTCACTGAGGGCCCTGTTAGTTAATTGGCACCCGGGATCTTTTTAACTTACCAGGGGTCGATGCAACAGGGGGTGGATCAGCTGAAATGAAGCATGGTCTCGCAGTGTAGAGAAGGAGCTGGGGCCTGATTGACTGCTGTCTCCCTTGAAAGCGCCAGGCAAGGCTCTGGACCTAACCCCTCATATCCACACTGTGCCTGTGCATTACCCAGGGAACAGCTTGTTCTCCGGTTACAAGAGATGTAGGGTTTAACCAGGAAGCTACAGGCTGCTCTAAGCGATTCAGTAATCCAAAGACTGGCACGTTTCCTGGTTAACAGTCTACTCGTAAGAATTTAATGGTGATCCCGCATGTACGGAGCTTTGGCTGGCAGCTGCATTTTCTCGTGGTGACTACTAACAGAGGATCAAGGGACTGACTTCTGGAGAGACTGACTGGCTGACCGACAAAGGTCTCAGTGATAGGCTAGTGATTGACCAGTGGGAAATTACTAATAAACTGACATCAGAAGGACAGTCTACTGACTAATTTGTCGGTATTTTGGGATTGACTGCCCCACTGAATAACCATTGATTTATACTGTATACTGATGATGTTTTGGGTATAACTATTCATAATTGAATATTTGTTATTGCATTGCTCTGAATACTCCTTGGGGCATAGCATGAGCAGATAGAGCTACCGTGCCCTTTGAATAATTGGTTATAACTAAATATTTCTCTGTGCCCTTCAATTTTAATTTGCAGTACTCAGATTTAGAAATACCTATATAATATATTGGTGACAACAGATTCAGCCTTCTCAAGGACCTCCTTCAGCTGTAAGGAGTGAGAAGCAGGTAGACCTTTAAATACAACAGAGGGGCAGGCAGAATAGGAGGTAGGTAAGGCACAAGGCTGTTGATGTGGAATTTTGCATTTATTATGCAATATGTATGCCTTTTCAAGCATTTATCTCCCGTACATCTACCGCCTTCTGCCTTATCTACCTCCTGTACTCCCCGGCCCTTTCTCACTCGCCATCCATTTGTATGATAAAGGTCTACCTGTTTCTCACTCCTTAGTTATACGTGAAGTGGGTCCATGAGAAGGTCGAGTCTGTTTTGTTCTCACGAATAGATTATATTTCACACACCAACACAATCCTCACAAACCACCACAGACCTCACACACGAGCACAGTCCTCACACACCACTACAGTCCTCACACACCACCACAGTCCTCAATCACCAACCCAGTCCTCACACACCAACGCAATCGTCACACACCAACACAGTCCTCACACACCACCAGTCCTCACACCACCACTGTCCTCACTCATCAACACAATCCTCACACACCACCACAGTCCTCACACACCAACACAGTCCTCACACACCAACTCAGTCCTCACCCCACACGTGTAAAATTAATAAGAATAATCTTTTACTTCTATAAATTCATTATTATATAGTTGTAATGGCATTTGAAAAATAAATAACTACTTTCTAAAGGGAGGAGGTTGGGGAAAGTGGTTGGTGGGATACATGGCGAGTTGGGTCCTCGTCCCGTATCCTGGTTACACACTTTTTTTGAGTGTGGCTGAAACTCGCTTAGCTAAATATTATATTCAGTCATTAGAAAGAAATATATGGTAGTATTCTCATCATCATCATTATGTACTTTCCATTTTTAGTCCACAGCAGGACTGGACTCTTCACTTAGGGAGGTTTTAGTCAGGAATCCCTAACCCACGGCCCTGCACAGTTGTTGACTTTATACACGGGTTTTGTTCGACCCTGTGTAGAGCACAGCTGTCATGTGTGGGGAGGCTTCCCACACAGTTCTTCTCAACAGGATGGAGTCGGAGACTTTTCGTCTCATTAACTTTCCTCTTACTGGCTCCCTTCAACCTCTGTCTCTTCGCGGCACTGTTGCATCAGTCTCTTTTCTATCGCCACTTCAATGGTCACTGCTCCTCTGAACTGTCTGCTTGCATCCCTCCACCACCACAGCAGGCACGCAGCACCCGTCTTAGCAACAAACTCAGCCCTTTTCTGTCCAACTCTTTAATGCAAGAGTTAACAGTTGCTCCAGTCATTCATGTATGCAACAGGTCAACTCTGGAATTGTCTCCATCTCTGTTTTTTTTTTACTGCCTACGGTCTCCAGTCTTTCATACACAGTGTGTCCAGGCATCTCGAAATGAACTGATCTTGAATTTGGCTCTGCTGTCGTGTTTTTTCTTGGAGGGAGCAATTTGCAGGTCCTGCCCTTTGGTTCCTTCTTTCTTGCATAAAAAAAAATACTCGCATGTATAACCAGGTATTATTTACATGCTTACATTATTAGATTTCCTTGACTAATAGCTACCTCTCCATCAACTAGTCTACCTAGTAGTAAATCCACTGAAAGTGGGTTTAGGAGTTATGAAGGTGAGGAAGAAAGAGAGAGTATTAGCGGTGGCGAGTGAGAGAGAGATGGTGGTGAGAAAAAAGCGGTGGTAGTGAGACGGAGAGTATGGTAGAAGGGAATATAGTGGTGAGTGTGAGGGTGATGGAGGGAGGGAAGGTGGTGGTGAGGAAGATGGGAGGTGGTGAGTGTGAGGGAGGAAGGGTGGTGATGATGATGAGGAAGATGTGTAAGCTATCAACTTCCATGTTATGGTGTGTGTGAGACAACAGTAAACGGTTTATTGATACTGCAGCCCTCAGACTGAAAATATAGCCTACGGCTTTGATATATGGCAAACATGATAAGCGTTGGTGAATGGTAAAATATTTTATCATTTGATATTTACATTAATTTTAAATTTGATAATAGTTAAACGTGTGTATGTGTGTGTGTGTGTGTGTGTTTCAGTGCGCGCGGGTGCGGTACGATATGTTTGGCGGCGCTTGCCTTGCAACGGCGCCGACGTGTCCGAATGCGTTCCTTTCACTTCGTCAAACCAATAATATTACTCAAGATTCTTTTCTCGATACTAGGGTCGTAAGTGTGGGAAATCGCCAAGGGTTGCACCGAATAGGGTTAAGCCAACTGCCGTCACACACAAGCCACGCCTCCCTGCGCCCTGATGGAAAGTGAACCGACTTGGTATTAGTAGACTTAGGTGTTTACAGTCACGTAGGCATATAATTTGACGCGGGTAATAACACTGTTTGAATTTCTAATTGATTTGGCTTCGTTATGATAATAGTTCCTGTACGCTTATCACAAAAATTTCAGTATCGTAAGTCATTTTGCTACGAATGTCAAGTGCAAACGTGTCTCTTGCATTATTAAAGATCCTAGAGAGTCGAAAATATTACAAAGTAATCAGTTAAAGTTTTAGCCGATTCCACCATAATGTCTTGGTTTAGCATAAAAAGGCACGCCAGTCAGAAGACAGGATGTGTGTGCTGGGCAATTCCCAGGTCCTGTCCTTCCCACTTACTGTTTTTTAATCAGCCCATACACCACTGACCGGGCTAACGTATGGCCCGGCCTGCACTATATGTGCAGAGAATCTTTCAACAACAACAACAACAACCGACCGGACCGCCACTTCTCTTCAACATTGCAGGTTAGTGTCCAACTCTCATCCTCCCCCCCCCCCTTTTTTTCTCCCTCGTGTAATATGTCCTCATATTCGAAAGTTAAATAAGTCATATTTTCCCCTGATCCCTCTTGTACTGGTTAACGAGACCGCCGCTTCTCTTCAACATTGCAGATCGTCCGTTTCAAACCACTGCCAGCGCCTCACACAATCCCCCCCCCCCTTTTCCTAGTTCACGTAGCTTAAATAACGAATATATCGGCCGGTCCATTTTGTTTACAGTCCATTTTGATTAGTTTATTTGATCATTGTGCATTTAATTATTCTGACTTTACTGTATGTTATTCTGGAGTTCTGCGCCTTTACTCTTAAGAGTGTCTTAGTATTCTTTGAATCTTCCTGCGAGTGCAACTGTGACCACGGGATTAATATATTCATGTCTATCAGTATTCTTTGAATCTTCCCGCGACTCCAACTGTGACCACGGGATTAATATATATATAGATATATATATATATATATATATATATATATATATATATATATATATATATATATATATATATATATATTCTTTGAATATTAGTTTAGCTTTTAAAGTTTCCTATTTCTAGTGTTGATCCTCATTATTATATCGTTTGAGTTCTTTCCCAGTTTGAAGAGTAATCTGTCTCAGTTCTTAGTGCTTAGTAAAACTAAGGTTAAGTCATTACGAGTTTGAACTTTGCTATCCTCTAAGGAGTGGTATGGTACAGACGAGATTGTGTGGCCCGCAAAGTGTGCTTAATATCTAACGGGTCACGCACTCTCCAGAAGTTTCACGCTACCCTATTTCTCTTAATCTCATAAATCCTCAAATAAGATCACGCTACTCCTTTTCTATAGTCTTTAAAATTTCCCAGCATTGCACTGGTGGTTTCCTATTATTTCCTTCATTACACTGGGGTCATTTATTGATGACTAAAATATTCCATCATTACACTAATGGTATTAGTGGTGGTATCAAAAGTTCCTTGCGTTACACTGGTGACTAAATTTCTTGTATTACACTGGTGGCTAAAGCGGTGGGATAAGATATTATTGTGGTATAAGATATTGTTGTGGGTAAGATACTGAGGTGGGTTAGATGTTGTTACAGTTAATTAACGAATCGAGTTAGAATCCCTCAGTAACAGTACACTGGAAGCCTACTTAATCTTGCGATATTTCTAGAATTAATGATCTTTAAATCTCCTGGAGGATGAGCAAAATTATTCTTCACTGATAATAGAATAAATATCGAGATGGAAGAGTGATTTATGTAGTTTGTGGATTGGTCTAGTGAAAGGAGGAGTAAAGTGGAAGATAAGTTGTTAATGGAATTAAGGGTCAAATGTCAAGGAGAATGAGTGAGAATGTGTAGAAATAAGAGTAAACCTTCCCACCTCTTAATACCATGAGCTGGCGATATGTTAGGACTCCATATTATAATTACAAATCATAATAGATAGATAGATAAATAGATAGATAGAGAGACAGATAGAAGCAGGGAGTCAGATGATGAGAAGGTATTGTGTCTGCAAGAATCGAGCAATGCTAAACATGCTTACACACTCTTAACTCAAGGAATGCTTTATAGGCACACGACAGCGCCTAGTGACCATACACACACACATAGACACATACACACAGGCTTCTAGAACTTTCCACTCACAAGGAACACACGTGATACAACCCCTGCTACACCAGAATTTAGGAAAGAGAGGGCAGAAGGAGACAGGCCTTAGAACAGGCAGGTCAGAAGGAGAAAGGGCTTAGCAACTTGAGAGAGAGACTGAGAGAGCGAGACAGGGAGACAGGGACTCTGCTCAACTCACTCGTGAGTGAGAGACTTGTTAATATTTCCAAGACAAATAAAAATAGTCCCATACTATTCTTTACCTCTCCTGTCACTACATGACAAATGGGAAAGAAGATTATCTATTTACAAGCTACTCCAATATAACAACCGCTCGCCCACAAGTCTAATATATATATAACTCAACTACAAGTAACCACAAAGGAACTACAAAGTCTTTTATGACAGCGAGATAGTATGAAATTTCAAATTAAAGAGAAGGAGGAGAGGCTTTCACCTAGATTTACCCAGTTAGTACGGGTCAGAAACTCAACTGTCCCCCACGAATCCTTGCTATCATCCATCTTCTACCCCTCATCCAACAATGACAGCAAAAGGGAGCCTCACAAAACCTCGCGATATTCCGATTCTAGAACTCCACCAGTTACAGGGTATCGATGCAGCAGCATGTCTGGAAATGTTTTTTGAATTAGTTGAGCAATATGATTCTGATGATGTGATGTGCATGTAGATTGCAAAGGGTAGAGTGAGCCCTGAACTTGTCATTTTCATTCATAACAACCAGACAAAGCATGAGTAGTCTCATGGTATGCACTTAAGGAATTTCTTCGAACGAAGTTTGCCACTGAAGTCAGAATTGATCGGGCTTGGCAGGAATTAGAATCAATGTGTTATGATTGGACAGAGTCACCCCAGGCTTTCACGCACCGTTTCATCTGCCAGCATGCGGTGATGGAACATAAATTCCCTAACGAAAAGTTCCCTAACTGTGACAAAGCAATCAAATGGAAGCTGTGGTATGACTTACCTCTCCCATCACGTGAAAAACTTGAGGGATTCCTAGATGATGAGTACCCATTAAAGAAGTTCCTAGATGGAGTTGAACATGAACGTCAGTTGTTGGAAGTGAGTCAGACCCCTCGCGTCAGTGCAGTACTTGCCGAGAATAATGCCAAGGAAAGGAAACCCGAGAATCAGCCATTGCCGTACACTTCAGTGAACCAGACAGATCACTCGAGTCCAGTTGGGCTGAAAGACGACGTGGAAAAATTAAAACGCCAAGTCCGCGAGCTCAAATCTAGCCAAGCGCGAGTGAATAAAGGGCAATCTAGCAACTCCAGAACATCTAGCGGTAAATATTGTGCCCACTGTTTAGCTTCATCACAGTCTCCAAGAGTGTTGGTGGAAACCTCCTCCCGGACATTGTTTTGACTGCCGCAGACCCGGATGTCGTCGTGGAGACCGTGGGTGTCCTGGACATAACTCTAAACCTCCAGAACAAAATGACTTTAAATCGAAAGATTCACAAAATCCACACCAGAAGTTATGACTAACCGGTGGTCATACATCACCCTCCTTTAGTCTAGTGATTAATGGAACGGTAGTAGAAGCTATAGTTGATACCAGGAGTAACTACACTCTAATTAAGGAATCAGCTGTCAAGCAAAAAGGGGGAGAAGTAAATACATGGCAAAACCCACCTCGTTTGCATGGAGTCACAGGTACCCCTTTGAGAATTTTGGGAATGCTGCTGGCAGAAATCGGAGTTGGAGACGAGAAGATCCATAAACAATGGTTCCCAGTAGTGCCAAATTCTTACATAAATACTAATGTGCTCCTAGGTTGCGATGTACTAGGCCAAGCACCTCTCATGTGGGATGGAGTAAGTAGAGTCATGGTATGGGAAGGCGCCCCTTGTGTTGAGAATCACATTCGCCGACAAAGGAACAAAGTCGAAAGAGTGAAGGCTGACCCAGTTGAACCCTCCAACCCATCACAACACTTCTCACAAATCAATCTTCTTACCACCATGAAAGTAGATCCATATCAGTCTAAGATTATGCCCATTCCTGTAAGACAAGACCCAGGCACTAACCTTATCACTTATCCTCAACCTAGGGTCAGTCATAACAGTCACCCATACTTGGTCAAAGTCAGTTCTGAGAATTCAATCTACTTTCCTCTCACTAATAAGACTAAGAAGGAGAAGGTATTTCTTAAGGGCACAATTGTTGGATCGTACGAGAGAATTGATAATCCACCTCCTGGTAGGGTTGTCACCCAAATTCACAATGACCTACTCCCAGAAAATGATCAAGTCAAAGCTGGACACGAGTTCAGAGGTTAAAAGAACTAATTGGAGAATTAAACTGGCAACATCTCACTAGTGCCCAGCAGGAAGAGTTATCTCAGTTAACCCTTAAGCATGACCCTCTCTTTATTCTCGACAAAAGTGAGTTAGGACTCATCAGTGGCCCTCCAGCTCATGTTAAAGTAGCTGATTCTCAAACCAGTCGTGGACCCACGTACCGCTGTCCTGAACAAGCAAAACAGATCATTGCGGACATGCTAAAAGATATGGAGGACAGAGAAATCATAGAACGATCTACTGCAGCCTGGCTGTCACCCACTGTATGTGTAAATAAGCTAGATGGTAGCAAACGTATGTGCCTTAATTATCATCATGTGAATCAACACCTCGGAACTGACAGCTACCCTCTCCCACGATTGGATAAACTAGTAGTACAAGCGGCCAGGCAGCAGTATTATGTCACTCAACATGCGAGAGGCGTATTTCAAACTCCGTTAGATGTAGAAAGTCGTGACCTCACTATATTCAGTGATGGGGTCACACTATACCGGTTTCGACGTCTCCCATTCGGACTTAATTGCTCCTTGGCAATCTTTTCCAGGCGTATGGCTTCAGTACTATGGTCAGACTCAAATATGAAGTCCGTTTGGGTGAGGCCCGAGAGGGGATTTCCCTCTCTACAGCTGTGCCGCATCAACCCCAGTACCTATCTCTCTCTCTCCCTGTCATACGTCAGCTATTTACTATTTGAAATTGTATATTAAATATTCTGTACTTATTAAATATATTAAATAAGGCTATATAGTGCTATGAATGTGTCGCTTTTTAGGATAATAGCAATGATTTGTATAAATTCCACACCACGTGACAACGTCGCTTTCCGACGTTGCCAGAGGTCAAGGACACCCACCTCAGACTACAGGTGACCGGTCATTTCCTCCCTGATCTCCACCCACGATGGCAGCTACTCCGACTCGCTCTCGTGTGCTCCACAGTCGGGAGAAAGAACTTATTTACAATGTGAACAAGTATTTTTTTAGAAGAAAAGGCTATTGGAGACTTTATAATTCCACCTTCAGGGACAGTTGCTCGCACTGCCAAAGCTACCAACGTTAGCGAAAAAACAGTCCAACGAATCTGCTCAAAATTTAATAAAGCTTGTGTGACACAAATGTCACCAAAACAGCCTGTATTCTCGTCACCAAAAAAGAAGCGCAGTGCAACTGTAACGAATCTCGACGATTTCGACAAGCGTGTGGTCAGAAGAACTGTCCTGGGATTCTATGAAAGGCATGAAATTCCTACATTGCACAAGATTTACGAAGAACTCAAGGAAAACATATCTTCCAACGGAAGCAACGAGTCTCTTCGCAGGATTCTCTTGCAGATGAGCTTCAAATATGCAGAAGTTGATGGCCGAAAGTTCCTTATGGAAAGGAGCGATGTAGCAGCAGCTCGGACCAGATTTTTGAGAGAAATTCGGCAGGTCAAAGTGTCTTACCAGAACATTGTGTATCTTGACGAAACTTGGGTAAATCAAAATTATACAGTTGGAAAATGCTGGACTGACACTGCATCCCCACAAGCCACTGGAATACAGCAACAGACTGGAAAAGGACGTCGTTTAATTATTGTGCATGCTGGAACGAGAAATGGCCTTGTTAACAATGCTGAGATAATATTTCAAGCAAAAAACGATGGGGACTACCATAATCAGATGAACTCAACACTTTTTGAAGACTTGTTCAGGAATTAACTAATACCAAACATTTCATCAAACTCTGTAATTGTTATGGATAACGTTTCCTATCATTCAGTCCAACTTGAAAAAAAAAAACCAACCTCGTCCTGGAGAAAATCGGATATAAGGGACTGGCTTATAAAGAAGGGAGTACGGCCCAGCGACGATCTCTTAAAACACGAGCTGTATGAACTTGCAAACAAGTTTGATACTGGCACAAAGTATGTAATTGACACAATTGCTGAAGAAGCAGGGCATCGGGTCATAAGATTACCACCGTACCATTGTCAGTACAACCCTATTGAGCTCATTTGGGCTCAGGTGAAGACCTATATAGCCAAGGCAAACACCTTCAAAATGGTTGATCTTAAACGTCTTGCCAAAGAAGCTTTGAATCATGTAACACCTAATAACTGGATGAAAGCAGTGCAGCATGCTGAACAACAGAAAGAAGAAGATTCACAGCAAGACGTAGCAGTCGACCATTTCGTGGATTCATTCTTAATCAACATATCAGAAAGCTCGGAGGATGAATTGTCTGATTAAAGATCAGAGAGGACTTATGCCTACTGGGGAAACCTCTATAAAAAAAAACGCGCCAAGACTTTTACCTCAGTGGTGGTGTGGAAAAAAGGTCGAAACAATATAGAAGAAAACAAAACTTATAAATATATAAAAACTTTCTCAATCAACTGAGAGAGAGAGAGAGAGAGAGAGAGAGAGAGAGAGAGAGAGGAGGTTTGGCAGAGCTGTAGAGAGGGAAATCCCCGCGCGGGCCCCACCCAAACGGACTTCATATTTGAGTCTGACCATAACACCCCTCCTACAGAAAGGGTGGGTCAGAAATTTTTTAGACGATTTGATCCTTTGGGCTCCAGACTTCCCAACTTTACTTGACCGCCTGAGACAGCTTTTCCAGTTACTTACTGAAAATGGAGTGAAATTAAATCTCAGTAAATGCAAATTTGGCCTTAAAGAAGTCACCTTGATAGGTCATCAGATTTCTGCCGAAGGAAGCAAACCTGATCCGAAGAATGTTGAATCAGTCGCAAAGATGAAACCTCCCACCACAGTAAAGGAAGTAAAGCGATTTCTAGGAAGGTACGGGTTTTACAGAAAATATGTTCCATCGTTTGCAAAAGTTGCTACGCCCCTCACCAACTTAACTAAATCTCGAGTAACATTTATCTGGACGGACGAATGCCAGAAATCCTTTAAATATCTCAAGTCTTGCCCCATGAACGCCCCTGTCTTAGTTAGAGCTCGGGTAGAACAACCGTTCATTCTCGCTACAGACGCAGGTAACACTCATGTTGGCAGAGCCCTAAGCCAGATTCAATCAGATGGTACCAACAAGTCGATCGGGTATTTCTTGAACCCCTGTGAGACTCGATATTCAGCGACAGACAAAGAGGCCCTAGCTCTAGTCCTGGTGTGTTGTAACTTCCATCATTATCTGTGGGGTACCCGTTTTACCATAGTTGCTGATCACCAACCTCTCACTAGTATATTCAAGCAGAAGACTAAATCACCTTGAATGAATATGCTGGATCCTAGAAATGCAAGAATATAACTATGATATCCAGTATCTCAAGGGTAAAAACAATTTTGTAGCAGATCAGTTGTCATGCCCAGTTCGAGTAGTAGTCCATCCACCTGAATCCATCTGGCTCAGGTTAGATCGAGAACAAATGAAGGCCTGTCAAAGAGAAGAACCTGTGTGGGGAGAACTAGTGCAGTATCTCGAAGGTGGTAGAGTTCCCGCCAAAAGACTACCCAAAATCACCTTAGATCAGTTTGCATTAATAGACGAAGTGTTATATTTTGTGCAGGAGAAAGCAGACGGTAGTCTTCATTACAGCCTCAGAGTCCTTCGTGCCTTAGTTGTACAGGCCCTTCAACATGCACATGGGTTAACTGGTCTTCTAGGACAAAAGAAAACTATCAAAAAGGCAGATGAACTGTATTACTGGCAATATCTTAATGTAGATGTGTGTGAATATATAAAAAATAAATGTGTGACTTGTCGGAGATTCAAAGGGGACGCTGGATTGCAGCAATAGTGGAAGGAATTGCCCCCAGTGAATAAGCTGCTGGAGAAGATTGGGATAGATCTTACTGATATGGTTGCTGGAGTCCAGGGGTACCGTTACGTTCTTACAGTAGTGGACCATTATAGCCGATTCGTTAGGTTCTTCCCCCTCAATACAAAACAATTCACACACATCATAGACAACCTCAGGCAGTATGTGGCAGAGTATGGCACACCCCGCAGTATCGTCCTGGACAACGGAGGTGAGTTCACCAGTAGAGATTTTCAGCAATTCTGCCAACGACACCAAATCACCCTCTACTACATGATCCCCTATCATCCCCAAGGGAATGGCGTCACCAAGTGGATGCATCGGACCCTGAAGTCAGTCCTCTCCGCCTTATGTCAGGGCCACCCTCTTCGATGGCCCCAACTGCTCCAGCCATGTCAGATCACCATGAACCAGGCAGTCCATACATCTACGGGACAGCAACCCTACTTTGCCTTCATCTCTCGCCATCCACCTAGGCTGGTCAGTGCACCTTTACCCTACGTCAACAGTGAGGAAGACGAGATGGCTGTCGCCCATGCTTTCATTCGGGAAACACACCGGAAAATGATGCGTCGCTATAGAGGCATTGCTAACCGAAGGCAGAAAAATCAGACGGTTGGAGTTGGAACCCTTGTGTGGATTAAGAAGGAAACTGTGGCACTTGGTACGTGTCAAAAACTTAATGTGAAATGGGATGGTCTGTACCGTGTAGTGGAAGTGTTGATGGATGGAAGTGTGTACGTGGTAGAAAATGTGTTCACAGGGAAAAGGGTACAAAAAGCCACAGGACAAGTGATGCCCTATTATGTAGGTGAAGAGTGGCTCTTAGAAACCCTAGAAGAGGCCTTTCAACCTGATCCAATTGATCAACAATTACTGCCCCATGAGAGACGCCCTCCCCGAAGACTTATTGAAGAATGTTGAGTGTCGAAGCTGGTTATTGCAGTATTTAGTTAAGAGATGGTTAGGGAAATGTGTGTGGGTCGGACTGTCTGACTATTGACTGGGACAGTTAGAGTTCAAGATAAGTTTCATCCATCGAGAGTTCACAGGAGTTTGGGTTATGGGCACAGCCCAGTTCGGTGGAAAATTAGGGTGTCTTAATTCGGGGGGTGGTGCAAACCTACCCCTCAAGTTACAGTCAACATGGTCTAGGGTGGAACAGAGACCTCAGGACCTGACAGGCGCTCATTGTCGGCTAGGTGGAGAGCTGGAAGTGTAAGAATGAATGGATGAAAGTGTGAATGCGATTAGTCTGTATGCGGTGTGAACGGGAAGCGCCCCTGGGACGATCCTGCCAGCAAGAGTACTGGTCAGTCCAGGTGAGATGACCATGTTTCCACCCAGGCAGGAGGTTGGCTGGGGCATACCTCTCCGCTGGATTTCAAGAGTACAGTGACAGAGTAGCGACCCCCTGGGGTACATGATTTTACTTGTGGACCGACGGGTGCCACTTATAGGAGGAAGAGTCAGGGAAATCTTTGTTCATATAGAGAGGTTCACAGTCAACTTTGGTAAGTCCATCCCGTCTGCACACACGTTCCTAAGAAATGCAGATGAATGAAATGAATGATGACTTCCGACGTCATTTTTTTTTTTTTTTTCCAGAGGAAGGACCCGTGTATTGCCATAATTTTAAATATTAATATAAGCTAGTATGGTAAGTGTAATCTTAGCTAATATTATAAATATAGTCTGTACAGTTCATGATTTAACCGTTAAGTTCTGTATTTAAGTCTAGTCTTAGTTGATATTCATAATATGAACATGATTCTGATACTGATAATATTAAGTCGAGTATTGGTGTGGGTATGATTAATTGTAATACATATGGACCAGCGCTGGCCAACGAAGATGTGTAACCGAGAAATTTTAGTAGAGATTAAAAATAGCGAATGTCTTCCTTTATATTCTAATCTAGAGATTTACCTGCCAAAATTAATAGATTTCCCCTTTTGTACTATGCAGTGGTGAATTGAAAATGTCTGAAGTAAGAATATTGAAGATACCGGTAGTCATTTGTGAAGAGTGAAATTCATGTTATTGAAACGTGTTTACAGTCAAGTATGCATATAACTCAATGTGGGTAATAAAACTGTTTGAATTTCTAATTGACTTGGCTTCGTTATGATAGTAGTTCCTGCACGCTTATCACAAAAATTTCAACATCATAAGTCATTTTGCTACGAATGTCAAGTGCAAACGTATCTCTCGCATTCCTAAAGATCCTAGAGAGTTGAAAATATTACAAAGTAATTAGAGTTTTAGCCGATTCACCGACAATGTATTGGTTTAGTATAAAAAGGCACGAGGAGGCGACAACCGACCAGACTGCCACTTCTCTTCAACACTGCAGGTTAGTGTTGAACTCTCATCCTTCCTCCCCTATTTTTCTCCCTCGTGTAATAAGTCCTCATATTCAAAAGTTAAATGAGTCATATTTTCCCCTGATCCCTCTTGTACTGATTAATGAGACCGCCGCTTCTCTTCAACATTGCAGATCGTTCGTTTCAAACCACTGCCAGTGCCTCACAATCACACACACACCCTTTTCCGAGCTCACGTAGCTTAAATGACAAATATATCGGCTGGTCCATCTTGTTTACAGTCCATTTTGATTACAGTTTATTTGATCATTGTTCAATTAATTATTGTGACTTTACTGTATATGATTCTGGAGTTGAGCGAGTTTAACCCGCCGCATCTCGGCAGATTTTTCATCTATGACCCCCCCCCCCCCCAATCCCGCCAGATATTAGAAAAGTTTTTTTGGGGGGTAAAACCTCCGCTTTTTATGAGAAACATCGAAAATTCAGAGAGAAAGTGCTCAGTTGAGTTTAGAAATACGGTAGAAGTAAGAGTACCTTTATCTTGTTACCATGTTCTCTCAGGCCAGGCTCAAGAGAAAACGTTTTCAATGAGAGGGGTAGCTATTTCAAACCATTCATAACTGGTTAGAAATTTATTTATTTGGTACAAATTTATATGTAGTACGAGTATATTGGTTTTCAGACAATAATATAGGCGATATAAGCGTTGTTCACTCACCAAAAACATCAACATATGGCACCTTCTTTTATGACGTTACCACCTCATCACTTCTGCTTTCTTCTTCCTCTGGCTTATTTCTTCCTTTGTCCTCCACCTCAGGAATCACTTTCGCCTTGAATTTCGTCACTGGAGAGACCGTGGTGCGACATGTCTTTACTGGCCAGGCCACTGCTAACAGGTGAGGTGCCGAGAAAATGACGTTCGGGGGGGGGGAGGGGGGGCCAGGCATTATCCCTGCCTGGCGTTAGGTAGAGGAAGGTCTCCCACATAATCCTACCAAAATCACCCGTGAAACTTGAAAAATGTGCAAAGAAGGACCTTGCAATTGCATAATGTATGGATACATCATCGGGTGTCATCGTGACAAAACGGGGTGACATATCCATACGTCACCGGGATGTGGCGGGTTAATCTTAAGAGAGTGTCTGCGAGTCCAACTGTGACCACGGGGTTAATATATTCATGTGCATCAGTATTTTTTTAGTCTTCCCGCGAGTCCAACTGTGACCACAGGATTAATATATATATATATATATATATATATATGTGTGTGTGTGTGTGTGTGTGTGTGTGTGTGTCAATATTCTTTCAATATTAGTGTAGCTTTTAAAGTTTCATATTTCTAGTGTTGATCCTCATTATTATATCGTTTGGGTTCATTCCTAGTTTGAAGAGTAATCTGTCTCAGTTCTTAGTGCTTCGTAAAACTTTGGTTAAGTCATTAAGAGTTTGAACTTTGCTATCCTCTAAAGAGTGGTATGGTACAGACGAGATTGTGTGGCCCGCAAAGTGTGCTTAATATCTAACGGGTCACGCACTCTCCAGAAGTTTCACGCTACCCTATTTCTCTTAATCTCATAAATCCTCAAATAAGATCATGCTACTCTTTTTCCATAGTCTTTAAAATTTCCCAGCATTGCACTGGT
This sequence comes from Coenobita brevimanus, assembly GCF_032717465.1. Lineage (NCBI taxonomy): Eukaryota > Metazoa > Arthropoda > Malacostraca > Decapoda > Coenobitidae > Coenobita > Coenobita brevimanus. Next base: position 10,204,169 of record NC_137020.1, on the reverse strand, counting down.
GGTTTCCTATTATTTCCTTCATTACACTGGGGTCATTTATTGATGACAAAAATATTCTGTCATTACACTGGTGGCATTAGTGGTGGTATCAAAAGTTCCTTGTGTTACACTGGTGACTAAATTTCTTGCATTACATAAATGCATCTCAGGGAAAGAGAAAATAGACATAAATGATTATATATGATTTGGTGAAGCATCAGCAAGAGGGCATTGCAAAAAAATGCAAAAAAAGAGAAGTGATAAAGACATAAGGAAATTCAGTTTCCCAAATAGGGCAATTGATCAGTGGAATGCACTACCAAATGAAGTAGTGTGTGCCAAAACAATTCATAAATTCAAGGATATGTATGATAAAAATGGTTTAATACACGGGACTGTACGAGCTTGACTCATTCCTGTGAAGATACAGTTAGGTACAGTATGAACAATTAGGTAATTGCGAACTAATCACTTTTACCCTGTAGGAGCTGTGGTCTTAAAACGCCTGACTATATGTTCAGTGTTCAGACTAAGGTATTAACAATATCAAAACCATTTGTGAGATTGTACGGTGTAATTTGCACACTTGTAAGAGGGGTCACGAAAAAGCGCTGCATTAATGTTGTTAAACACACACACACACACAGACATCCATTACCGGCGCTCCATACCAGTTCAACACGGCCAGAGGCATTACCTAAATAAGTATCTTTGAATGAGTCAAGCTCTGTACCAGGTTAGACTAAATGATTTTTCATTATTAAAAGGAAATGAAATAATAAGTTTAAATAAGACTTGCTCAAACAACAAAGAACCACGATGCGTTGAGTCAGCTGGGTTTGTTTATACTACGGCAACACGCGGAAAGTGTAAGTACATACTCTTTATTTAGTATTACAAAACGGATACATACTTCAGTAAAACAAATTTGGAAAAGAAAAGGGATAAAAGTAAAAAGCAAAATGAAGATTTCTACCAAGAACTGGTTGAAGTGGAGACTCACAATAGACTGGTTGAACGTGTACACAAACTAGAAATGGCTTTCAAAAATGAAATTGATGAAATAAAGAAGCAAATGCACTTGCAAAAGGAAGAGATAGAAAAACTGGGAAGGGAGGCCAATAAGAAAGACACAACCATCAGTGAACTAACAGTGGAATTGAATACGCTTAGGAAGAAAGTGAGTGAAATGGGATGTACAGTAGTTAATCACGAGAGTGTTATGGAAGAGTTAAAAAATGACACAGAGACAATTAGACAAGCAAGCAGTCTTATGGACCAGAGCAGTGATATTGAGGAGAAGATAACACAGGTGAATGAAGCTGTGCAAAGCTACAAAAATGATGTAGAAACCACGTATGCTGAAATGATGAAAGTAAAGAAAGACTTAGAAACAAGGGTGGAGGAAAAAAACATTAAAAAGGAAGTGAAAAGAATAATCCAAAACAATCCAAAGTTAGTCAGAGATTCAGTAGAAATAAATAAATCAATAGTAATCACTGGTATAGAAGAGGAAGAAGTTAAAAACAAAATCACTAGAGACAAAAAGGAAATGGCAAATGTAATGAGCTTACTGAAAGAAGTATCAGAGGAAATCTGTAGTAAAGACATAGAGGAACACAAAAGGTTAGGGAAATACGAGAAAAGCAAGACAAGACCTCTAAAGGTGACTTTCCAGAGTGTAAACACTGTGGAAGAGATACTAAAAAATGCAAAGAATCTTATGGAAAAAGAGTTAAAAAATGTATGGATAAAAAGATGCCTAACACAAGAGGAATTGGAATTACTGAAAGAGAAAAGGGAGGAAGCAAAAACAAAAAATGAGGGAAGATCAGAAGAGGACAAGAAGAAATTTTTTTACAAAGTAATAGGATTGCAGGTACGAAAGTGGTACACAAACAGGATGGAAGAAAAAGGAGGAAGTTAGTAGAACCATGTCATGACAAGTATATAAACAAGATGATAAAGTTGATGTACTCAAATGTGGATGGAATGGTATCTAAATTACTAGAGATGAATGATTATGTCAGAGAAAATGAACCACAAATAATATGCCTAACTGAGACAAAATTAACACCAAGGATATCCAATGACATACTAAACTTAGAGGAATACAATATATGGAGAAGAGACAGAAATTTAAAAAAAGGAGGAGGAATTATAATATTAACTAAGAAAAATCTAAAAGTCAAGGAAATAAACCTAGATATACCATCACAAGTAGAACTGATTGCAGTAGAGATCGACACATCTGAAGGTAAAGTAATTGTAGCCAATTTGTATATGCCACCCAGATCAAACACATGGGAAAGAGACGAATATGAGGACCTGGCAGAGAGTACAATTCAGAGTATAAGATCCTTGCTACATAAAATAGAAGAGAAATCGGAAAGAATTATACTAACTGGGGATTTCAATACAAATATAAATTGGAATACTCTAGATATAAATAGCCAAGAAAGCTGTTGGGATCAAAAGCTCCTGGATCTCGTACAAGAGTTTTTCTTAACGCAACATCTGAGGGAAACCACCAGAAAAAGAGGACTTGATGTACCTTCAGTGCTAGATCTAATATCTACTAGGCAAGAAAATGACATTGACAGTTTAATATATCACCCTCCACTCGGCAAAAGCGATCATGCAGTACTAAATTATAACTTCAGGATAGCATATGACATAGTAAACAGCAATGACAGTTACAAAAAGAGACTAAACTATAAAAAGGGAAATTATCAAGACCTAAAGAAGTATTTCTTAGAAGTTGATTGGGAAAATGAGCTTAGAGGACAAGATTTAAATGCTGTATATAAAAAAATTTGTGAATTTTATGAAATAGGAGTCCAGAAGTACATCCCACAGCACAAAGAAGCAGATAAGAAAATACAGAAATGGTTCAATACAGAATGTAAAAAATCAAAAGAAAGAAGAGATTTGTTGTGGAATAGATACAGAAGACACAATAGTGAAAGGGCGTATAATAATTACAAACAGGCAAGAAACGACTATACAAGAATAAGGAGGGAAGCCCAAAAACAGTTTGAGGAGGATATAATAAATAAAAGTAGTGATCAACCAAAGCTGTTTTACAGCTATATCAGAAGCAAAACCAAAGTAAAAGATATAATACAATCCATCACGGACGAGGGAATCACTTATACACAAGAGAAAGATATTTGTGAAGCACTAAATAAGAATTTCCAGTTAGTTTTTACAGAAGAAAAAAATTTTGAGAGGGAATATGTGGAACACGCATGTCCACACATACTACCAGATATACAAATAGCAGAAAAAGTAATACAGGAGGAGATAAGTAGATTAGACAGAGGAAAAGCAAGTGGTTCTGATGAAATTTCATGTTGGGTGTTACGAGAATGTGCAAAGGAGTTAAGTAAACCATTATTTTTAATTTTCAAGAAATCCTTGAGTCAAGGGAAACTACCTGATATTTGAAAAAAAGCAAATATAGTCCCCTTATTCAAGAAAGGAAATAGACAAAATCCTCTCAACTACCGACCAGTATCACTGACCAGTGTTGTAAGCAAGGTATTAGAAAAACTTATAAGAAAAGCTTGGGTAAATCATCTAGAAGAACACAGTATGATAACAGAAAGACAGTTTGGTTTCAGAAAAGGAAAATCATGTGTTACTAATCTGTTGAGCTACTATGACAGAGTAACAAATACAATACAGGAAAGGGAAGGATGGGTGGACAGTATCTATTTAGATTTCAAGAAAGCTTTTGACACAGTACCACACCAAAGACTTTTATGGAAGCTGTACCATCAAGGAGGAATTCGAGGCAAACTGTTTTGTTGGATGCAAGACTTTCTCATAAAAAGAGAAATGAGGACAGTACTAAGAGGAAACTACTCATTATGGAAAGAAGTGACTAGTGGAGTACCACAGGGTTCGGTGCTGGCACCAATCATGTTTCTAGTGTACATAAATGATATAAACAGTAACACTGGAAATGAGAGCAATCTGAATATGTTTGCAGATGACGCAAAAATACAAAGGAGAAATACTAGCACAGACTCTTGTAGGGAGCTACAAGAAGAATTAAATAAACTTCATGAATGGAGTAGTACATGGCAAATGGAATTCAATGTGGACAAGTGTCAAGTAATCAAGTTTGGTAAAAGTGGAAAAAGACCTGATTGGGATTATAAGTTAGGAAATAAAACCCTATACACATCAGAAAGAGAGAAAGACCTAGGTGTGATTATCAATAACAGACTATCTCCGGCTGACCACATCAGCGAGAAGGTACGGAACATGTATATACTGCTTGCAAATATGAGAATAGCATTCACATACATAAATGAAGACATGCTAAGAAGGATAATAACATCATTCATTAGACCAACCCTGGAATATGCATCAATAGTCTGGAGTCCTCATCTCAAAAAGCATATAGACAAGATTGAAAAAGTTCAAAGGGCCGCTACAAGATGGATACCAAGCTTAAGGGACCTAAGCTACGAAGAAAGACTAAATAAACTGAATCTACCAACACTACAGGAGAGAAGGAAAAGGGGTGACATGATAATGATATACAAGTGCATATCAGGAAAGGAGAAAATAGACATAAATGATTACTTAACATATGGAGAAGCATCAGCAAGAGGACACTGCAAAAAACTGCATAAGAAGAGAGGTGATAAAGACGTAAGGAAATTCAGTTTCCCAAACAGAGCAATTGATCAATGGAATGCACTACCGAATGAAATAGTGTGTGCCAAAACAATTCACAAATTTAAGGATATGTACGAAAAATATGGTCTAAGACACGGGACAATACAAGCTTGACTCATTCCTGTAAAGATACAATTAGGTAAGAAGAATTAGGTAAGGTAAGAACACACACACACACACAATAAGGGAAGTTAAAAAAATTACTGTAATAGTGTTTGATTTATCGTCACTCACACGTAACTGTCTAATCTCTCTCTCTCTCTCTCTCTCTCTCTCTCTCTCTCTCTCTCTCTCTCACCTACTTCAGTGCTCCTAGATTTCCATAATGCACTGAAACTTACGTGGAATCCAGTGAAAAATTTGTGTTTTACAAGTACAGAATTACATACGAAAATTCTTAATATAGTTTTAGAGGTGATCTTGATGAAGAACTTAGATGTATGGATGATGTTGTGGGAAATATTTTCCCCCTAAGCAGTTGCATTCTCTACTTTTTATAATAGTCGTCCCTATTTAGAAGCAGAGGAAAACTAGAGACCGTTGTCACTTGTTCAATCGGTTTTTATAACCCAGAAATTAAGTTTTCTTTAATAATTCTTATTATTGATAAATTAAATGCTACTGCGTTTAACCCTCGTGGACATCTATATTGTAAATACATATAATTATATGGAATTTTCCACGGACCTAAACTGCGTCTGAGTGTTAGATGACGTGGTGAGAATGAAAAGGTCTTCATGTAAAGGAGATGTGGATTTAAGATATTCGAGTCCAGGAGGTAACCTTATTATGGGTCAGTTGCCTTTTCCAAAAGAAGTTAAAGAGAGACCAAACTACTAGATTCAGTCTTTGTTACCCATACATAGTCTTTGCTGGTAGCTAGTATAGGTGCAGAATTAGAACCTACTCAGAAAAATGACTTGTTGGATGAAAATATTGAACCTGGACACAAATTGTAGGACCTGGACAGTGTAGGAATACACTCTGAGGAACCAGCCCCTGAAGATAAAATAACCTTGGATTTGTATAATCAACCTGTGAATTTAAGGATGGAAAGTATTGGGTAGGATTACCGTGGAAACTAAACCATTCGGCGTTACCAACAAACTACCAAGCAGCTAAGGCTCAGTTAAATTCTCTACTAAGAAAGTTGAGAGATAAACCAGAACATCTGATCATAAATGATAATATTATAAAGGATCAATTGAAGAATAAATTTATAGAATAGGTAGAATTCCTATTAACCACAAAGAAGGACATTACTTACCAAATCATGCTGTAAGCAAAGATTCAGTAACTAGGTACTCCCATAAGGATAGTATTCAACTGCACTGTAGTAATAAAGCGTCCAAGGGATCAGCTAGCTTGAACGATTGCCTATACTCTGGACCTACACTAACAGTGAGGTTAGGGAATGTGTTACTAAGATTTAGAGAGAAACCTTATGCTTACACAGCAGACATTAGTAAGGCTTTTCTCAGAATAGGACTGAGACAGGAGGATAGGAAATTTACACAATTCCTCTCGCCTCATGATCCTCAATATGAGGATAGTTCATTGAAGACTTACTGTTTCCAATCAGTGCTCTTTGGCTCTTGTGCTAGTCCTTTCCTACTTTCCAACACTTTAAAGCATCATTTTGAAAATGCCAAATGCCCAGAAATAGGGTAGGCTTTTTACATAGATAATTTGCAAGGTGTTGCTGATACAGAGTAGGAAGCATTGAAGGCTTATGAAGTAGCCAATTCCGAATGTGGGAAGGCAAATTTGCCGTTACAGAGCTGGAATACAAATTCACTGCTTTTGAGGAATAAAATACAAGAGGACTATCCAAATAATGACATTCCCAAAATTCAAAATGTGTTAGATCTTGACTGGGATACAAAAGCTGATGAAATAAGTTTGAAACCAATCAAGTTCTCTGATGTCAATCTCACCAAAAGGTCCTTGTTAAGTCAGGTCTTCATATTATTTGACCCATTAGGGTTGGTCAGTCCTATAGTTATTAGAGGCAAATGTTTAGTACAAGAGGCTTAGCGAGAAAAGTTAGACTGGGACACGGAATTATGTGGGACATATGTGGAACAATGGGAACAGATTAGAAAGGAGTTTGAAACCACATCAAGCGTATGTATTCCCAGGGAAATAAACAGTAATGAGAAGTCGCATTTACACATATTTTGTGATGCTTCTCCAAGGGGCTATGGAGCAGTAGCTTATTGCGCAACAGGAAAGGATAGCAAGATTATTATGACCAAAGCCAGAGTTGCGCCAATCAAAGGAAGAACCCTGCCTCAAATGGAATTGGCTTCCATAGAAGTAGGAACTAAATTGGCCAGGTATATAACCACTACTCTTGATACTCAGTTTGAGGATATCTACAGTACATATGGACTGACAGTGGGATTTGTCTTTATTGGGTAGGAAAGGAAGACAGTACAATTCCTTTCATCCGTAACAGAGTGAAGACTATTAAAGAACTGCCTGAGGAAAACATTACACAGAACTAAGATCACGAGAGAAGAATTAAGAACAGTAATAACCGAAATTGAAACCAGGATTAATAATAGACCCCTGACTTATCTAGATGACACTAGCATCTCGCTAGAGGCCTTAACACCGGCTCATATGTTATGTGGCAGGAAGCTCCATCCGATGCCTTGTGTGGATATCCAGGAAGTCCTACCATAGAAAATAATGATTTAGGACAACATCTGCTGGAAAGATATCAACGTCTGAAAAGGGTGCTGGATACTTGGAATAGACATTGGAGTGAGGAATATCTTTTGAGCCTATGAGAAAGATTTTATGGGGCTCAGGCTGCCAGCAACTAATCTGTTATAGACACAGGGGATGTGGTCTTAGTGAAAACCGAACAACCAAGATCCCAGTGGCCATTAGCTAAAGTGATCTCCATGCACCCAGATTCAGAGGGGGTGATGAGACTCGTAAAAATAAAATGTAGGGGACATACCAGTATAAAAACTATTGATAAACTGGTACCCCTTGTGTTAGCAGCCACTCCGGATCCAGGGGATGTGGTGAAGATCAAACGGGTCAGGATGCGCGACTGAGAAGGGCTGCAGCACAGGGTTCTCGAGATCTATGAAGGGAACTCCTGGCTAAGAGTTACATTACATGATAAAGCGTATCATTTTCTGCCCGGCCCCAAAACTGTGGGAAATATTTTCCCCCAGAGCAGTTGCACTCTACTTTTTATAATAGTCAACCCTGGTTAGAAGCAGAGGAAAACTAGAGACCATTGTCACTTGTTCAAGTGGTTTTTATAACCCTGAAATTACATTCTCCTTAATAATTCTTATTATTGATAAATTAAATGCTACTGCTTTTAACCCTCGTGGACAACTATATTGTCAATACATGTAACTATATGGAATTTTCCATGAACCTACACTGCGTCTGCACGTTAGATGACGTGGCGAGGATGAAAAGGTCTTCATGTAAAGGAGATGTGGATTTAAGATATTCACATAGCTAAAGGGAATATTTGGTTTAACTTTAGTTTAATTAAAACTAAGATTAATTTGTTAGATCCGCCCTGTATATATCATGATGTAATCTAACTGTATTTAGTACTGTAATTTATTAATAGTTGGCACCCTACCATTCAATAAGGGAGGTAGAAGCCTACCACATTCACACACTGTGTTCCTAGACCTCATCAAGTTAGCTTGTACTTTCACACTCAAGGACGCTTGACAGCCCAGGCAACTACAGAAAAGTGGCTCGTCGTCATTCTGCTGTCCGAACTCCCTTGCTAAGTAACCTTGAAGAACTGGTCAATTCAATGGGGGATTAGCTAGGAGAAAGAAGAGCAATAGTTAGGTGAGTTAAGGTTAAGTTATGGTTCACCTAACTCTATGAGACTTTGAATTTACTTAACCCGTCACGTCCCGAGGTTTTCCGCACCTCTGACATCCCCCAGTCCCGAGCTATTTTGTAAAAAAAAATTTTTGGCTAAAACTTCCGCTTTGGTTGAGAAACAAAGGAAAATCACCAAGAAAGGGCTTACCGTGGTCCATAAGTGGTCGGAACAGGTGAGGTCCCCCGCGCCAGGTATCGTATTCTATCATTAACGTGTGAGGCGCTCATGTTTTCTATGGTAGGAAATATTGGGAGAAACAACACACAACACCTCTATATTTATTGAAATTGAACTAATAAACAATAACAGTAGCAATATAAAGGATTTCAGATACATATATATGAGAAATAAGCATTGTACCATCGCGTGAGCATAGCGAGTTAGGTCCAAGTCATAACATGCTATATGCTAAGTTTCTTGTATCAGTCAACATATCATTTTTTCTACTTGTATACTTCTGTTTCATTGACATTTTACCTATTTTTACTGTTTGTAAATGTTTTCAGATGTTTTCATTTATTATGATGACATGCAGCATAAGTTTAGCGCACATCAGCTTACTAAGCGCACTCGCTATGACTCGTATTTCAACATACCCAATAGTTTTATCACTTTCCTATTATTTTTTCCTTTACATAGAACCTTTCCTCCACCACTGTAGATGTTTTCAATTATTTACATTCATTACGAGGGCATTTAGCGAAATGCTAGCGCATATTCACGTAGCAAGCATAATCTCAAACACTTGTGTTTCATCTTCTACTATATTTTTTCACTCCAATTATACTTTCCCACTTACATTACACACCTTTACATCCCTATACTGCACTATACATAGTTATTGGCATTATTTATTCAAGTGAGTGTCAGAATATCGCATGAAAATACCTTTGCAATGAATGTTTCGACCAACATAATACTGAAACACTTACATACAAATTCTTCACATATATTACACACTTTCCCACTTGTTGACTTCTATTTTCATAATTACGGGCTTTATTCATTCAACTGAGCGTCAGGATATCGCATCTCTATACACACGCTAGGAATATTTTTACTTAGAATATATTTCAGCACTTACAATAATTTAAACTTATATCATACCCGTTTGCATTTCCAATAATAATAATTACATATTTACGGGCCTTATTTATTGCACTGAGCGACAGAATATCGCATCATAAACCCTCGCTAGGTATGTTTCCACTTACAGCATATTTATACACTTACATACAATTTTTGCACTTATGTTATACCCGTATGCACTTTATACTAATATTTTCAGATCAACATGACTGATAATTTCACTGAGCGTCTGTTTGTCGCATTTACTTCATAGTTTCAGCGTCCTATTGCATTCACACCATATTAGAATTGCATCAAGGTGTGGTATTCGCTGAAACATGAGTGAATACAGAGACCCACGTCACACTCAACGCACTCATAGCGGGTGTCCTTCCTCTGTGTCGTGAGTCTCACCCAGGAATTGCTACACACATGACACCTGCGTTGGGGCCTAGGTCTGTTTGGCTGGGGAGGGATAGGAGTGGGGAAATGGCAACCGGATATTCTCAGGGGAGTATGGGCAATAGGGGCAGTGCGGGTGCGATGTTGGGGCCTTTCAACAGCATAACGTGCAAACATCTCTCTTGTGAGCTCCCTCACAAACCCTTCAAAGGTTTCCTGAACTCCTGTTGTCATGGCGTGAAGGTGGTGGCAATTCAGAGCAGTGATGTCTAGCAAGTGAAAGAACAGTTTCTTATACCACTTCATCGTGGTCCTGGCACACTCTACCGTCGATATAATGGAGTCTGACTGGTCCACCAGGCGCATGTTCATTTTATAGTCCATGACACACTCAGGTTTCCAAATGTGACGCTTGTTCTCACTCCAGTAATCAACGGAATCAGTACAGTGCATCAAGAGGCGGTGAACCGTTGACAAGAGGCTTACTTCTCTATTATGGTTCCACACAGTTGCAAGGATGTTGTTGGCTTTGAAGAAGACAACCTCATTCCTGTCAAGTTTCCGCCCTACCTTGGCCATGTGACGCCGGTTCACCTTCACGGTTCTACAGACTCCCGTTTCATGCATGTGAAGATAACGAGTGAGAAGAGGGCTAGTGTACCAGTTGTCCAGGTAGAGGATGTGACCACGACGAAGGTAGTCTTCTGTCATTGTCTTTACCACTGCTCCCGACAGTCCAATACTCCGATCTTCTATTATGTCTGTCTGTGCACCGGTGTACAAGACTATGTCTTGCACGTATCCAGTCCTACAGCCGCACATAACAAAGATCTTGAACCCAAAACGGTGCCTTTTGCTGGGTATATACTGCCTAAATGAAATATTACCTCTCCACAACACGAGACTCTCGTCTATGACGAGGTCTCTGTAGGGATAAAATGACGAACGAAAGGTTTGCCTCAGGTGATCAAAGACCAACCTAATTCGCCTCATCTTATCTGTGTCGTTTGCATTTGCAGGGTCATGAGCATCATAGAAATGGAGGCGACTTAGAATTTGTTGAAACCGATTACAGCTCATGACTTGCCCAAATATTAGTGTAAACATAACAGGGTCCCTTGTCCAGTAAGCCGGAATTCTGTTTTTTCATATAATACCCATCAAAAGGACCAGGGCAAAAAATAGGAACATTTCTGAAAGGGAGACAGGGTAATCATATATGATAGAATGCCTACTCCTTGTTCCCAATCTTTCACTCTCAAGGCGCTGGGTGCTTGCAAAAAGGTTGGTTTGGTAAACAAGCTTCTCCACGAATGCCTCACTAAAAAACAGGTGGAAAAAATCCAACCTGGTGGAATTACGGTGAATTCCGCGAACAATGCAGTCAGAGCACCCCTGCTCAGTGAAGGGGTGAATGAGGGGAGAAAAATCACTCCCATCCTCCCAATTTCATCCCACAAATCCCTCGTCCCCATCATCCCCATCACTGCCTTCGTCTGGGTGGGGAGGAGATGCTGGTGGGGGAGGTTGGGGAGAAGGAGTGCGGAGGGCTTCCCCACTCTCCTCTTCCCTCTGCCTTTATCCTTTCCCTTTCCCTTACCCTTACGGCCTTGAGGAACATTAGGGGGCTGTGGGGAGGAAGCTGGGGAATATTGAGGAGCATAAGACGTGCTGGGGAGTGATTCCTCCCCACCTTCCCCCTCCATGACAACACCACGTGATTTTTCACGCACCCTAGCTCACCCACGTGTTTGGGGATATTGGGGAGCATAAGACGTGCTTGGGAGTGGTTCCTCCCCACCTTCCCCTTCCATCACAACCCCACGTGATACAGAACGCACCCGCACTCGCCCACATGATACACCCCGCCGCCTCACACTACCTAGGGAGAGCAATGACTCACTCACGCCACTCTCACTTTCCATACTCCTCCCTGCACTTTCCCTTTCACTCCCCACTCCCTCCACGGCACTTCCTAACTCCCCAAACAAAATACTAGGCCCATACTTGCTCGTCCAACGTGGTGTGCGCTTGGGGCCACGATGAGTAATTACCTCATGTCCATACCATGTGGCAGCACGTCCCACGACTCCGTCCTCGTCCTCGTCATCGTCATTGAATTCGGGTTCCACATCACGTTGGGGCTGGGCATAGGATGTTGCACGTGGTTTCTTGGCCGGCTGCCCCTCTCTAGCAGCACAGTAAGTCATGTACTGCCGCTTCCTGGGGGACGGGACTTCTTCATCACTGCTGGTGGTTTCCTCCTACTCTGGCTGCACATAATCTTTATCAACAACCTCGTCGTCCAGTGGGGAATCACTGTCACCTGTAAAGGTGTCCAGGGCGGCTTGAATTTCGGCCTCTGAGAGACCTCTCGTAGCCATGTCTAAGCAGGACCGTTGTTAACAGGTGAGTGGACGAGCCGCAGGTTAGCGCGGGTCGTGTGGGGTCACCGAGTGTCCCCACCTGGTGGCAGGTAGGGGAAGGTCAAGCGAGGATACGTTCCGAAAATCAAGCGCGAAATTTGAAAATTGTCGAAATTATGCACTTTGCAATTGCACGACGTACTGGTACGTCGCCAGGACTGACAAATGCAAAACGTTGCAACGTACCCATATGTCGACGGGACGGGGTGGGATAAAGACAACTTTAGGGACGAGTAATGACCTACGAGTTGTTTATTAGAAAATACTAGAAATTTCTTACATTGTGGTGCCCCGAGTAAGAAGCCCCGATTTGTTTACCAGAACCATCAAAATTTTTCACAGATGTATTGAGAAATGCTATCATATGTCTTCTAAGGTTCTGTATAGAATGATGTGGATGATATTCCTTGATATTTCCCAGAATTGCATCTCTTTTGAAACTCATTTTCCCAGATTAGCTTCCCTCCCTCCTCCAGACTCAACTTACAGCAGTTCAAGTCCAATTGTTACAGATATTTTTTTGTGAGTCGAGGACACCTGTAATACCGTGTGTGGATTGTTTATTTAAGTTGCTTTTTCCTTCCTCTGTTCATCTTCTGTAAAAAAATAATAAATAAATAAATGAATAAATAAATGGTAATGTTACTCATTATTCTCGTCGAGTAAGGAAGCTCCCTAACACCTTTCCCTAAACAATTTATTTTGTTTATTATACCTTCCTCACCTCTTCTGTAGGCTTTTATATAAATCCTCCTACTGTCATATTGGTCTCGTGGACCATGCACCCCCTACATCACTGGTGGAGGAGACCTGCTGGTGATGTTAGTCCCAGCCCATTTTCCATCTAGGGCAGGACTGTTGCCTCCCCACGTGTTTGCCGTGCGTGGCATCCCGTAATGCTGGGAGATAGGAGTCCTGGAGGTTGAGCGATGCTGCACGATGTGCCCTGCAGCTAGCAATACACCTCTTTGGTCCCTTATTCTGGCTAGACGGGTGGCCTGGTTGGGCCCGACCAGGTCAATCGGCTGGTCATGTGTTGGCTAGGGTCAAGTGGGCACTGGGGGACCTGGTGGCTCCTACCGTCCTGGTGTCACCCTAGCCCAGGTCCCCTGGTGGTTACCCACATATACTCTCCTGCTACCTCTGGGGTCGCCAGTGATGTTATCCCTGGGATATGACCTCCCCTTGTTGGGCTCCATGGTGGGTGGAGGGGTGGGGGAATGAAGTTTCTGTTGTATATTAATGGATTATTTAACAAAAAATACTGTTGACGACACCTCATCTGTCCCTGGTAATTCTGCGGAATCGTCCCCTTCAATTGCCACGTTAGAGCCTTTCCAGGCCCCGAAGGACTATCCTCCTCTGACCCAGCGTTCAACTGGGAATAGGAGGTCACGTCGGGTTGCTTTGGCTCTGGGGTTCAGTCCAGAAGAGAGTGACCCTGAGACCTTCACTAAGTTTCTAGTACTGAAACCCTCTGCTGGTGGTTCAGTGCTGGATATAGATATTTTTGAACTGCGTCGAGCCATTGTTTCTGCTTGTGGCCGTGAACCGGCGATCTCAACCCAGGGGGATGGTAGCCTACTTATTGAGGTGTCCTCCCCAGCAGAAAGCTCCTGTCTCCGGAATCTGACCTCCATATCTGGCAATAGTATGTCCTGTGTACCCCATGGCACCTTCAACCAAAGTAAGGGGGTTATTTACTCTCGGGACCTCCTGCTGTACCCTGAGTAACAGTTATTAGAAGAACTACGCTCTTATGGTGTTGTAAAGGTTGACCGGGTACAGAAGAAGATCGATGGTATTCTGACCCCAACTCCAACGCTGTTTCTGACCTTTGACTGTTTAACGTTGCCTGCTTCCGTGAAACTTGCTTGGCTCTCTCTCCCTGTGAAGCCTTATGTTTCGAACCCAAAGTGGTGTTTCCACTGTCAGGGCATGTTAGCAAATTTTGCCGACATGCACTGGCTGGCCATCCTGGTGTTTGTGCCTCCGGTGGTGAAATGAGTCATACCAGTGATTGTCCAGGATCCCTTTAATGCTATCACTGTGAGGGTCCTCATGCTGTATTTTCCAAAAACTGTCCTCGCTACTGCCTTGAAAAGGAGGTTTTGAGCATTCGCGCACGTGAGAAGGTTTCCTTTCCAGAAGCAAAGAGGAGGGCCCAGACTCTCTTCTTTCAGCCTGGAGTTTCTTATGCTTCTGTCCTTTCTGGGGTGCCAGTACATCGTTCTGTGTCCCAGAAGTTGCTATGACCCTTTACAGTGACCACTTCCCCACCTATTGAATTGACAGATGTTAATCCTGGAATTACTAATACGTGTGTGACTGATGCTCATCCACCCACTGCTCCAACGGTCTCTGCCTCCACTTCAGTGGCTGATGGTTTGCGTACTTCTGTGGTGGTGGCAGATGTACATGTTGACGAGACTCGTCCCCCCTTGTCCAGTATGGACGAGGCTCCTTCTGTATCCGGCAAAAGTCACCGTAATTCGTCAGAGTCCTCGGAGCCTGAAAACTGGTCACCTAAGGTCTCTGTTGTCGAACCTTGTATCAACCTCTCTACTGTTCCCTCTGCCTCAGAGGCAGAGGGGTCTAGGCAAGTGGAAGCTGCTGCTGCTGGTTCGCCTGTAGTCAGATCCCCACCTGGGGATGCTGTTGGAGAGACCGTTGGTGCATCCGCTCTGAAAAATACAATATTATCCTCGCAGAGTTCTAATCTTGTCGACTCTCTTTCCACTTCTGGAGCTTCTAATGGTGGCACTGGCCATCCCACATCACCCAAGGTGGCCTCCAAGCCTCTTTCCAAGCCGAATGTTAATCCATCTCAAAGGAAGAATGTTGTAAAACTTTCCTCTTCTACGTCCTCACGTTTGCTCATAGATGTTCGACATAAAATGCGGGTTCTTGGTGCTGGGCAGTCTCTTACGAAGGGCCTTTCTAAGCATCATTCCAAACCCGCTCGCATGTCATGAGGTGTACAGTCCTGAACTTAATCATTTTCCCTTCCACTATGGGTTCTATCATCCAGTGCAATTGTCGGGGTCTATGTGCTAACTATGACGAACTGTGTCATCGTGTTTCTCAATTTACTTCTCTATGCATGTGCATCCAGGAGACCATGGTTGGTGATACTGCTCCTGCTGGTCCTTCTGGCTACCATGCTTTTTATTCTGATCCTCTGCCAGGCCAAGGTCATCATGGAGGTGCTGCTATCTTCCTTTGCCAGGATATTCCATACAGTCATCTGGATATTTCCAGTCCCTTGCAAGCAGTTGCTGTCCGGATGTTTTTACGTCAGCAGTATACAGTTTGCAGCCTTTATCTACCTCCTAGTGCTACTGTTGAAAGGGCGGATCTGGAAGGCCTTATTCATGGCCTTCCTTCTCACTTTCTGTTACTAGGAGATATGAATGGCCACCATCCACTATGGGGAAACTATGAGACCAACCCTCGGGGTGTTATGCTGGCCTCTTTAGTGGAAGGTGAGGAATTAGGCATTTTAAACTCGAATTTAATGACTTATTTCCATAGTCAGACAAGAACTTTTACTACCATTGATTTGTCCTTATGTTCAGCTGATGCTGTTTTAGATTTTAACTGGGATGTGTTGCCAGACCTGTATGGCAGTGACCATTTTCCGTTACTCTTAACTGCTAGTGCAGGTGGACCTCAGCCACGTCCTCCTCACTGGCATTTGGATAAGGCTGACTGGTCACGTTTCAGGGAATAGTTTCATTTCCCTTTCTATCAACGAGCTTGGCTGTCTTACTGAGGCTGTGTCATATTTCAATACCGTGTTGCACTCAGCAGCCCTGTTATCTGTTCCAAAAACGAAGGGTCAGTTTCCTAAACGTCTGGTTCCTTGGTGGAACTCTGAGTGCAGTTCTGAAGTGAGAGCCAAACGAGTCGCCTTCTCACGACTTTGTCGTCACCATGGGGATCCTCAGTATTTGGTGGCATATCAGAGGGCACAAGCTTATATGAGGCGGGTCTTAAAGGAGTTCAAGCGTTCGTCCTGAAAGGGTTATGTTTCCTCCATCAATTCGAGGAGTTCCATCACCCAGGTGTGGAACCGGGTAAGGAAAATTTCGCGAAAATTTACTGTTCCATCCCCTCCTGTTTTATTTGCAGCAGGTGGCACTGTGGCTGATCCATTTGCTGTTGCAGAGTTGCTTGCTGATCATTTTGCCAGTGTGTCACAGAAGGATGCAGATACGCCTTCGGCTTCCCACCATCTGCACCTAGAGTCTCGTGGTCTCAGTTTTGCCTCTGCTGTGGGAGAGCCTTACAATGTTCCATTTTCAATTTCTGAACTCCAGATGGCTCTGTCACAGTGCCATGATTCCTCTCCTGGTTATGATGATATTCCTTATGCCTTTTTATGCCACCTGTCTGATGAATCCCTGTTGTTTTTGCTTTCACTGTATAATAAGATCTGGTGTTCTGGCGAGTTTCCTGCTTGTTGGGGTGTTGCTGTAGTTATCCCCATCCCCAAACCAGGTAAGGACCACCTACAGTCGACGAATTATCGACCTATTTCTTTGACGTCTTGTATATACAAAGTCTTGGAAAAGATGGTCAATGTTAGGCTTGTGTGGTTTTTAGAGAGAGTGACTTCTTATCCCCTGCCCAGTATGGTTTTCGAAAAATGCGATCTACCTCTGATGCACTACTGTCCTTGGAATCTTCTGTCTGTGAACCGTTTTCCACTAACCAACACCAGGTCAAGGTCTTCTTTGATCTGGAGAAGGCATATGACACTGCATGGCGTCATGATATTTTACTCTCTCTTCATGAGTCTGGTCTTCGTGGGCGCTTGCCTATTTTTATTCAATAGTTTTTATCTAACCGAATTTTAAGGGTGCGAGTGGGAGGAGTGCTTTCTAATGCCCGAGCAGTAGAAGATGGAGTACCACAAAGGAGTATCCTTAGTGTTACTCTGTTTTCTGTAGCCATTAACAGCATCATCAGTGTACTTCCTGACGGTGTATGAGGATCACTATATGTCGATGACCTCTCGATTTCCTTCACCTCATCTAGAATGTCTCTGATAGAGAGGAAGTTGCAGCTCGCTCTAAATCGAATTTCTGCCTGGGCAGAAACTCGCGGTTTCCATTTTTCTACAGCAAAGACAGTGGCTATACATTTTTGTCGTCTTCGAGGGGTTCATCCAGACCCTGACTTGTATCTCTATGGTAGGAGAA
The DNA here is from genome assembly GCF_032717465.1 of Coenobita brevimanus. Taxonomy (NCBI): domain Eukaryota; kingdom Metazoa; phylum Arthropoda; class Malacostraca; order Decapoda; family Coenobitidae; genus Coenobita; species Coenobita brevimanus. Next base: position 10,186,506 of record NC_137020.1, on the reverse strand, counting down.
TATCCTGTGTGGAAGAGACGCGGTTTCTGGGTTTTCTGTTTGATAGACGACTAACCTGGGTTCCTCATATTCGTTCTGTTAAGGCGGCTTGTCTTAAAGCTTTGAGTCTTTTGAGGGTTTTAGCTCATACCTCTTGGGGTGCTGACGAACAGACCCTCCTCCTCTTGCATAGGTCTCTTATTCTTCCTAAACTTGAATATGGGTGTGAGGTCTACTCCTCTGCAACAGATGCCCGCCTCTGGTTGTTAAATTCTGTGCATCATTCTGGTGTACGTCTCGCAACCGGGGCATTCAGATCATCCCCAATTCCAAGTCTGTTGGTGGAGGCTGGTGTACTCCTTTTGGATTTGCAACGCCAGTTGCTAATGATGAGGTGTTGGTATCGTCTTCACCGCATTCTAGACTCAGTTTTTTGTGCCATTGTCTCCCAGGATTCCCGATCTTCTGTTTTTGACACCCATCCTAATTTCCCAAAGCCATTTGGTTACAGGGTCCGGTCTATTATGTTAACCCTCTCTGTCCCGAGACTGGCAATTTGTCCACATCGGATCCCAAGGGTGGGTTCTTGGCTGCTTCCTCACGTGACATTCTGTAGGTCCGTTGTTGAAAAAAAAGGGCTCACTTTCCTCTCAGGTGTCCCTGTCTCTCTTTTTAGAATATGCCTCCATTCATGAGGGTTCTGTCCCCGTATATACTGACAGGTCTAAGACTGATACTGGAGTAGGATTTGGTGTTGTCTTCCCTTCCTTTAGTAGGGGCGGTAGCCTTCCTGGCATTACTTCAGTGTATACGACAGAACTGACTGCAATTTTATATGCTGTTAACATTATTTTTACTCTCCCCCAATCCTTTTTTGTGATTTTTAGTGACTCGCGTAGTGCTTTGTCTGCACTGGAGTCTTTTAATGCATCCCATCCATTGGTTATATCAATTTTAGAGTGGCTTTTTTTTCTTGGCCGTCGTGGTTGCAGTGTAGACTTCTGTTGGGTACCCGCACATGTTGGTGTGGTGGGCAATGAAAGGGCAGATACTTTAGCTAAAGCTGCATCTTCTCAACAGCCCCCAACCGACTACCCACTTCCTGCTTCTGATGTAACACCTTACTTGCGGTACGCAATTCGTACTTGTTGGCAGAGACAGTGGGATGTTGTTTCTCACAATAAACTCAAAGAAATCTTTCAGAGTGTGGTTGTGCCAAGGGTTCTTCCCTCTACGTCTCGGCGGTTGGAGGTGGCTCTTGCTAGGCTTCGTATTGAGCATTCGCGGCTTACACATGGGTTCCTGATGAGTGGTGAATCTCAACCGTACTGTGATGACTGCCTTGTTCCCCTTACTGTCCGTCATTTGCTGGTCGAGTGTCTGAGTCTGGGGGACCTACATCAAAGATTCCTCCATAGGCATAAGGGGGCAGATGGTGTCTACTGTGTGTCTTCGATGCTTGGTGAATCCCCTAGTGATTTTAGTGGTGTTTTTAGTTTTCTTCAGGAGGCGGGCCTCCTTTCACTTTTATAAGTAATTGATATTTTATAAACTATTCTTTTATTATTTTCAGTGTTTTATTCCTACGAACAGATATTAGCTTTAATATGAATATGCACATTTTATTTTGCTGTGTCTTTTACTTTGTTGTCTGGCAGCATATGATCCTGGCAGTTGCGCCGCCAGATTTTAATTATTTGCAATCAACCAATCTAAAATGCGTGACTTAAAGAACAGTGCCCCAGAAATATACCATAGTACCCCCGACGACAGGGCAAGCCAAACACAGCTCAGTATGCCCGAGGATGCGCCGACACCCCCACACGGACCCCACAGGGTAGCCGCCACCAGTCACCACCACTCCCAGCAACAGCGACATATGTCAGCCTGGGCCGTGCGCCCCTGTGTCATGCAGCCACCATGCCGTCGCCGCCATAGGAGAAGGACACTACCTTCACGGAGTGGAATGGTTGAGTCAGCTAGGGGTGGAGTTTAAAAAGACACTCCAGATGGCGCCCCTCTGGTAGAGACGATCTATGGTCGCTCCCATCCTCGTAGACGATCTATGGTCGCTCCGAAAGTGCTCCGGTAGAGACAATCTATGGTCGCTCCCATCCTCGTGAGACGATCTATTGTCGCTCCGAAAGTGTTCCGGTAGAGACGATCTATGGTCGCTCCGAAAGTGTTCCGGTAGAGACGATCTATGGTCGCTCCAAAAGTGTTCCGATAGAGACGATCTATGGTCGCTCCGAAAGTGTTCCGGTAGAGACAATCTATGGTCGCTCCCATCCTCGTGAGACGATCCATGGTCGCTCCGACAGTGCTCCAGTAGAGACGATCTATGGTCGCTCCCATCCTCGTGAGACGATCCATGGTCGCTCCCATCCTCGTGAGACGATCTATGGTCGCTCCAAAAGTGCTCCGGTAGAGACGATCTATGGTCGCTCCCATCCTCATGAGACGATCTATGGTCGCTCCGAGAGTGTCTTGGTAGAGACGACCTATTGTCGCTCCCTTCCTTGTGAGACGATCTATTGTCTCTCCGAGGGTGTGCAGAGAGAGGTGAGTAGAGAGACGTCCCCACGGCAGGAGACTAGAGCCCAGGCTTCCTGTGCCAGAGTGACCCAGACAGGCCTCACAGCCTCCCCTGGTCTTTGTTCCCTACGCCTGGCTCTAGAGCAGACGCACCTGACAGACCCCAGTGGAAGTCGCTGCCGCAGCCCTCCCCTGTCGGCGCCCCTAGACGCTGGAGACTGCAGCCCACAGTCTCTCTCGGTTCTCCCCAGGACACCTGGGCGTGATCTCTCTACGCCCGCACGACGCCAGGACTTATCACAGAGGTTCCCGGAGCTATTCAGCCCCAGTCCCGAGGGCCACACGCCTGAGCCAAGCCCGGAAGCCACGGGAAGCCCAGGACGCGAGAGGACGCCCTTACGAGTTATCCCGTGCCCTCTCGGCACGCCTCGCCTTGGCGGTGCCCCTAGCCCGCCAGGATCGCCAATGACATGTTCCTGCCTATCCCCCTGATGAATACGTGTGATATTGTAGCACGAGTTATTTAGGTTAAGTGTGATTTCCCCTAATGTAAGTATTGTGCAGTGATTTCATATACTGAATATCGGGGTAAATAAGATCACAGTGAGAAGTTAAAGGACGAGAGTGTGGAACAAGATCTGATTGACTATACTTATGAGTGACATCCCTGTTATACAATTAATAAGCCTGTGCCGCCTGGAGATTCCCCTATAAAGACATACCCCCATTACTGTGAAGGAATATTGTGAAAGGAAGTATTAATGGTATTCTCTCCCTCCCCCACGCTACCCATAAATCTTGTTTATCACCCTCTCTCACTCCAATATCCCGAGTAAGTGTAAATCAAGAATAAAATCAATTGCCAAAGTCCCTTGGCTAGTGGAAACCATATAAACTTCACGGCTAATATCTGCTGCTCTCCAGTATTACCATAACTTTCCCCTAGCCGTCACAAGTCACTCCCCGCACCTCCCCTATCTCCTCCTCGTGAGATTCAACACCTCTCCCGCACCCCCGCGCACGCCTATATTTATTGCACTCCTGATATACTAGGATTGATTGTGTTGTCATTACTATCAGAGAGGCAAGTATCCTGCGAGATACACATATCCTAGATAAGGTTTTATATTGCTATGTATTGTGTTGTAATATCTGCTGATTTGTCCTGTGTCTGATTGTGGTAATATACATGTAAAGGTTGTTGCCTAGAGTTTTTGTGTCCTGCCTCTCTTTATTGCACTAAGCTCCGGTCTCGAAACAGGACCCCGCTCCACGTTAGGTGAAATAGGAACGAGAAGTCGAGCCTAATTTCACCTAGCATTACACTGGTGGCCAGCGGTGGTTCTAGACCCGGGCGTAAAAGAGAGGTAATCAGGAAATATTTGGCAAAATGGCAACTAAACCGCACGTTCAGTTACCCAAGTTTGACCCCGACCAGTATGATATACACACATATCTGGCAATAATTAAACCCTTACTGGATATTGGCTTTGAAAATGACCAACAAAATATTGCAGTCACACTACCACTGTTGGGTAAAAAGGCGGCGAACATAGCCCCGAAAATCGTCCCAGAACTCACCTGGCAGAACTTTACAAAGTTCACTGTACAAGCCATCACCCCATCATTGGGGAAAGTAGTGGCTCTATCCAAATTGGATAGTTTGTCATTCGACGGGGATTTAGATAATACCCTGATACAGGCAAGACGCCTGGTTACTGCTGCCTACCCGGAGGCAGATGAGGAAACCAGGGATCAGCATACATTTAACACTCTGCTCAGAGTACTCCCAAGTGTTGTGAAACAACACTTCACTATCCATGACCCAACAGGAGACATGGATAGAGATATCAGTTTAATGAGGCGCCTTTTAGCCATCCATGCCACCCCTCAACGCATCGGCGAAATAAATCAATTCCCAGTTGACCTCATCACTGTCAACCCGTGGGAATTTTCTCCGTGCTACCACGAATGCCCGATCCACGACATCCGTGAGCAGCTAGAAGCTGCCCAGTGCAGCCAAATGACACGAGGGCGCTTACAAACCTCCCCACAATACGCAAATTCCCCTAAGCCTCAGGGGAAGAAAATACAAAAAGGGAAACACAAAAAGCGCCCCCCACTGCCCCTGCATCCCACCGTAATGGCAGGGGCCACCTGACATCTCCCCCAGCCTACGACAGGGGGGAACGTTATCTTTCCTTTTCCTCCCCTCTCACTAACTCTTCTGTTCTACCTTCCCCTATTCCTGCCCCTAGTTCTAACCTTCCCACCCCACACACCACTATACCCCCTCAACACAAAACTGGCCTCCCTCTTCACAGGCCTCCTAAGACCCTTTCCTCATCTTCCCCTTGTCTACTACCTTCCACCTACCACCCCGCACCACCCATCACTCTCTCACGAGTTCAGCCCCCTGCTACCACCTGCAACGCCCCATCCCCGAACATTCAGACAACCCCGCAAGGCCGCATCTCCCCATCACCACCGGCTCCCTCTCCCCCTACACTTCACCCCACCTTTCCTCACCTCCGACGACACACACCACCTTCCACATCCCACTCCACAGTCCCAGCCAAGCCACCACGGTTCCAGCACCACACACCGTCCGCCATCACCCTCACACCCGCACCATCCCCCAGCTTTGTACCCACCGCCCACCCCACACCACTAGCACAGAACCCTGCTACCCCCCAAACCACCCCACCACCAATCACCGGGATAGCGCCACAAGATCGCACTCCCTCCTCGCCACCTACCCTCCAAGCCAACTTTCCTGCCACCTCACCACCGCTACCGACCCCACACCCCCAACCTCCCCCTGCTCCCGCACCGCCTGTCACTTCCACATATGAGTGCTATGTTTCCTCCTCGCCATCCCCTTCCACCTCCCCTACCACCTCAGCCTCCACCGCCTCCACCACCCCCCGCACCTCACCTGACATCTCACCCGCCACACCTCGCTCACCCTCACCCCTTCCCTCCGCCGCCTCACCCTTTCCACCCAAGCCCACGTGCCCCGCCCACCCCGCCACCACTGCATGACAACCCACTACCACCGCCCTCTCCCCTCCACACTTACGCACGCTCACTCCGACGATCTCACCTTCCACCGCGCCCCCAACGCGCGCGACAGCCCGTGCTAACCGACCCCGCCCACCCCGCATGCCTACTTCCCCACCCACACCCACCCTCAGAACCACCACCACCACCACCCCCTCCGGCCAACTCTCATGCCCACCCACCCGATACACACACACCCCTACACCGCCCACCTCTCCACGACTTCACACCATCAAGCTACATCAGGCCCAAATCTCCTCTACCTGTACTCCCCAGAGACTCAACGCCGCATTACCACGGCACAAAACCCGGCCCTTACCCGCAGTATCCAGCATTCAGCTCCCAACCACACCGACAGCCACACCAAGCAAGATGAGAGTGAAGCGGGCCATATGGGCACCTACCCTTGGCAGGAACCACAGACTCTGCAGGCCACACCACCTGCTAAACCTCCTCCAGTCTACCACCAACACCTCCACACTCTTCCTCACCTGTGACCCAGCACAAGAAAAGAACCCCTACACTGTCGCCTGCCAAACTGCACTGCAACACCTCCAGCCCGTGTACACCACCTCCAACACAAAAGCTTTCCACCTCCAGCCACGAGCACGTGACTTTTTACAGGGGGAGAGTGGTAAAATGCGTGACTTAAAGAACAGTGCCCCCGAAATATACCATAGAACCCCCGACGACAGGGCAAGCCAAACACAGCTCAGTATACCCGAGGATGCGCCAACACCCCCACACGGACCCCACGGGGTAGCCGCCACCAGTCACCACCACTCCTGCCAACAGCAACATATGTCAGCCCGGGCCGTGTGCCCCTGTGCATGCAGCCACCACGCCGTCGCCGCCGTAGGAGAAGGACACAACCTTCACGGAGTGGAATGGTTGAGTCAGCTAGGGGTGGAGTTGAAAAAGACACTCCAGACAGCGCCCCTCTGGTAGAGACGATCTATGGTCGCTCCCATCCTCGTGAGACGATCTATGGTCACTCCGAAAGTGCTCTGGTAGAGACAATCTATGGTCGCTCCCATCCTCGTAGACGATCTATGGTCGCTCCGAAAGTGCTCCGGTAGAGACAATCTATGGTCGCTCCCATCCTCGTGAGAGGATCTATGGTCACTCCCAAAGTGTTCCGGTAGAGATGATCTATGGTCGCTCCCATCCTCGTGAGATGATCTATGGTCACTCCAAAAGTGCTCTGGTAGAGACGATCCATGGTCGCTCCCATCCTCGTGAGACGATCTATGGTCGCTCCGAGAGTGTCTTGGTAGAGACGACCTATTGTCACTCCCTTCCTCGTGAGACGATCTATTGTTGCTCCGAGGGTGTGCAGAGAGAGGTGAGTAGAGAGACGTTCCCACGGCAGGAGACTAGAGTCCAGGCTTCCTGTCCCAGAGTGACCCAGACAGGCCTCACAGCCTCCCCTGCTCTCTGTTCCCTATACCTGGCTCTAGAGCAGACGCACCTGACGGACCCCAGTGGAAGTCGCTGCCGCAGCCCTCCCCTGTCGGCGCCCCTAGACGCTGGAGACCGCAGCCCACAGTCTCTCTCAGTTCTCCCCAGTACACCTGGGTGTGATCTCTCTATGCCCCCACGACGCCGGGACTTATCACAGAGGTTCCTGGAGCTATTCAGTCCCAGTCCCGAGGGCCACACGCCTGAGCCAAGCCCGGAAGCCACGGGACGCCCAGGAAGCGAGAGGACGCCCTTACGAGTTATCCCATGCCCTCTCAGCACGCCTCGCCTTGGCGGTGCCCCTGCCCAGCAGGATCGCCGATGACATGTACCTGCCTATCCCCCTGATGAATACATGTGATATTGTAGCTCGAGTTATTTAGGTTAAGTGTGATTTCCCCTAATGTAAGTATTGTGCAGTGAATTCATATAGTGAATATCGAGGTAAATAAGATCACAGTGAGAAGTTAAAGGACGAGAGTGTGGAACAAGATCTGATTGACTATACTTATGAGTGAAATCCCTGTTATACAATTAATAAGCCTGTGCCGCCTGGAGATTCCCCTATAAAGACATATCCCCATTACTGTGAAGGAATATTGTGAAAGGAAGTATTAATGGTATTCTCTCCCTCCCCCACGCTACCCATAAATCTTGTTTATTACCCTCTCTCACTCCAATATCCCGAGTAAGTGTAAATCAAGAATAAAATCAATTACCAAAGTCCCTTGGCTAGTGGAAACCATATAAACTTCACAGCTAATATTTGCTGCTCTCCAGTATTACCATAACTTTCCCCTAGCCGTCACGAGTTACTCCCCGCACCTCCCCTATCTCCTCCTCGTGAGATTCAACACCTCTCCCGCGCCCTTTGTGCGCACCTATATTTATTGCACTCCTGATACACTAGGATTGATTGTGTTGTCATTACTATCAGAGAAGCAAGTATCCTGCGAGATACACATATCCTAGATAAGGTTTTATATTGCTATGTATTGTGCTTTAATATCAGCTGATTTGTCCTGTGTCTGATTGTGGTAATATACGTGTAAAGGTTGTTGCCTAGAGTTTTTGTGTCCTGCCTCTCTTTATTGCATTAAGCTCCGGTCTCGAAAGAGGACCCCGCTCCACGTTAGGTGAAATAGGAACGAGAAGTCGAGCCTAATTTTACCTAGCAATACACAATCAACCAAAAATAAATTGCTAAGGAAGAGGAGCTAGAGACCTTCATGAACCAACGAGAATACGGTCCTACTCATCGATCTGGCCCACCTGATAAAGAGTAAGTTCAATTGTTGGTTCTGATGCATTTCCTTACGTTAGCCTTGAAATATTGGCTTAAAACGTTTTCTTTGATGTTGTTACAACGTTCTTTTTTCTTTTATGGTATCGTAACAGGGGTAACATTTTTGGCTCTTCAATTCTGTTTTTACCCTTCCTGCTTGGCCTTCGGTGACAGAAGCGCTGGCTTTAAGTCGGATGGACCAATTGCTCCCAGCTAGGCCCAACACCTAAGGGGGCCTCGCCCTAGGGAGCTAGGGTAGGGGAGACGGGTGATGGTTCGGACAGGGTAGGAAGGTGCATTTCCTTAGAAATATTACAATAATGAAAGAAGTGGGTAGAATATGTGGACTTGAGATAAAGAGAGAAAAAAGCAACATTATGATATACAATAGTGAAGAAAATCTGCAACCAGCTGAAGTGTTATGCTGGGTCATTTTAGTCCAACCTCTCGTCCTAAAAACGCCAGCGACTGAGCGGGGTCCTCTTTCTAGACCGGAAGTAAAGCACTAACAAAGAAACAGGGCATAAAAACTCGGCAGTATACCTTAACACATCTATTGTCTTAATTCAACTCCTTACAGTACAAGAACAAAGATGCACTGGATACAGAATGGACAGGGTGACAGAGTTGTTATCACAAGCACAGTAATGATGTCGGTGCAAAATACAACTGTATCAACACACATAGATATTACAAGTCACTAGGTCACAGTGTAGTTGTTGGAGCTAAGGCATAACTGTCATTTAATACACTCGACAGTATATACTATATGTGGATGGAGTATAGTGTCAGATTGGTCAGTATTACCATATACATTACATGGGCGCGATGGCTGTACCCGAGTCACGGCACACGGGAGTGTCACTTAGCCGCGGCGACACTATTTACTAGTTCTGTCTTTACTGGCTGGTCTTAGTTTATCTCGGGGCGCCACTGCTAGGTTTCCCTGGTTCCGTAGGGCTTGGGTATAGACACAGTATTTCGGTTTTTCACACTTGCCTTGCTATTTGTGTTCACTAACCCTTGGTTTCTGCCTTTGTATTCATATGCACTGATCGTAACTTTATATTGTTACCGTTTTACTATCATTTTTACTACTGTCACATTCACTTAGTTTCTGACACGACTTGAGGGGTGAAAGCTGTTGTCACTAAACCACTTGTTCCTGGGGTTAGCAGAGGTGGTGCCCGGGTGTGGGAGGGGGCCCCTCCGGAGAGCTCTCCCGCAGGAGACAAGACACAGCTCTTGGGGGCATCACTGCCCGGGCCTGCTTCACAGCTGAGGTGCAGGGAGTCCCTTCCGTCTGGGGGCCTCGACCTGATAGGTGGCCCTCGGGACTGGGGCCAAACAACTTCAGGAGGCGGGCCTGCCGCCTTTTACCCTGGGCAGAGGGCTGACGGGAAGTGAGGCCTGAGTGGTCCCGCTTTGGGGTCCACTGGCTGGCCCTGGGAGGCCAGGTGCTACGGTCACCTACAGAGCAGGGCATCGTCAGGAACAGACTGTGGCACCTCTTCTCTCGGGTGTCCGTCACGGGCCAGTGTCGTCCAGAGGCTGGCTGCAGGGCAGGGACAGGACCTCGCCACCACTCCTGGAACGGCAGCACCTCCAGGGAACCACACCTGGAGGGAGAGAGTAAATGGCATCCCACGCAGCCGAGAGGTAGTGAGCCAGCCATGCAAGGGACCTTCTCCTCCAGGAGAACCCTAGAGACTGCAGACGAAGGGCGTACGGTGGCTGCTCCTTCCCCCACATGTACAGTGGCCGTTGTGGCGGTTCCACAGTCTCTAAGGGTAGCAGCAGAAGGATGTACAGTGGCCATTCCTTCCCCGGCATGTACGGTGGCCATTAGCGCGGTGCTGCTCCCGAAGGAGGAAGAGGCAGATGAGGGACGTACGGTGGCCATTCCCTCCCCGACACGTATGGTGGCCGTTGTCGCGGTTCTGCCTGCCCAACAGGAAGTAGCTGAGGGGCATACGCTGGCCACTCCCTCCCCGGCACATATGATGGCCATTGCCGCAGGTCTGCCTGCTCAATATGAAGTAGCTGAGGGACGTACTGTGGCCATTCCTTCCCCGGTACGTGCGATGGCTGTTACCGCGGGGCTAGTCCCGTAGGAGGAGGAGGAAGTGGATGAGGGATGTACGGTGGCCGTTCCCTCCCCGACACGTACAGTGGCTGTTGTCATGGTTCCACTCCTCTTGCCTTTGCCTGTCGGTGTGTGCTCAATAGCTAGCACACTGAGGCGATCTCCAGATGTGGCTGTAGCTGAGGGGCATATGGTGGCCGCTCTCTCCCTGGTACATATGGTGGCCGTTACCACAGAGCTACAGGGGGAAGCAACTGAGGCGCGTATGGTGGCCGCTCCCTCCCCGGTACGTACAGTGGCCGTTACCGCGGTGTTGCTTGGGACTGTATCTGGAGCAGTCCCACCCCGAACCTGGTGAGGGCTGCTCTGTCCGTGAGGTCATCTCTCATTCCTGCATTGTCGGCGTTGGGTAGGTTGAGGGGAAGAGGGACTCAAGGTAGGAGCTCCCCGGCACCCTTCTCGCTCTGGGCCAATCTTGCATTGACCTGGCCCGCCGTGGTGTCCTCCTGAGGTGGGGGTAGGGCTGCGGCTCCGCAGCGGGGTGGGGGGTGGCGGGGTGGAAGTGTCCGGCGGCAGAGGTGCATATTTTACCACCGTCTGTGGTCAAGTCACGGGCCCATGACTGGAGGTGGTAAGTGCTGGTGGTGGATGCCTGGTGGGCAGGTGTGATGTGTTGGAGGAGCGGGGTCCTGTGGTGGGTTGCGTGGTTTGGTTCTTGGTGTGGGTTGAGGGTGAGATGGAGTGTAGAAGATTGTGTGGTGTGGTGGAGGTTGCAGAGGAGTTGGTGGGTTCCTCGTACCCTGAGGGCCGGATGGTATGGGGGGTGCCAAACTATCCTGTGGATCCTCATCTCTGGTGGTGGTACTTGGTGCAGGGGCGAAGGCTGTATGCTGGCTAGGGGTGAGGTCCTGGGCTTTTTATGGGGGAGGACTGGGTGGGCAGGACATCTCCCCCGAGGGAATTGGGTATGGAGAATTTTCCATTGTGTTTGATGTAGGGGGAGTGTGATGGGGGTGGTGTTGGGGGTATGGGTGGTATGTGTGATGGTGAGGAAGTAGGGGAGGTAGAGGTGGGTGTAGGAGTGTATCTAGTGGGTGGGCGTGAGAGGCGTCCCGATCTTGTGGTAGTGGTAGTGAGGGTTGGTGTTGGTGGTGAAGGTGTGGAGGCGCATGGTGGTGTGGGCGTCTTGTTGTGGCTGTGGGCGGTTGTTGGAGGTGATATGGGGTGGCGTGTGTAGTGGGCTTGATCGGTGGGTAGAGGGTGGACAAATGAGTGGTGTGGGTGGCAGGTGGAGTTGGTGCATGTGGGGAGTTAGCGGGTGAGGTGGTGCATGGGGCGGCGTGTGGGGGGGTGCGGGTGGGGTGTGGGGGGAGTTGTGATGGTACGGTGATGGTGGTTGTTTCCACGGCTTTGAACGTGGGAGTTGGTACTGGGTGGTGTGGTGCAGTGTTGGTGGTGGGCGTGGCAGGCGGTGATTGAGAGTGGTGGGTTGGAGGAGGTGGGGTGGGCGTAGGAGATGCAGACGGATGTGAGGTTGGTGAGGGATCAGGGCCGGAGGAAGGCAGTGGTGGGTCAGGTGAGGGTGTAGTAGGGGGAGGTGTGATGGTAGATGAGGTAGAGGGGGGGGTGAGAAGGAGTAGGTGTATGAATCAGGGGGGTGATTCTTGGAAGGCGCTGAAGTGGGTGGTGCACGGTGGGAGGTGTGTGGCGTGCGGTTGAGTGGAGGGTTATTGTTGGTGGGTTGGAAGGGACGCACATGTCTGTTGCGGTATGTGTGTGTCTGTCCCTGGCGTTCGATGATGACTTGGTAAGGGTTAGGGACTTTGATGATGGTGAAGGGGCCATCGAAGGGAGAGATTTTGCTGGGGGTTGGTAGGCGTGCCACAACGACAGAGTCTTCCGGTTTGTAAGGGTTGGAGGGGATTGTGTCAGGCTGTAGGTCTTGTTGTGATTGAGGGTGGTGCAGACGCCTTTTAAGGTGGTGTAGGGGGTCGGTGGTGGAGGGTAGGGGAGGAGGTTGGAGATGTTGGCGGAGGGGCAGGAGGAGCGGGGCTTCCCCAAAGACTCACTCATGGGGGGTTATTCCATCATCTCTGGGGCTTGTGTTAAGGCCCCACTGCACAGTTTTGACATGGGCTGGCCAGTCGTCGTTGCCTGTTTGGACAATTCGGGTTCGTACCTGATTAAGGAGGGATCTATGGCTTCTTTTGCAAACACTATTTACCTGCGGCCAGTATGGAGAGGAATGTGAAATATGATAACCGAATAGTGTTGCGAGTTCCTCCCAGATCTTGCCCGTGAATTCCAGGGCATTATCAGAATGTATGGCCTGGGGAATACCAAACTAGGGGAAGATGTGGCGGACTAACGCATCTGCAACTGTCAGGGCATTATGGTCATTAGCAGGGCAGGCGATGATGAATTTGGAATATACATCGACGAAGGTGATGATGTATTTATAACCTGCCTTAGGTGTGAGGGAGTCCAACCACATCAACCGAAAGTAGTTGCCAGGGTTTTTGTGCAGAGATTTTCCCAGGTGGTCCAGTTGTGCACGTGATGTTTTTGCCCAAGGAATAGGCTCGGCACGTTTGTATGATGTTTTTGGCGATGGTGGAGGGGTTTGGCGTCCAATATATGTCATTGAAGACTTGCAGTAGCTTCTTTGTGCCAAGGTAGATGCCACTGTCATTATGATGGTGGAGCATGGCGTCATGTGCAGTGCTGGGATTGAGGACGATGTAGCCATCTGGGTTGAATAGATAGTCGGCGTGTTGATGTAGTTTGGCGAAGGTGCTTGGCGGGATCCAGGTGGGGCATTGTTTGTCGTGCCACATATGTAGGAGGTCCGGTTTGGTGTGAATTGCATTGATGGGGAGGCGGGAAAGGGCATCGGCGTTAGTGTGTAATTTGCTGGGTTGGTAAGAGATTTCAAAATTGAATTCTTCCAGTGCCTCCCGTCACCGAATCAGTTGTGCGCTGGTGGTGTTGGATTGCCGTAGCCATTGTAGTGATTGATGGTCCATAATGATGACTATGTGGGTGCCAGAAATGTAGCAGCGAAGTAATCCAATGCCCAGATAATTCCAAGGCACTCGCACTTGGTAGCGTTGTAATTCCTTTTCACTTGATTGAGGGTGTGGCTGGCACAGGCAATAATATGTTCACGCCCGTCTTGCACCTGAGCAAGTACAGCCCCTATGGCAATGGGGGAGACGTCGGTGTAAAGACGAAAGGGGAGGTTGTAGTCTGGGAAAGCTACAATGGGGGCTGAGATGAGTTTGGTTTTGAGGGTGTTGAACGCTGCTATTCTGGTGTCTGTCCACACGAAAGGTTCTGCTCTCTTTGTTAGGTCGTGTAATGGTTTGGTGATGTTGGTGAAGCCTTTGACGAAACGCCGGTAGTATGAAGTCAGTCTGAGGAAGGCGCGCGTTTTGTGGACGTCCTTAGGTAGGGGGAAGTCGGCAATGGCGCACAGTTTGTCTGGATCGGGGTAGATGCCCTCGACTCTGATCATGTGTCCTAGGAAGGAGATGGATCACTCTGCTAGGACACATTTAGAGGGTTTTAGATTAAGTCTGGCCTGGCATATTCGTATGAAGACATGTTTGAGGTGGTGGAGGTGGTTGGCCCAGGTACGGGTGTATATTATTATGTCCTCCAGATATGCCAGGCAGATCTCCCGGGTCAGACCACTTAGGACCGACTCCATGAGGCGGGAAAATGTGGCTGGGGCATTGCATAGTCCGAAGGGGAGGACGTTAAATTCATAATGCTTGCCATTGGAGCTGGAGGAGGCAGTTTTTTGTTTGTCTTCTGGGTCGACGGGGACTTGCCAGTACCCCAATTGCAGGTCAAGGGTGGAAAACCATGATGAGCCATGTAGTAAGTTGAGGGAATCGTCAATTCTGAGTAGTGGCGTGGCTTCCTTGGTGGTCACATCATTTAGTTTATGGTAATCAACACAGAACTGCATGGTGCCATCCTTTTTTCTAACCAAAACGACGGGGGAGGACAGGGGCTGGTGGAGTTGGAAATAACGTCAGCATTGAGCATGTCCTGGACCTGCCAGTCTTCCTCCGCCCGTTGTTTAGGGTTCTTGCGTCGTGAGGATTGGCAGATGGGTGGTCCTGTGGTGTGGATTTCATGGTTGAGGTAAGTGGTGTGCCCGATGTCTGCTGGGCCGGATGAGAAGAGGTCTTGGAAGTCCAGGAGCAGTTGTCAGAAGCTGTTAGTTTGGGAGGTGGAGAGGTGAGAAGGTAGAGTAGGCAGAGTGGGGTGGGAAGATGGTGGTGTTTCACAAGGCTCAGCCTCCTCCATGTCACCGATTATTAGGCCGCACGGGAGGGTAAGAGGTGTGGCGGCGAGGTTAGCGATTCGCATCGCTCGGACATGGGGAGGAAGGAACGTGGGAGAAACTAAACACGATGAAAGTGGTCCGGGTGGTAGGGTGGGAGAGAAGAGGACGGAGGTATCGGAGGGTCTGTTTAGTTGTAACCAAGCCTCATGGTGGGGTGGAATGGTGATAGCGGAAGCGATGGTGGCAGGAAAAGTTGGAGGAGTAGGTAGTGAAGGTGAGGCAGAGCATGAAGGATCGGGGTTGAGTAGGTGAGGTGTTGGATGATGGGAGAGGTGTGGTGCATGTGCAGAGAAGTTGAGGGTGATGAGTGGTGCGTGGGTGGTTAGGGGGGTTGAGGAGGGCTGGACGGAAGCAAAGGCAGCGCTTGTAGCAGTTGATGTTTGCGTGCAGCTTTTGCAGGAGTTCCAGCCCCATGTAGCCGTCATATGCACGGCGGGTAGAATCGAAGATGATTAAGGGATGTCTTGTGGTGACTTGCTGGTGGGTTTCAGTCCGCAGGTCCCGGGTTTCTCCACGGATAGGCAAGGGGCCATCCCCCGCATCTACGAGGTTGACTGAGTGGGAAGAAGGGGGCCGAAGGCAGAGCTGTGGCAGGAGTAAAAATGTGAGTAGAGGCATGATCTGGCTGCTCCTGTGTCCACCAGTAGCCTTGCCTTGACCCCATTCAGTCGTATTTTATCATAGACTGGGGGTCTGTACTTATGTGAAGTGGCCCCCGCCACCGTGGGGAGGCGTGGAGGTGGACCTAAAAATCCATCAGCTGTACGGTGCTTTCCTCATTGGGTTCCTCGTCCCCTTGATCTGGGAACATTATGAGTGGAGCATTGTCTTGTGGGGCATCGTCTTCCAGGGAGGACACCTTGCGGTGCCCTTGTGTGGCCGCCCTGACTCGATTGCCTTTCAGCTGCTCGCAGATGTCGTGTAGCAGGCAGTTGCAACTGCAGGCAGTAAATTCCCAGGGGTTGAGAGAAATGAGATTGAAGTTTTCCCTGGGGTTAGGGCATTTCTTCTGGGGGTGGGCCCTGGGTACAGCAGGTGACGGCTCCACAGTAGGTTGTGAAAGGGGCGGCCGTGGCTTGGGTGGTGCCGCCTTGGTCGTGGGGAATTTGCTTATGGCGTGGATAGGCTGGGTTGTGGGGCGGGCGGCGAGGAGGCATCGTACTAGTTGCAGGTCATGGTCCACCCCAAGGGGTCATATATAGTGAAATGTTCCCTGATTGTTTTCGGGAGGATTCTCAGCAGTGTGTTGAAGGTATGTTGGTCCTGAACAGCCGTGGTTGCTTTGGGATAGGAGGTGGTGACGAGTCGCCGTGCCTGGACGAAAATGTCGTCTAGGCTGCCGTCGTATGTTAGGGCGTCGAGTTGCGAAAGGGCGACAACTCGGCCAAGTGAAAGCCTGTTTCACAATAAGTGAGAATTGGTCCTATGTAAATTCGGGGACGATTTTCGTGGCTATAGTAGCAACAATTTTGCCCAGGTTTGGAAGCGTGATGGCGATTTTTTTCTCTGTCACTGTCAAACCCAATATCTAATAGAGGTTTAACCATATCTTAGACATCAATGTCGTATTGTTCAGGGTTGAACCTTGGCAATTGGATGTGAGGTTTGGCTGCCATTGTGCAATGTTTCCCTATTTGTTCGTCCGTGCTTTAATCGGATCCAGAACCACCTCTTACCACCAGTGTTATGCTGGGTGTTTTTAGTCCGACCTCTCGTCCTAAAAACGCCCACGACTGAGCGGGATCCTCTTTCTAGACCGGAAGTAAAGTACTCACAAAGGAACAGGGCATAAAAACTCGGCAGTATACCTTAACACATCAATTGTCTTAATTCGACTTCTTACAATACAAGAACAAAGATGCACTGGATACAGAATGGACAGGGTGACAGAGTTGTTATCACAAGCACAGTAATGATGTCGGGGCAAAATACAACTGTATCAACACACATAGATGTTACAAGTCACTAGGGCACAGTGTAGTTGTTGGAGCTAAGGCACAATTGTCATTTAATACACTCAACAGGATATACTGTATGTGGAAGGAGTAAAGTATTGGTCAGTATTACTATACACATTACATGGGTGCGATGGCTGTACCCAAGTCGCAGCACACGGGAATGTCACTTAGCCGCAGCGACACTATTTACTGGTTCTGTCTTTACTGGCTGGTCTTAGTTTATCTCGGGGCGCCACTGCTAGGTTTCCCTGGTTCCGTAGGGCTTGGGTATAGACACATTATTTCGGTTTTTCACACTTGCCTTGCTATTTGTGTTCACTAACCCTTGGTTTCTGCCCGTGTTCATATGCACTGATCGTCACTTTATATTATATTGTTACCGTTTTACTGTCACTTTTACTACTGTCACATTCACTTAGTTTCTGACACGACTTGAGAGGCGAGGGCTGTTGTCACTGAACCACTTGTTCCTGGGGTTAGCAGAGGTGGCGCATGGGCGTGGGACGGGGCCCCTCCGGAGAGCTCTCCCGCAGGAGACAAAACACAGCTCTCGGGGGTGTCACTGCCCGGGCCTGCTTCATAGCTGGGGTACAGGGAGGCCCTTCCGTCTGGGGGCCTTAGCCTGACAGGTGGCCCTCAGGACTGGGGCCAAACAACTTCAGAAGGTGAGTCTGCCGCCTCTTATTCCAGGCAAAGGGCCGACGGGGAGTGAGGCCTGAGCAGTCCCGCTTTGGGGTCCGCTGGCTGGCCCTGGGAGGCCAGATGCTGCAGTCGCCTACAGAGCGGGGCACCGTCAGGAACAGACTGCAGTACCTTTTCTGTCGGGCGTCCATCAGGGGCCAGCGTTATCCAGAGGCTGGCTGCAGGGCAGGTACAGGACCTCACCACCACTCCTGGAATGTCAGCACCTCCGGGGAACCACACCTGGAGGGAGAGAGTAAAGGGCGTCCCACGCAGCCGAGAGGTAGTGAGCCGGCCACACAAGGGACCTTCTCCTCCAGGAGAACCCTAGAGACTGCAGACGAAGGGCGTACGGTGGCTTCTCCTTCCCCCACACGTACGGTGGCCATTGTGGCGGTTCCACAGTCTCTAAGGGTAGCAGCAGAAGGACGTACAGTGGCCGTTCCTTCCCCGGTACGTACGGTGGCCATTACCACGGTGCTGCTCCCGAAGGAGGAAGAGGCAGATGAGGGACGTATGGTGGGCCTTCCCTCCCTGACACGTACGGTGGCCATTGCGCGGTTCTGCCTGCCCAACGGGAAGTAGCTGAGGGGCGTATGGTGGCCACTCCCTCCCCGGCACGTACGGTGGCCGTTACTGTGGTGTTACTCCCGTAGGAGGAGGAGGTGGATGAGGGATGTACAGTGGCCGTTCCCTCCCCGACATGTACGGTGGTCGTTGTCACGATTCCACTCCTCCTGCCTTTGCCTTGTCGGTGTGTGCTCAATGGCTAGCACACTGAGGCGGTCTCCAGATGTGGCTGTAGCTGAGGGGCGTACGGTGGCCGTTCCCTCCCCGATACGTACGGTGTCCTTTACCGCGGTGTTGCTTGGGACTGTATCTGTAGCAGTTCCACCCCGAACCTGGTGAGGGCTGCTCCGTCCGTGAGGTCGTCTCTCATTCCTGCATTGTCGCCATTGGGTAGGTTGAGGGGAAGAGGGACTCAAGGTAGGGGCACCCCGGCGCCCTTCTCGCTCTGGGCCAATCTCGCACTGACCTGGCTTGCCGTGGTGTCCTCTTGGGGTCGGGGTAGGGCTGCGGCTCCACAGCGGGGTGGGGGGTCTGGCGGTGGAGGCACATTTTATCTATCTATCTATCTATTGCCAGACGTCACAATCCCATAAAGGGTGGCCATTTGACTCTGAGTTATTTGTTTTACGGGGAGGGGCACTAACCCTCCACCAACCCACTTGCTGACACGTAGGGAGCACGTATGATTTGGTTATATGGTTACCACCCAGCGTCGTAAACGGTTTCTTGGCTTACAGGAAACCATTTGGCTTGTCACTCAATGTATGAAGGGATGAAATTAGTAAACAACATAAAATACTTCGGAATATCGGTGGACAGTATGAGAAATATGTTCAAGACCCAGAAAACTATGATGATTCTGAAAGCACAAAATTTGGCAAATTTAACATATTCCATAAAAGAGAAAAAGTTGTAACAAAGTATTAATTAGTAAGACTTTCTAAAAAAAACTGTTGCCCTGCCTTCCATACTATACGGAGTGGATATTTTAAACGTAACGGAAACTGAGATAACTAAACTGCAGACAACAGAAAATAGTGAGTGCAGGAAGATCTTAGGAGGAATAAAATGGACAGCTGCAGCATCACTTAGAGGAGAAATAGGATCATCCTCCATGAAAACAAGGATAATGATTAGGAAGATGCAGTATATTAGAAATATAATGATTGGAGAAAAAGAAATAATGAAAGGGATACTGGCCAACATGAAATAAATAAAGTCTAAATGGTGGAAGAAGGCAGAGGAGTATCGAACAAAAACAGGCGTGACAGAGACGGAATTAAGAGGAATTGCAAGGAAGATGGTCAAAGCCAAGACAGGACAGTGGGACACACATAAATGGATGGAAGAGGTGGAAACCAAAAATAGTTTAGTTATATATAAAAAATGGAAAAGTGAAATAAAAGAGGAGGATATATATGACAATAGATTCTCCTCAGTTATTCTCTTCAGGGCCAGGACAAACAGTCTACCGCTAAACACAAGAAGACGACACATGGGAGAAAGTATAGGTTGTGAGCTGTGCGAGGCACCACAGGAGAACCTAGAACACCTTTTACTATTTTGCCCAATGTATGGTGAAGAAAGGAAAGCTATTATTGAACTGCAACAACCATATGAAGAACTGATAAAAGACATTATTGGAAAATCTCTGTTTATCAGAGAAAATATGGAAGCAAAAATGGAAGGATTGAACAAGATATGGAGAAAGAGAGAGTAAAAGATAAAGGAACTGAGAGGGGGAACATAAGGGCATAATACCAGCTTTATATTGAAAACCAGATGTTTAGTATATTATTGAAGGAAACCCAGACCACAAAGCACCGCAGAATAAAGTAGGAGTAAAAGAGAGAGAGAGAGAGAGTGCCGATGCAAAGGCTTTACTCCCGTCTCACAACTGAACTGAACTGAATGAATGGGACCTAGGGTCGCGAGGTGTTGCGTGAAAGTGCGCGAGCTCGTTTACCTCGACCACACGGAACTTCCAAGCTACAAACGCCACACTTCTCGATGCAGATCAGATTTTATGCTTTTTTGCACCCCGTATGTTATAATTCGAGTGTATGTTGTAAGTTCTAACTCCGTGAATGTGTCAAGCAGCGAATAATGCATTATGGTGCACTTGGGAGCACCCCTGGCCGGCACACGGGCCACTTTTCAGTGGACGGTGGCTGCCACTTTTTCGTGGCGAGAAATAAAACGCACGTGTTTCTATGGAAGCCCGTACACGAGCCAATTTTTAGCGGTAGCCAAAAATGGTGACCGGGTCCATATTAACCACCACGCCACGGTGGCTCGCCACTGGTGACCGTTGACGGATGACGTTAATTCAAATGGCAGCCTGCACACGGGCCACTTTGCGGTGGTACTAGCGGATGATCTGGCATTGTTATAAAGTTTATATCAGTGTAACATCCTTACACTTACAACAGTACAATGTCTCATTTTATGAATCGGTGGATTTTTCCTAGCAGTGACACAGTTCTTTGATAATCAGTGTGGCATGTTTTGTTAATAGGCCTATCTATATATTTGCCACTAGGTTTCATTTTCAGAAAAGCTATACATTATGCCACTTTCATAAATAGCTGTGGAACGTATTCTTGTTTTATACAGTTTATTTCAGTGTAACAACCTTACATTTGCAAAAATACACTCATTTATTTTATGAAATGTGGTTAATTTACTCACAAGTTTTCCCATTAAAATTCTTGTGCAACGTCTGTGTTTTTCTATTCTTACATTAAAGTAACAGTAAGTCTTTCTTGACACACTTCCTCATGTTTGTGTTCAGACGTGAAACTGAAGATCAAATTGCAATCAGCAGGTTATCAAAAAAAGCACAGGTTATTCTAAAACAGTTCATAAACTTCTCTAGTTACACTCTTAAGTCTTCTTTAGGGTATAAAATTGACTCCCGATAAGCCCATGGCTGATTATCGGGTGCACCCAGTACTTTCTTTACGTATTTCTTTTCGTTTTTGAGGAGCACAGCGATGACATATACGAGTACCACTTCCTCGATATCCATGATGGAACTGCCTGTGATTGCCACTAAAAAGTGGTCCGTGTGCAAGGTGTCATATACTGTAGCATCCCTCTCCACTTTTTAGTGGCGCCACAAGAAAGTGGCAGCCGTCGTCGTGTCCCGTGTACGGGGAGGGGGGCGTAGGACATGGCGTAAGAGACAAGTTGATTGTTGTATAAGTGGACTAGGTAGTTGCAAAATTACCTCCATCCAGTATTAGTTTTTTTTTTTAATCAGTTTGCTGACATGTGACCTCTATAATACACACACACACACACACACACACACACACACACACACACACACACACACACAGCTTGGGTAAATCATCTAGAAGAACACAATATGATAACAGAAAGACAGTTTGGTTTCAGAAAAAGAAAATCATGTGTTACTAATCTGTTGAGCTACTATGACAGAGTAACAGACACATTACAGGAAAGAGAAGGATGGGTGGACAGTATCTATTTAGATTTCAAGAAAGCGTTTGACACAGTACCACACCAAAGACTTTTATGGAAACTATACCATCAAGGAGGAATTCGAGGCAAACTGTATTGTTGGATGCAAGATTTTCTCATAAAAAGAGAAATGAGAACAGTACTAAGAGGAAACTACTCATCATGGAAAGAAGTGACTAGTGGAGTACCACAGGGTTCGGTGCTGGCACCAATCATGTTTTTAGTATATATAAATGATATAGACAGTAACATTGGAAATGAAACCTATCTAAATATGTTTGCAGATGATACAAAAATACAAAGGAGAATTACTAACACAGACTCTTGTAATGAGCTACAAGAAGAATTAAATAAACTTCATGAATGGAGTAGTACACGGCAAATGGAATTCAGTGTGGACAAGTGTCATGTAATCAAGTTTGGTAAAAGTGGAAAAAGACCTGATTGGGATTATATGTTAGGAAATAAAACCCTACACACATCAGAAAGAGAGAAGGACCTATACTCGGTTCCACGGAGTCTGACGCACTGATTTTGCCAGCCGAGGACAGGTGGATCTGGTAACACTGCGCGATGTACTCGG
Organism: Coenobita brevimanus; assembly: GCF_032717465.1. Lineage (NCBI taxonomy): Eukaryota > Metazoa > Arthropoda > Malacostraca > Decapoda > Coenobitidae > Coenobita > Coenobita brevimanus. The sequence continues at coordinate 10,164,456 of NC_137020.1, read as the reverse complement.
GCGGTGATTGGTGGATTTCCGTTGTGTTTGAATGTGCACCAAACAGACTTTGTATTCCAACCAAGGCCTCATTGATTTGTAAGATACCGAATTATACAGATACAGATTAAAGCAATGATATCTTTAATGATAAATATGTGTCTTTTAAATTACTAGAGATAAACCTGAACGACAATGATAACAAAAAGTAAGTAAAGTCGCGACTGGACGCATACGGACAAGTCAGCGACTGTGGCGGGAATTCAGACGTTCATAGCAAGGTGTTTCCGAGGTCCTGTGAAGGCGTGAATGTTTTTCCCACCATTGCTACACAGTGTCACAGTCTACAGCCTTCATCATGCCCTTCATTACCTCATCTACTAATATACGACCTTATCCTAGATACACTTAGCTTAGCTTCTAATAATTATGATTTGTGTAAGCACACACACACACACACACACACACACACACACACCTCACTGAGGCCAATACATGCTATTCTATTCTCAGTATATATAGTGTACTGTACATACACATTTTCATTACCTTCATAGGTAACAATAGCTTTAAAAATCTGTATTTGTTTGTATTCATAGTCAGATTCAGTAGAATTATTTCTTACATGAATAAGTTTGGTGTTTGATTTTCCTTAACATTTTTGTATCATAAGAGACATACATACAGACGGACACCCTATCCCTGGTCACAATGCATCCTCAAGCATGCATCTCTTCCCTCTCGACAAAGAGCCGGGAAAGTAATGGATTACATCATTATAGAATGAACCGAATTTTTGTTAATGATGGAAGAAAGGAAAGTAAGATCAAAGCAAACTCCATGAGAAAATAATAGTTGAAATATGCTGCTATAATAAAACCGTGTGCAGTATGAATGAAATCAAACATTGAAATGAATTTAAATCAGTCGCTGACGTCCGTATGTGTCCAGTCGCGACTTTACTTACTTTTTGTTATCACTGACGTTCAGGTTTATCTCTAGTAATTTAAAAGACACAAATTTATCATTAAAGATATCATTGCTTTAATCTGTATCTGTATAATTCGGTATCTTACAAATCAATGAGGCCTTGGTTGGAATACAAAGTCATTTTGGAGCACGTTCAAACACAACGGAAATCCACCAATCACCGCCCGAGTGCATCGCGCAGCGTTACCAGATCCACCTGTCCTCGGCTGGCAAAATCAGTGCGTCAGACTCCGTGGAACCGAGTATAGGTGTGATTATCAATAACAGACTATCTCCGGCTGACCACATCAGCGAGAAGGTACGGAACTTGTATACACTGCTTGCCAATATGAGAATAGCATTCACATACATAAATGAAGACATGCTAAGAAAGATAATAACATCATTCATCAGACCAACCCTGGAGTTGCGTCAGTAGTCTGGAGTCCTCATCTCAAAAAACACATAGACAAGATTGAAAAAGTTCAAAGGGCCGCTACAAAATGGGTACCAAGCTTAAGGGACCTAAGCTATGAAGAAAGACTAAATAAACTGAATCTACCAACACTACAAGAGAGAAGGAAAAGAGATGACATGATTATGCTATATAAATGCATATCAGGGAAGGAGAAAATAGACATAAATGATTACTTAACCTATGGGGAAGCATCAGCAAGAGGACATTTCAAAAAATTGCATAAAAAGAGATGTGATAAAGACGTAAGGAAATTTAGTTTCCCAAATAGAGCAATTGATCAGTGGAATGCACTACCGAATGAAATAGTGTGTGCCAAAACAATTCACAAATTTAAGGATATGTACGATAAATATGGTTTAAGACACGGGACAGTACGAGCTTGACTCATTCCTGTAACGATACAATTAGTTAAGAACAATTAGGTAAGAACACACACACACACACACACACACACACACACACACACACACACGTAAAAATAAGAAGGAACACTTACCATACAGCATGCAACATATGTGCCCAACACCTGATATTAGAACCGCACATTTAGTTTCGCTCTGTGACCTTAACCTCCTTAACACCTCTTCCTATGCGATTTATGTTGCTTATTACACCTTGCCGTCCTCCTTTTTGTTACTTAAAGCTAATATCACCATTCTCTGCAAGATAATAGCCAATCGCATCCAAAAATAAATCGATGAGGAAGAGGCGTTTGGGAGCTGTCTTACCCGACGAGAATACGAGCCCTTGGCCTGCATTCGCGTCAGTTGAGGAAGCTTCCTAACACCTTTTCCTAAGTGATTCGTTTATTATACCTTATTATCATTTCCTCTGCTTCATGAATTTTTACAACATTGCCATACTCTGCATAAATAACTTATACAAGGATATACCAGCCATATCTAAAAATAAATCGCAGAGGAAAGCGCGTTACGCAGCTGCCTTAACCGAAGGGAATATGGGTCCTTGACTTCAGACATTCCGTTAGTATCCAACTACAGTACTTCATAATATTTTCCTGACCCTCATTCTGTACACCAAGTCCAAATCGGAAAAAAAAAAAAAAAAATGTTTGAGTTGACCATTTTTAAAATTTGTCCTCCAAATCCAATCTATGTATCTAGGCTGACCCTCAACCCTTCCACTGAGATAGATTCAAATAAAGTATGCTTATTCTCGACAGTTAAGGAAGCTGCCTAACATCTCTTCCTTAGTGACTTATTTTTTAATGTGGATGATTAATATCCTTTTTGTACGTTCTTTATGCAGAGTATGGAGATATTGGATGGATCTATGTGACACAACAGAGGAGAGTAAAGTGTAAAAATAACTCGCTTAGGGAAAGGTGTTAGGGAGCTTCCTGAAGCGAGGACAATATGGACCATAGAGACAGTCCTTAAGCTTGACGTTTGACCCTTGGGTGGGATTCTCTGAAATAGGATATTTAAGTTTTGATAGGTTTTTACAGGAAGAATTGGACAAGGGAAAATTTGGCGCTCCTTTCCCTAATCATCCTCCATATACAGTATATATATATATATATATATATATATATATATATATATATATATATATATATATATATATATATATATATATAACCTGTAGTGATTGTCGCTTCGAAACTAAGATGTATTTATGAAGCTAGAACAGGAGGAAGAGGGAGACTCGACAGCCTCCTTGTCCTTCCTACGAATCAAAACCAGAGTAGCCTACCGTCATCCTTCTCTGTGGAAATTTGTGGTTGAAATAATATCGGATTTTTAAGCATTTCTAGCGTGTGGATATACTTGCATACATCACGCGGTGGCCAAGTTGGTAAAGAGGTGGCCTGCAGTCTCAGTGGTCACAAGTATCCTGGCCGGGACAGGGAAAAGTTTAATTATTTGAATTACGCTAAAACAGGCTTTACTGATTCACCATAAGACCAGCTGACATGTCTTTAAAAAAAAAAAAAAAAAAAAATCCTGTATGAAACAGCCCTAGCATGTATCCAGTATGGACGGTGGGTGTTAGCGCCGAAATGGTGACATGTGGAGGTGTATGGTATGTAGGAGGACTCAGGGAACGGATTGCTAAGCCTGTGCCTAGAGTTGGAAGCATGAGAGAGAGAGAGAGAGAGAGAGAGAGAGACGATAGCTACTGTAAAATGATGGATAATTCCAACTTGCTTTGGTAAATATAAGAATGCATTATATCGTGCTTGTGAAATTTCTTAAGCCATATTCTTATCACATCAATATTAAAACGGAAAAATACCAGTAATTCTGGGACATAACAAGCGTTATTGATTATTTCGTATATCATCGGAGCATTCCTGAACAATACATTTTGGAGCTAGTGTACAGTACATTATTATTATTATTTCCTTTCTCCCTTCCTTCTTTCCTTCCTTCCTCTTCTTTCTTTCCTTCATTCTTTCCTCTTCCTTTTCCTACGGGTGACTTTACACTCTCTCTTCTGATTTCTTTCCTTTCACTCTTTCCTCGCCCTTCTGCCTATGGGTGACTGTATACTGAGTGTCATGTCAAATGGTTTCCTGTACATCAGGAAACCATTTGCTACGCTGGGTGGTAACCTTATAACCAAGTTATGGTGCCTGGTGGTTGAGTAGGTAATTAAGGCGCTCCAATCGGATTGAGCCGATGTAGGTTTATGTCCAAGGGAAGGTTGGGGTTTATTGCTCACGTAATGCCATTCAGGGATGAGTGAGGCTGGTCACTCTCATCTTAAATGTCGGGACCAACCTGCCTAGCCCTGGGCTTTTACGCTCCTCACTGGGGCAACCTAGGATTGGATGATGGTTGGATGGGTGGATTATTATTATTATTATTATTATTATTATTATTATTATTATTATTATTATTATTATCTGACACGAGGGCGCTTACAAACCTCCCCACCATATGCAAATTCCCCTAAGCCTCAGGGGAAGAAAATACAAAAAGGGAAACACAAAAAGCGCCCCCCACTGCCCCTGCATCCCACCGTAATGGCGGGGGCCACCTGACATCTCCCCCAGCCTACGACAGGGGAGAACGTTATCTTTCCTTTTCCTCCCCTCTCACTAACTCTTCTGTTCTACCTTCCCCTATTCTTACCCCTAGTTCTAACCTTCCCACCCCACACACCACTATACCCCCTCAACACAAAACTGGCCTCCCTCTTTACAGGCCTCCTAGGACCCTTTCCTCATCTTCCCCTTGTCTACTGCCTTCCACCTACCACCCTGCACCACCCATCATTCTCACGAGCTCAGCCCCATGCTACCACCTGCAACGCCCCATCCCCGAACATTCAGACAACCCTGCGAGGCCGCATCCCCCCACCACCACCGGCTCCCTCTCCCCCTACACCTCACCCCACCTTTCCTCGCCTCCGACGACACACACCACCTGCCACATCCCACTCCACAGTCCCTGCCAAGCCACCACGGTTCCAGCATCGCACACCGTCCGCCATCACCCTCACACCCACACCATCCCCTAGTCGTACCCACCGCCCACCCCACACCACTAGCACAGAACCCTGCTACCGCCCAAACCACTCCACCACCAAACACCGGGATGGCGCCACAAGATCGCACTCCCTCCTCGCCACCGCCACAAGATCGCACTCCCTCCTCGCCACCTACCCTCCAAGCCAACTCTCCTGCCACCTCACCACCGCTACCGACCCCACACCCCCAACCCCCCCCTGCTCCCGCACCGCCTGTCACTTCCACATACGAGTGCTATGTTTCCTCCTCGCCATCCCCCTCCACCTCCCCTACCACCTCAGCCTCCACCACCTCCACCACCCCCCGCACCTCACCTGACATCTCACCCGCCACACCTCGCTCACCCTCACCCCTTCCCTCTGCCGCCTCACCCTTTACACCCAAGCCCACGTGCCCCGCCCACCCCGCCACCCCCGCAGGACAACCCACTACCACTGCCCTCTCCCCTCCACACCTACGCACGCCCACTCCGACGATCTCACCTTCTACCGCGCCCCCAATGCACGCGACAGCCCGTGCTAACCGACCCTGCCCACCCTGCACGCCTACTTCCCCACCCACACCCACCCTCAGAACCATCACCACCACCCCCTCCGGCCGACTCTCATGCCCACCCACCCGATACACACACACCCCTACACCGCCCACCTCTCCACGACTTCACACCATCAAGCTACATCAGGCCCAAATCTCCTCTACCTGTACTCCCCAGAGACTCAACGCCGCATTACCAAGGCACAAAACCCGGCCCTTACCCGCAGTATCCAGCATTCAGCTCCCAACCACACCGACAGCCACACCAAGCAAGATGAGAGTGAAGTGGGCCGTATGGGCACCTACCCTTGGCAGGAACCACAGACTCCTCAGGCCACACCACCTGCTAAACCTCCAGTCTACCACCGCCACCTCCACACTCTTCCTCACCTCACAAGAAGAGAACCCCTACACTGTCGCCTGGCAAACTGCACTGCAACACCTCCAGCCCGTGTACACCACCTCCAACACACAAGCGTTCCACCTCCAGCCACGAGGACGTGACTTTTTACAGGGGGAGAGTGGTAAAATGCGTGGCTTGAAAAACAGTGCCCCCGAAGAATACCATAGTACCCCCGATGACAGGGCAAGCCAAAAACAGCTTAGTATGCCCGCAGATGCGCCGACACCCCCACACGGACCCCACGGGGTAGCCGCCACCAGCCACCACCACTCCGGGCAACAGCGACACTTGTCAGCCCGGGCCATGCGCCCCTGTGTCATGCAGCCACCAAGCCGCCGCCACCGTAGGAGATGGACACTACCTTCGCGGAGTGGAATTGCTGAGCCAGCTAGGGGTGGAGTTAGAAAATATACTCCAGACGGCGCCCCTCTGGTAGAGACGATCTATGGTCGCTCCCAAAGTGTTCCGGTAGAGACAATCTATGGTCGCTCCCAAAATGTTCCAGTAGAGACGATCTATGGTCGCTCCCAAAGTGTTCTGGTAGAAACGATCTATGGTCACTCCCAAAGTGTTCCGGTAGAGACGATCTATGGTCGCTCCCAAAATGTTCCGGTAGAGACGATCTATGGTCGCTCCCAAAGTGTTCTGGTAGAAACGATCTATGGTCACTCCCAAAGTGTTCCGGTAGAGACGATCTATGGTCGCTCCCAAAGTGTTCTGGTAGAGACGATCTATGGTCGCTCCCATCCTCATCAGACGATCTATGGTCGTTCCGAAAGTGCTCCGGTAGAGACGATCTGTGGTCGCTCCCATCCTCACGAGACGATCTATGGTCGCTCCGAAAGTGCTCCGGTAGAGACGATCTATGGTCGCTTCGAAAGTGCTCCGGTAGAGACGATCTATGGTCGCTCCCATCCTCGTGAGACGATCTATGGTCGCTCCCATCCTCGTGAGACGATCTATGGTCGCTTCCATCCTCGTGAGACGATCTATGGTCGCTCCGAAAGTGCTCCGATAGAGACGATCTATGGTCGCTCCGAAAGTGCTCTGGTAGAGACGATCTATGGTCGCTCTGAAAGTGCTCTGGTAGAGACGATCTATGGTCGCTCTGAAAGTGCTCCGGTAGAGACGATCTATGGTCGCTCCCATCCTCGTGAGACGATCTATGGTCGCTCGGAAAGTGCTCCAGTAGAGACAATCTATGGTCACTCCCATCCTCGTGAGACAATCTATGGTCGCTCCGAAAGTGCTCTGGTAGAGACGAGCTATGGTCACTCCCTCGCTCGTGAGACAATCTACGGTCGCTCCGAGGGTGTGCAGAGAGAGGTGAGTAGAGAGACGTCCCCACGGCAGGAGACTGGAGCCCAGGCTCCCTGACCCAGAGTGACCCAGACAGGCCTCCCAGCCTCCCCTGGTCTCTGTTCCCTACGCCTGGCTCTAGAGCAGACACACCTGACGGACCCCAGTGGAAGTCGCTGCCGCAGTCCTCCCCTGTCGGCTCCCCTAGACACTGGAGACCACAGCCCACAGTCTCTCTCGGTTCTCCCAAGGACACCCGGGCGTGATCTCTCTACGCCCCCACGACACCGGGACTTATCACAGAGGTTCCCGGAGCTATTCGGCCCCAGTCCCGAGGGCCACACACCTGAGCCAAGCCCGGAAGCCACGGGAAGCCCAGGACGCGAGAGGACGCCCTTACGAGTTATCCCGTGTCCTCTCGGCACGCCTCACATTGGGTTGCCCCTAGCCCAGCAGGATTGCCGACCACCTGTTCCTGCCTATCCCCTTGATGAATACGTGTGATATTGTAGCACGAGTGATTTAGGTTAAGTGTGATTTCCCCTAATGTAAGTATTGTGCAGTGATTTCATATAGTGAATATCGGGGTAGATCAGATCACAGTGAGAAGTTAAAGAACGAGAGTGTGAAACAAGATCTGATTGACTATACGTGCGAGTGACATCTCTGTTATACAATTAATAAGCTTGTGCCTATAAAGACGTACCCCCATTACTGTGAAGGAATATTGTGAAAGGAAATATTAATGGTATTCTCTCCCCCCACGCTACCCATAAATCTTGTTTACCACCCGCTCTCACTCCCACATCTCAAGTAAGTGTAAATCAAGGATAAAATCAATTACCAAAGTATTTTGGCTAGTGGAAACCATATAAACTTCACGGCTAATATCTGCCGCCCTTCAGTATTTCCATAACTTTCCCCTAGCCATCACAAGTCGCTCCCCGCACCTCCCCTATCTCCTCCTAGTGAGACTCAACCCCCTCCCGCGCCCCCGCGCGCGCCTATATTTACTGCACTCATGATACACGAGGATTGTTTGTGTTGTCATTAGTATCAGAGAAGCAAGTATCCTGCGAAATACATATATCCTAGATAAGGTTTTATATTGCTACATATTGTGCTGTAATATCTGCTGATTTGTCCTGTGTCTGACTGTGGTAATATACGTGTAAAGGTTGTTGTCTAGAGTTTTTGTGTCCTACCTCTCTTTATTGCACTAGCTCCGGTCTCGAAAGAGGACTCCGCTCCACGTTAGGTGAAATAGGAATGACAAGTCGAACCTAATTTCACCTAGCGTTACACTAGTGTAATGCTAGGTGAAATTAGGCTCGACTTTGTAATGCTAGGTGAAATTAGGCTCGACTTCTCGTTCCTATTTCACCTAACATGGAGCGGGGTCCTCTTTCGAGACCGGAGAAGTCGAACCTAATTTCACCTAGCGTTACACTAGTGTAATGCTAGGTGAAATTAGGCTTGACTTCTCGTTCCTATTTCACCTAACGTGGAGCGGGGTCCTCTTTCGAGACCGGAGCTAGTGCAATAAAGAGAGGCAGGACACAAAAACTATAGGCAACAACATTTACACGTATATTACCACAGTCAGACACAGGACAAATCAGCAGATATTACAGCACAATATATAGCAATATAAAACCTTATCTAGGATATGTGTATCTCGCAGGATACTTGCTTCCCTGATACTAATGACAACACAAACAATCCTGCTGTATCAGTAGTGCAGTAAATATAGGCACACGCGGGGGCGCAGGAGGGGGTTGAATCTCACTAAGAGGAGATAGGGGAGGTGCAGGGAGTGACTTGTGACGGCTAGGGGAAAGTTATGGTAATACTGAAGGGCGGCAGATATTAGCCGTGAAGTTTATATGGTTTCCACTAGCCAAAATACTTTGGTAATTGATTTTATCCTTGATTTACACTTACTTGAGATGTGGGAGTGAGAGCGGGTGGTAAACAAGATTTATGGGTAGCGTGGGCGAAGGAGAGAATACCATTAATATTTCCTTTCAGAATATTCCTTCACAGTAATGGGGGTACTTCTTTATAGGCACAGGCTTATTAATTGTATAACAGAGATGTCACTCGCATGTATAGTCAATCAGATCTTGTTTCACACTCTTGTTCTTTAACTTCTCACTGTGATCTGATCTACCCCGATATTCACTATATGAAATCACTGCACAACACTTACATTAGGGGAAATCACACTTAACCTAAATCACTCGTGCTACAATATCACACGTATTCATCAGGGGGACAGGCAGGAACAGGTCGTCGGCGATCCTGCTGGGCTAGGGGCAACCCAATGTGAGACGTGCCGAGAGGACACGGGATAACTCGTAAGGGCGTCCTCTCGCGTCCTGGGCTTCCCGTGGCTTCCAGGCTTGGCTCGGGCGTGTGGCCCTAGGGACTGGGGCCGAATAGCTCCGGGAACCTCTGTGATAAGTCCCAGTGTCGTGGGGGCATAAAATGATCACACCCGGGTGTCCTGGGGAGAACCGAGAGAGACTGTGGGCTGCGGTCTCCAGCGTCTAGGGGCGCCGACAGGGGAGGACTGCGGTAGCGACTTCCACTGGGGTCCGTCAGGTGCGTCTGCTCTAGAGCCAGGTGTAGGGAACAGAGACCAGGGGAGGCTGGGAGGCCTGTCTGGGTCACTCTGGGTCAGGGAGCCTGGGCTTCAGTCTCCTGCCGTGGGGACGTCTCTCTACTCACCTCTCTCTGCACACCCTCGGAGCGACTGTAGATCGTCTGACGAGGGAGGGAGCGACCATAGATCGTCTCTACCAGAGCGCTTTCGGAGTGACTGTAGATCGTCTCACGAGGATGGGAGCGACCATAGATCGTCTCTACTGGAGCACTTTCGGAGCGACCATAGATCGTCTCTACCGGAGCACTTTCAGAGCGACCATAGATCGTCTCACGAGGATGGGAGCAACCACAGATCGTCTCTACCGGAGCACTTTCAGAGCGACCATAGATCGTCTCATGAGGATGGAAGCGACCATAGATCGTCTCATGAGGATAGGAGCGACCATAGATCGTCTCTACTGGAGCACTTTCGGAGCGATTATAGATCGTCTCACGAGGATGGGAGCGACCATAGATCGTCTCTACCGGAGCACTTTCGGAGCGACCATAGATCGTCTCACGAGGATGCGAGCGACCATAGATCGTCTCTACCGGAGCACTTTCGGAGCGACCATAGATCGTCTCTCGAGTATGGGAGCGACCATAGATCGTCTCTACCGGAGCACTTTCGGAGCGACCATAGATCGTCTCACGAGGATGGGAGCGACCATAGATCGTCTCTACCAAAGCACTTTCGGAGCGACCATAGATCGTCTCACGAGGATGGGAGCGACCATAGATCGTCTCTACCATAGCACTTTCGGAGCGACCATAGATCGTCTCACGAGGATGGGAGCGACCATAGATCGTCTCTACCGGAGCACTTTTGGAGCGACCATAGATCGTCTCACGAGGATGGGAGCGACCATAGATCGTCTCTACCGGAGCACTTTCGGAGTGACCATAGATCATCTCACGAGGATGGGAGCGACCATAGATCGTCTCTACCGGAGCACTTTCGGAGCGACCATAGATCGTCTCACGAGGATGGGAGCGACCATAGATCATCTCTACCGGAGCACTTTCGGAGCGACCATAGATCGTCTCACGAGGATGGGAGCGACCATAGATCATCTCTACCGGAACACTTTGGGAGTGACCATATATCGTCTCTACCAGAACACTTTGGGAGCGACCATAGATCGTCTCTACCAGAGGGGCGCCGTCTGGAGTATATTTTCTAACTCCACCCCTAGCTGGCTCAGCAATTCCACTCCGCGAAGGTAGTGTCCTTCTCCTACGGTGGCGGCGGCGTGGTGGCTGCATGACACAGGGGCGCACGGCCCGGGCTGACATGTGTTGCTGTTGCCCGGAGTGGTGGTGGCTGGTGGCGGCTACCCCGTGGGGTCCGTGTGGGGGTGTCGGCGCATCTGCGGGCATACTAAGCTGTTTTTGGCTTGCCCTGTCGTCGGGGGTACTATGGTATTCTTCAGGGGCACTGTTTTTCAAGCCACGCATTTTAATTATTATTATTATTTTTATTGTTATTATTATTATTTATTACTATATAGAAAACCTTGTGTATCATATAACATTTTATAGAGCTGCATGTACGAGTATGGCATAAATTATAGCATATAAAACATTAACCATAAGCCCGTGAATAGGATAAAAAGTCATAAATCCTTGACAGTAGACAGCAAATAAAAAGAAATAAGTAATACTCGGTGATTAGCTTAACGGCCGTCATTACTTCTGGGGGACAGATAATGACCTTGACCGCCCTCCCAGTGCACCATCTATGAACTGACTGACTCCAAAATTCTTTCTCGTTCTTTTTGTGCTTTAACTTCGTGTCAGCTCAGTAAAATGGTCTTGGGTTAGTGACAATAATATCCTAAGTTCTTGAATTAAACGCTACAATGAAAATCAAAATATTCATTACTTTATTTTTGTTCAATTGGGTTTTAATGGGTGCCTGAATATAAACTTCATGTATCTCAGTCAAAAGGTGAACTGCTTCGCTTTTCTGCATTTTCCTTTCCCTGCTGCGTTTATCATCAGAGGTATACCTAGGAGTGGCAGTGTTGGGTGGGAGAGACTGGTTAGAACCCGTGTGGGATGAAGCTACAGGCACTGATAAAGATCTGAATTTATAAATGAGAAAAATATTGGAAGCAACTCACATTAGTGTAAAACATGTAACTAACCATAGGAAGGGATTTCTCAGCCTATATAGGTACACAGCAAAGAAATTACTGATGGAGCAGTCAGGGGTGAGGTAGGACGAGAAGGAGGGGTGAATTTCCAGGGATATAAATGTCTAACATCCACTCACTTGATGTAGTGCTGACCACTTCTTCCTTCACCATTATCATTCTTTTTTTGTGTCTGCCCTCCCCTCTTCCTATTTCTCCCATCTTTTCTGCCACTTTTTATTACTCTTCCTTCCTTATCAGGTGGCTTTACATTGAGTGACAAGCCTAATGGTTTCCTGTAAGCCAGGAAACCATGTACAGTGCTGGGTGGTAGCCATATAACCAACTCGTACGTGTTCCCTGCGTGTCAACAAGTGGGTTGGCGGAGGGTTAGTGCCCCTCCCCGTAAAACAACTAACTCAAAGACAAACGGCCACCGCTTATGGGATTATGACATTAGGCTATGGATTGACAGATAGATAAATGTTCGGCAGTGTCATCTCTTGTTCACAGTCTCTGAAGATGGGTTCTGTGTAGCCTGAAATGCTAACGATATAAAGAATTCAGCTCTAGCCTATCTCCCTCCCCCACCCATCATTTCCACGTGCCACAATGAATCATGTACAGTTGGTAACATGTGCACCTGGTACAGCATCAGTGTGTGGCAGAGGTGTGGCATTTGGTACACTTAACGACCTTGACATAATGACATGGTTGTTGGTGGCACTGACTTGAAGGCACGCAGGTGTTAATTATTAGTGGAAATTACCAGGTAACCCGTCTAGCAACAAACTCTCATCGTTTTTCTGTCCAGCTCCCTAATACAAGGGTTAACCGTTACTCCCAGTCCTTCATTTATGCAGCAGGTCAACTCTTGAACTGTCTCCCTCTGTCCGTATTTCCTACTTCCTATGACCTCCAGTCTTTTCAAACGCAGTGTGTCCAGGCATCTCGAAGTGAGCGGATCTTGAATTTGGCTCTCTTTTGTGTTGTTTTTGTTTTTTTCTTGGAAGGAACTGTTATGCGGGCTCCTAGCCTTTGGTTCCTTCTTCCTCGCATAAAAAAAAAAAAGTGATGCAGGAACGTCGGAAATTGTAGCTAGACCTCCACTTCACACGCACGCACACACACACACACACACACACACACACACACACACACACACACACACACACACACACACTGTACCATGTTTGCGTATGGCCAGCTGTACTTACCTGGAAGTGTAAGGCTCAAGGTAAAGAACACCTAACCGCTCCACTCAGAAAACGTGCCCTAGGCAAAATCTATCTGTCTATTGCCGGACGCCTAAATCCCGTAAGGGGTGGCCACAAACAAATCTCCTCCATGTCACCCTGTCCCCCGCCATTTCATTGCCCTGCTCCCAGCTTACAACCCTCTCTCTCTCATATACTTCTCCACTCCATCTCTCCATCTCATCCTTGGCCTCCCCCTCCCTCGACCTCACTCATACACTTTCCTCGTCAGGCTTTCGCTCTCCATCCTCTCCACATGTCTAAACCACCTCAATATGTTTATCCTAACGCTTCCTATCACATCCACGTCACCACAACGCTCCTTCACTTCCCCATTTGTCAGTCTGTCTCTCCATGTGACTCCACATGCTCCTCTCAACTCATTTCCACTGCTTTCACTCTTGACTTGTGTCCCTCCAACAAGGGACAGGAAAAATAAAGGGGAAAAGGGTGCATTCGACAATATTATTGGTCTTTATTTTCTTTTATTTAATTTTTGTCTAACTTACCTTATTATTTATTCATTTACTGCTGCAGGGAGTCTGATTGAGCCGTATAAAAACACGAGGCACAACAAGACTAAACTTTTAATGTTCCCAATTCAAGGTCACATCGTAAATCGAGGTCGCTTTCTGGTGTTTATGTGGCGGTAAAATCGTTGACCGGAACCAACCACCGGAAGCAATTACTGGAACAAATCGCCGGAACTAATTACTGGAACAAACCACCGGAACCAAACACCGGAAGCAATTACTGGAACAAACCACCGGAACTAATTACTGGAACAAATCGCCGGAACTAATTACTGGAACAAACCACCGGAACCAACCACCGGAAGCAATTACTGGAACAAACCACCGGAACCAATTACTGGAACAAATCGCCGGAACTAATTACTGGAACAAACCACCGGAAGCAATTACTGGAACAAACCACCGGAACCAACTACTGGAGCAAACCACCGGAAGCAATTGCTGGAACCAAGCACTGGAACCAACCACCGGAATCAATCACTGGAACCAGTTACTGGAACCAACTACCGGAAGCAATTACTGGAACCAACCACCTGAAGCAATTACTGGAACCAACCACCTGAAGCAATTACTGGAACCAACCACCTGAAGCAATTACTGGAACCAACCACCGGAAGCAATTACTGGAACCAACCACCGGAAGCAATTACTGGAACCAACCACCGGAAGCAATTACTGGAACCAACCACCGGAAGCAATTACTGGAACCAACCACCGGAAGCAATTACTGGAACCAACCACCGGAAGCAATTACTGGAACAAACCACTAATCACCGGATTTAAGTACCTTTCGTTAGCCCGAACTAAAGACAAGCTTCATATATTACAGCCTATCCATCTGTCCATCTATTTAGCTATATATGTTCCCCTGACACGCCATTACCCTATATCTTCCAGTCCATCTATCTACATATCTGTCTATCTATCTATCTATCTACCTACCTACAGTACCTACCTACCTACTCAAGCTTATTACGCCTGATCAGTTAATGGGGGTTGGGTAAGCTTTGTATATCTCAGCCAGTCTACCTATCTATTTCTCTGTCAACTTGCCTACCCATCTCTCCCTATATAGATCTACCCATCCATCTATCTATCTATTTATCTACCTACACCTCAGTCGGTGGGGTGGGTGGCGGAGTGTGGTAATAGGTTCATTTAACTGTTACACAGTGTCCATTAAATGACTGTATGTCGAGGAAGGTAGACAGAGCCAGCCACCCACTTCACAAGTCATCATCCATTCACTTGATGTAGTGTTGCCTACTTCTTCCTATCCCTTTTCCATTCTCTCTCTTTGTCTGCCTGCCTCTTTCCTACATCTCTCTTTCCTTTCAGTCCTTTTGTTATTTTCTTTCCACTTCGGGTGGCTCAACATTCAGTGACGAGCCTAATGGCTTTTTGTAACCAAGGAAAGCGTTTACAACGCTGGGTGGTAACCATATAATCAAACTGGGGGATGATATAGAGCCTCCTATAGTGCCTCTGTCAACTGGGTGGAGAGATGCAGATGCGGTGTCCATCCAGGAACCAAACCTCCATAAAATACTCCCCGTGCCTCGCTGTGGTGAGGGCAAAAAATACAGTAGATCTCTATATTTAATGGTATTAGAAAAATATATTTAACTCAGGGTAGACTCTTCAAACTGCAGGAATTAGATCTACCCTTAAATATATCTACCTTAATTAGATCTATCCATAATTAGATCTACCCTTAAATATATCTACCCTTAATTAGATCTACCCTTAAATATATCTACCCTTAATTAGATCTACCCTTAAATATATCTACCCTTAATTAGATCTACCCTTAAATATATCTACCTTAAATAGATCTATCCATAATTAGATCTACCCTTAAATATATCTACCCTTAATTAGATCTACTGTTTATTAGATCTACCTTAATTAGCTTTACCCTTTATTAGATCTATCCTTAAATATATCTACCTTAATTAGATCTACCCTTAATTAGATCTGCCCTTAAATATACCTACCCTTAATTTGATCTACCCTTAATTAGATCTACCATTAATTAAATCTACCCCTAATTAGATCTACCCTTAATTAGATCTACCTTACTTAGATCTACCCTTAAATATACCTACCCTTAATTAGATCTACCCTTAATTAGATCTACCTTAATTAGATCTACCTTAATAATCTACACTTAATTAGATATACCTTAATAATCTACACTTAATTAGATCTACCCTTAATTAGATCTACCTTAATTAGATCTACCCTTAATTAGATCTACCTTAATTAGATCTACCCTTAATTAGATCTACCTTAATTAGATCTACCTTAATTAGATCTACCTTAATTAGATCTACCTTAATTAGATCTACCTTAATAATCTACATTTAATTAGATCTACCCTTAATTAGATCTACCTTAATCAGATCTACCCTTAATTAGATCTACCTTGATAATCTACACTTAATTAGATCTACCTTAATAATCGACCCTTAATTAGATCTACCTTAATTAGATCTACCCTTAATTAGATCTACCTTAATAATCTACCCTTAATTAGATCTACCTTTAATTAGATCTACCTTAATAATCTACCCTTAATTAGATCTACCCTTAATTAGATCCACCTTAATAATCTACACTTAATTAGATCCCCCCTTAAATAGATATACCATCAATTAGATCTACTCTTAATTATGGATGCCCTAAATAACATTAATTAGGGAATCTGTTTGTGCTCAACATGTGGAGTCACATGGAGAGACAGACTGACAAATGAGGAAGTGAAGGAGCGTTGTGGTGTGGATGTGGATGTGATAGAAAGCGTTAGGAGAAACACACTGAGGTGGTTTGGCCATGTGGAGAGGATGGAGAGTGAGAGACTGACAAGGAGAATGTATGTGAGTGAGGTGGAGGGGGGGAGAGGGAGGGGGAGGCCAAGGATGAGATCGAGGGATGGAATGGAAAGATATATGAGAGAGGGGGGGTGTGAGCTGGGAGCAGGGCAGAGAAATGGGCTGGTCAGGGGGACATGGAGGCGATTATTTGTGCCCACCCCTTATGGGATTATGGCGTCTAGCAAAAGACAGACAGATAGTTAATGCTAAGAAATTGCCTGGATTTATTTATATTGAAATTAAAAAATGCAGGCACTTTGGAGTGCAGTATCTATCTATATACTTCTCTATCTATCTATCTATCTATTTGTGTTGGTATATAGATTGAAATTAAAACACAAAGTCATAGGAGGGAAGGAGATACCCAGTATCTATGTTTATCAATCTGCCTGTCTATCTGTCTATCTATCAGTCATTCAATTAGTCAATTAGTATAGCTGCCTACTTACCTATCTATCAGTCTATCTATATATCATTCCCTCCACTTACCTATCTGTCTACCTACCTACTTACCTATCCACCTACTTATGTCTAGCTGTCTACTCATCTTTGTCTATCTATCTGCATACCTACCTACCTATATACCTATCCATATATCTATCTACCAATGTCTATCCATCTGTCTTTTATGTAACTTTTGTCTGCCTGTCTGTCTGTCTATGTATGTTTATTAATATATCTGTTTATCTATCTGCCTACCTATCTATGTATCCATCAATTTATTAATCTAACTTGTACCTACCTACCTATCTACCTACTTATCTATTAGTCTATTTACCTATCTACCTACCTACCTGGCTGGCTGTCTATCTATCTACTTATCTATTAATCTATTTACCTATCGACCTACCTACCTGTCTGTCTATCTATCTACCCAAGTACTTATCTACCTGCTGCATCTGCCTATGTGTGTTATACGTATACAGTACTATGTAGGTATGTATGCATATTATGTATGTATGTATGTATGTACGAGGATGTATGTACGGTACCTTCCCTCCACATGCGGCCTCTCTATCTATGTATCTTCCTGTGACACGCAATCCCTGTCTGTCTACCTATCTATCCATCTACCTCTCATCCTCGAAACACAGTCTCTCTAGATAGAGAGGTAGATATATTGATTGACTGATAGATATAGATAGGCAGATACAGAGATACTCTTCCTTCAACATGCAATCACTCTATCAGTCTATCTGTGCATCTATTTTGTCCCGACACGCAGTTTTTCAATGGCAACTTCCTATAACAGGTAAATGGATCCACTGCCACACCAGGTCACCCTATTAGAGCATCCTTAACTCTCATTAGCCCAGTGACTGAGGTGTAATTAGCTTGGGTGTAGTCCAGGCTAATGACAGGTAATTCGTTTTGGTTCCGATTTGACCACTATGGCGACGCTGGTTAAAAAAAATAATAATAATAATAATAATTTCAGAAAGTAAAAATATCCTACAGTGAGATATGGAAACAGGTAAAGAGAGTCAGACAGGGTGATAAAGCTGTTAGTAGGGGAGTGAAAGATAAAAATGGTAAACTGCAAGTGGAGAAGGGAGAAAAAGTGTGCAGATGAGGAGAATACTTTAAGAAATTGTTGAACATAGAGAATGAAAGTAATGCAAGTATAAGTGGCTGAGGAATGGCTGGGTGAAGGAGGGATGTTAGAAGAGAAGAAATCAGCAGGATGGAAGTTGTGGAGGCAATGAAGAAAGTCAAATTGGGGAAAGCCCCAGGAATTGATGGGGTGTGTGGTGAAATGCTGAAGCATGGGGGAGAGATAGTAGTAGAATGGATGTGGAAGATGTGCAGATTGGCCTGGGAGGAAGGCAGAGTCCTGGAGGATTGGAAGTCAGGTATAATTATTCCCTGTACAAAGGAAAAGGGGGAAAAGAAGTGTGTGGTAATCATAGGGTCATTTGTCTTCTTAGTGTAATAGGAAAAGTATATGGTAGGATACTTACTGACAGAATTAGGGAAATAACAGAGGAATTAGGTGGAGAAGAATAGGGAGGTTTTAGGAGGAGAAGAGGTTGTGTAGATCAGATATTTCTTAGGTCTTTAGTGGAAAAGTTTTTAGAGAAGGGAAAGTTGTATGCAGCCTTCATGGATTTGGAGAAAGCATATGACAGGGTGGATAGACAAGGATTGTGGAAAGTATTAAGAATATATGGAGCAGATGGGAAGTTGTTGAATGCCTTGAAGAGCATGTATGAGGGTGCTAAGGCTGCAGTGCATGTGGACAGTGAACTGAGTGAATTTTCTATTTGAAGGTTGGATTGAAACAGTGATATGTCATGTCTCCATGGTTGTTCAATCTGTATATAGATAGGGTTGCAAAAGAGATACAAGGTAGGGCAGTGGATGTTGGAGCGGCCCTAATGAGAGAGGTCAGTGTAATAACTGAAATGAAACTTAACAAATTAATCACCATCCTGGTCGAGATTTGAACTCAGGCCCCCACGCTTCATATACGAGTACATTACCACTGAGCCAAAGAGAGGATCCCCACTTTACCTCTAAGCAATGCGGGCTTTTATACACTCCATTACATCCCTCTTTTCTCCCCTTCGTGATTAATCTGGTGACTTTCGAACCCACAAGGTAGCATAAGCATCGGAGGCCTCCATGGGGAGGTTGCAGACCACACTGAAACAGCCCATCCCTAGGATGTAAGGACAGGGATGCTGTCAGCTAACCAAGGACCAACATCAAGTTGCCAACCAAGCCCTGCCTCTCATCCCACCGCTGCCACCAATGTAATAACTGAAATGAAACTTAACAAATTAATTACTGTCCTGGCCAAGATTCGAACTCAGGCCCACGCTCTTCATATGCGCACACATTACCATTGAGCCAAAAAGAGGATCCCCGCTTTGCCTCTAAGCAACTCGGGCTTTTATACACCTCATTACAGCAGTGTGTGAAAACTCTTTGTACTGTTGTTTGCAGATGTTGCTGTGCTGTTACGTGAAGACGAAGGGAAACTGCAAGGCTTGGTAAATGAGTTTGGGAGCGTGTAAGAAACGGAATCTAAATGTGATTGTAGGGAAGAGTAAAGTTATGGTCTTAAAGAGAAATGAAGTCACTGAATGTACAGTGAGGCTGGATGAGGAGGAAATGGAAAATGTGAATGCATTTAAGTACTTGGTTAGTGTGATGAGTAAGGATGGAAGTTTAGAATGTGAAGTGCTTGAAAGGGTACAGCAAGGAAGAAAGGTTGTTGGTTCTTTGAATGCAGTGATAAGCAACAGGGATGTGAGCATGGAAGTAAAAAAGTCAGTGCATGACAGTATTGTGATACCAACTCTAACGTACGGAAGTGAAGCTTGGACCTTGTTGGAAGGACGTAAGTCAAGAGTGAGAGCAGTGGAAATGAGTTATCTGAGAGAAGCATGTGGAGTTACATGGAGAGACAAACAGACAAAATTAATGAGGAAGTGAAGGAGTGTTGTGGTGTGGATGTGACTGTGATACAAGATGTTAGGAGAAATACGCTGAGGTTGTTTGGCCATGTGGACAGGATGGAGAGCAAAAGACTGATGAAGAGAGTGTTTGTCAGTGAGGTGGAGGGCGGAGGCCGAGGATGAGATAGGCCTAGAGGGATGGAGTGGGGAGGTATATGAGAGAGGGGTGTGTGAGTTGGGAAGAGGGTGTCTGGCAGTAGATAGAACAGATAGATAATATTGTCCCAGATGACTGGCTGAAGAGTGTGACTGTAAATATGTACAAGGGGAAGGGTGATGCCCTGGAGACAGGAATTTATAGAGGCATAAAACTTTTGGACCAGATGATGAAGGTAATGGAAAAAATTCTAGAAGGTATGATTGGAGAAAGAATGCATACTGATGAGATGCAATTTTGGTTTATGCCAGGCAAGGGGACCACCGATGCCTTACTCACTGTTCAACAGCTTCAGGAAAAATATAGAAGAAGGAAAAGAAAGGTGTACTTTGTTTTCGATTATTTGGAAAGACCATTGACAGAGTCCCTAGGGAGGTGGTGAGGTGGGCAATGAGAGAGCTTGGGATTGAGGAGTGGCTGGTTAGGGTGGTTATGGCCATGTATGTGTGTGCTCACATCCAGGTGAGAGTGAATGGAAACTTGAGTGATGGGCCTTCCATGAACGTTGGTGTGCATCAGGGGTCAGTTTTGAGCCCTTTATTGTTTATCATGGTGCTTGATGACCTCTCACGTGACTTCAGGCTGGACTCCTGTGGGAGATGTTGTATACTGATGATTTTGTGTTGATTGCTGAGAATGGAAGGAAGGCAGGGGAATGATTTAGGAAGTGGAAAGATGGTATGGGGCACAAAGGCTTGAGAATAAATGAATTAAAAAAAAAAAAAATGTTATGGTATCTAGGGTTGATGATGAATTTGTCAAAGAAGAGGGAGAGTGGCCATGTGTGATTTGCCACAAAGGCGTGGGAAGTAGTTCCATCTTGTGCAGTGTTTGTGATAAGTGGGTACATAAGAGATGTAGTGTTATTAGAGGTAGACAGCGAGATGATGCTGATTCCATGTGTGCAGTGTGTTGGGGAGAGCATGTGGGGATTGTCAGGTGTGAGAGGACTGCTGATGAGTCTCTCGAGTGTAAAGAAGAGTTCTGTTATTTGGGAGTCATGTTATGTGCTAGAGGTGAGGCTCTGTGGCCAGAAAGAGGAGTGGTTGGAAAAGTACAGGGAGCTGTTGCCTCTCCTGACACTGAGAGGGCCCTCCCTCTGTGCTGAAGGATTTTTATGGGTGGCATATATTAGGAGTGTAATACTGTATGGTAGTGAGACTTGGGCAGGCAGTATAGGAGGAGAATATTCACAGGCTCAAACATCCGGATATGACAATGATTCAGTGGATGTAGCCTACATTGTGTCCTTGAATGCAAGGCCTGGGGGGTAGGAGGCTAGGTTTACAGTGGATGAGTTAAGAGGAAGGATGGGACTGGAGTGTATTGGTGTGATTAGGAGAGGTAGACTGAGATGGTCTGAGCATGTGGAGAGGATGGGATGCAGAAAGTGAGAATTGTTAACGTTGGAGGTATGGTCGTGACTGTACCTCGTTTATCATAAAGTGACTGTACCTCGTTTATCATAAAGTGTGACCTCAGCGATAAGGGACAGAACAGGGAAGCTTCCAGAGATTGAGCCCTGGCAGAATGGAGGGCCACCATTAGACAACCAAAGCTGATGCATGCATGCATGTTGTAGCCCCTATAAATGAAATAAAACGATCTATAGCCAGATGCCATGATCCCGCATAGGGTGGCCATTTGTCTTTTAATGTTTGACAGAGAGGGGCATCAACCCTCCACCAATCCACTTGTTGACACATAGGGAACACATATGAGTTGGTCATACAGTTACCACCCAGCACTGTAAATGGTTTCCTGGCTTACAGGAAACCATTAGGGTTGTCACTCAATGTAAAGCTACCTGAAAAGAAAAGAATAATTGTAATGCTAGGTGAAATTAGGCTCGACTTCTCGTTCCTATTACACCTAACGTGGAGCGGGGTCCTCTTTCGAGACCGGTGTAGCGTTATGATCTGTCCCCCTGTCCGCCCCCTACGGCGCATGCGCGAGGATTGCCAGAGGCCGCCACAAATATGCCATTTGTCCTCTGATCTCTGTAGGGGTAACATGATCGGAGCCTCTCGCCCTTTGTTTACAAACGGCAAATGGTCATTCCGGCTTCTCTTATCATTCGTCTCAAAGCTTTCTCGGGTAGTTTCCGCCCTTAAATTAAATTAGGTTAGGCGGAAAGCAGTAAAAATTCGAATTTCTAAGGTATGAATGAGTTAGGTTGGATAAACATAGATATAATTAATCTGGGGACGAGTTATCTAATCTGTCAGGCGTGAGGATTGCCTTAGCTTTGAATCTTTACAGGAATGAGTCAAGCTCGTACTGTCCCGTGTATTAAACCATTTTTATCATACATATCCTTGAAATTATAAATAGTTTTGGCACACACTACCTCGTTCGGTTGTGCATTCCACTGATCAATTGTCCTATTAGGGAAACTGAATTTCCTTACATCTTTATCACCTCCCTTTTTATGCTGTATTTTGCAATGTCCTCTTGCTGATGCTTCACACATATGGTATATATTCATTTACGTCTATTTTCTGTTCCCCTGATATGCATTTATATAGCATAATCATGTCTCCTCCTCTCCTGCAGCGTTGGTAAATTCAATCTTTCCAGTCTTTCTCAGTAACTTAAATCCCTTAAGTTTGGTACTCATCTTGCAGAGGCCCGTTGTACTTTTTCAATCTTATCTGTGTTTTTTGAGATGAGGATTCCAGGCTACTGTGATGCATACTCCAGAGTTGGTCTGATGAATATCTTCCTCAGCATATCTTCATTTATATATGTGGCTAGCACCAGGCCACTTATTGACTCTATGGCATTTAAAAGGGGTTGGCTGGGTATTAAAGTGAATATATAATGCAAAGAGGACGCTACCTAAATATGTTTGCAGATGATGCAAAAATTCAAAAGAAAATTACTAACATATATTCTTGCAAAGAGCTGCAAGAGGAGTTGAACAAGCTTCATGAATGGAGCAATAAATGGCAAATGGAATTTAATGTGAATAAGTGTCATGTAATAAGATTTGGTAAAAGGGAGAAAAGACCAGATTGGTATTATAAGTTAGGAAGATCAACCCTACACATATCAGAAAAGGAGAAGGACCTAGGAGTAATTATCAGTAACAGACTATCTCCTGATGATCACATCAGTGAGAAGGTACGAAACATGTATACATTGCTTGCTAATATGAGAATAGCATTCACATATATAAATGAAGATATGCTGAGGAAGATATTCATCAGACCAACTCTGGAGTATGCATCACAGTAGTCTGGAATCCTCATTTCAAAAAACACAGATAAGATTGAAAAAGTACAACCGGCCACTACAAGATGGGTACCAAGCTTAAGGGATTTAAGTTACTGAGAAAGACTGGAAAGATTGAATTTACCAACGCGGCAGGAGAGGAGGAGGAGACATGATTATGCTATATAAATGCATATCAGAGGAACAAAAAATAGACACAAATGAATAGATATCATATGTGTGAAGCATCAGCAAGAGGACATTGCAAAATACAGCATAAAAAGAGTTAATAAAGATGTAAGGAAATTCAGTTTCCCTAATAGGACAATTGATCAGTGGAATGCACAACCGAATGAGGTAGTGTGTGCCAAAACTATTTATAATTTCAAGGATATGTATGATAAAAATGGTTTAATACACGGGACAGTACGAGCTTGACTCATTCCTGTAAAGATTCAAAGCTAAGGCAATCCTCACGCCTGACAGATTAGATAACTCGTCCCCAGAAAGCTTTGAGACGAATGATATGAGACGCCGGAATGACCATTTGCCGTTTGTAAACAAAGGGCGAGAGGCTCCGATCATGTTACCCCTACAGAGATCAGAGGACAAATGGCATATTTGTGGCGGCCTCTGGCAACCCTCGCGCATGCGCCGTAGGGGGCGGACAGGGGGACAGATCATAACGCTACACCGGAGCTTAGTGCAATAAAGAGAGGCAGGACACAAAAACTCTAGGCAACAACCTTTACACGTATAAGAACTATTACCACAATCAGACACAGGACAAATCAGCAGATATTACAGCACAATACATAGCAATATAAAACCTTATCTAGGATACGGGTATCTCGCAGGATACTTGCTGCTCTGATAGTAATGACAACACAATCAATCCTAGTGTATCAAGAGTGCAGTGAATATAGGCGCGCGCGGGAGTCTCGGGGGGGGGGGGAGTGAGTCTCACGAGGAGGAGATAGGGGAGGGTGCGGGGAGTGACTTGTGACGGCTAGGGGAAAGTTATGGTAATACTGGAGAGCAGCAGATATTAGCCGTGAAGTTTATATGGTTTCCACTAGCCAAGGGACTTTGGTAATTGATTTTATTCTTGATTCACACTTACTCGGGATATTGGAGTGAGAGAGAGTGATAAGATTTATGGGTAGCGTTGGGGAGGGAGAGAATACCATTAATACTCCCTTTCACAATATTCCTTTAGAGCTCACAGTAATGGGGGTATGTCATTATAGGGGAATCTCCAAGCGGCACAGGCTTACTAATTGTATAAAAGGGATGTCACTCATAAACATAGTTCATCAGATCTTGTTCCACACACTCGTCCTTTAGCTTCTCAATGTGATCATATTTGCCCCGATATTCACTACACTCAACCCTCTGCTATCACGGGTTCTGCTATAGCGTATCTCGCTATCACGCCTATATAAAAAACCACCCAAATATCTATATCACGCACTAAATGCCTGCTATCGTGCACCAGAAATGTTCGAAAATTTCAAAAAGGCCGGGCTCTGGTGCTCCGCCCAGCCAGCGTGATTCACTCCGTGATTGGTCGTGTGACGTCAGCGCCAGCCGAGCGCTGATTGGCCGCCCGACCGAGTCTCCCACCCGCCAAACCATTCAAGGATTTGCCCTCAGACCGCGAGCAATGATAGCGAGAACAATAACCATTTTTGTGATACAGCTATGGCCAACGTACCCCCTCCCCGTCCCCCTACCATCGCCCAACGTAATGCTGCGGCACCTGGCAGGAAATAAAGAAGAGGAAGAACCTAAGTTATGCAGATAAACTGGAAATAGTGAAACTTCTCGATAATGGTGAGACCAAGCGAAGTGTGGGGAAGAAATACAACATCAATGAATCAACTGTGAGGGGTATTTATAAGAATCGTGATCACATCATAAAACATATGAGTCTTGCACCATCACAAGCTGCCTCCCATGCCCTACGTAGCAGAAATCAGTTGCTCCTCAAGACCGAGCAATTGCTTGGGAGATATATGGATCGACAGGCAAGGAGAAATATTGCTGTGGACACACGTGAAATCATGAACACTGCCAAGGAAATTTATGTGGACCTCGCTAAGAAGTTAGACGTGAGACAACCTCCAGTTTTTATGGCTTCAAAAGGTTGGGTGGACAAGTTTATGGCAAGGCACAAAATTAAAAGTGTGAAAATATCTGGTGAAGCGGCAAGTGCCGACAATGCAGCTGCACGTGAATACCCAGAAACTATTAAGAACATAATTGAGGAGGGCCAGTATACACCAGAACAAATTTATAACATGGATGAAACCAATTTCTATTGGAAAACTTTGCCACGGAGGACGTTCATCACCACCAAGTCAATGAAAATTCGCGGAAGGAAAGCACTCAAGGAACGATTCACCTTGGTGCTGGCCATAAGCGCCTCTGGGACGTGTCGCCTGAAGCCGACGGTTCTGCACAAAGCGAAAAGACCTAAGGCCTATTAAGGTTATAACATGAAGAAGCTCAACGTGACGTGGATGACTTCAAAGAAGGGGTACATGTCTGCCAAACTGTCCCTGGATTGGCTGAAGGAGGCATTTATCCCACAAGTTGAGGAGCATTGCAAGAAAAATAACATCAGGTTTAACATTCTGCTGGTGATGGATAATGCCCCTGGACACTCACCCCTTCTGAGGACTGCACACCCCAATGTTAAAGTGGAATTCCTTCCACCCAATACCACCTCACTGATCCAGCCCCTCGACCAAGAAGTTATTTCAGTCCTGAAGGCTGCATACTCCAGGCGTCAGTTTAGAAAGATGAGGGAAGCAACTGAGGACACAGTTAATCCAGCAACTGGTCAACAACAATGAGGATGATTAATTGCAAGGAGACACCAATGCTGAGCAGAGGGTTATAAACTATTGGAAGCGGTTCAGTGACAAGCAGGCTGTTAATCTGATGGTTCAGTGTTGGGATAACGTAACCCAGGCAACAATTCGTCACGCTTGGCGGAATCTTTTGGAGGGTTTACCTGAGCACCGTCGCGGGTCTGCACCTGGTGAGCCTCAGTCGGTTCAGGCAGAGGTTGAGGCAGCTGCTGAGGAGGCACGGCAGATTCCTGGAGCTGGTTTTGGGGATACAACTGACGAAGATATTCGTGAAATGATACGACCAGCCCCTGTTTCTGCTGCTGATATCGTGGATGAGGAAATGACACGAGATGAGGACAGTGCAGGAGAGGAGGAGGAGGAAGTTGGCGGTGATGTGCAGCGTAACGAGGGACTGTGCATAAACGATATAAAAAAGGTCATTGACTTGGGTGGCCACTACGACACCTGCTTGAACAAGATTCCACCATTAACAGTGAGGCAAGGTGTTCCTTAATTACTCAGGCACTGGCAGGATACGAAGAGCAATACCCTGCTCACATCAACTCTCTACAGCAACGGCAAGTAACCGACTTCCTATGCCGTCGGACACAGGCACAACCGGGCCCACAACCAGGACCTTCAAACCAGGACCGTCAGCCAGCACTTGCCCTCCTGGACTTTGATGATGATGAGGAGGAGGAGGAATTTCATGAGTTTGCTGAGAATTTCCTTGATGAGATAGAACGTCGAAGAGGTGGTCAGTAGACTCCAACCAGCCTTGTAACCTCTCTATCCCACCCAAGCCACTCAACATCCCCCAAAAGGTGAATAAATAGGGATATTAAGCTCTGTTTTTTATTAACCTTGGTTTGTTTCTAATTTGCATACTCATTTTTAGACTATTATATGTTAATATGTGGTACAAAAAGGGCATCTTAGGGGTAAATGTTGAGGTAATGGCACCAGTTTGAATTATTACCGTAAGTTCTTCAGTACGGCTATCACACTTTCGGCTATAGCACAGCTCTAGCGGGACCAATTGGGCGTGATAGCCGAGGGATGAGTGTATATGAAATCACTGCACAATACTTATACTAGGGAAAATCACACTTAACCTAAATCACTCGTACTACAGTATCACACGTATTCATCAGGGGGAAAGGCAGGAACATGTCGTTGGCGATCCTGCCGGGCTAGGGGCACCGCCAATGCGAGGCGTGCCAAGAGGGCACGGGATAACTCGTAAGGGCGTCCTCTCGCGTCCTGGGCTACCCGTGGCTTCCGGGCTGGGCTCAGGAGTGTGGCCCTTGGGACTGGGGCTGAATAGCTCCAGGAACCTCTGTGATAAGTCTCGGCCTGTAGTGAGGGCCTTACGGCGTCGTGGGGGCGCAGGGAGATCGCGCTCGGGTGTCCTGGGAGAACCGAGAGACTGCAGGCTGCGGTCTCCAGCGTCTATGGGCACCGACAGAGGAGGGCTGCGGCAGCGACTTCCACTGGGGTCCGTCAGGTGCGTCTGCTCTAGAGCCAGACATAGGGAACAGAGACCAGGGGAGGCTGTGAGGCCTGTCTGGGTCACTCTGGGACAGGAAGCCTGGGCTCTAGTCTCCTGCCGTAGGGACGTCTCTCTCCTTACCTCTTTCTGCACACCCTCGGAGCGACAATAGATCGTCTCACGAGGAAGGGAGCGACAATAGGCCGTCTCTACCGGAGCACTTTTGGAGCGACCATAGATCGTCTCACGAGGATGGGAGCGACCATAGGCCGTCTCTACCGGAGCACTTTCGGAGCGACCATAGATCGTCTCTACCGGAGCACTTTCGGAGTGACCATAGATCGTCTCACAAGGATGGGAGCGACCATAGATTGTCTCTACCAGAGCACTTTCGGAGCGACCATAGATCGTCTCTACCGGAGCACTTTCGAAGCGACCATAGATCGTCTCTACCGGAGCACTTTCGGAGCGACCATAGATCGTCTCACGAGGATGGGAGCGACCATAGATCGTCTCTACCGGAGCACTTTCGGAGCGACCATAGATCGTCTCTACCGGAGCACTTTCGGAGCGACCATAGATCGTCTCTACCGGAGCACTTTCGGAGCGACCATAGATCGTCTCTACCGGAGCACTTTTGGAGCGACCATAGATCGTCTCACGAGGATGGGAGCGACCATAGATCGTCTCTACTGGAGGGGCGCCGTCTGGAGTGCCTATGACAACTCCACCCCTTGCTGGTTCAACAATCCCATTCCGTGAAGGTAGTGTCTTTCTCCTACGGCAGCGACGGCGTGGTGGCTGCGTGACATAGGGGCGCATGGCCCGGGCTTTCATATGTCGCTGTTGCCGGGAGTGGTTGTGACTGGTGGCGGCTACCCCGTGGTGTCCGTGTGGGGGTGTCGGTACATCCTCGGGCATACTGAGCTGTATTTTGCTTGCCCTGTTGTCGGGGGCACTATGGTATATTTCGGGGGCACTGTTCTTTAAGTCACGCATTTTAATAATAATAAAAAGTAACAGGAAAGATTGGAGAAATAGGAAGAGTGGAGACTGGATACAGAAAAAGAATGAAAAAGTAAACGGAGAAGTAGGCAGCACTACATCAACTGAGTGGATGATGGTCACCACCACCTACTACCATGAAATATTATGAAGAATGAAGAAAAAATAAGATCAATAATATCAAGAAGCACAGCAAAAAGAAGAAAAGAAATTAAAAAGAAAAGAAACATCTGGAAGCACAGCAAGAAGAACGAAGTAAATAACCAGAATAAAAGAAATGATCAAGAACAAAAGAAATATCAAGAATAAGAAGAAGAAGCTCAAGCACAACACTATGCAAAGCTAGAGGAAATGGTGAGTGGGCAGACAGGACCTTCACCAGCTGTGTGAGGAGATGAGTGGGCAGACAAGACCTTCACTAGCTGTGTGAGGAAATGAGTGGGCAGACAGGACCTTTACCAGCTGTGTGAGATGAGTGGGCAGACAGGACCTGCACCAGCTGTATGAGGAGATGAGTGGGCAGATAGGACCTTCACCAGCTGTGTGAGGAGATGAGTGGGCAGACAGGACCTTTACCAGCTGAGTGAGGAAATGAGTGGGCAGACAGGACCTTTACCAGCTGTGTGAGATGAGTGGGCAGACAGGACCTGCACCAGCTGTATGAGGAGATGAGTGGGCAGACAGGATCTTCACCAGCTGTGTGAGGAGATGAGTGGGCAGATGGGAACTTCACCAGATATGTAAGGAGATGAGTGGGCAGACAGGACCTTCACCAGGTGTGTGAGGAGATGAGTGGGCAGACAGGACCTTCACCAGCTGTGTGAGGAGATGAGTGGGCAGACAGGACCTTCACCAGCTGTGTGAGGAGATGAGTGGGCAGATGGGAACTTCACCAGATATGTGAGGAGATGAGTGGGCAGACAGGACCTTCCCCAGCTGTGTGAGGAGATGAGCTGGCAGATGGGACCTTCACCAGTTGTGTGAGGAGATGAGTGGGCAGACAGGACCTTCACCAGGTGTGTGAGGAGATGAGTGGGCAGACAGGACCTTTACCAGCTGTGTGAGGAGATGAGGAAACAAGCAACAAGAGGTGGCAAACAGTAAGGTAGAGAGAATAAGCAGCCAGGTAAGAGAGGTAAGGCAAGAAATTACCTGTACAGAGGGCTTGTGCCTACGTCATCAGCGTGTGTAGACGATGTATGGGTGGCGAAACAACAGGGTGGCAAGCAGACTCACTGCGGAGCAAGATCATCATGGTTTACTTGTGTGTGGCGATTGGATGCACCAATAGGAAGAAGCCAGGATCCCAAGTGACCCACATCTAAAACATCTGTGGATTGCTGCAGTGAAACGATAGAATTGACAGCCAAATCAGAACAGTAGGCTGTGCAGCCAGCATTTTATCTCCGGTGCGTCCTGTTAAGTAGAGCCCTATTACTGTGTACAGAACATTTTTTTAGGATTATATTGAGTAGTCTGAGACAGATTAAGAACTTTGTTTCATGCAGCATTTGCAGGAGTGTAAAATGCCTGCCTTTTTTGGTAACAACTCCCAAGCAATAGTCACGGTAGTCACGATTTCGTCAGCCGATGGTCGCTCAACTTTTGGCCCTCGTCAGCACACTAATGATGTTCTTATCAGCACACTGATGATGTCCTCATCATACAACCACCACCATGGTCGTGAAATGACTGTTGGCGGTGTCATGACCCCAAATAACTTGGTTAGATCAAATTTTCCAGGTCAAAGGAGCAAGGATCCCTTGTCTCATGATTACGTGCCATCTGTGTTCCAGCATACTTTTTCACTGGATGGCCACAGACAGAGCACAGCCTTGGAAAAGTATGAAGTACGCCAAGCCATGAAAAAGAAAAGAGCAGACCAAGTACAATGTGCGTTTGAGCCTAGGGCACTGCCTGATGTTCAAGCCAGCCTTACTGTTGAAGATGCTCCTACAGATACTGCAACAAATACAGAAATCCGCGATGAAAATGTAGAGGATTTGCAAGACAGGCAGGATTTTAATACAGAAAATGCTGCCAGAGCATTGTTAGACCTAAAACGCCAGCCAGCCTCTGTACGTATGTTAGAAAACCTTGAAAATGAATTAAGAGCTAGAACAGAGGAAGTGGATCAGCTTAGAGATAAAGTGGCAAACCTCGAGTTCAGCGAAGCATCATTCATAGGCAGAGATGAAAAAGTTAAATTTTACACTGGTTTGCCTAATTATGCAGTGCTCATGACTGTATTGAATTGTGTGGCTCCCCACCTGAAAACGCAAAATGCAAGGCTTTCACAATTTTGTCAGCTCGCTGGTGCAGTGGTAACGTTCTTGCTTGCCATCTGGTAGACGGGAGTTCGCGCCTCGCTCAGGTTGCGAAAAGTTTCACTGACGAAGTGGGTGGTTACTGTCCCCCTTGAGCAAGGGGACGGGTGTGTGAGTGTGTGAAGGTCACAGCCTTGCCCTTAGATCGGACTATATGAGCTCTCAGCTCCCTTCCGGGAGGGTAAAACGCTGACGATCACGACCATCAAGTGATCCTGACCGACCCGGTGATACTTCCTCTGATGCGACTCCGGCTCAATCAAAGGCTCCAGGATTTGTCATACAGGTTTAAGGTTCACATTACAACAGTATCAAGAACAATTATGTGTAGTATTGATGTTTTTTATAACACCATTGTTCCAATATATTTTGGCCATCGAGGGAACAAGTTAGAAAGACTCTACCATGATATGTAGATCAACTTATCCCAACTGTGTTGCAGTCATAGATTGTTTTGATGTTTTGAAATAATCCTCGAGAGATCTAGTGATCAAGAAGCTAAAAGTCAGACTTACTCAATGTATAAGTCACAAAAGACTCTGAAGTACCTAATTGCCATCTCACCTCAAGGAGTCATTACCTACATTTCAAAAGGTTGGGGAGGTAGAGTAAGTGACAAGTGTCTAACTGAGCACTGTGGGTTTTTAGATAATTTGTTACCAGGTGATACAGTTTTAGCTGACAGGGGATTTAACATTGAGGAATCTGTTGCCCTGCATGGAGCCAAATTAGAAATCCCTGTATTTACTAAAGGGAAAAAACAGATAAATTAGTTGGAGAAGAACAGGGAGGCTTTAGGAAGGGAAGAGGTTGTGTAGATCAGATATTCATTCTTAGATCTTTAGTGGAAAAGTTTCTAGAGAAGGGAAAGAAGTTGTATGCGGCTTTCATGGATTTGGAGAAAGCATATGACAGGGTGGATAGACAAGGATTGTGGAAAGTGATAAGAATATATGGAGTAGATGGGACGTTGTTGAATGCTGTGAAGAGTATATACGATGGTGCAAAGGCTGCAGTGCGTGTGGATGGTGAACTAAGTGAATTTTTCTTTTTGGAAGTTGGTTTGAAACAGGGATGTGTCATGTCTCCATGGTTGTTCAGTCTGTACATGGATGGGGTAATAAAAGAGGTACAAGGTATACATGGCGAGTGATGAGAAGGGTGGGTGGTGAACTGAATGAAAGGAAGGCAATGATTATGTGTGTGTGGATGAAAGGATGTGAAGATGTGTAAAGGATGCGAGAGTGTATAGAGGTTGGGGGAGTGGACTTTCTGACCACTACTTGGTGGTGGCCAGAATTAGAATGTAAGCAAGATGGAGGAATAGAAGAAGGGAAAGACGAGAGGAAGGAGTAGTTGCAAGGAGAGTGGAAAGGTTACAAGAGGATGAGAAAAAGGCAGAGTATAAGAGAGAAGTGGAGGAACGATTGGGCAAATATGAATTGGAGCAGATGGGAGACGTGGAAGGTGTGTGCAAGATATTTACAGAAGAAATATGTGCAGCATGTGATGTGGTGTGTGGAAGGAAGAGAAGACAGAGGGGGGTGCAAGGAACAGCGTGGTGGACTGAAGAGGTGAAACAGGCTGTGGCACAAAAGAAGAAAGCATACAATGAATGGATGAGAAATAGGGGCGTGGAAGAAGATGAGAGGCGGGAGAGAGAGTTACATGTGGAAAGAAAGAGAAAGGTGAAAAGATTAGTAAGAGAGAGTAAGAAGAGAGTGGATGAGGAATTTGGAAGGAATTTGAGTGTAAAGTGGAGGGACTGTAAGAAAATGTTTTGGAGAGAAGTGAAAAGAGTAAGACAGGGTGGAAGTGAAGTTAGCAGGGGAGTGAAAGATAAAAATGGTAGATTACTAGTGGAGAAGGGAGAAAAAGTGAGCAGATGGAGAGAACACTTTAAGGAATTGTTGAACGTAGAGGATGGAAGTAATGCGAGTATAAGTGGCTGGGGAATGGCTGGGAGAAGGAGAGAGTTGAAAAGACAGGAAGAAATCAGTAGGATAGAAGTTGTGGAAGCAATGAAGAAAGTTAAATCGGGGAAAGCCCCAGGAGTTGATGGAGTGTGTGGTGAAATGCTGAAGCATGGGGGAGAGATAGTAGTAGAATGGATGTGGAAGATGTGCAGATTGGCCTGGGAGGAAGGTAGAGTCCCGGAGGATTGGAAGTCAGGTATAATTATTCCCTTGTACAAAGGAAAAGGGGAAAAAGAAGTGTGTGGTAATCATAGGGGCATTTGTCTTCTTAGTATAATAGGAAAAGTGTATGGTAGGATACTTATAGATAGGGTTAGAGAAAGAACAGAGAAATTAGTTGGAGAAGAACAGGGAGGCATTAGGAAGGGAAGAGGTTGTGTAGATCAGATATTCATTCTTAGATCTTTAGTGGAAAAGTTTCTAGAGAAGGGAAAGAAGTTGTATGCGGCTTTCATGGATTTGGAGAAAGCATATGACAGGGTGGATAGACAAGGATTGTGGAAAGTGTTAAGAATATATGGAGTAGATGGGAAGTTGTTGAATGCTGTGAAGAGTATGTACGATGGTGCGAAGGCTGCAGTGCGTGTGGATGGTGAACTAAGTGAATTTTTCTCTTTGAAAGTTGGTTTGAAACAGGGATGTGTCATGTCTCCATGGTTGTTCAATTTGTACATGGATGGGGTAATAAAAGAGGTACAAGGTAGGGTAGTGGATGTTGGAGTGGCCCTGGTGAGAGAGGATAGTGTTTGGAAACTCCATGTACTGTTGTTTGCAGATGATACTGTGTTGTTGAGTGAAGATGAAGGGGAGCTGCAAGGCTTGGTGGATGAGTTTGAGAGAGTGTGTACGAAACGGAATCTAAAGGTGAATGTAGGGAAGAGTAAAGTGATGGTCTTTGAGAGAGGTGAAGTTAGTGAATGTACAGCGAGGTTGGATGGTGAGGAATTGGAAAATGTGAGTACGTTTAAGTACTTGGGTAGTGTGATGAGTAAGGATGGAGGTTTGGAGGGTGAAGTGCTTGAAAGGGTACAGCAGGGAAGAAAGGTTGCTGGTTCTTTGAAAGCAGTGATAAGAAACAGGGAAGTGAAAAAGTTACTACATGACAGTATTGTGATACCAACTCTAACGTACGGAAGTGAAGCTTGGACATTGTTGGAAGGACACAAGTCAAGAGTGAGAGCAGTGGAAATGAGTTATTTAAGAGGAGCCTGTGGAGTCACGTGGAGAGACAGGCTGACGAATGAGGATATAAAGGAGCGTTGTGGTGTGGATGTGGATGTGATAGGAAGCGTTATGAGGAACACACTGAGGTGGTTTGGCCATGTGGAGAAGATGGAGGGTGAAAGACTGACGAAGAGAGTGTATGTGAGTGAGGTGGAGGGGGGAAGAGGGAGGGGGAGGCCGAGGATGAGATGGAGGGATGGAGTGGAGAGGTATATGAGAGAGGGGGGTGTGAGTTGGGAGCAGGGCAGTGAAATGGCGGGGGACAGGGCGACTTGGAGGCGATTTGTTTGTGGCCACCCCAAACGGGATTGAGGCGTCTGGCAATAAATAGATAGACAAGGTAGGGTAGTGGATGTTGGAGTGGCCCTGGTGAGAGAGGATAGTGTTTGGAAACTCCCTGTACTGTTGTTTGCAGATGATACTGTGTTGTTGAGTGAAGACGAAGGGGAGCTGCAAGGCTTGGTGGATGAGTTTGAGTGTGTAAGAAACGGATTCTAAAGGTGAATGTAGGGAAGAGTAAAGTGATTGTCTTTGAGAGAGGTGAAGTTAGTGAATGTACAGCGAGGTTGGATGGTGAGGAATTGGAAAATGTCAGTACGTTTAAGTACTTGGTTAGTGTGATGAGTAAGGATGGAGGTTTGGAGGGTGAAGTGCTTGACAGGGTACAGCAGGGAAGAAAAGTTGCTGGTTCTTTGAAAGCAGTGACAAGAAACAGGGAAGTGAGCGTGGAAGTGAAAAAGTTACTACATGACAGTATTGTGATACCAACTCTAATGTACGGAAGTGAAGCTTGGACATTGTTGGAAGGACACAAGTCAAGAGTGAGAGCAGTGGAAATGAGTTATTTAAGAGGAGCCTGTGGAGTCACGTGGAGAGACAGGCTGACGAATGAGGATATGAAGGAGCGTTGTGGTGTGGATGTGGATGTGATAGGAAGCGTTATGAGGAACACACTGAGGTGGTTTGGCCATGTGGAGAGGATGGAGGATGAAAGACTGACGAAGAGAGTGTATGTGAGTGAGGTGGAGGGGGGAAGAGGGAGGGGGAGGCCAAGGATGAGATGGAGGGATGGGGTGGAGAGGTATATGAGAGAGGGGGGTGTGAGTTGGGAGCAGGTCAGTGAAATGGCGGGGGACAGGGCGACTTGGAGGCGATTTGTTTGTGGCCACCCCAAACGGGATTGAGGCGTCTGGCAATAGATAGATAGATAGAAAAAACAATAGAGCAAATCAGAGGTGGAGTGTACACGAAAACTTGCCTCAGTTCGTGTCTATGTAGAGAGGGTAATTGGTTTAGTACGTCAAAAGTACACAATGTCAGAAGGACTTGTGCAAATTCCCTTTACATACAAAGATAGTACAAATATGATGACATTTGATAAGTTTGTTCATGTAGCATGTGCATTAACAAATATTTGCACTTCTATTATACCATCTGAATGAGGATATAAAACATTAGGTACATTAAAAGCAACAGTCTTATCTTTATATATTTTAGGTAGGGTACAGTAAACACAATTCTACTTTGTATTTATTTTTGCTTCAAG
Source organism: Coenobita brevimanus (assembly GCF_032717465.1). Lineage (NCBI taxonomy): Eukaryota > Metazoa > Arthropoda > Malacostraca > Decapoda > Coenobitidae > Coenobita > Coenobita brevimanus. The sequence goes on along the minus strand of NC_137020.1, from coordinate 10,128,575 downwards.
GAAATCATATAGCAAATACATTATAACATTCGTCAACAGTAACCAAACATTATCTTTGTAAAAAAAAATAAACATCAATGTGGATGAGGACTTCAATGGCATGATACAATGATGATGAATTACATGTACATATTTACACTTGTTTCATAATCTGTCTTTTCTACCACTCTGCATACTACCATCCTTGTTCACCACCTTAACCAGGTATTCATACATATATAATTCTTTCATATTACAGTGAGTAATAAGGAATACTTATTTTTGGTATGCTTAATTTTATGTCATATCACAGACTTATTTTGGGAAAACTAAATTTTATACTATATTGCCTCTACATGCTCCTTTAACCCTGGATAGGCATAGATTTTTTTTTTTTTGTAACACCACAGGCATACCTGGGTATTGGTCTCCCAGCCATGGAAGAAAAAAAAAAATTCTAATCAATATTTATTCATGAAACTTGGTATAAATGTGGAAGAACCTCTCTTGTTCACACTGATCTAAGTATTAAAGAAAATGTAATGAGAGGTAGCAATGTTAAAAAAAAAAAAAATCTGAGCTCATTTTGAAAAAATAAAAAATGTTTAAGAGTTGATAGCTAAATATATTCATTTTTTTTTTTTTCCTTATTTTATACTCCTTGCCTGCATCCTCAAGACCTCCCAAACACAGGCTGCTAGCTCCTCTTTTCTCAGAAAACCATAAGTGAAAAATACTACTCACACAATAGGCATGGCCGGGTGAAAATTACCCGACCACTGTAAACAATATATGAAGACCGAGGTGTACTGTACAGTGTCACCCACCAACTTAACACCAAGTCACTACATACATTGCAGCTACTGAGAGAGAATGTTCTGGAGATACGGGAAACGTGTATAATACGTTTTCGTTTTGTTTTCTACCCCTCACAACCCCACCCCCAGTATTAACACTTCTCAACTTCTGCTCCCAATTACATCCCCCATCCTATCCACACGCCCAGACAATCTCAGTCTACCTCCCCTCATCACAACACCAATGCACTCCAGTCCCATCCTACCTCTCAACTCTAACATTGTAAACCCAGCCCCCCCCAGGCCTTGCACGTAGGGACGCACTGCACATCCACCAAATCATTGTCATTTCTGTACGTCTGAGCCTGCGAATATCATCCTCCTTTACTGCTTAGGTCTCACTACCATAAAGCATTACACTCCTAACATGCTGCATACAAGGACCCCTTAGCATGTAGGGAGAGTCCTCTCAATGTCGGGAGAGGCAAGAGCTTCCTGAACTTCTTCCAACCACTTCTCCCCCTAGCCACAGAGCTAGCTCCAGCCCCACCTCCAGCACATAACTTGTCTCCCAAATGTCAGGAGAGGCAACAGCTCCTTGAACTTCTTCCAACCACTTCTCACCCTAGCCAAAGAGCTAGGGCTTCAAGTACCTTGATAAACAACATGGGACTCAAAACTGACCCCTGATGGACACCAATGTTCACGGAAAACTCAACACTCAAATATTCATTCACTCTTACCTGGGTGCAAACACCTATATACATAGCCATAACCACCCTAACCAGCCACTCCTCCAAGCCAAGCTTTCTCATTGCCCACTTCACCACCTCTCTAGGGACTGTCAAAGGTCTTTTCCAAATAAACAAAATACAGATCCCTTTTCTTCCCATTATATTTTTCCAGAAGCTGTTGAACAATGAATATGGCATCAGTGGTCCCCCTGCCTGGCATAAACCCAAATTGCATCTCATCAATATTCACTGTTTCTCAAATCATACCTTCTAGAACTCTCTCCATTACCTTCATTATCAGATCTAATACCGTGTTGCAATATCATTGGGTGAATTTCACCAAGATATGTCTGTCCAGGGTTAACAATAATGAACTTTGCTGCTTCAGCTACTCATGTTTACGCTTTTTTTGTTTTGGGGGGGGTTCCCTCTGCTTTCCTGCAAGTAGGACAAATGTAATATTTGACATTAGGATGAACTTTCAGGCTTAGGCAATTTACATGGAACTTCTTGATTTTGCAGTTTTCATTCCTACACTCTATCATGCCAGAGGATTCCACTTCCTGGCAGTAACACCACAGGTTAATATTGCTGTTGCTTGGAAAATGAGGCTCTGTCACATTTGCTGCTGTGTACCACTTACCAAGGAATTCAGGCAGGACACATACCTTAAAGAACTGTTCAGCTTGGGCAATACACCAATTTAAAAAAGTCTCATCAAAAGAAAGTCTCTCAATATGCACATATTTTTCTGACCATACCACAAAATCACAATATTTTTTTTTGGATGCAGCTAACTCAGCCTGAATCTGATAGTAGTAGGCATGATCTTTTCTTAAGCTGATTTTACCCTGAACACTCTCTAAGCAAAAGTCTTTTAATTTAGCCATGCTTTCAAAAGATGAATCCTTTAAACTGTAGGAACATTTCATTTCAATTATCCCTTCTCCACAACACTGGCAAGTCACATGGGTGTCAGGTGAGGCTCCCAGGAATGCATGGTTAGGATGTATATAAAACCCAGCTTCACTCACATGCAGGTCTACATGATCCTCAGGAATGGAAGATTTATATGCCTAAATGGCAGTCTTCTCATGCCTGGAACCCCATCTGTTAATGAAGAAAACATAAGGTGTTGTAAATTTAAAAGTGGCAGGCACAAGATAATGTATTTTGCATAAGTCGTGAAAATATGAAGATAAATCCTGAAAGTTCCATGGACAGGGTGATGTAGGAATGCAGAAAGAATAAAATGTCAGACTATGAAAGTGTTAAAGTGAAAGGCATAGATGGTGGTACCTTGTGAGACAGCACCAATAAGTCAGTCCATAGGTGGGTAAAAATGCTGGGGGGCGGGGGGGTTAACTGTGGAATTAAGGTCTGGTTCTGTTAGACGTACAGTACAGTAGTTGAGTGTGGAGAGAGAATAAGAGTGGAAAGGCTAAGGAAATAACAGGATGATAGCTGTGTTTATACAGTACCATAAGTGTAAGGTGGAAGTATGTTTAAGAGGAAAGGATGAAGAGCACATGGATCTTATAGCATGTGGAATGAATATAAGGATGCAATAGTGAGGAAGGCTAGAAATGTGTGAGCAGTGACCAAAGTCTCAGAAGGGGACAGCATGGTGGGATGAGGAGGTAAAGAATTCTGTGGAGGCTAAAAAGCAAAAGTGCTTCCTATGGGTAAATAACAGACTGTTTGATGAGAGGACTCATTACCTTGGTACACAAATCAATTAGCTTTTCAGATGCCAGTGCACATATAAAATCCCTTCTCTCCCAACATCACTACACAAGGTATACTGTTTTAAAAAATACAATCTACCTATTAGAAACCACCCACCAATAATTATTGTGTAAAGATTAATACAGATAAATATAAATATAAATATAAATATAAATATAAATATATATATATATATATATATATATATATATATATATATGCATGCTTACTGAGTTGCTGTTGTAGCAAACTGGAAGGCAGCAGGATAACAGATCCTTTTGATTAATGATATAGATGGTATGGCTGGATCAGTGCAGGTCACCGCCTTGAAGTTGGAAGCTGTTATACGTCCAGCTCTGTGGTCAAACCAGGTCTTGCTCTTGCTTTGACTCCTTGTTAAGTGCTCAGGCTTGTGGATCTGCAGCAAATATGTAAGTGGTTACATTCTGCTCAATCTTTGTTACCAGTTCCTTCTAACTCAGCCCAAGATTTCAATGAACAAGATTCCGTATTAACCCGAGGTGTCCTGTTGACGTTTGGATACGTCACCACGCTTTGTCCCGGTGACACCCATTGACGTATCCATACAGTTTGAAATTATGAGTCTGTCATTGGCACATTTTTCAAATTTTGCGCGTGATTTTTGGTACGTATACACAGGACACCTTCCTTTACCCAAGGCCAGGCAGGGACAATGCCTTACCCTGCGTGATCCCTCCCCCCAGCACACCAGGTCACGCCACGGTACAAATTCAAGGCGAGAGTGATTCCCCAGTCAATGACAATGTGGAGGACAAAGTTTATGTGGTGCCACAGGAAGAAACGAGCTGAAGTGATAAGGGGGTAACAATGCTTATATTATTGTGTGAAAACCAGTGTACTCTTGTACTACGTATAAATTAGTGCCAAATAAATAATTATCTACCTATTCTGTTTAGACCACTTCAAAGCTCATGTGAACACTTTCTCTCAGACAAAGTAGAGGTTTTAGCCAAAGAAAAAAAAAAAAATCTGCCAGGATTGGGGGGGGGGGATTCATTGGTGAAAAATCTGCCAGGACATGGTGGGTTAATAAACTTTACAGCATCAAAAGCTATGAGTTACTTATCAACATCAAATATAAAAGTTTGGTCAAATTTATACAAACCAGAAATACAAGTAAGCATCTATGCTGTAAGAAAAGTAGTTAAATTAAGTTGGTATTCAGACAGAGAGAAAATGCATGACATTGTTACCTGATGATTATCCATGGTGATATCTTGAAAAGCCTCATGACATTTCTGTACCAGCACATCATAATTCAGTTTCATGAAATCTGCATTAAAGAGTTCAGGTAATGGTTTGGGGATATTATATCGTTTGAAACTTAGAATGAATTCATCAGAATATTCAAGTACCAGAGACAGCATGGCAGATCTTCCACCTGCTGCAGCCAGCCTCCGAAGGAATTCATTCCTCAACTCAGCTGGAGGAGGAATTTTGTTTGCAAAACCACTTCTTGATAGTGCTGGTTGGCAGCCCCCTGAGGTTGGCTTGAGTTTGCAAAAATTAATTTCTTTGGCCTCAGAATATTGTTCTTGCTTTTTCTTGCCTGGCTTGTTCCACTCACATGGCATTGATGTGCAGGTTCTATTCCGCACAATATCAGACCCCTTCCTTACTGCAACAAAGTTGCAGCCACACGGGAACATACTTCTGATGTTCCAGCCATGCATGTACAATGACCAGTAATGACAGATCCTAATTCTTGTAAGGCCACCCAGACTCGTACAGCAGGCTCTCCCAACTTCATGGAGTGTGTTACCTGTGAATATAATAATGCAATATTAGGTTGTTACCTTCACTAATTTGGTGTATTGAGCTGTGTTTTGAATGATATTGTCCTTGAGTTTTGCAGGAACTCTACTAATGTAGTGTATTTTCCAGTGTTATGAATGATTCTGACAGTTTCTGTTTGAAAAACATAAAAAAAAAATGCCCAAATCTAACCAAAATAAGTAGGCCTACTGTGCATTATACTTCTTGGCACCTTTTTTTTTTTTTCTTCTTCTTTTTTTCAGTTATTTAATATTATTGTGTATTTTGGTATACTATGCTTTATGTCAGCTTGAATGTGTGTGGAAATTACCTTTTATCCCATTCCCAAAGCCCCAACACAAGAACATTCATATTTCTGAAAATAAACAGATTTTGAGATGATGACCATGTTTTAGACCTTTATCAGTGCTTTTGTGAACTTTATCCCACACTTTTTTACTGGGTGCCAGGATATTTGAAAAATGTTTGTCTCGTATATAATCCAAAAGAAAATCAGTACAACATATCTTCCATACAACAAAATAATATTGCTAACATTTCTCAAGAAATACCAATCATGACTTGATGGGATATGACTAAGTTTTGTCAACTGTAAGTCTAGCTGGGCCAGATACTTTATTCCTCCTGTCCAACATATTTGATATGAAATTTTAATGATAAATCAACAGGGCCTGGCTACTGAAAAAATGTTGTATCAGGGGCAAAATATATCTTCATCACCACTGTTCTAAAAACTGGGTGTAACATTTGGTTGGTACCTTACTAGGGTAGGTCTGCCCTACTCTACTGTTCACATCATGAAAATGGTGTCTAGTAACAACAGGGAAAATACCTGGGCTGAAATCATAAACAAAAATAACTTACCTTAGTAAGAATAACAAACACATGCCGACTCCTGTTTTTCTGCTTGGCCAAGTCCACACGAGAAGATCTTGAACTTTACCACTTGTAAAGTACTTGTAGGCTTCTGAACTCTTGTTGGCTTTCATTGCTTCACCAGTGAACACAGATGGATACTATATGAGATATAAGTAGTTTTCTGGAAAGTCAAACTCGGGAAGTTTATCGCATTCCAAAATCGGTGTCAGGCTGCAGACTGGAATTAAGTATGGGTCACAAGTTCCTACACTTTTACATTTTGCAATGTACCGCTCTTTATCTTGCGGGCAGAGCTGCAAAACATACTCTGACAACTGTTGAGACATGTTTATACGGAGATTCAAGTTTTCAGCAAGAAATTAGAGTATCACTGCACAGGCACAGTACTCTACAGCACCTCCAATCTTGCCACCCAAAGAGTCAAGCCCCAAACAGAAACTGGAGAATTTGTCTCATTCCGTATTAGTATAAAATCCTACTTGTTTTTTTTCCACTGGTTCAGAAGAATATTTTTTCTTAATTCAAATAACACTATCATCCTAGATTATCTTGGGGGTTGGGTATGGTATGATTATGCACACTTAGAAAGTACTATGTGTGAATGTCGAGTTTGTCCTGTTTGTCGAAACGGTCATGCAGACAATACTAGTGACATCATGAGCAAAGGGTCTATAGAGGAGGATAAAATCAGGAACTGTGTAACAGGGTTGAAGTTTTTTGTTGTTCCTGTTGTGCTCCCAACACTACAAGTATATCTTTCTTCTGTTCTTGCTGTGCTCCAAACACTGCAAGTATATGTGCCAGGATATGTCCGTTGTTATGACAACCTGTCCGTTAGGGCGGGTCAAATACGAACCAACTTAGGACTGCCAGGTTGAAACATAGTCAGAATGGTGCTCCTTTACAATAACACTATGAAAAAAATGTTTTGATATATATGTGCCAATTCCAACAACTTTGATCAAAAAATAGAGTTATTTCTCAAAAAACTTAGAAACACGTGTTATTTTTTCTGATGAACTAAAATGCAACTTCTGTGTTAAATTTCAATTTTAAAAATAAAAGTAATAGTTGAAATAAATGCTTTCAAATCATATGAAAGGCATTATTTCATGAAAAATGAAAGAACATTAGAAATGGCATGAACAGTTGAACACATCAAAAGTCTTGTTTACTCTCTCGCTTCAGAAATAAGCTGCAAGATCGCTTAGAATGGACGAGCATACAATGACGTGATTCATGCCCAAATACTTTACTTGCGGTGGATGTGACGTCCTTGACGCAGCGTTCCACTCCTTGGGAATGGCAAGGGTACACGTCCAGTACGATAGCTTGGCTTTTATCTATTTGGTCCAGTCTGTTCTTCAGCAATGGAGGAACTGTGGCAGAAGAAGGCTCTACCAGCTCAGTACTTCTTGGCATCAAAGTTTATCTTCAGTGCCAATTTTTTCAAATATTCTAACTGAGGCTTGGTCACCATTTTCATCATCTGTGCTTGTTTCATCAACTTGATTGCCATCGAGCGTACTCCAACATCTTCATCAGTAACAGCTGACAACAGGATGTTCTCTGGGTGACAGAAGTAACTGTTATTAGCAAGCACAGGGCAAATGATCACCTAATCCTCCAACGGCATCTTTTGAAGGAGCTCCACCATGAAGAAGAAAATTTTGGCTCCATCCTGACACGAGCTGTCGGCATTCACCCTGTTTTTCAAACAGGCAGGTAGTATACAGTATTAGGACCAGCAACTAGCTCACTCCACTGGTCGGACAAGGACAAGGGCTCACAGGTAGCATGGGTACACATTGCAACTATGCTTTCATTCAAGGGTAATTTATCCTAAACAAGTGTAATCACACCCTCTCTAGGGTAGTGTCTAGGGTAATAAAAAAAATCTAGGATAACTGGGGTCTCTTTAGGCCATGCCTTATTATTTCAAAGGAATGAAGAAGTGAAATAAAACAACACCGTTTCGAAAAACACCAAATTATATCAAACTATATTCAGAAAGATTAAAAACAAACAAATGTAGAAGTAAAACAAAAGAACACATCACTCTGAAAAAACATCATATTATACTAAATTATATATTTGAAAGCCCGCCCTCACAACATGCCCACCCGGCCTGCCATCTGTCCGAGGGTTGCCACTTCTGCCAGTTTTTGCATATTTTGCCAGAAATTACATACCAAGAAGTGTTTGTAATTTTCTTGACCTTTTGTTTGGCTTGGAAATGAAAATTTCAAAAAGGGCCTTTGTAAATGCCAAATATGGGTGGCAGCCTTGCTAGCCTGTGAGCTTCAGCCGACTGTTGTTGTTATTGCGAGGACCTGTGGCAGCACGAGGAACCGTAGGAGGGAAGGCCTTATAGGGGTTTGTATTTCTCTAATAGTCTAATATTTGGAGAAGATTCAGTATAATATTGTATATATCTGGTCTGACAATGACTGCTCTGAATACGTACGGAACTGACCAGATATTTGGCTGGAATATTTTCATAAAATAGGACAGTAGTTGGTCATTGTGCTCAGCAGAATGTCTCGTACTTGTCAGTACTTATAGCCAGTCAGACTGTGTGGTCCCTTAATGGTGTGTAAAATGCAGCAGTAACACCACATTCTACACTCTCTCTAGTGAGGAGAGAGGTTAACCTTGAGGGTCAAACATGCTTCCTGAGGGGTAAAAAATTGACCTTAGAGTGGTATCAAGTTTATGATGCTGTTACTAGATTTCTTTTGGTCTGTGTTTCAAGCTCCTCGGAAAAATCAGATACATGTGGAGACTGCTGTAGATTTGTTCCATTTTGTTTGTTTTTAACAGGGGTTGGAGTGGGGAGGGATAAGTTGGCAATCAGAACCTACACGTACCTGTAGAGTGCAAATGCATCCCTGTGTGACTGCCACTGATATTTATTTAGTTACTGGAGCAATGTGCTCAGATTTGGTGACTGTATTTATCATTATACATTTTACATATGTCAGTGGACTTTGTTGTTATCTAGAAACAAATGTCCCTGTATATATAGTTGAGTTAGAGAATAAATTTTATCTTTCAGTTCTGTGAATCCAATTATGGAGGACCCAGATGATCCAGGCACTCCCCCAGGGGCAACAAAGAATGTTAAATATACTAAAAAATATTCACATAACTGGGAATCTCTTCCATTATTTAAGGGATGGCTACAGCCGAGTATAAAGAATAAAACCAGAGCCTATTGCAAAGCTTGCGATTGTGAACTTAATGTAAAGAAGTCAGAACTAGGGAAACATGTGGATGGACAAAAACACAAAAGTAATGTTAGTAGTGTTGCAAAACAGCCCACCCATATATCAATGCCATTTGCTAGTGGACATTCATCAAAAGACAGGGCAGTAAAAGAAGATAAAATAAGATTGGCAGCATTAGTTGCAGAACACAATTTGCCCATGAATGTTATGACACATTTGCCTCAGTTAGTAAAATCTGTATGTATAGACTCGGATATTGCCAAGCACACTGCATGTAGCAGAACAAAGACTACTGCTGTAATTAAGAATGTAATTGGTGAAACCTGCAAAGAAGAATTCACTAACATTCTAAAAAGTAACAAATTTTTAGTTATTGTTGACGAATCTAGTAATAAAGGTTGCACTAAACACTTGTGCCTAATTGCATGTTTGAAACTCAGTAACAAAGTTACAGATGCTTTCCTTGATCTAGTTCCTATACAGGACAGAAGTGCTCAAAGCTTATATGACAGTGTTGTTAAAGTATCTGTAGATGAAGGAATTCCCTACAAAGAGAATATGATAGGCTTTGCAGCAAATGGCACAAACTTGATGATCTATCTATCTATCTATCTATCTATAGCCCGATGCTCTAATTCTGCAAAGGGTGGCCACAGACAAAACGCCTCCCCCCCGGCTCACTCCCCCCTCCCTCAAATACCTCTCAACTCTATCCCTCCACCTCATCCTCGGTCTTCCCCTCCCTCCACCTCACCTACATACACCCTCTTAGTCAGTCTTTCATTCTCCATTCTCTCTACATGTCCAAACCATCTCAGTGTACTTCTAATCTTCTCAACCACATCCACATCCATCCCACAACGTTCTTTCACTTCTTCATTCATTAACCTGACCCTTCATGTCACTCCACATGCTACTCTCAAGTAACTCACTTCCACTGCTCTCACTCTTGACGTGTTCCCCTTGCTTCCATACGTCAGGGTAGGGATCACAATACTGTCATGCAGTGACTTCTTAACTTCCATACTCACCTTTCTATTTCTCATCACTGCTTTCGGTGAACCAACAACCTTCCTTCCTTGCTGTACCCTTTCACGCACTTCATCCCCCAAAGTTCCATCCTTACTCATCACACTATCCAAGTACTTGAATGTACTTACATTCTCCATATCCTCGCCATCTAACCTCACCGTGCATTCTGTGACTTCATTCCTCTCAAACACCATAACTTTACTCTTGTTTACCTTAACTTTCAGATTCCCCTTCCTACACACTGTCCCAAATTCATTCACCAAACCTTGCAACTCCCATTCATCTTCACTCAACAATACTGTATCATCAGCAAACAACAACACCAAAATCTTCCAAATCTCACCCTCATTCATTAGAGCCACCCCCACATCCACTGCCCTACCTTGCACTTCCTTTACAACCCCATCCATGTATATATTAAACAGACATGGAGACATCACACAACCCTGTTTCAGTCCCACATTTAGATAAAAAAACTCACTCAGCTCGCCATCCACTCGCACTGTAGCCCTAGCTTCTTCGTACATACTCTTCACAGCACTCAACAATTTCAGTACTCAATGATGGTCACTCATAATTCTCTCTCATCTCACCTTAAGACTGACATTCCAAATTTGTTCATTATGAAATGTATTTTGTCATTCATTTCATTTATGTGCCTCATATGCTTGCATGACTCTTCCAAGGGCAATGGAGCAGCTGGCAAGGGATGTATATACAGGTAATAGCTTTGTCAAATCCTAAGAGGTTATCAGACTTAAAGGAATTCCAGGATTTTGTGAAAGTTAAACCACATAAATTATTGCATTCCAGCCAGACTCGCTGGCCGTCGCTTCAGGCTGTAGTTTGTCGGCGTCTACAGCAGTATGATGCATTAACACTGTATTTCACTGATGCTGTGTTATCAGAATCTCAGCAGCAGAACAAATCTTACATAACTTGAGAGATCCTTCTAATAAGCTGTATCTTCAATTTTTACACTTCATTTTACCTTTGTTTAACCCCTTAACCGCGGGGCGTCACTTTCGTGACGCTTGGGAGCAAGGGATCATACCGCGGGGCGTCGCTTTTGTGATTCTGTGTTATTTTGAATTCACCCGGGCTTCCAAGTGGGGGCTTGTATCATCTATCAGTACTGCCAATGTCCAACACTAGTCAGCACTCCTAATCTCATCTGTACTCCCATCCATTCTTGACAATTTAGCCATTTCTCCCCGTTCTTGACTCCCCTCCCTACCCCCCCTCCATTACCCTATCCTCTCGCCTGCCCGGTCGTGCTACGCTAAGTAAATCTTCCCTGGAATTTTTCACTGATTTCATCCATTGAAATAAGCCCTATGTCCTATTCTTATACCAAATAATATATACAAGAAAGAAATAAGGTAAGTGAGAGTGCCATACACCTGGAATTGGCTAATTATCACCTGACAACACCTCACGTGCACTCGTTCGCTAATTTTCGCTGTTTTTTTCCCCTTGAAATATGCGGTATAATCTATTTTCGTAATAAATAAACATGTAAAGAGGGATGGGAGAAGCCTAAGTGATATTTACATTCACCTGGAACTACCTAATTTATAATGTATTGTCTAGATTTCCTGCCAATCATTTCAGTGCTAGACAAAGCTGTTTCAAGATCTAACATTGGTAGCTCTGAATATATATCTCCTAAGTAGGCCTCTAATCTATTTTCGTAATAAATATACATGTAAGGAGGGAAGGGAGAAGCCTAAGTGATATTTACATTCACCTGGAACTACCAAATTTATAATGTATTGTCTAGATTTCCTGCCAATCATTTCAGTGCTAGACTTAGCTGTTTCAAGAACTAATATTGGTAACTCTGAATAACCCCTAAGCAGGCCTCCACCCCGGCCCTCCGTTATCAGTTTATTCCCATCTTCCAAAACGAGGGTACGTATGTTTCTTCTTGCTGACTTCAAGGCCTTTTTTCACCCCCATGCAAATTGCCCTGTGACCTTTACCCCCTACTAAACCTCGTGTAAGGCATCTCTCCAGCATGTCAGTATTAAAATAATTTAAATAATACAGGAGATTCATCATTATCATCATCATTTAGACTTCTTTTTCCCACTTTCCCACCCTGTGATGTGGTGAGGCAGGGTCCAGAGTGCCAAGAAAAAACCTTGCAAGGAAGGCAACTAACAAAAATCTGAAAGAGGTAAAGGGCTGACAATTAAAAGAGTGACTACGATCTTTCTATTGAGTAAAACAGTGCAAGTGAAATTGTAAATAATGTGTAAATAATGTGTAAACAGCAAGTGAAAGTAATGAATGTAAATATACGTGAACAATGGAAAATAGTTTTATAAGTTCTTTCAAGTGACAGTGCATAACACTGTGTAAATAAAATAGAAATGTAAATAACGTAAATAAAATAGAGAACGTAAATAGAAATGTAAATGAGTAGTATTATAAGAATACGAGCATATACCCTAGGAGTAATGAAAGTGAAAGTTTCACTCTAGCATGTCTGAATGCTATGAGTTATGAGAGTGAAGATGAAAGTGACATTCACTCTCAATGCCAGTATACAGGACGAGAAAGTGAATGCTACGTATTTTACTGAAAGAAATTGAATCCCTACAGTGACAATAAACTAATACTACTGAAGGAAACTTATGGATAAAGACTGTAGATATATATATAAGTGTTATATAGTAATAGAAATATAAAGTGTGAGGGGTTTTATGAATAATAAATGACAGACTACCAAGAGCGAACTAGTGCCAGTGCGACGATCAGACGCGCTCGTAATTTCCATTGCTTTCACAGTGTTTTTTTTTTTTTGAGTATGGATCCCAAACTACTTGAAAATTGTAGAATAGTGTTTATAGTGTTTGTATCTGGCTGTGGTAATCATATTACGGGTTGTCGGGAAGTGTAAAGTGGAGACTTCGTTACCCTACTTCAGAGGTCTCCACAAGTCCTACGGTAACCGACGAAGGCTCAACAATCATTCCAGGAGAAAGCTGAAGGTATGTGCCATAAGCATATGTAATTTTATTATTCTAGGACTAATAACTGATTTTTGGCAAATATTTTTTGAGAGTCTGTCGGAGCCCAAATAACCCCGCAGGACACGCAAGTCATTGGTAAACAAGCCCGCGGTGTAGGGGTTAACAACCTGAACAAGATGATGCAGTCTGAGAGGTCAAAGATTCACTTATTGTATGATTCAGTGTCTGCTGTTTCTAGGACCATTATGGATTGCTACCTTAAGAGAGAATATCTAAAGAACATTCCAGTTGAAAATGTTCATTACAAAGATCCTATACACTTTCTTCCCCTTAATGGTATTTACTTAGGAGGTACAGTTACTGCAGCCATTGCACACAACTCTTATGGCTTGTCAAAGCAAGGTCTTGAAGAGTTTCAAAGGCGCTATCTGAACTTCCTTAATGAGACTGTGAATCAAATTTGTAACAGATTTCCCTTTAAAAATGCACAGTTTAAATACTTGAGACTCATTGATTGTTTCAGCTGTATGAATTCCTCAACTAGTCACTAATATATCGGCTTGGAACCCCACAGCTAATCACCAATTTATATATCAGCTGAGTCGTGACCTCACAGTTCCATGCAAACGTTGTGCCTGGTCGAAGTCACTTCCGGCTGACACACTCCGCCAAAACGTCTTCTTACACACCGGAGATGGTGGGAATTGGTGTAGGATCCTGTTGAAGGAATTTAGAAGTAGCGTGTGCAGGTGAACTGAAACTGAGCAGATTAAATCTCTCTTTATTGGCCAAAGAAAAATACAACTGCAACACTAAGAGAGCTCAGAGTTTTACGTCCTTCTTGTTCTAATGATACATGCGTTCTGCTCTAGCTGGCCACACCCCCTCTAGGTGTGGCGCTGGGTCAGCAAAATCAGAGGTGCTAAACCTCCACAGACAACTGGGATTTATACATGAATAGAAGCATCATAACTGTACCATGTACATTATACACCTCAATAAAACAGCATTGATTACATTAAAGTATACCAATAAGGTAAATATTTCCCCCAAGACTTAAACATATATACAGTTTATATTTCTCTATCGCCTTCCCTTTACTCTAGTGTTTATAAAAAATGCTGGGCTCTGTAAGTCCTGATCGCTCATCCTTCCCATGCCTCACTTTACAGTGAAATGGTGTTTGGTTACTTATCATTCACACTTCGTTGCACACTTAATTATGAATAAACAACTTTATATGTAATATGCAACAATAGTGTGAAACTACAACTAGTCATGGGAAACAATATTGGCACCAGAACATGATTCCAAAGTAGTGATGAAGAAAAGTGAAGCTTCTATTGCACCATTAGGCAGTTCATTTCCTGGAATCATTGAAACTAACAAATTAAATGAGATAGATATGGACTGGAGACTACTCAGGAATACAGAGCTTGATGTAGGTGAGAAGACAGACACTGGAAGATTTTGGCAAACTGTTCAGGAGATGGAAAACCAATGTTTCCTCTGTTGTCGTACGTCATATCTTGTATATTGTGCCTTCCACATTCAAGTGCTGCTGCTGAGAGAATCTTTTCAGTAGTAAACAGTATGAAAACAAAGCAGAGAAATGCACTGTCAACAAAAACATTAGTTGGGTTACTTCATTCTCAGCGCTACTTTAACCCCTTAACCGCGGGGCGTCACTTTCGTGACGCTTGGGAGCAAGGGATCATACCGCGGGGCGTCGCTTTTGTGATTCTGTGTTATTTTGAATTCACCCGGGCTTCCAAGTGGGGGCTTGTATCATCTATCAGTACTGACAATGTCCAACACTAGTCAGCACTCCTAATCTCATCTGTACTCCCATCCATTGTTGACAATTTAGCCATTTCTCCCCGTTCTTGACTCCCCTCCCTACCCCCCCTCCATTACCCTATCCTCTCGCCTGCCCGGCCGTGCTACGCTAAGTAAATCTTCCCTGGAATTTTTCACTGATTTCATCCATTGAAATAAGCCCTATGTCGTATTCTTATACCAAATAATATATACAAGAAAGAAATCAGGTAAGTGAGAGTGCCATACACCTGGAATTGGCTAATTATCACCTGACAACACCTCACATGCACTCGTTCGCTAATTTTCGCTGTTTTTTTCCCCTTGAAATATGCGGTATAATCTATTTTCGTAATAAATATACATGTAAGGAGGGAAGGGAGAAGCCTAAGTGATATTTACATTCACCTGGAACTACCTAATTTATAATGTATTGTCTAGATTTCCTGCCAATCATATCAGTGCTACACAAAGCTGTTTCAAGATTTAACATTGGTAGCTCTGATTATATATCTCCTAAGTAGGCCTCTAATCTATTTTCGTAATAAATATACATGTAAGGAGGGAAGGGAGAAGCCTAAGTGATATTTACATTCACCTGGAACTACCAAATTTATAATGTATTGTCTAGATTTCCTGCCAATCATATCAGTGCTAGACTTAGCTGTTTCAAGAAGTAATATTGGTAACTCTGAATAACCCCTAAAAAGGCCTCCAGGCTGGCTGGCCCTGCGTTATCAGTTTACTGTCATCTTCCGAAGTGAGAGGACGTATGTTTCTTCTTGCTGACTTCAAGGCCTTTTTTCACCCCCATGCAAATGGCTCTGTGACCTTTACCCCCTACTAAACCTCGTGTGGAAAGAGGTAACGGGCTAACAATTGATAAAAGAGTGACTACGATCTTTCTATTGAGTAAAACAGTGCAAGTGGAATTGTAAATAATGTGTAAATAATGTGTAAACAGCAAGTGAAAGTAATGAATGTAAATATACGTGAACAATGGAAAATAGTTTTATAAGTTATTTCAAGTGACAGTGCACAACACAGTGTAAATAAAATAGAAATGTAAATAACGTAAATAAAATAGAGAACGTAAATAGAAATGTAAATGAGTAGTATTATAAGAATACGAGTATATACCCTAGGAGTAATGAAAGTGAAAGTTTCACTCTAGCATGTCTGAATGCTATGAGTTATGAGAGTGAAGATGAAAGTGACATTCACTCTCAATGCCAGTATACAGGACGAGAAAGTGAATGCTACGTATTTTACTGAAAGAAATTGAATCCCTACAGTGACAATAAACTAATACTACTGAAGGAAACTTATGGATAAAGACTGTAGATATATATAAGTGTTATATAGTAATAGAAATATAAAGTGTGAGGGGTTTTATGAATAATAAATGACAGACTACCAAGAAGCGAACTAGTGCCAGTGCGATGATCAGACGCGCTCGTAATTTCCATTGCTTTCACAGTGTTTTTTTTTTTGAGTATGGATCCCAAACTACTTGAAAATTGTAGAATAGTGTTTATAGTGTTTGTATCTGGCTGTGGTAATCATATTACGGGTTGTCGGGAAGTGTAAAGTGGAGACTTCGTTACCCTACTTCAGAGGTCTCCACAAGTCCTACGGTAACCGACGAAGGCTCAACAATCATTCCAGGAGAAAGCTGAAGGTATGTGCCATAAGCATATGTAATTTTATTATTCTAGGACTAATAACTGATTTTTGGCAAATATTTTTTGAGAGTCTGTCGGAGCCCAAATAACCCCGCGGCACATGCAAGTCATTGGTAAACAAGCCCGCGGTGTAGGGGTTAAAGAAGATTCTTGCTACAGTTTCCCAGCTGACAACATCCTTATTAGATGAATGAAATCAGAAATGTATGATGATAAACAGAGTGATCCAGACTGAAAGGTTCATAAAAGATAGCAGCAACTGTTTACAGTTTGCTACTATCATTTCACTGAGTCAGCAATACGTCAGTCTGTTTCGTGCTTACACTCTGTTAGATGAAAAATTTTATATTGTTGGATTATTTATTGATTTATCTAAGGCTTTTGAATCATTAAATCATAACGTACTTCACAATAAATTAGAAATTGCTGGTTTCAGAGGTATGCCATTACAACTTCTCAAAAGTTACCCTAGTAACAGAACACAAACTGTTAACTGTAATTCTAAATACTCTTGTGATAAGTTTATTTATACAGGTGTTCCACAAGGATCAGTTTAAGGACCAATTTTGTTTCTCATCTATATTAATGATATAATTAATGCAGGTTCTGAATTAAGATTTACAATACATGCAGAGGATACAACTCTTCTTGTAGCTGATAAAAATATACTCTTTACATTTTACATTATGTTCTGAATTATGTTCATTAAATTGCTGGAGTAAATCAAATAAACAAAACTTAATGTCATTAAGACCCATTATATATTTAAAATCAATCTGTTAAACATTATTTGCCTTCATTGATGTTAGGTGAGAAAATAGAGTGCGCTGAATGTACAAAGTTTCTTGGTGTATATGTATATGTTGAATATTTAAATAGGAATAATAATGTAAATGAAGTTTGTTTGACGTTATCAAGGGTATGTGGTATATTGTACAGAATACGTAATCATCTTACAGGAGGCTATGATGAGTATATATTACACTTTATGTTATCCATATATCAATTACTGCATATCTATATGGGCGTGTACCTGGCCCTCTTTTCTTGGCAAATTATTAGTGGCCCAAAAGAGAATTTTTAAATGTATATTTTCTCATTGGAAAATCTGATTCTACTGCAGATTTATTGTAACTCAGGGTTTGTTAAAAATTCATTTTATTCATAAGTATTTTTTGTTATTGTTAATATTCTGAACTATTAGGAACCCTGATACTCAAATCTTTAAATTTATTGACAGCTAATATAGCACAAGAGGAAATAATTTAAATCTACAGTGTCCAAGGTTCCACACAACTTTTTTTAAGAACAGCATTATATGTAATGGTCCTCTTATAAGAACAGCATTATATGGAATGGTCCTCTTATAAGAACAGCATTATATGGAATGGTCCTCTTATAAGGAATGCACTACCAGTAAATATTAAGATCTTGCTTCTTACTAATAATATATCTATGTTTAAGAAGATGGTTAGACTTTTAAGTACAGTAAGCCCTTAATTCACGCACGCGAGGGTTACATTCCCAGATCCTTCGCGTATGTGGTAAATTCACGTATCCATTCTGCCCATGTGTGCAAGTAATTACGCATGTGAATTAAGTATATTACATCTGAATAATACTGTTTATGC
The DNA here is from genome assembly GCF_032717465.1 of Coenobita brevimanus. Lineage (NCBI taxonomy): Eukaryota > Metazoa > Arthropoda > Malacostraca > Decapoda > Coenobitidae > Coenobita > Coenobita brevimanus. Next base: position 10,110,263 of record NC_137020.1, on the reverse strand, counting down.
ACTACATACTCCTTATAAACTAGCATAAAGTATGAAAAACAACAAATATGTAAGAAATTTAACACTGAAAGCTGACAAGCACAGGCGTAGGTGGAGACACTTCAGCAGTCTGGTGCACTAGCCCTCACTGCCTCCCATATGCTACATTCTGCCTTCTTTATTGTACAAACAGTTGACTCATTCACCCCAAACTTATGATTCTGAGACAATTCACAGGCATAGGTGGAGACACTTTAGCACAGTCTGGTGCACTAGCCCTCACTGCCTCCCGTATGCTACATTCTGCCTTCTTTATTGTATTAACAGTTGACTCACACCCAAACGTACGGTTCCGAGACAATTCACCATCAAAACATGGACGATTCCCTGTCATTCTATAAATATACTTATTATTGATTAATTAATACTTTAATAACTAATTTTCAGGGTGATTTTATAACTCATATAAGTAAAAAACTAGTGTACCGTACTTGCTAAATAAACTGGTAAGTAAATACATGACGAAGAATCGTCCTGACGGCGAATTGTCGCCGACATTCCTTTCCTAAGTTTGTCCAACACTTTAACTTTCTCTGTCAGCAACATCACTTTACGAGTCCATTTTGGTGTGTTACCACATGCATCAATGCCCCATGTTGGCAGACAAGGCAAGCAATCACTGGAAGACAGAAAAATAAGCCACAAATAACGATTCGCGAGTCACGCACAGTTCGACCGTTGGATTCAAACTGTGTGGTGCATGATAGACCGACCTCCCACTCACACACACACACACACACACACATATCCACACGGGCAGCAGTTAGGCATTTTTATATTTTATTTATTTCTCTCATATTAAAATTTATTATTTGAATACTATAATTTTGTTTTAATTATTGTACGAAAAATTCATGGATAACCGAAATCGTGTGAAAATAGTTCGTGTGAATTATGGGATTACCTGTACTTTACAGAATTTATAGATCTTTGCCATTCATTTCTACAGCTGATCTCAAGTAAACTGAATTTAATGTATCAGAAATGAAATTAAAGAGTATTATTGTAAATTAGGATACTAAGGTTGCCTGTATATATGTATGTATAAATCAGTCAGTCAGGGAGCTTTTGCTCGACAGACTGCCTGTACTTTATTTTAACTTTGGTTTGTAGAATTCAGTGATGGCAATAAAATTACTTTACTTTTACTTTACTGTATATGCGTATAAAATGATCAGTGCGAGTTGATCACAACTGGAACAGAAATTATGTACTTCATACAATATTATGAACAGGTGTAATGAACAAGGCCTTATATCATTCAGTGCAGTATACACTGAATGCTTCTCTTTTCCTACAACATATCATTCATGTACAAAAACGTTAATTACAGCTATAACT
>NC_137020.1:9988883-10103883 GCF_032717465.1 Coenobita brevimanus | reverse complement strand
CCCCGTAAGATTTCGGCCGTGCAGCTCTTAGTATTATTAAGTGTATAATGGATAGAATCATGTCAGGATTTGCCAGATGAAAGATTACGATCTTTGGAAACTGTATGATATATTTTTCAACAACTGAGATTCATAACACTTGGTAGAAATGTGCTGAATGCAAAAACACACAATAAGCTTTCATGCTTTTTAGTAAACTCCATGGAGAGCTTTTCAGCGCAAATCTCACGTAGAGCATCAGCAAAATATCTACGATGAATATAACACTGGTATAATGTTTTATGCATGAGTAATAATCCCGATATAAAGTTTTTTAAAGGAAGGCATACCAGCTATGAGTGGGTAGTGACCCCAAGCAATTTAGTAATCCGGCAAACACTGGCAACTTTCAGGAGTTTGTGGAGGCTCCTATTGAGGTGAATGTTCCTGAATGTTTATTCACACTGCCCTAATTTACATACAGTATAGTATTTTTTTTTTTTTTTTGCTTATCGTATAGAAAAACATAAACGACTAGGAATGTGTTGGTTTTGTGGTAAAACAAATATGTTTGGGTGGTGAAAATAAGCCGATAAGACACTTTTTTGGAGCGCACAGCAGGAGACAGGGGGAGGGAAGAAAGCCGATGTGTCACGGAATGCGAAACTTATTGAAACATCGTGAACGAAAGGTATATATATATATATATATATATATATATATATATATACACAGTAATCCCCCCAATATCCGATGTAATAGAGCCAAAGGCATGTCCAGAAAGTGGTCCTGTCTGGATATTGGGCCCCAGCCTCCTGGACTTGTACTTTTGGACCCTAACTCAGAAAAACACTTATACAACTCCCTCTGGACATGCATTGCACCTTTTTAAGACTCAAATCACACCAATAAGGGACATAAAAGACTGAAATAAATGCAAAAGAACCAAAAAATGAGGTGTTAGAGGTGAGTTTATACAATATTAAACATTCTGGGTACTTACAACAAGTCCCTGGCTCCTGGACTGGTAGTTACGGACCCTAACCTAGCCTAACTCAGAAAAACACCTCCCTACTGCACATGCATAGCACCTAAGACACTATTCACACCAATAAGGGACATAAAAGAGTGAAATGGGGTTTTAGAGGTCTATCCATCTATCTATAGCCTGACGCCCTAATCCCGCAAAGGGTGGCCGCAGACAAAACGCCTCCAAGTCACTTTGTCACCCACCATTTGACTCCACTCCCCCCAACTCATCCCCCCCTCCCTCATATACCTCTCAACTCCATCCCTCCACCTTATCCTCGGTCTACCCCTCCCTCTCCCTCCCTCCACCTCACCTACATACACCCTATTAGTCAGTCTTTCATTTTAGAGGTATGTATGGAAAATACAGTACAATATGAAACATTCTGGGTACTTACTGCAAGTCCCTGGCCATCTCGATGAATAACCCGCCTCCTCTCAGACTCTGACAGTAAGGAGGAGTTCCTGAAGCACTTACAGCACACTGTTCTTGAAGTCTTGCACTGAACTTAGTCATTTGCACTCAGAATTCCATTCTCTTAACACTGCGCACTCTTGTCTTACTTGCGCTCCATTGTACCTTAATGAAATAAAGTGTTGCATTCTGCACTTAAAGTCTTTCCACTCATAAAACTATTTTCTAAACATAACACACTCTAGTTAATTTACATTACATTGAAAGTCAATTAAATCTTTGTCTTTTCACTCGGAATTCTAATTCCTTAACCCTTTAAACACGGATCGTCGCGTTTGCGACGCTCGGCGAAAAGGACATAACGGCTGAGCGTCGCGTTTGTGATTCTAGTAAATTTTGAATAACCGCGGGCAGGCAGGCTCCAGCTGGTATTGTCTATCAGTACCACCACCCTTTAGCTACAATTAGCATACTTTACCTTTGTACTACTGATCTCTGTTGTTGCCAAGTATCGCGTTTCCCCCCCCCCCCACCATGGCCCGGCCAGCCTGGCTGTGATACATGGCAATGCTCTGAGTGCTCAGAACTGTAAATCTGCGCTCTCCTCTCACAAGCAGTTTATGCTAATAGGAAACGCTTGTTTCCCCAGTTGTAACACTAGCTTTTTTTCTCACGGTTTGCCCCTGTTTAGCGTCAGTTTACTGCAGGCTTTCAAAGTGACATTATGGCGAGGTCTAGCTCTTCCGAGTCAGTGCAAGCGGCCAACAGGAACGAGAATAAAGTGACGTGCGTAAGGCAGAATAAAAAGCGCGCCGCGGTGATCTTTTGGGAAGTAATATGATTGAAAATAATGTAGTATACATGTTTTTAGCTGTGAAAATGGAAATGTTTGTTAAGTGACGGGAAGACCGCCGCCGTGCTGCATGTCGGCCGTACACTCCATTGATTTTAGCCTTATTTTCAGTGCTTATTGTACAAATACGGATTCCAAACTACCTTTATGTTGTAGTATAAAGCTTACTGTGACAGAATGAGGCTGTGGTAGAGGGGAGACCGGGTTGCTGGAGGTGTGAAAGTGAAGATTTGGTTACCCAACTTTCCAAGTCTCCACAAGTCCTTGGGTAGTCCACGAAGGCTCAACACCTGTCTCTGGAGAAAGCTGAATGTAAGTACTATCTGCCATACTAAGTATAATGTTCTAGGGTTAATCTCTGATTTTTGGCTAATATTTTCCTACAGGTACTCAGACCGCGATACAACCCCTCCACTCGGGGGGGGGGGGGGGCCGACTGTTCACGGCCGCGTTTAAGGGGTTAACACAATGCACTGTCTTTTTTTTCACTGCACAACACTGTAAATTCCCGTGTGGTTTAGCGGAGAAGTTCTAGGCGTCTAATCACTATCAGAGTCTGAGAGTAGCTCATGCAGGTGACCTAGGGGTGCGTCGCTGGGTCGTGGTGATGGCGTACCCACTGCAGACGACTGACGAGGTGGTGACTCCACCGTGCCTGATGTGCTGGGCTGTGGCTCGGAGCATGAGGGCCTGTCTTGGGGAGGCAATGGAGTGGAGCCAGGGCTGGGCACAGCAGGGGTCACGGGCCTGAAAAAGCTATCGATGGTTCATTGACACGAGGAACGACAATTTTGAGGATTAATGATGCACTGCCTGAAAGCGCGCACTTCCTCCACAAGTCCCAAGGGCCCCATCTCCCTGTCGCAGTCCAGGTGCTCTAGGTAGTCCGGAACGAACTCTAGGTGTTCCCGGAGTGCGCTCAGCTTGGGGATGGCTGGAGTAGTGTCACGCTGAGAGGAGTCCGCATCATCGTCGCCGTCCTCATCAGAATCTTCAAGCTGGGTACTGACACCTGCAACTGAAGATGCGATCTCGATATCAGACAATGTCTGATACCCAGGATCGCCCTTGTCGTCATCCAACCACTCACGCACTTTGTCCACATCAACATCATCCTCAAGCGCACATAAACGTGCATGGAAGTCATCCACGTCAAAACCTAGGAAATCGTACTCCACATTCATTACGAGAAGCAGACGAAACCAACCATTTTCTAGAGTCTTGACAGGGATTTACTTCCATGCACTGTCCCAGTTGTAGATGGCAGACTTGATGTTGTAGAAGCAAAGGTTTTCCAAAGTCCGGTGGCCTCACGTGTTCCGTCCCTCCCTGCGTTCGTCCTCGTCCTCGAGAACAACCATCACCTCGTCCAGGAACTTCCGTCGGTACAGCCTCTTTGTTGCAACGATCACTTCTTGGTCCATTGGTTGGATGAGAGCAGTAGTATTAGGTGGCAGAAACATGCACCTAGCGCGGCCATTCTCAGCCACCATGTCCTTGTCACACGGGTGGGCAGGTGCATTGTCGAGGAGAAGGAGGGCCTTTACCTGGTCGCGTGGGATTCCCAGTTTCTCCGTCTGGTAATGGATGACCTCCTTGACGAAATGGTGGTGGAACCAGTCTTTGAAGATCTGGGCAGTGAACCATGCCTTCAAGGAATGGTACCAGACGACAGGAAGGACATCAATCACCTCACGAAGACACAGAGCTGCTTTGCACGTCCAACAATAACGGGCTTGAGCCGGTGCATGCCATTAACATTGGCACAACACAAAGCAGATATCCGTTGCTTGCAGAGCTTGCGGCCAGGTATACGCTTCTCCGTTTCCTTGGATAGGTGTTCATAGGCAAAGAGCGATAGAATAAGCCTGTTTCGTCAGCGTTGTAGACTTGACCGAGAGGCCCTCCCTGTCGATCAAGCGCTTAACCTTGTGCCGAAACTCATCTACTCCATCCTCATTGGTGTCCAAAGCTTCGCCATGAGACTTACGGTTGGTAAGGCCATGTTGTAACTTGAACGCAAAGAGCCAACCTTCGGATGCCTTGAAGTTTAGGGCGTCGTGAAGCCTTGTGAACTTCTCAGCAGCAGCCTTCAGCTCCATGCCATGCACCATCAAACCAGCAGCACGTTGCTGTCGATACCAAATCAACATGGAGCGGTCAACTTCTGCATATTTGAGAGTAAACATCACCTTCCTCTCCACGTTGCGTTTGCTTTTTGACGAGAAGTCAGCCGTGTACTGCATGAGTTTGTCGCAGGATCTCTTGATATCAAACAAAGTAGATCGGGCCAGGTTGAATTCACAAAGGATGCATGAGGAAGACCATCCCGCATCCACCTTGTCCAGTATCTCCCTCTTCTTCTCCAGAGTCAAAACCACTCTCTTCCTCTTCTCAGGCGGTGGGGCCATCATCACACACACTAATAAGAGGCACGAGAGCAGCAGGAGAGCCTTCAGCAGGTAAGGCACCACAACAAAAGCGAGCACGTGGGCGGCCACGACGACGAGCGCGCGCACACAACGAGAGACGGACGGTAAGTGGGGAGGATGCAGGGGCGCTCTAGCGGACGTCAGTGGAACGACGCACCAAAACACAGCTGGCCTGCGCCGCGCACGCCAACTTCAAATTACGGGCGGGAAAAAGTCGGATTTTTTTCAAATTTTTTACTGTTTTTGGCCCATTTTGGGAATATTGGATCCCGGGATGAAAATGTCCAGTAATTGGGGATGTCTGGAAATTGGGCATCTGGATATTACGAGGATTACTGTATATATATATATATATATATATATATATATATATATATATGTCAAATAATGAATTGGGTAGGGTTAAAAAAAAAAAAAAAAAAAAGGATAATACACAGGACAAATTGTCGGCTCATGGGAGGATTAGCCCTGATGCGAGCCACAGTAACAGCAAAAGATATCCCACTCCTACACAAGCGATAGTGGGGCAATTCAAAGGCTAGAAATAGTCTTGAACTAGCAAGGCAATACCGGGAAAAGTATTCCAGTAGACTTCAACATAAAAAATACTGCAACATATGACAACCCTAACAGGAAAAGCCTGGGACAGGCTGTAAAACTTTTGACACGTGCGGTGGAAGGGTCTTGGGGTCAAGGGAGATAACTACCTGGGTGCTAATTATAGCTAAAATTGCCTGAGACTCAGCTGAAACTCTACACCACAGAGACAGTGACTTACCATACGCACTGATAAACAAAGAGAACAAAGAAATACTTCAAAAGGATAAGCATTTGCCAAAAAATCTTTGCCAGGTACATTATTGTGCCAGTAACATGCTTCCCCCCCCCCACCCCAAAAAATGCAAAAAAACATGGAAATTCATGAAAAACACACATTCTATGTTTCATGCATCAGTGTATGCAATTACACAAAAAATAATCTGGTGTTGAATGAAAACAAGCGACATGAAGAGTAATAATGATGTATAGTACTCTTGGCGGGGGGAGGGGAGGGAGATAAGTGGATGGCATACGACAGGGGGTGGGGGTGGGGTGGGGAGAGGCCAGGAGGGGTGGTACGGGGGTATAGATGTGGGAGACAGACACCACAAGACAAACAGCCGTTTTCTCAGTTGCCTAAGCACATGAATCGGGCACCTGCTCCCGAGCCTCGGACACCAGCACCCGAAAACTGAGATTGGTTTTCTCAGTCAATGAATTTCTCGGGTGCGAGCGCCCAAGCCTCGGAACTTAGCGCCTGAGTGACCAGCACTGAGCTGGCAATACTGACCAGGCCTGCCTGTAGTAGTTAGCACTATTTTACTACCAAATATTGACCAATCATATTTAATTTTGCATATACATAGGTATATTATATTTTGGGTAGTTTTTTGTGTGGCTAAAATCATTTTTAAAGTGTTTTAAATGATTGGTCAGCAAGAGGAGCCAAGGTCACTCACTTACGAAACATTTACCCACATTACCAATGGTTTAAGGCATCTTAATTAAGGCAGGAAACATGATTTGGTATTTTTTTAAGCGTATCTCTGAATGTTCAATAGGTACACATTACTTTTTCCAACCGCCTGCAGTGGTGACATGCTGCCAAGGCAGACAATGGAGCTGGTTTGTTGACGATAACTAGTAGCATTGTGGCTGCACCATACTCTTGTAAAACATTTGAGAGTGTACAAATTTTTAACAATCCTCTGCACCAAAACATCGAAATAATATGTACTGACGTTACCCAGTACATACCACACGTATTTTCATATACTATTTTAAAAAATAAACATAAATTTTACAGCAGCTCTCCCAGCTCGGACGGTGTACCCTGACCGCTTAACATTCGGGTGCTTCCACCCGATTGTTCCAATAATGGCCATGTCACAGGCCTCGGAAACGCCACTGAGAAAACCAAATCGTTCTTGGGAGCTAGCAGACGACCTCGGGTGTGCAGTCCGAGGCGACTGAGAAAACGGCAGAAAGAGGAAAGACAGAGAGGGAATACAGGGGTGTGGTGGGTAGGTAGGGGGGATATAACCCTCCCCAGGGAGACAGGGAGGGAGGAAAGGGGGGGGACCATGGTGCCATGATGGGAGATGTTGGGGGAGGGGGAGAGAGGGAGCAGGAGGCAGTGAGAGGCGAGGGAGGGGGAAAGGGAACAAAGGTATTGGGGTAGAGGAATGTGGCAAGAGGGCAGTGGGGGAATCACCCCCCCCACCATGGGTAGGGGCCCAGATCCTCCCCCCCTCCCTGCTCAGGACTTAGTTCTCATTGGTTTGCATCGATATACATCACAATCGGGCTGAAGCCTAGTGTCCGCAGTTTTTTACAAAGGCTCCTCTATCAATCACATTAGGCATCTAGCGAAATTCGGGAAAAAGATCAATCGATCCTATTAGTACTTTAGAGGCTAATTCTTTCAGGCCGCACATAGGTCCAGCCTGAGAAATCACATTTTTTACAAAAAAAAAAAAAATCAAGGTTTGTAAATTTAGAATGATAATGTTCATGCATAAGGAACTGATATGCATATGTCAACAAAATATTAGGGCTCTGCTTACAAGAGCCACAATAACAATGGAAAGCTGCATAGCAAATGGTGAGTGGTGTCCCAAGTCAGTGCAAAAAATAACAGAAACACTCCTACTAACCTAAAATCATAAATCTGTGTTTATTTCTTCTCAACTGGATTGACTAATGCCTAGGAAATGAGTAAATGTTGAGAAATACTGATAACATTCACCAGCTACCTGCCATAGTTTTGAGTCGAGGGTGAGCCATGATCGTGGCCAGGAGACCTGTACTGATACAGCCACGATCGTGGCCAGGAGACCCATACTGATACAGCCACGATCGTGGCCAGGAGACCCGTGCTGATACAGCCACAATTGTGGCCTGGAGACCGTACTGATACAGCCACAATTGTGGCCAGGAGACCGTACTGATACAGCCACAATTGTGGCCAGGAGATCTGAAAGGGTTAAACATGGGGTGGATAACATTGTCTCGTGGCTTAACCACAGGGTGGATACCACTGTCTCATTTTTGCCATGCTTGGCCACTGCTACCCTGGGATGGTTTTCTAAACTTCCCTCCATCTCCTTGCCTGTGAACACCTCAGGGATGTCCCTGGGCAGGTATGGATGCAGGAACATTGCTTCAGCCCTGTGATGCACTAACAGCTTTTGGCATCCCTCCCAGATCTTTCCAGCAGTGACCCTTCCCACCTTTGTTGGATCGGCCCTAACCTTGGGACACCAATTCCAATCTTCAGACTGGCAGTCCATTGCTTTACCAGGATTTCTTTTATCCTGTTGAGGACAGACATGTTGGTACCATCCCAAGACAGATGGTCAACCCATCCCATCCCATCCTGGGATTATCATCCCTGTCCTAAGGATTGACATCCTCTCCTTGGATGAGTCTTAACATGGACACTGTCTTTTAAATCACAATCTGAATCCTTGTTTGTGATGCCATCCCACTGTGAATGACTGTCCCATCATAGTATTGGCACAGCACATCTGGTGTCATAGTAGGTCACACTGAAAACCTATCAGTGGCATCACCCATCCATCTACCTTCCAATCTTATGTTGCCTCATGAGGAGTCTAGAAGCCTGGGGCTAGGCAAGTTGGTCCTGACATTTAAGATGTGAGTGACCAGCCTCAATTATCCCTGAGTGGCACTACGTGAGCAATAAACTCCAACCATCCCTTGGATATAAACCTGCACAGGCTCAATCCGACTGGAGTGTCTTAATTACCCACTAAACCACCAGGCTCCACAATTTGGTTATATGGTTACCACCCAACATAGTAAATGGTTTCCTAGTGCACAGGAAACTATCTGGCTTGTCACTCAGTACAGAGTCACCTATAGGCAGAAGGAAGAGGAAAGAATGAGGGAAAGAAAAACAGAAGAGGGATTGTAAAGTCACCCATAGGCAGAAGGATGAGGAAAGAATGAAGGAAAGACGGATGAGGAAGGAAGAGAGGAAAGGGTAGACACCCAAAGCAGCACTACATCGAGTGAGTGGATGGTGAGCGCCCCCACCTACCATCAACTGGCAGCATCAAGCCATCATAAATGATCATCACAGCCTGCTTCAAAAACAAACTTAGTTTACTTTCAATTCCTCTTCCTTCTGTCCACTGGTGACTCTACACTGAGTGACAAGCCAAATGGTTTCCTGTACACCAAGAAACCATTTAGTATGCTGGGTGGTAAATATATAACCAAATCATGGCATCTGGTGGTTTAGTGGGTAATAAAGACACTCCAATCAGATAGAGCTGGTGCAGGTTTATATCCAAGGGATGGTTGGGGTTTATTGCTCACGTAATGCCATTCAGGGATGAGTGAGGCTGGTCACTCTCATCTTAAATGTTCAGGACCAACTGGCCTAGCTCCAGGCTCCTACACCCCTCATGGGGCAACACTCAATTAGATGATGAATTAATATACTTTCGACAGATTCCCACACCTTTTTCTTTCACAGCCATTAAAACTTTATCATATCTTGCCTTTCTGCCGAGTTCCATCATACCCTCTGATTATATGTGTTCATATAATCATGAATTTATTTGGATGTAAACTGTTCCTATTACACTGCATATCTCCTAGTGCATGGTAATTTGGGTGAAAAAATAAACTGTGTCTGTGCAAGATGTGCACTGCAAACATATCATGTACTAATGCTATTAAGGGTGACATCTTACTTGATTTTTGCCTTATATATTTCATGACATACTTGACATTAGTGATCTAAGCACCCATCTAGTGCTCTACCTTGCAGTTTAAGACAAATATAAAGGAAAACTTGAGGCAAAAGCACTGTAAAAATTGTTCCATTAGACCTGCCTGAGAAAATTAAAAACACTTAAAGAACACTCTCACTACAAGGTGAAGCACTTGCCATGTGCTCAGACCCCACTATCCCATAATAAAGTGTCATAAAAAAAGGTAAGTTGCTGCCCATAAAGACATACAATACATTCATGTACCACATTTTTGTGTACAGATGTGGTGCAAGATATAATGCACTTTACTGTCAAGTTTATTGTGTACTTTATGAATGCCCTGTACTGCTGTACAACTATCAAGGTGAATAGCCCTCTCCTCACACAAAGCACCCTCAATATAACCAACTAGTTGGTAACAGACCCTTGATGTTAAAGCCAAACACCATGCTGTTCAGTAATTTCCCAGGGGTTGTGGCTTTTAACGAACAAAGATTATTAAATGTATAGCATTGTTCGGCTGTATACTCATACATAATAATATACAGGTAGGTTTAAATGGTTCTTTTTCTCAATAAATGCTCTATTTACTAACTGATGTGTTTATTCTTACCTTTCTGGGAATAACTGCACTGCAATGAGAGACTGCAAGTAGGCCTTGAATAAATCTATGTACATTTGTCGTTCAGTATTTATAAGGAAAATGTGGGTAAAGGAAACTGACACTGAAGATTACCTATTACCTTACAGTATATACTACATATTATTTGATAGCAAAGCAAACAGTACAGAACAGCTGCAAGTACGTTAAACATAAGAAAAAAAAAACTGCATTCCACCACTGGCACAGATAGTCATTGATAACCACCACCATCCTGACCATACTGTACACTGCCTATGCACTAAACTTGTTGTTCAGCATTTACAGGGAAAGTTTGGGTAAAGTCACTGTAGATTAAGTATTACATTACAGTAAATACTGTATTACATATTAGCGAATACCAATGCAAACAGTACATAACAGCTGCATGTACTTTAAACATGTGTTTAACATACACACATGGTGTGTGTGTAGGGGGGGGGGAGGGACACCACACTGGTGGTGGTTTCCTGCGCATCTATTCTATTACCAAACAAAATCTGTTAAATGAACATAATGTTCGGCCAACTCAAGGTAGTTGTTTAAACTGAAATTCATTAAAAGAGGGTTCGGTATATCAAGGGTTTACTGTATCTAGAGTTTCACATTATTTTATAATTCATTTTTTCATTCACTCATCATCCAATCCTACACTGCCCCATTAGGAGTGTAGGAGCCTGGGACTAGGCAAGTTGGTCCTGATATTTAAGATAAGTGACCAGCCTCACTCATCCCTGAGTGGCATTACATGAGCAATAAACCCTAACCACCCCTTGGGTATAAACCTTCAACAGCTCAACCCAACTGAAGTGCTGTAATTACCCACTAAACCAGCAGGCACCAAAACTTGGTTATATGGTTACCACCCAGCATAGTAAATGGTTTCATGGTGTACAGGAAACCACTTGGTTTGTCACTCAGTGTACAGTCACCCACAGGCAGAAGGAAGAGGAAAGAATGAAAGAAAGACAGAAGAGTGTAAAGTCACCCATAGGCAGAAGGACGAAGAAAGAATGAAGGAATGAAAGACAGATGAGGATGGAAGAAAGAAGGATGAAAGAAAGGAAAAGGCAGACTCCCGAGACAGCACTACATTAAGTGTGTGGATGGTGAATGCCCCCACCTACCACTGATTATCACCCATGGTTAATAATGTCTTGGCTCAACAGATTGTATGAAACACTGCATGAGGGGTGGCCTGGCACATGTACAAATAGTAGCTAAAGGGGCACTACAGACCTAAGCACTCACAAGTATTTTTTTTTTTTTTTCTTTTCCTCTACAACCCACTTTTTAAAAATTTTCCATTACATTGGTAATTTAGCCAAAGAGATAAAACATGTCTTCCCCCTCACTTGTTAGTGAATGGCACCATGCCTGCTTAAAGCCTGATTTCTTCTTCAAGCTTTGCCACATTCATCACAACTATATAATTGTTCTCACGCCTGAATGAACTGTCAGGTGTCAACTGAATAAGAATTTTGTATGAACAGCTTTCCAGTCACCACATTTCAAATTTTTTAACCTTTGAACCAATACTGAAGAGGACTTAAAACCATTTACCCCATTCTTCACCTTGAATTGCTTCACTCCTTAACCCCTTCGCCCGTTGATGCGCTTGTCGTCTTTTGGGAATGGGGGTGGCCCCAACTCATTGACACATATGTCGTCCATAAAGCATAAAAACTTTCATCAGAGAAAAAGTTTTTGGCTGATCGGCGTCATTTTTGGAGGCGTCATTGCCTGAATAGCGCTTGTCAAAACTAATGAGTTGGCAACTGTGGGTCCCAATGCCTGGAAGAGTGTGGACAGGGTATTCAGTACCAAATGAGCTGTGAGTGGGGGAGGTACTGTGTGGTTTGGCCCTTTAAATTTCCACTCTTAGCCACGTCCTGGCCGTGCAACATATTTCACTATACCAACAGTGCTTATGTATAGTTGTTGGGCACTGTTGTGATTAGATCTGGTGATTCCAATAGGAAATTTGGTGTTTGTGAAGCATTCCTAGTTGTTATCAGCCATTGGCCAAATGAAGATGGTGCTACTGTTTCTAGTCAACTACACTGCCTCTACCCTGCACCAAATGTGAGTATTCAACTATAAAAACAGTGACAGTGAATCATGAGAATATAGTATGCATAACTTGTATACAAGGAATTGGTGAAATACGTGAAAGGAGCTTAAAGGAAGGCAGGAAACCACCCTACAGTCACGACACGGCGTGGGTGCACCATAGTTTTTCGCATTTTTCTCAAAAACTGAGGCCTAGGATCACCGTTTTGGCTGAAATGTATCTCTAACTATCTATCTCTTGCCAGGCACCATAATCCCGTAAGGGGTGGCCATCTGACTTTGAGTTATATGTTCTACAGGGAGGGGCACTAACCCTCCACAAACCCACTTGTTAACACGTAGGGAGCATGTATGGTTTGGTTACGTGGTTACCACCCAGCGTTGTAAATGGTTTCTTGGCTAACAAGAAACCATCTGGCTTGTCACTCAATGTAAAGCCACCTGCAAAGGAAAGAAATGCAATAAGAAGTGACAGGAAAGACAGGAGTAATAGGAAGAGAGGAGGGCAAGTTGGTAATACAAAAGAAGGATAAAGGCTAAGGAAGAAGTAGGCAGCACTACATGAAGCGAGTGGATGATGGTTGCCACCACCTACCACTAACTGAAAGCCAATGAAATTCTGCATAGGATGATAAAATAAAAACATAACAATGGCAAGAAAAGTTTTTCGCTAGAGCTCCCCGAAAAAAAAAAAAAAAATTGTCTGCCAAAAATGGGTTTTATTTTTTACTTCTTACTTGAACACCATACCTCATATCAAACTGGGACTTCCAGCTCTCAAAAGCTAATAAAATTCTCTTTCCAATCATGGTATAACATGTTGAGACTGATTAATAAACATTCAACTTATATTACGTATAGTTTTTTTTTTTTTTAATTGTATAGAACAAACGTCAACGAATAGGGGAATATGTGGGTATTGTGACAAAATAAATATGTTTGGGTGGTGAAAATAAGCCGAGAATATGCTTTTTTGGAGCACGCGGCGAACAGATGGGGGACGGGGAGAAACACCAAAGTGTCACAGAATACAAAACTTACTAAACTAATACATGCGCGAAAGGGTTAATGAAGTAAACAGTGTCACATAACATCAACTGATTCAACTATTTACCACATTCAGCACACTAGAAACTCTTCCCTCTACAATGATTCAATAGGTGTTTGGTGAGATGACTTTTCCTACGAAACTGTTTACCACATTCACCACATCTGAAATTCTTCACTCCTGAATGAATTGACAGGTGTTTGGTGAGATCACCCTTCAGTGTGAATTGTTTACCACATTCTTCACACTTGAAATTCTTCACTCCTGAATGAATTGACAGGTGTTTGTTGAGATTACCCTTATGTGCGAATTGTTTACCGCATTGTTCACACTTGAAATTCTTCACTCCTGAATGAATTAAAAGGTGTCTGGTGAGATATAACTTCTGTCCAAATTGTTTACCACATGCATCACACTTGAAATTCTTTACTCCTGAATGAAGTAATAGGTGTTCAGTGAGTTCGAACTTACGTGCGAATAGTTTACCACATGCATCACACTTGAAATTCTTCACTCCTGAATGACGTAATAGGTGTTCAGTGAGATGGAACTTACGTGCAAATAGTTTACCACATGCATCACACTTGAAATTCTTCACTCCTGAATGAATTAATAGGTGTTTGGCTAGATAACCCTTCTGTGCAAACTGTTTACCGCATACATCACACTTGAAATTCTTCACTCCTGAATGAGTTAATAGGTGTTGAGTGAGACCAACCTTCTGACCAAACAGTTTTCCACATTCATCACACTTGAAATTCTTCACTCCTGAATGATGGAACAGGTGTCTGGTGAGATCACCCTTATGTGCAAATCGTTTGCCACATTCATCACACTTTAAATTCTTTACTCCTGAATGAATTAACAGGTGTTGAGTGAGACCATTCTTCTGTGCAAATTGTTTGCCACATTCATCACACTTGAAATTCTTCACTCCTGAATGAATTAACAGGTGTCTACTGAGTTGGTACCGTTGTGCAAATTGTTTACCACATTCATTACACTTGAAATTCTTTACTCCTGAATGAATTACTAGGTGTTGGGAGAGACCAACCTTCTTAGCAAACAGTTTACCACATTCACTACACTTGAAATTCTTCACTTCTGAATGAATCAACAGGTGTTTGGTGAGATCACTCTTCTTTGTAAATTGTTTACCACATTCATCACAATTGAAATTCTTCACTCCTGAATGAACAACACACTTGAAATTCTTCATTCCTGAATGAACAACAGAATGTTGGATATGACTGCTCTTAAAAGGAAATGTTTTATCACACTCTAAATACCTGAAGTGCTTAACTTCAGCTGAGGACACTGTGTCCAAGACAATCTCATCGTCACTAAGGAACATTTTGTCACCTACCTCACTCTTTGACTGTACATTCGGTTCTTCCTTTACCACCTCCATTATTTTGCCATTCGCCTCACACTCTGACTGTACATCTGGTTCTTCCTTTACCACCTCCATTATTTTGCCATTCGCCTCACACTCTGACTGTACATCTGGTTCTTCCTTTACCACCTCCAATATTTTGTCACCCACCTCATACTCTGACTGTACATCTGGTTCTTCCTTTACCACCTCCAGTATTTTGTCATCCACCTCATACTCTGACTGTACATCTGGTTCTTCCTTTACCACTTCCGATATTCTGTCACTCGCCTCACACTCTAACTTTACATTTGGTTCTTCCTTTACCACCTCCATTATATAATTCCTTCCACCTCTCTCAACTTCCACCATACTTCAGTTACTCTACCTTGGTGTTAATTTTACTGTCTACCGCCAGTAGGATGACTTACCTTCACCGTACCAATGCTCAGTCATAAGATACTCCCATTACAATGAACAATGTCAAAAATTTATCGCTATTACTAAGTAATAATTGTAAATACAAAAAAAGGATAAAATTTCAACACAGACTACAGTATAATTACTTCAACCCTTTGGCCGCAACCTATCATTTCTCAGTCATTCCCCCGGTCGCAGCCTGAGTCCCTAAAAAATTAATGTGCTAATTATAACTTTGTTGTTACTTTTCCACTGGGAAATGACCATGAAGTTCTTATTTTTTTTGTGTGATAATGGTCAAAAATGCACCTCTCTATATGAAAAAAAAAATAATAATAATTCTCTAATAGAAAAATTGCAAAAATAATTAATTTTTGCTATTGTGTAATTTTGCAATAATGATAAGATCATTTGTCAAGCAAGGTTTTCCACTTGTATATCTACACTAGACACATGTACACTGTTTGTTGGCACATAAAGAGAAATCAAAACTAACCGTCTTTGTTCGAGAACAGTGTACTTTTCTGAGAAAAAATGCAAAAATAATTTGTGCTGTTCTCTAATTTTGCTATAATGATGAGATTATTTACTTCATGCAAAGTTTTTCACTTGTATGTATACACTAGACACATGTAAACTGTTTGTTGGCACGTAAAAGATATCAAAACTTCTGTATTGATACCAAAACAACAGATGTGTGGATGGAAATGATTTTTTGACTGTGGACTGAAGTCGCCAGATGCATCACAAAGAATAATTAGTAGGGTGATCACAGTCGCCTAACACAGCCAAAGGATTAAATATTGCTAACACATGTGAATGCTTATGATCTGTAACTTTAAACATACAGGCCATTACTGCTGAGCCAAGCTGTGAATTCAGACTATTACCACCATCTTCCTTATTTCAATAGCTGTTACCTATTGTTTCTACAACAACAGATACTGCAAAGGATACTACACCAGGTATATCATCCAAGATCAGCTCCTCTGTGGGAAAAAACAAATCTTCCCCAGGACACTACATGGATAATAACCCATAAGTTGTTGCCCGATGTACCTCTTGTTGGATGTGCTAACACAACATAACATGTGCCCACAGTACTGTTTGTACTTATTATCCATTACACAGGCAGCACCCTGATGACAACATTGTTTTTGGCTGCTTCACTGCTCTGACTTCAGCTGTGAACCTGAAAGAACAGGTGCCATTAGACAAGCACCTCCATGAAGTTAATAACTGTCTAGTGAACCCTAATTTTGCATGGAGCTCATTTATACTACCTGGAAGAAAAAAAAAAAAAAGTTCAGATTCATTTTTATGGTTATTCAATTTGCACAGCAATAAAAAACATATGGAAATGTTTATAAAACAGTTAAGAAAAAATGCTGTGTCTTTGTATTACTAAGGGCTTGTTTGCAAATCTCTGTGTACAACATGAACTGTTATAAACAAAAAATGCAATTTATTTAACATTTAATATCACTTTACTGTGAAATTCACGATCCAAACATCTTTAACACTGAAAATATGATGTTCCTTCCATAAGTAATCATCAAGTAACTGCTATACAGTATTACTTTTGGAATGTATTCTGAATTTCCTGTCACCTTATTTGTGCATCAGAGACATGGATAACATCAATGGTGGCACAGATTGACAGTAAGCCATAGTATACTGGAATCACTCCTGTACTGAAGATAATAAAAAAATATTTTAATGAGCCAAAACAGGGACCTATGGGAAAATATCTGATTCATTTTTCCTCAATACCAAAACAGGATGATTTTTTTTTTTTTTTTATTGATTCATTTTTCCCCAGTACCAGAACAGGAGGATTCCCCCCCCCCCCTGTGCAGATTGCATTTGCACACTGCATGGTATAACCTGGGAATATGTTAGCCATGCAAAACAATACCTTACAGTACAACACTTTTTAACCCGAGGCGTCCCGTCGACGTTCTTTAACGTCCACACGTTTTGTCACTCCCAATCTCGTCGACGTACATAAACATGAATCAATTGCAAGGTCCCTAATTTGAACAATTTTCAATTTTCGCGAGTGATTTTTGGTAAGTATACACGCGACACCTTCCTCTACAAGATGCCAGGCAGGGACAATGCCTTACCCAGCATGACCTCCCCCCCCCCTCCTGCACGCTATTGTCTCAGCAATTCACCTGTTATCAGTGACCTGGCCAGTAAAGCCATGTCATGCCACAGTACGAAATTCAGGGCCAGAGTGATTCCCCAATCAATGACAATGTGGAGGACAAACTTTACATAGCATTAGAGGAAGAAACAGTCAGAAATGATGATCAGGTAATGTGGCAAAAAAAGGTCGGGTATGGTGATGAGTTAGTGAGTGAAACTATCTATCTATCTACCTATTGTCAGATGCCTCAATCCCGTTTTGGGTGGCCACAAACAAATCGCCTCCAAGTCGCCCTGTCCCCCGCCATTTCACTGCCCTGCTCCCAACTCACACCCCCCTCTCTCATATACCTCTCCACCCCATCCCTCCATCTCATCCTCGGCCTCCCCCTCCCTCTTCCCCCCTCCACCTCACTCACATACACTCTCTTCGTCAGTCTTTCACCCTCCATCCTCTCCACATGGCCAAACCACCTCAGTGTGTTCCTCATATCGCTTCCTATCACATCCACATCCACACCACAACGCTCCTTTATATCCTCATTCGTCAGCCTGTCTCTCCACGTGACTCCACAGGCTCCTCTTAAATAACTCATTTCCACTGCTCTCACTCTTGACTTGTGTCCTTCCAACAATGTCCAAGCTTCACTTCTGTACGTTAGAGTTGGTATCACAATACTGTCATGTAGTAACTTTTTCACTTCCATGCTCACTTCCCTGGTTCTTATCACTGCTTTCAAGGAACCAGCAACCTTTCTTCCCTGCTGTACCCTTTCAAGCACTTCACCCTCCAAACCTCCATCCTTACTCATCGCACTACCCAAATACTTAAACGTACTCACATTTTCCAATTCCTCACCATCTAACCTCGCTGCACATTCACTAACTTCACCTCTCTTAAAGACCATCATTTTACTCTTCCCTACATTCACCTTTAGGTTCCGTTTCTTACACACTCTCTCAAACTCATCCACCAAGCCTTGCAGCTCCCCTTCGTCTTCACTCAACAACACAGTATCATCTGCAAACAACAGTACAGGGAGTTTCCAAACACTATCCTCTCTCACCAGGGCCACTCCAACATCCACTACCCTACCTTGTACCTCTTTTATTACCCCATCCATGTACAGATTGAACAATCATGGAGACATGACACATCCCTGTTTCAAACCAACTTTCAAAGAGAAAAATTCACTTAGTTCACCATCCACACGCACTGCAGCCTTCGCACCATCGTACATACTCTTCACAGCATTCAACAACTTTCCATCTACTCCATATATTCTTAACACTTTCCACAATCCTTGTCTATCCACCCTGTCATATGCTTTCTCTAAATCCATGAAAGCCGCATACAACTTCTTTCCCTTCTCTAGAAACTTTTCCACTAAAGATCTAAGAATGAATATCTGATCTACACAACCTCTTCCCTTCCCAAAGCCTCCCTGTTCTTCTCCAACTAATTTCTCTGTTCTTTCTCTAACTCTGTCTATAAGTATCCTACCATACACTTTTCCTATTATACTAAGAAGACAAATGCCCCTATGATTACCACACACTTCTTTTTCCCATTTTCCTTTGTACAAGTGAATAATTATACCTGACTTCCAATCCTCCGGGACTCTACCTTCCTCCCAGGCCAATCTGCACATCTTCCACATCCATTCTACTACTATCTCTCCCCCATGCTTCAGCATTTCACCACACACTCCTTCAATTCCTGGGGCTTTCCCCAATTTAACTTTCTTCATTGCTTCCACAACTTCTATCCTACTGATTTCTTCCTGTCTTCTCACCTCCCTCCTTCTCCCAGCCATTCCCCAGCCACTTATACTCGCATTACTTCCATCCTCTACGTTCAACAATTCCTTAAAGTGTTCTCTCCATCTGCTCACTTTTTCTCCCTTCTCCACTAGTAATCTACCATTTTTATCTTTCACTCCCCTGCTAACTTCACTTCCACCCTGTCTTACTCTTTTCACTTCTCTCCAGAACATTTTCTTATAGTCCCTCCAATTTACACTCAAATTCCTTCCAAATTCCTCATCCACTCTCTTCTTACTCTCTCTTACTAATCTTTTCACCTCTCTCTTCCTTTCCACATATAACTCTCTCTTCCGCCTCTCAACTTCTTCCACGCCCCTATTTCTCACCCATTCATTGTATGCTTTCTTCTTTTGTGCCACAGCCTGTTTCACCTCTTCAGTCCACCACGCTGTTCCTTGCACCCCCCTCCGCCTTCTCTTCCTTCCACACACCACATCACATGCTGCACATATTTCTTTTGTAAATACGAGTATCTTACACACACCTTCCACGTCTCCCATCTGCTCCAATTCATATTTGCCCAATCGTTCCTCCACTTCTCTCTTATACTCTGCCTTTTTCTCATCCTCTTGTAACCTTTCCACTCTCCTTGCAACTACTCCTTCCTCTCGTCTTTCCCTTCTTCTATTCCTCCATCTCACTTGCATCCTAATTCTGGCCACCACCAAGTAGTGGTCAGAAAGTCCACTCCCCCAACCTCTATACACTCTTGCATCCTTTACACATCTTCGCATCCTTTCATCCACACACACATAATCAATCATTGCCTTCCTTTCATTCAGTTCACCACCCACCCTTCTCATCACTCGCCATGTATACCTGTGGATCATTTTATGCCTGAAGAGGGTATTGGCTATCACCAACCCCCTCCCAGCACAAATGTCCACTAACGCACTCCCATTCTCATCTATCTCGGCAGGCACACCCCACTCACCAACTATTCCATCCACCTTCACATTACCAACTTTACCATTCATATCACCAATCAAAAACACTCTCTCGTTCCTTCCAAACTTTTCCATGCACACTTCCACATTTGTCCAGAACTCTTCTCTCAATCTTCTAGCACGATCTTGCGTTGGCGCATACACACACACAATCGCCCACATTTGTATTCCAACTTTCAAGTTTACCCACACAATCCTTGACCCAACTGATCCATACTGTCTTATGCTCTTCCTCCATCTTTTACTCACAACTATACACACTCCTTCCTTTGCCCTCTCATTCTCATCTACTCCTGCACATATACCCCATCCATACTCCCATTCTCTCACACTTTCTCCTCTCCATTTTGTTTCAGTTATTCCACATACATCCACTTTCGCACCCTCAAGCACCTGGACAATCTCTCTCTCTTTCACCTCATCATTCGCTCCTCTTACATTCCATGTACTCATTACCAAGTCCTTTGTCCGGTCCTGGGTCGTCATCATTTGGTCAGTCCTTGTCCGAGGCTTCTTGTTTGTTTTTTTAGTTAGACGTTTTCCGGGGAGGGGCACTAACCCTCCGCCAACCCTTTTAGTCGCCTTTTACGACAAGCAGGGATACTGGGGGAGTATTCTTGAAAACCCCCCTACCCCCAGGAGTGAAACAATGCTTATAATGCCTATATTACTGGTTGAAAACCAATATACTCTATTCTACATATAAATTCGTACCAAGTAAATAAATAAATACCGTTTATGAGTGGTGTGAAATAGTTATCCTCCCATAGAACTCATTTTCTTTGGTGCCAGCCTGTTAGAAAACCCAGTAAGGTAAGGAGGTACTCCTACCTGTATCGAGTATTTTAAACCTCAGGTGAGTGATTTCTCTATGAATTTTCAATGTTTCTCACCAAAAGCGGAGGTTTGAGCAAAAAAAAAAAAATTTCAAAAATGGTCGGGATTGGGGGGAGTCAGTGGTGGAAAAGTGGTCGGGATGGGGTGGGTTAAAGGCAGAGCCAGATACATCAACATAAAGATTTGAGTCCTGGCTCAATCATTACCTTTTAGCTGGGGTCTGCAGAGTTCATATTAGCTCCTCTGATGAACTGACTGCAAGCTGCCTTGTGCATGTCCAGTTGTTCTCTCACCACACACCTGAATCACATATCACTTCATTACATTCACAACAGTAGACTATCTAGTGGACAAGTACTTAATGTTACATCAATGCAACTATGTAATACTTTTAGAAGTCATTGGCCTGGAATTAACAAGTTAATGTGTACTTCCTGAGGAAATACCAAAACCAGTAAAGCTTAAATTGCCAGATGTGTGATAGTTATCGCAAAAGGCGATATTTTGGCACACTTTGCAATATGTGATAGCATGCATGCGATAATGTGATAACTTTCATAATTTCATAATCTGAAAAATAAATCGGGGATTGCAAAATTAACAGGTCTACTGTAAGACTAGTACAACAGTAGGATTTAGTAACTCTTATGATAACCAGTATTATAATCTGGTAGGTACTTAAGAATTAAACTGATTCAGTAATGTTAATTAATCACTCCACATATAAATATATTATTTCCACAGTAATTACCAATTTATGTGAAGAAATGCCTTTGTTTATGAGTGCAATACTTATGATCAAAAGCACTAATTTTAACGTGCCGGGTACGACAATGTGGGTTTGGGAATCTGGCAAGGCTGCTCAGCTGGCGACTGCCAGCTTCCCACCTCCAACACAACATTACCACCTATAGATAAGTGTTATGCATGTTTTATATGTTTGCTTAATGTGCAGTCATGTTATTTGCATACTATTTGCTCTTTCAGGTTGCTTTCTTTACAGGTCAGCAATACAGATATGTTTGCTGCATTTGATATCGTATAAATTAGCTTGAAAACTTGCCTTTGATGGGGTCCTTGAACCCAACCAATATTTTACCATTAGTTATGTGTTTCGTTACACGAGAATTCATTATACAGTGGAGTCTCTTTTATCCGAGTCTTTTAACCATAATATGCCATTAACCATAAGTCTTACTAAACCATTCTCATTTTAATTAACCGCAAAAATCTGAAATCTATCGGAAAATTCAAACAAAGCGTGCGTGTTTCGCGCCACTAGTGTTAGTTTAAGGTTGTTCCGCTAGTTACTAGAGCGAGCATTGGTTGTGCCAGCCCCCTCAGTCTGTTCCCGCCATTCATTGACTGTGTTTGTGCCCTGCTCAGTCTCGTGTAGTTATGAACCGTATCTTGTGAAATTTATCATGATGGCTCCTCCTAAAGCTAACACAATTGGTGGAAATAAGAGGAAAAGAGTTGTCCTTACTCTGAAACAGAAAAGAGAAAGTAATCCCTGTACTACGCCCACTTTCCGGACACCCCACTTACCGAACATTGTGGGCCTGAACCTTCGGAACCCAAAAATGGTCAAAAAAAGAAAAAAGTCCAAAAATAATCCAAATTTGTTCCCACCCGTAATTTGAAATTGCCACGCGGTGCCGAACAGCTGTTTGCACCACGGCCCCTTCACCCCTTCCTTGCTCCCCCCTCCCCACTCCCCTGTCAGGGTTACCATTTGGTATTTTTCACTACCAAATGTGGGCCAATTTGGTAATGAAAAATTCGTTTGGTAATGAATCAGAATAATGCATTACCAGATGAATTTTTCACATATATGAGGATACACAGGATGGAGATGGTGGATTGTCTGCTCTCTCTGATTAATCTGCTAGCCTACATAGCGTGAAAATAATCAACATGCTGTTAATTAAAAGGAGAGTGATTAATATTCCACTTGTATATATAATTAGTGAAGAATACATGCTTGCTTTACAAATTTGGTAATGAAAATTGAGGAGTTTGGTAATGTGGCTGAGTTTCGATCTGGCAATCCTGCTACTCCCTCACCATCAGTTACCGCCTGTCATCACGAGTGGATGCTTATCACAATGGATGCCACATGTGTTCGTTTTTGTGAATAAACTGTAATACCTTGCCACTAGACCACAGGGGAATTTACAGTGTTGTGCGTGTTTAGAAATTAGAATTCAGAGGGCAAAGAATTAACTGTGGAGTGCAAACTGGCGGTTGAAACTGGAGTGGTGCAATTAAGAGCAGAATGTGCAGTGTTACACAATTATAATTCACAATGCAAAGAATTACTGTAAGTGCAGCACAAAACTGGATTACTGTACATGCTTCAAGGGCATTTTCACCACTGCCAAAGCCTTAGAGAAGGCGGCCACAGACATGCTGTAAGTACCAAGTACACTGCTGTTTTCCATAACCACTTCTAATTCCTCATTCTCTGATTCCTTTTCATATATTTCATGGTTTATGTCCACTATTGGTGTGAATAAGGTCTTAAATAGGTTTAAATAGGTGCTATGCATGTCCGGTACGGAGTTATTTAGGTGACTTTCAAAGTTAGGCTGGGTTAAGGTCCTTAACTACAAGTTTAGGAGGCTGGGACCCACTATCCGGACGGGCCCACTTTCCAGACATGCCTTTGGTTCTATTAGATCGGAAAGTGGAGGGATTACTTAACAAGATAGAATGTGGTGTAAACAGAAATGTGTTGATGAATGAAAGTGAGGCTTTGAAATACGAAAACTTGAAGTACGAATTACCGATGGTACAAAAGCGATGAAAGTATGACAAATTCCACAATACAAAAGTATCTGTCTCCATGGTACGAAATGCGATACGAGGAAATACAAAAAATTCAAAATGGGCACGCTGCACAGCACCGCGCTCACTTGCGGCGAGAAAATGAAACAAATCCTCGCTGGTAAACACATTTTCGCGTGCTTCCAAGTTGAGTCACGTCCGTCCTCTCCTCTCAGCTTCGCTGTACATTAAGCAGTTTTTTTGCTTTTCTTCCTGTTTTCGTACTTTCGCCAAGCCTCCCAAGTGCCCTGCATCATCTTCAGCATCCGGGGAACCAACTGCCAAGAAGAAACAACACCGTATTCTGACTCTGGAGAGGAAATTGGAAATTAGTAGGGTCACACCATGTGACTTAGCACCATATTAACAACACGAATCTCCAGCCACAGCACAGGTCTATATTTAATTGTACAGTGTACTAATACTATAGTAATTAGTTGTATGTTTTATTTTTTAATGTCTGTACAATAGTATAGTACTGTATATGTGTATTGCATACTTCTAAATAGGAGGGGTAAAGTTTAAATGGGGGGTCCAATGGGATCCTGGAACGCATCCTCCCCCTTTATATGTATATTTCAATGGGGAAAATCGTTCTGATATACGAAATTTTGGATTATGAAATTTTTTTTTGGTCCTTATCCCTTTTGTATTTCAAGGACTCACTGTACAACGTTGGCTCAACCACTCTCTGTGACACATGTAAACAGAAAGAACAACTTCTCAAGTTTGTGGTTGCCTTGGAGGTTGCCCAGACTGTGGAAAGCGATATACATTAAAGGAAGCAAAGTTTCAACAACTGGACGAAGTTTTATACAAATGGTTCCTTATGAAACGAGCCGAGGGATGTGTTGTGACTGGCCAACTCATAATGGAGAAGGCTAAGGAATTCTATGACCTAATGGAACAGAAAGAACCGTGTGAATTCTCAACTTGATGGCTTCAAAAGTTTAAGAAGAGACATGGCATCAGGAAGCTAGATGTGTGTGGGGAAAAAAGATCGGCCAATGTGGAAGCAGCAGAAGACTGTCAACAAATTTCATAAGCTCATTGTTGAGCCTGATGTGGAACCAGAGCTTGTTTATAATGTTGATGAGATGGCATTGTACTACCATATGATGCCAGATTCCACCTTGGCAGGACCCTCGAAGAAAGTAGCAGCAGGCTTCAAGAAAAATAAAGACAGAGTGACTGTACTGTTATGCTCTAATGCTACTCGTTTTCATTTTCGTTTTCGTTTTTAAAGGCTCCAACATGCTTGCATGTGTCGGCCTTGGTCACCTAATGGCGGCTCTCCATGCTGCACGATCCATTGCAGCCTCCCTGTTCAGTCCCTTAACCCTAAGGTCACACTTAATGACCTCGTCCCATATCTTTCTCGGTCTACCCCTCATAACCCCACCCCCAATAGTAACACTTCTCACCTTCCTCACCCAATTATCATCCCCCATCCTCTCCACATGTCCAAACCACCTCAATCTACCTCTCCTCATCACAACACCAATACACTCCAGTCCCATCCTACCTCTCAGCTCTTCCATTGTAAACCCAGCCCCTCCAGGCCTTGGACGCAGGGACGCACTGCACATCCACCTAATCATTGTCATTTCTGTACGTCTGAGCCGGCGAATGTCTTCCTCCTTCACTGCCCAGGTCTCACTGCCATACAGCATTACACTCCTAACACACGCTGCATACAAAGACCCCTTAGCACGTAGGGAGAGCCCCCTCAATGTCAGGAGAGGCAAGAGCTCCCTGAACTTCTTCCAACCACTTCTCACCCTAGCCACAGAGCTAGCTCCAGCCCCACCTCCAGCACACAACATGTCTCCTAAATAACAAAACTCTTCCACACACTCAAGAGATTCACCAGCAAGTTCAATTCTTTCACGTCTGACGATCTCCACCTGCTCACCCCGGCACGCCGTACACATAAAATCAGCATTATCTCGCAGTCTACCTCTGATACCACTACATCTCTTATGCACCCATTTATCACACACACCGCACAAGATGGAATTACTTCCCACGCCCTTGTGGCAAACTGCACATGGCCACTCTCCCTCGTCTTTGACAGTACCGCCACCAACCCTAGATATCATCACTTTTGTTTTATCTGCATTTACCCTTAAACCCTTTTGCCCCATACCATCTCTCCACTTCCTAAACCTTTCCTCCGCCTCCCTTTCATTCTCTGCAATCAACACCAAATCATCAGCATACAACAACTCCCACGGGAGTCCGTTTCTAAAGTCACGTGAAAGGGCTTCAAGTACCATGATAAACAACATGGGACTCAAGACTGACCCCTGATGCACACCATCATTCACGGAAAACTCATCACTCAAATCTCCATTCACTCTCACCTGGGTGTGAGCACCCACATACATGGCCATAACCACCCTAACCAGCCACTCCTCCAAGCCAAGCTTTCTCATTGCCCACTTCACCACCTCTCTAGGGACTCTGTCAAAGGCCTTTTCCAAATCAACAAAAACAAAATAAAGATCCCTTCTCCTACCAATATATTTTTCCTGAAGCTGTCGAACAATGAATATGGCATCAGTGGTCCCCCTACCTGGCATAAACCCAAACTGCATCTCATCAATATTCACTCTTTCTCTAATCATACCTTCTAAAACTCTCTCCATTACCTTCATTATCTGATCTAAAATCTTCATACCTCTATAATTCCCTCTTTCCAGGGCATCACCCTTCCCTTTATACACATTTACAATTACACTCTTCAGCCAATCATCTGGGACAACACACTCATAAATAATCCTATTTATCAGGTCAGTGACTAAACTCACCCCTATATCGCCTGAGGCCTTCAACATTTCGGCAGTCAACCCAGACACACCTGCTGCCTTCCCCACCCTCATCCTGCCTATTGCCTCACTCACAGTACCAGTATCAATCAAAGGCCAAGGGCCAGACATTGGATCTGCTGGCTCCAAACCTTCCCTGTCCCAGTCAAACTCCTCATTCAACAACCGGTTATAATGCTCTCTCCATGCATCTTTAATATCTGAAGACACACAAAGTGAAACCGTTAGTGATCGGCAAATACAAGTCCCCAAGAGCTTTTAAGGGTCTAATTCACTTACCTGTACACTATGACAATCATTCAAGTGGGTGGATGAACCGGCCACTGTTCTATTCTTTGTTTCACCATAAGTTTGTGCCTTCTATGAAGCAGCATTTATGAGAGATAGGTAAGCCTGAGGATTCAAAAGTTATGCTCATTTTAGACAACTGCCGTGCCCACCCTGATGCCAAATAGTTAGTTAATGGCAACATCATGGCAATTTACTCCCACCCAACATTACCTCAGTCATCCAGCCACAAGATCAAGGCATCATCCAGGCAGTCAAGAAAAACTACAAATCCATTTTCACTCACAAGTTTGTGAACTTCACAGGTGGCAGTATACTGGACTTCCAGAAAAGCTACAATCTCAAGGAGTGCATATTTGACCTTGCAGCGGCATGGCAGAAAATTGGAAAGTCTATGCTAGTGAAGGCTTGGAAGGCTATGTAGCCTGAGACAGAATAGTTAGCTTTGCTGCCGGAGGAGGTCAGCTCCACAGAAAAATGTCTGTCTTTCGAAGAGGTGATCACTCAAGCACTGAAATGCCACCCACTCCGTCAGTTGAATGCAGAGGAGGTGTCACAGTGGATGCAGGCTGACAATGACGCCCCAACAGCGAGGGTGTATACAGACCAACAACTCATTAATGTTGTACTGTCTCCTGATGAAAAAGACGCTGACAAAGATTATCCGACGATGAAGATGAGCAGGAAGAACAGAAGTGTGGATGGAAAGATGATCAGGACTTCCAGGCACTTATTAAATTCATGGAAAGAAACGAAGCGTACTCAGCTCAGGAACTTTTACAAATGCACTCCAGGTAGGATGAGTTTCAAAACCGTCGTTGTAGGCTATTCGTCTGTCAGACATTGGGAATTTTTTCAAGAGGGAGGATAGCAGCTACCACTTCAACTGATGCTCACTTCTCGTTCACTGGCCTCTCTTCACACAACGAATTCTTAAGTTCCACACAGAGGACATGTTCACCAACACCAGAGCCTACACCAACACAGGAATCCCTGACTCTGTCTCCCATCAGGCCCACCCCACCACCACCCAGCATGTCCCCTGCTTGTGAGTTGCTCAATCCCTCACCTGCATCCACCACCTCAGAAGATTTGGATGATGTGGGAGATGATGTGGAAATGACTGAATAAGGAAACAGAAAATATGAAGAAAAATCAGGTTTAAGACTTTATTTGTCCGAATTGCTTACAGTGAATTACACTCAATCCTTATTAATCACGTGTTCATAAAGCACAGATTCGTAAATCACGGTTAGGTGGCTATCAGACAGCGGCAACCTTAAATCACTGTTAAGTCATGAAAATCGCGGACCTAGGCACCCAAGTGGGCCTTTTCCGAGAAGAACCGTAAACCGCAGCATTCGAACTGAAAATTGTGACCCAACACCCAATCACCGTGCGTCCCTGGTGGCAAGTGTGCATACTAATGCCGCCATGTTGTTGTTATTCTTGTCCCGCCAGTCCGCACACTACAGACCATCGTCGTGGAGTACGAGAGCTACCTGCCTTTTTAGTGCAACTTCCCCCCACCTCCTACCTGGCATGGCCCCTCCCGACCCCCCGATGAAGCGCTCTAAGCAGTATGGCGTCAAGAAGCTGCCGCCGTTGTCGTACAGTCAACATTTGGAGCAGACCAACCATCAAGCGAGTGAAGTGAATGTGCAGGAACGTGGAGGGCCTTCTATGAAGGAGCTCAGTGCTTTGCTTGTTTACATAGACTTGGCCAAAGAGATTGTGAAATTCATTGAACGTGATGAGGAAAGGTGTAGTGAGTGTATTCGTTACCTAGAAAAAGCTGTGCATTTTTACAAGGACATGCATAATTGCAGAGTTAATGAGAGACATCAGGAACTCTTCGTCCACTATTTTGCCCGGGTAAGGGCAGAAGCTGAGCCTGAACCACAGCCTGGCCCTTCATTCACTGAGGAATTTGATGACGTAGCATCTGTCATCTCTGAGGCAGACTTTGAGGGCTTCCTGAGGGAGGCAGAGGAGCTGGAGATGGGAGAACAGCATGAGGGAGCACCCCCACCTCATGCTGAGAGGTTCTAAGTTCTTCCCAACACCACCCCACTTCATTAACTTAAGCAATGTCATCATAGGATTAAGGTGAGATCCCCTAACACTGCATATTTCTATTTAATACATGCACTGAATATTCCTAAATTTATATGTTTGTGTTTGATGGTGCCTAGATAGGTGTAGGTCGGGTGCTGTGGGGGCGGACTGGCCAAAGTCCAGACCCAAATTAATTTTTCACATAAGAGTTATTATTCATAATTCACAAAGAATTCGTAAATCGCGGCAGTGGTCCAAACCCAAACTACCGCAATTTACAAGGATTGAGTGTACGTAATTGTTTTGGTAAAGGTTTATTTAATTAAGTTTATTTGAGTGAAGATTTCTTTAAGTAGACAGTTTCTATTACAGTTACAAATGTGCAGTTACATACGTTTTTCGTTTTTCGTTTTTAAAGGCTCCAACATGCTTGCATGTGTTGGCCTTGGTCACATAATGGTGGCTCTCCACGCTGCACGATCTATTCCAGCCTCCCTGTTCAGTCCCTTAACCCAAAGGTCACACTTAATGACCTCGTCCCATGTCTTCCTCGGTCTACCCCTCGTAACCCCACCCCCAATATTAACATTTCTCACCTTCCTCACCCAATTATCATCCCCCATCCTCTCCACATGTCCAAACCATCTCAATCTACCTCTTCTCATCACAACACCAATACACTCCAGTCCCATTCTACCTCTCAACTCTTCCATCGTAAACCCAGCCCCTCCAGGCCTTGGACGCAGGGACGCACTGCACATCCACGTAATCATTGTCATTTCTGTACGTCTGAGCTGGCGAAAATCTTCCTCCTTCACTGCCCAGGTCTCACTACCATACAGCATTACACTCCTAACACATGCTGCGAAGACACCTTAGCATGTAGGGAAAGTCCTCTCAATGTCAGGAGAGGCAAGAGCTCCCTGAACTTCTACCAACCACTTCTCACCCTACCCACAGAGCTAGCTCCAGCCCCACCTTCAGCACACATGTCTCCCAAATAAAAAAAAACTCTTCCACACACTCAAGAGATTCACCAGCAAGTTCAATCCTTTCACGTCTGACAATCTCCACCTGCTCACCCTGACACGCCGTACACATAAAATCAGCATTATCTCGCAGTCTACCTCTGATACCACTACATCTCTTATGCACCCATTTATCACGCACACTGCACAAGATGGAATTACTTTCCACGCCCTTGTGACAAGCTGCACATGGCCACTCTCCCTCGTCTTTGACAGTACCGCCACCAACCCTAGATATCATCACTTTTGTTTTATCTGCATTTACCCTTCAATGAATGGTAAAGTTGGGAATGTGAAGGTGGATGGAATAGTTGGTGAGTGGGGTGTGCCTGCTGAGATAGATGAGAATGGGAGTGCGTTAGTGGACATTTGTGCTGGGAGGTGGTTGATGATAGCCAATACCCTCTTCAGGCATAAAATGATCCACAGGTATACATGGCGAGTGATGAGAAGGGTGGGTGGTGAACTGAAAGAAAGGAAGGCAATGATTGATTATGTGTGTGTGCATGAAAGGATGCGAAGATGTGTAATGGATGCAAGAGCTCATAGAGGTTGGGGGAGTGGACTTTCTGACCACTACTTGGTGGTGGCCAGAGATAGAATTCAAGTAAGATGGAGGAATAGAAGAAGGGAAAGACGAGAGGAAGGAGTAGTCGCAAGGAGAGTGGAAAGGTTACAAGGGGATGAGAAAAAGGCAGAGTATAAGAGAGAAGTGAAGGAACGATTGGGCAAATATGAACTGGAGCAGATGGGAGACGTGGAAGGTGTGTGTAGGATATTTACTGAAGAAATATGTGCAGCATATGATGTGGTGTGTGGAAGGAAGAGAAGACGGAGGGGGGTGCAAGGAACAGCGTGGTGGACTGAAGAGGTGAAACAGGCTGTGGCACAAAAGAAGAAAGCATACAATGAATGGATGAGAAATAGGGGCGTGGAAGAAGCTGAGAGGCGGAAGAGAGAGTTATATGTAGAAAGAAAGAGAGAGGTGAAAAGATTAGTAAGAGAGAGTAAGAAGAGAGTGGAGGAGGAATTTGGAAGGAATCTGAGTGTAAAGTGGAGGGACTGTAAGAAAATCTTCTGGAAAGAGGTGAAAAGAGTAAGAAAGGTTGGAAGTGAAGTTAGCAGGGGAGTGAAAGATAAAAATGGTAGATTACTAGTGGAGAAGGGAGAAAAAGTGAGCAGATGGAGAGAACACTTTAAGGAATTGTTGAACATAGAGGATGGAAGTAATGCGAGTATAAGTGGCTGGGGAATGGCTGGGAGAAGGAGGGAGGTGAGAAGACAGGAAGAAATCAGTAGGACAGAAGTTGTGAAAGCAATGAAGAAAGTTAAATCGGGGAAAGCCCCAGGAATTGATGGAGTGTGTGGTGAAATGCTGAAGCATGGGGAAGAGATAGTAGTAGAATGGATGTGGAAGATCTGCAGATTGGCCTGGGAGGAAGGTAGAGTCCTGGAGGATTGGAAGTCAGGTATAATTATTCCCTTGTACAAAGGAAAGGGGGAAAAAGAATTGTGTGGTAATCATAGGGGCATTTGTCTTCTTAGTATAATAGGAAAAGTGTATGGTAGGATACTTATTGACATAGTTAGAGAAAGAACAGAGAAATTAGTTGGAGAAGAACAGGGAGGCTTTAGGAAGGGAAGAGGTTGTGTAGATCAGATATTCATTCTTAGATCTTTAGTGGAAAAGTTTCTAGAGAAGGGAAAGAAGTTGTATGCGGCTTTCATGGATTTGGAGAAAGCATATGACAGGGTGGACAGACAAGGATTGTGGAAAGTGTTAAGAATATATGGAGTAGATGGGAAGTTGTTGAATAATGTGAAGAATATGTACGATGGTGCGAAGGCTGCAGTGCGTGTGGATGGTGAACTAAGTGAATTTTTCTCTTTGAAAGTTGGATTGAAACAGGGATGTGTCATGTCTCCATGATTGTTCAATCTGTACATGGATGGGGTAATAAAAGAGGTACAAGGAAGGGTAGTGGATGTTGGAGTGGCCCTGGTGAGAGAGGATAGTGTTTGGAAACTCCCTGTACTGTTGTTTGCAGATGATACTGTGTTGTTGAGTGAAGACGAAGGGGAGCTGCAAGGCTTGGTGGATAAGTTTGGGAGAGTGTGTAAGAAACTGAATCTAAAGGTGAATGTAGGGAAGAGTAAAGTGATGGTCTTTGAGAGAGGTGAAGTCAGTGAATGTACAGCGAGGCTGGATGGTGAGGAATTGGAAAATGTGAGTACGTTTAAGTACTTGGGTAGTGTGATGAGTAAGGATGGAGGTTTGTAGGGTGAAGTGCGTGAAAGGGTACAGCAGGGAAGAAAGGTTGCTGGTTCTTTGAAAGCAGTGATAAAAAACAGGGAAGTAAGCATGGAAGTGAAAAAGTTACTACATGACAATATTGTGATACCAACTCTAACATACGGAAGTGAAGCTTGGACATTGTTGGAAGGACAGAAGTCAAGAGTGAGAGCAGTGGAAATGAGTTATTTAAGAGGAGCCTGTGGAGTCGCATTGAGAGACAGGCTGATGAATGAGGATATGAAGAAGCGTTGTGGTGTGGATGTGGATGTGATAGGAAGCATTATGAGGAACACACTGAGGTGGTTTGGCCATGTGGAGAGGATGGAGGGTGAAAGACTGACAAAGAGAGTGTATGTGAGTGAGGTGGAGGGAAGAGGGAGGGGGAGGCCGAGGATGATATGGAGGGATGGGGTGGAGAGGTATATGAGAGAGGGGGGTGTGAGTTGGGAGCAGGGCAGTGAAATGGCGGGAGACGGCGACTTGGAGGCGATTTGTTTGTGGCCACCCCAAACGGGATTGAGGCGTCTGGCGATAGATAGATACCCTTAAACCCTTGTGCCCCATACCATCTCTCCACTTCCTAAACCTAGTTACTAAAGTGTATTAAGTATTTTGGTGATGGTTGAGTGGCTTTTGGGATGCTGGTGGTGGTGGTGGACTAGACGTCACCAGAAATGGGTGAAAGGTGAGTACAATACTGTTCCCTTGTATCCTGGATATTATTTCAGTATCTCTTATCCCAAAAAATCAGTTAAACGAAACTTTGAAAGCCCCATGATTTTCAGATAAAAGAGACTCCACTGTACAACAATGCCAAATGGAACCTAATTGCTCGTATCTTCGGGACCTCTCTGTACATACAGTAATTGTAATTACATAATTTAAATAATGACTGAAGGTAATAGGTGGTGGAAACCATCATCAACTCACAATGTATGGTAGTGCTGAACTTCTCCCTTCCCCCGTCTCATTTTATTTCTGTCTATCCCCATCTCATCTAGCCTCTCCCTTCCCTTTCTGTTATTATTTATGACTCTCCTTTCCATATCAGGTGGCTCTATGCTCAGTGACAAGCCTAACACTTTCCTATAACACATGAAACCATTACAACTCTGGCTGGTAACAATATAACTAAACTATAGGGTGAAGTGGAGCCTGCTATGGTGCTCCTATTAACTGAGTGGAGAGATGCAAATGTGGCAGTCATTCCAGGCACTAAACCAAGCTATTCCCCACACACTGCTTGGGTTAGGCACTGTCAGCCACAAAGGAACATCATGTCAATGCACGGGACAACCCTGTAGTGTTGCTTGTCTGCAGCTAATGGGTCTGCTTGGCCAGACAGTCTGGGGTTGATCAGCAACAAAATACATCCACTGACTGTACCACACATCTGGCAAGTCCCTGTGTGGTGAATATGGGTGCCAAGTTACTCCGCCTAGTGCTACCTCTGCACCACTAAACAATAGAAAGCTACTGATTTCTCTCACATTTGTTTCCTAATGTACACTGGATGATTCCAATACCAGCCTAGTGCTGTTACACTGACTTATTTTACATTCTGTCCCCGCCCAAACCCTCTAGAATCACAGGACTGACATTCTACATTCTGTCACCATCAAATCACATTAGAATTTAGAGGATGTTAAAAATGGTCACTGCATTGGATTCAAAGTCATACGAGATGATATCCAAAATTTTCAGGACAGGGATCACGACGCCTAAACAGATTGTAGTAGCGTGATGCATCTCTAGGTGGCAGTACTAACATGCATTGTGAGTCAGTATGCCACGTAGCAAGGAGCTAGGCAGACGTGAGGATTTGTGATATTCCTTTGTTTGCTCTCGTGCATGTGTCGTCAGGCGATTTTCGGACAGATATAAAAAAGGAACAGTGACTTTGCATCAAATTATCTACAAATCTCAGGAAAAATGCAAAACAGACCCTGATTATGATTCAACAAATGTTTGGTGTGCAATCTCTTGGTAGGACACAGGTGTTTCAGTGGCAGGCATGGTTCAAGGCTGGTCAAACATCAGTTGACAATGACAACCACACAGGGAGGCCGTCAATCGGCACAACTCCTCAGAATGTTGCAAAAATTCAGAAGCTTATCTGCGAGGATCGACGTCGGAGCATTGATGATATGGGTGAGGAGGTGGGAACTGGTTTTGTGACATGTCAGTGGATTCTCACTGAAGAATTGGGCAAGTGCCGCACCACAGCCAAATTTGTCCCCAGGCTCCTGATGACTGACCACATGCAGCAACACGTTGATGTCTGCACTGAGCTTCTTGGACTCACCTCAGAAGATGAAACCTTCTTGTCCAGGCCCTCTGTGACTTTTTTCTGTTCCCAGAAATGAAGATTAAGCTGAGAGGGCATTGTTTTGATACCACTGAGGACATCCAGAAGGAAGAGCAGGCAGTGCTTGACACTCTTGTCAAAAAGGACTTCCAGTATGCGTTCCAGCAATGGAGGAAGCGCTGGGACTGGTGTATCAATGCGCAAAGGAACTACTTCAAGGGTGATGGTGGCCAATAGGAGATATGGTGAGATTTTACATTTATATAGCATTAGTTCGGATAATTATGGATAGCACCTTGTATATAGCCCCTCCAGTTCAGTATATTTTTCTAGCTATCTGTTTATCTATTGCCAGATGCCTTAATCCCATAAGGGATGGCCACAAACAAAGTGCCTCCATGTCGCCTTGTCCCCCGCCATTTCATTGCCCTACTCCCAGCTCACACCCCCCTCTCTGATATACCTCTCCTCTCCATCTCATCTTTGGCCTCCACCTCCCTCTCCCTCCCTCCACCTCACTCACATACACTCTCCTCGTCAGTTTCTCACCCTCCATTCTCTCCATATGGCCAAACCGCCTCAATGTGTTTCTCCTAATGCTTCCAATCACATCCACATCCACATCACAATGCTCCTTCACTTCCTCATTTGTCAGTCTGACTTTCCACGTAACTCCACATGCTCCTCTCAAATAACTCATTTCCACTGCTCTCACTCTTGACTTCTTTCCCTCCAACAAGGTTCAAGCTTCACTTCCATATGTTAGAGTTGGTATCACAATACAGTCAAGTAGTAACTTTTTCACTTCCATACTCACTTCCCTGTTTCTTATCAATGCTTTCAAGGAACAAGCAACTTTTCTTCCCTGTTGTACCTTTTCAAGCACTTCACCCTCTAAACTTCCATCCTTACTCATCACACTACCCAAGTACTTATATGCAAACACATTTTCCATTTCATCACCATCCAACCTCAAAGTACATTCACTACCTTCACTTCTCTCTCGATCATAACTTTACTCTTCCCTACATTCACCTTTAGATTCCGTTTCTTACACACTCTCCTAAACTCATCCATCAAGCCTTGCAGCTTCCCTTCGTCTTCACTTAACAACACTGTATCATCTGCAAACAACAGTACAGGGAGTTTCCAAACACTGCCCTCTCACACTAGGGCCACTCCAACATCCACTGCCCTACCTTGTATCTCTTTTATAACCCCATCCATATACGGACTGAACAACCATAGAGACATGACACATCCTTGTTTCAATCCAACTTTCAAATAGAAAAATTCACTCATTTCACTATCCACACGCACTACAGCCTTAGCACCCTTGTACATACTCTTCACAGCCTTCAACAACTTCCCATCTACAGTACTCCATATATTCTTAATAATTTCCACAATTCTTGTATATCCACTCCAAATCCATGAAGGCCGCATACAACTTTCCTTTCTCTAGAAACTTTTCCACTTAAGATCTAAGAATGAATATCTGATCTACACAACCTCTTCCCTTCCTAAATCCTCCCTGTTCTTCTCCAACTAATTCCTCTGTTATTTTCCTAACTCTGTCAATAAGTATCATACCATATACTTTTCCTATTACACTAAGAAGACATATGCCCCTATGATTAGCACATACTTCTTTTTCCTCTTTTCCTTTGTACAGGGGAATAATTATACATAACTGCCAATCCTCCAGGACTCTACTTTCTCCCAGGTCAATCTGCACATCTTCCACATTCATTTTACTACTATCTTTCCCCTATCATTCAGCATTTCACCACACGCTCCATCAATTCCTGGGGCTTTCCCCATTCTAACTTTCGTCACTGCTTCCACAACTTCCATCCTACTGATTTCTTCCTCTCTTCCCACATCCCTCCTTCTCCCAGTCATTCTCCAGCCACTTATACTTGCACTACTTTCATTCTCTGTGTTCAACAATGGGGTGCTTTGGAGCCGCCATTGAAGTGGTCGAGTCTGCCACTGACAGTGAACAGTCGCACTCTCATGAATCATTAATAATATATCTTTGTGTGGACTTATGATTCAAATTAATGTTTGTAATGTGTAGAGGAATTATTTTTTTCTCAAATAATTGAGAAGAAATGAAGGCAAACTACTTATTATTTTCATAGTAATACGTAAAAAATATTTATCCAGCTAGACTAGCATCAAATGAACTCCAAGATCCTCATTTATTTTGCATTAGTAGTCTTTTACTGTACTGAAAGAGGTGGAGTTACATTACTCACTATTGGCTGGAACGAAATACTTTGTGATTGCCCTCTTCAAATCGATTACTAGCCAATATAAGTAAAAAATCGGTACGACGCTCGTAACATCCCAAATATCCAAGTGGGGCATGCGCATTGAAGGTACAGTCCCAGGGACAAGATAGACTCTGCTTTTGTTTACTAATATTGCGGCACCCAAGATTTTGTAATATTCACATTTGAGGACATCAAGATAATTTCAGAAAGGCTGTCTTAGATAAATATTTTTACAGATCAGCTTCTAACTAACTGCTCTATGCTGCAAGATACAACCAAATTCTCCTGTTACTGTGCTTTCATTTCACCAAAGATTTTGTGTGCATGTGGGACAAGAGGGATGTTGTTGATAGTGAGGTGTGAGTTATGACTGTGTTCTACCATAAAAGAGGCCATTCTGAGTCTTTTTGTAGTACACCAGTCATGAAGTGTGTGTGGGAGTGTTGTCATCTGGGCAGGAAGCAGTGTGTACTTTGTGAGCGAAAGTGAAAAGCACATATTTTTATATATATACATATATTTTTCTATATATACTTATCATAGAGAATATATTCTATTCTGGATTGATTAGCCACTTTGAGAAATATATACATACTATATATGACACTATATTATCCAAATTGTTTATTTTGTAATTTCATCATTCATAATCTGAGGAAATTGATGGCCACCCCTATTAATGCACAGGGGAACACAACAGTACGATCCTGACATCTCAGATTCTCAGCGTGCGTTCTCTCAACTTCAGTCCAGCCTTCCGACCTCTCTCAGAGCAGGCAAAAAATGACTGTTGACCATTCCTGGATTTGGGACAGTTTGTCGAAATCGCTGACTGAAGGCGAATTTAGGCACTAATAAATTTAAGTTAGTAAATCATCTCAGAGGAGGAAAATATGACTTTCCTCATTGAATCCATATATTAAGAGATACAAATCTACTCATTTCTAAAGAATTAACATAGAAAACATTAAATTATAAGGGATGAATGAGCTGACTAGTTGCTAGACTCGCCAGATTAGAATATTTTTACCTTTTTGTATGACTCATACAAATGAATAAGCTCTTGTTGTGTGTATTCATTGGAGAGTGTAAGTGGTTTTGTAAGTAGGAATGACATTAATCCTATCACAAGTGCACACAAACAAATGCAGCATATGATTCATGAGCATGCGTGTCCTACGACGTCTGTGGCAGGCTCGACCATGACGATTGTCAATTGTCTTCCACCCCATAAAGTACCCCATTCCTTAAAGTGCTCTCTCCATCTGCTCACTTTTTTTCCCTTCTCCACCAGTAATCTACCATTTTTCATCTTTAACTCCCCAACTAACTTCTTTTGCACCCTGCCTAACTCTCTTTACCTCTTTCCAGAACATTTTCTTACATTCCCTCCACTTTATACTCAAGTTCCTTCCAAATTCCTCATCCACTCTCTTCTTACTCTCTCTTACTAATCTTTTCACCCCTCTTTTCCTCTCTACATATAACTCTCTTTTCCATCTCTCAACTTCTTCCATGTCCGTTTCTTATCCACTCACTATATGCTTTCTTCTTTTGTGCCACAGCCTCTCTCACTTCTTCTTTCCACCATGCTCTTCCCTGCACCCCTTTTCGTCTTCTCTTCACCCCACACACCACCTCACATGCTGCACAGATTTCTTCTGTGAATATTGTGCACACACCTTGCACGTACCCCACCTGCTCCAATCCATATTTACCCAATTGCTCCTCCAATTCCCTCTTATATTCTGCCTTTTTTCCCTCCTTGTATGAACTAATTCCTCCTGTCCTTCCCTTCTTCTATTTCTCCATTTCATTTGGACTTCGATTGTGACCACCACCAAGTGGTGGTCAGAAAGTCCAATCCCCCAACCTCCGTATACAGTACTCTTGCATCCATTACACACCTTCTCATCCTTTCATCCACACACACATAGTCAATCATTGCCTTCCATTCATTCAGTTCATCACCCATCCTTCTCATCACTCGCCACATATACCTATGGATCAGTTTGTGCCTGAAGAGGGTATTAGCTATCACCAACCCCCTCCTGGAACAAATGTCCACTAAAGCACTGCCATTCTCATCCATCTCTGCAGGCACACCCCACTCACCAACTACTCCATCCACCATCACATTCCCTACTTTTCCATTCATATCTCCAATCAAAAACACACTC
Source organism: Coenobita brevimanus (assembly GCF_032717465.1). Lineage (NCBI taxonomy): Eukaryota > Metazoa > Arthropoda > Malacostraca > Decapoda > Coenobitidae > Coenobita > Coenobita brevimanus. Next base: position 10,064,967 of record NC_137020.1, on the reverse strand, counting down.
TCACTCCTTTCGGACTTTTCCATGCATGCTTCCACATTTGTCCAGAACTCTTCTCTCACTCTGCTTGCACGATCTTGCACTAGGCATGCAAGCACACAATCGCCCACATTTGTAGTCCAATTTTCAATCTTCCCCACACAATCCTTGATCCAATTGATCCATACTGTCTTATATTCTCCTACGATCTGTTACTCACAATAATACACACTCCTTCATTTGCCCTCTCATTGTCACCTACTCCCATGCATATACCCCATCCAAACTCATATTCTCCCAAATTCTCACCTCTCCATTTAGTTTCAGTTAATCCACACACATCCACTTTCACACCATCATGCACCTGGACAATCTCTCTTTCTTTCACCTGTTCATTTGCACCCCTTACATTCCATGTTGATGTCCGTACCATGTCCTTTGTTCAGTCCTTAGTCGTCACCCTTAGATCAGTCCTGGTCCAAGGCTTTTTGTTCGTATTTTCATTTAGTTGTTTTCCAGGGAGGGGCACTAAACCATCGCCAACCCACTTGTTGTCACATTGGGAACACATGTTAGTTGGTTATAAGGTTACCACCCAGTGCTGTAAATGCTTTCCTGGTTTACAGGAAATCATTTGGATTGCCACTCAATGTAGAGCTACCCTAAAAACAGAGTACCACTACACTAAGTGGCTGGACGATGAGCGCCCCCACCCACCACCATAAGCTGAATAAATTCCATAATAACTGAAGACAGGATAACATGAGCCTAGTCCAATACTTATTATTACAAGCCAAACCTTACTGTACCTATTCAAACACAAAATTCATCGTTGATCATCATCCGGACCTCCTTTCCCACCTTGGGGCAGGGTCAGGAGCAACAATGTCCAGACAGACCAAATTTGCCCAATCCAATGGGCCTCACTTCCATTCACTCACCAAGAATCCTGGCTCTATCTGGTACGCCAGAAACATTCATCACGTTCTGTAGCTTCACATAAACATATCTGATAAAGTCAATCCGGATGCTGCCACGTTAAAAGGGGTGCCAAATCCCTGATCATGAGCTTCTCTTCACAATGTTCATCCAGCCAGCTCGACCTCTTCTTAATCCCCTAGCCTCACTGACTTACAAACCTCTCTTCCTCACACACTCATCCACCATATCCCTCCACCTCCTCCTTGGCCTACCTCACTTCCTCCCTCCCTCAAATTCACTCAGATATACATTTTGCACCACTCTACTGTTATCCATTCTCTTCACATGACCATACCATCTCAATACATTCTCTTCGATTCTGGTGTCCACAGACTTCCTCACTCCACATCTTGCACAAATCACATTATTTTCTTATCCTGTCCACTCTCTGTCCACATGCATTCCTCAGCAGTCCCATCTTCACTGCTCTCACTCTTGAGTTATCATATTCATGCCACACCATAGTCTCATATCCATAGGTTAAAGTTGGCAATAACATTACTTCAGGCATGCCTTGTGCAGCTGCAACACTCAAGCCTCTGTTTCTTATCAAACCCTTTATTGCACCAGGTAGTTTTCTTCCTTGTGTCACCCTACTTTCCACTTCTTTTGCACATTTTCCTCTCTTTCCTATCATTGTGCCCAGGTATTTGAACTCTCACTAATTCCTGTCCCTCTCCATTCACTTTAACATTGCACTGGGAGTCACCTTCTCTCTCAATAACCATCACTTTACCCTTTTCTACATTTACTCTCAAGGCACGGTGCTCATAGACTCTGCACCAGTCTACCAAGTACTTGTCCAGTATTTGCAAATAGTACTGCATCATCAGCATACAACAAACTTGAGATATTCCATCCATCACCATTCATTACCAATGCCATCCCCCTCTCTATTACTCATGTTTTTACTTCTCACCCCATCCATATACTGGATACAGTATACTGAACAACCAGGGGACATCACACAACTTTGACGCATGCCCACACTGATCGTGAACAATTCACTTAGTTGCCCATTAACCTTTACACATGCCTCACTACTGCCATAAAAACTCTTGACAGCACCTACCAGCTTACCATACATGCACAAAACCTTCCACAGTCCTTCTCTGTCTACTTTGTCATATGGTTTTTATAGTCCTTCTCACAAGCCTTCTCCACTATATGTCTCTGCAAATATCTGATCCACACATCCTCTGGCATTCCTAAAGTCACCCTGTTCATCACCCACTAGGACTTCTCTCTTACTTTCTCTATAATAATTCTTCCATATACCTTCCCTACCACACTCAGTAACCTTATGCCATGATAATTCTTGCACTCACTTCGCTCACCTTTATTTTTGTAAAGGGGTATAATCATTTGTGTAGGTGGGGGCGCTCACCATCCACTCACTCGATGTAGTGCTGCTGTCGGGTATCTGCCCTTTCCTCTCCTCCATCCTTCTTTCCTTCCATCCTCTTCTGTCTTCCTTTACTTCATTTTTTTCTTGTCCTTCAGCCTACGGGTAACTTTACACTATCTCTTCTGTCTTTCTTTCCTTCATTCTTTCCTCTTCCTTCTGCCTGTGTGTGACTCTACACTGAGTGACAAGCCAAATGGTTTCCTGTACACCAGGAAACTATTTACTATGCTGGGTGGTAACCATATAACCAAATTTTGGCACCTGGTGGTTTAGTAATTATTGCACTACAATCGGATTGAGCCAGTGAAGGTTTATATCCAAGGGATGGTTGGGGTTGATTGCTCATGTAATGCCACTCAGGGATGAGTGAGGCTGGTCACTTTCATCTTAAATGTCGGGACCAACTGCTTAGCCCTGGGCTCCTACACTCCTCATGGGGCAATGTAGAATTGGATGATGGATGGATGGATGGTATAATCACAGCCTTTTTCCACTCTGTTGACAGTTTCACTTATCCATGCCTTCCTACATACCTCCAACAAGCACTTCATTCTGCTCTCTCCACTATATTTAATCATTTCTGCATACACCTCATCAACCCCAACTGCTTTCTCATTTTTCAGCTGCTTCACAGCACTCGTCACCTGTGTGAAGGTCACGTTTCCTGGTACTGTACTGCATTCCTTCTCTGCACACCCCCGAAACCAATCATGTTTACAGTGGCTCTGCTCTCTCTATTCCCATTCATCAGGCTTTCAATATATTCTTTCCATCTGGTCCTTACTTCATCCCCATGGGTTAATAATCTATCACCTGCATCCTTCACATCTTCACATTTCTTTCCACTGTCACTTCTACATTACTGCACCTCTTTTCAGAATAACTTCCTATTTTCAGAGTAGTTTGCATTCATTTATTTTCCTAGATCATCATTAACCTCCTTTGTTTTCCTCTTCACTAGTCTCTTTACATGCTTCTTGCTCTCAATACATTCATTTCTTATTTCAAGTGAACCCCTGTCCTGTAGCCACTCTGGCCATTTCTTCCTCTTTTCCTCCACTGCTCTCTTAACCTCCTTATTACCTAACTTAAATTGTCTAACCTAACAATATAACCAAACCCAACCAAAACTAACCTCACCCAACTTGACCCAGCCAACCCTAACCTAATCTAATACAGTCTAAACTAATTTTATTTAACAATAACCTAGCCTAATCTAACCTAAAGTAACCTATGGTAACTTATACAAACACACTGTAATACCATAGTTTAGGTTAGGATAATAATTTGGCATTAACAGCCATATGCTTACACACATATGGAGAGGCCCTACAATGGTCCCTACTTTACACACTAAGGAAAGCACAAGCAAGCCCTCAATTTTTAAATGGTATGCTAAGAGAACATTAAGGGAAAGGGGGTGGTTGGTAGCCCTGCGTGACCAGTTGGTACGTCGGAAGTGCTCCTGTGGGAGTTGCCGTGACTATTCTTTGTCCAGACGATGTCAATCAGCACCAAAACAAAATAATTTCCCGTCATTTTTTTATATATCAGCACTTATCTGTACAAATACTTTATATACTATTATAGTAATAAACTTTTCAATCAATACTTATGTTGTAAATATGATAGTTAGTGCTAGTGACAGGTTAGGTTAGGTTAGGATAAATTTGGTTAGGTTACTGTATATGGCGCTCTAAGATGGCGTCCATCTATCTTCGTGCACCGCAAGATAGTGGCTGTCCGTGAACAAACACCACTTTTTAACCCCTAAACTGCGCGGTTGTTTTTGCCTGACTTCCGTGTCTCGCGGGCATATTCGCGCTCCGACAGACTCTCTAAAAATATTTGCCAAAAATCAGTTATTAGTCCTAGAAAATTATAATTACATATGCGTATGGCACATACCTTCAGCTTTCTCCTGGGATGTTTGTTGAGCCTTCGTCGAGTACCGTAGGACTTGTGGAGACCTCTGAAGTTGGGTAACGAAGTCTCCACTTTACACTTCCCGACAACCCGTAATATGATTACCACAGCCTGATATCACTAGAAACACTATTCTATCCATACTCCAAAAAAAAAAAAAAAAAACACTGTGAAAGCAATGAAAATTACGAGCGTGTATGACCTTCCCACTTGCGATCGTTCGCCGCTGGTGTTCTGTCATTTATTATTCATAAAAACACTCACAGTTTATATTTCTATTACTATATAACACTCATATATATATCTATAGTCTTTATCCATAAGTTTCCTTCAGTAATAGTAGTTCATTGTCACTGAAGGCATTCAATTTCTCTTTCAGTAAAATAAGTAGCATTCACTTTCTCGTCCTGTATACTAGCGTTGAGAGTGAATCTGTCACTTTCATTTTCACTTTCATAACTCATAGTATTCATACATGCTAGAGTGAAACTTTCACTTTCATTACTCCTAGTATATATACTCGTATTCTTATATTACTACTCATTTACATTTCTATTTACATTCTCAATTTTATTTACATTATTTACATTTCTATTTTATTTACACTGTGTTATGCAGTCACTTGCAGTAACTTATAAAACTATTTTCCACTGTTCACTTATATATACATTCATTGCTTTCACTTGCTGTTTACACATTATTTACATTTCAACTTGCACTGTTTTACTCACCACATAGATCGTAGTCACAGCAGAATTGGGCAGGCGCAAATCTGACGTGCTCTCACCTTGAAAGACGACAGTAAACTGAATAGAGTGTGGTGGCCTGCCTAGGGGAGCTGCCAATGTCAGCGGGGTGACAGCTGCTAATATATACGCTATGAAATGATTGGCAGGAAATCTAGACAATACATAATAAATTAGGTAGTTCCAGGTGAATGTAAATATCACTCAGGCTTCTCCCTTCCTTTCTTATATATATTTTTATTACAAGAATAAATTATACGGCATATTTCATGGGGAAATAAACAGCGAAAATTAGCGAACAGGTGCACGTGAGGTGCTGTCAGGTGATAATTAGCCAGTTCCAGGTGCATGGCACTATCACTTACCTTATTTCTTTCTTGTATATATTATTTGGTATAAGAATAGGGCAAAGGGCTTATTTCAATGGATGAAATCAGCGGAAAATTCCAGGGAAGATTTACTTAGCGTAGCACAGCTGGGCAGGCGAGAGGAGAGGGTAATGGAAGGGAGGTAGGGAGGGGAGTCAAGAACAGGGAGAAATGGCTTAATTGTCAACAATGGATGGGAGTACATATGAGATTAGGAGTGCTGACTAGTGTTGGACATTGGCAGTACTGATAGATGATACAAGCCACCACTTGAAAGCCCTGGCGAATTCAAAATAACACAGAATCACAAAAGTGACGCCCCGCAGTATGATCCCTTGCTCCCAAGTGTCACGAAAGTGACGCCCTGCAGTTAAGGGGTTAAAACACTTGTTACCACATTTAAAAGAAACGAAAAACACTAGCTTGAAAACACAATTCAAGAGTACATGAAGAATTCCATGAAGGGCTAAAGCAAGGAAAAAACACAAAATAAGGAGGTCCTGCGTCTTCTTAACCCTTACACCGCGGGCATGTTTCCCAATGTTTTGCGCCTCCCGCGAGGTTATTCGGGCTCCGACAGACTCTCAAAAAATATTTGCCAAAAATCAGTTATTAGTCCTAGAATATTAAAATTACATATGCATATGGCACATACCTTCAGCTTTCTCCTGGGATGTTTGTTGAGCCTTCGTCGATTACCGTAGGACTTGTGGAGACCTCTGCAGTTGGGTAACGAAGTTTCCACTTTACACTTCCCGACAACCCGTAATATGATTACCACAGCCACATATTAACTCTATAAACACTACTCTATGATTATCAAGTAGTTTGGGATCCATACTCCAAATAAAAACCACTGTGAAAGCAATGAAAATTACGAGCGCGTATGACCTTCCCACTTACGCTAGTTCGCTGTTGGTATTCTGTCATTTATTATTCATAAAACCCCTCACACTTTATATTTCTATTACTATATAACACTTATATATATCTACAGTCTTTATCCATAAGTTTCCTTCAGTAGTATTAGTTTATTGTCACTGTAGGGATTCAATTTCTTTCAGTAAAATACGTAGCATTCACTTCCTCGTCCTGTATACTAGCATTGAGAGTGAATGTCACTTTCACCTTCACTCTCATAACTCATAGTATTCATACATGCTAGAGTGAAACTTTCACTTTCATTACTCCTAGGGTATATACTCGTATTCTTATAATACTACTCATTTACATTTCTATTTACATTCTCTATTTAGGTAACTCGCACGGAACACAAGGGTTTCGTTCCTACCGTGCCATGTTTGGTGCGATATCGCGTATATTTAAACTACTCCGTATTTTGCTCCCTAGACCCCCCAAATGTGTTGTTTTGCTGTTATCTGTCACTAGAAAGCACTTTAAGTGGTTAGAAGGTTTATTTAATGTTATAACTCACAAATACAGTACTCCTGAGCAAAACTTCAACACACAAATACTGTACGTAAACACAAGGAAACATTCCGACGCCGATCATAGGTAATAAATTAGGTTAACTGGTACCAGTGCTTTAACTTACAAGTACATACCAGAGCAGTACATATTTAACTTAGAAATGCAGTACTGTGATATCGAATGATTTCAGTACATAATCTGTTAGGAATGGCTGGAAAAAAAAAAAATGTTATGAATACATTTTCACCTTTTTGATATATGTTTATGGTAGTTTCGAGTTATTTTTTACGTTATCGTTGTGCCCATGCTTGGAAAAGGGAGCGAAAGAGTTGAATTTTCAGTCCTAAATGAGAAAACTGCACGTCCTCCAAGGCTAGACTCTGCCACGGGAGAATAAAGTGGAGGGTCAGTCCGATTAGCAATAAGGAACTTGTGTCACAACTTCCAGCTCCCACACCACGAGAATGGCTAAAAATAGAATCGTAATGCAGTTTCAGAACTAACAATAAGTCTAATTATTACGAATACAGATACAAAGCAGAAATAAATACGTTTACAGACAGGGAAAACGTATTTCTTCCGTCATAACATGTTCATCTTTCTCAATCATTTTACGTTCATCTTTATCATTTTACCTTGTTATTTTCGCAATATATATTGCTGTCTCGTAAACAGGGTGGTTGTTTGTGTTTTGCAAGGGAGGAAAAAGGTTGTATTTTCTGTCTGGGTCGAGATAATGGGTGTAACTATGTGTGGTTAGGCATGGCCACGAGCGAAAAAATCGTACATTCACTCATCACGATAGCCGGTGGTGAACTGACAGATGATACATGAGACGGTGAAGTCAAGGTCATGTCCCAGATTTTCGTTCACTTCCCGAAAGTTTTCACAGTTTTCTACAAGTTGCAAACCATTACAGCAAACCTGAGCAAATAGGTAAAGATACCAAGACAAAAAATGTATTTTTCTCTTATCATAAGTCTTTAACGAACAAACAAAAAAAAGGCAATATTCCGACGCCGATCATGGGTAATCATATAAATCAGGTTAACTGGTTACAAGGCTTTATTTCATGCTTTAATTGCTTACAAGTACATACCAGAACAGTAAATATTTAACTTACAAATACAGTACTGTAGAAAAGCAGTACAGTAAGAGTTTAACGAACAAACAAAAAAGGCAATATTCCGACGCCGATCATGGGTAATCATATAATTCGGGTTAACTGGTTACAAGGCTTTATTTAATGATTTAGCTTTATTTAAGTGCTTACAAGTACAGTACATACGAGAACAGTAAATATTTAACTTACAAATACTGAACAGCACTGTGGAAAAAACGAACAAATAAAAAAGGCAATATTCTGACGCCTATCAGGTAAACTGGTTATAAGACTTTATTTCTTGCTTTAACGTTATTTAATAGTACTTTAAGTTGCACATAAACTTACCAGAACAGTACAGTACTGTAAATATTTAACTTACAAATACTGTGCTACTGTACTCGGGAATGTCTCACTCACTGAATAATTTCCCGCCTAGATCGTCACGTAATCAAAACAAACCGCGCGCTGCGGTGACGTTCGAGGATTTGATCTTTCAAAGGCCTCTCCTGCATTATTTTGTAGTTTTCATAATGGTTTTTTAATCTTACGTTGTCTTATATGTATCCCAGCCCTTACCGTGTATAATTGCGAGCGCGTTCCGTGAGATCGTGTTCCGTGCGAGTTACCTGTATTTACGTTATTTACATTTCTATTTTATGTACACTGTGTTATGCACTGTCACTTGAAGTAACTTATAAAACTATTTTCCACTGTTCACGTATATTTACATTCATTACTTTCACTTGCTGTTTACACATTATTTACAATTCCACTTCCACTGTCTTACTCAATAGAAAGATCGTAGTCACTCTTTTATCAATTGTCAGCCCTTTACCTCTTTCCACACGAGGTTTAGTAGGGGGTAAAGGTCACAGGGCCCTTTGCATGGGGGTGAAAAGTGCCTGAAGTAAGCAGGAGCAAACAGACGTACCTTCACACTGGAAGATGAGAGTGAACTGATAGGGTGGGCCGGGGTGGTGGCCTACCTAGGGAAATGCAGCTAATATACAGCAGTGAAATGATTGGCAGGAAATCTAGACAATACATAATAAATTAGGTAGTTCCAGGTGAATGTAAATATCACTTAGACTTCTCCCTTCCCTCCTTATATGTATATTTATTACGAAAATAGATTATACGGCATATTCCAAGGGGAAATAAACAGCGAAAATTAGCAAAAGAGTGCACGTGAGGTGTTGTCAGGTGATAATTAGCCAAGTCCAGGTGTATGGCACTCTCACTTACCTTATTTCTTTCTTGTATATATTATTTGGTATAAGAATAGGGCATAGGGCTTATTTCAATGGATGAAATCAGTGAAAAATTCCAGGGAAGATTTACTTAGCGTAGCACGGCCGGGCAGGCGAGACGATAGGGTAATGGAGGGGGATAGGGAGGGGAGTCATGAACGGGGAGAAATGGCTAAATTGTCAACAATGGATGGGAGTACAGATGAGATTAGGAGTGCTGACTAGTGTTGGATGGACACTGGCAGTACTGATAGATGACAAAAGCCACCACTTGAAAGCCCGGGTGAATTCAAAATATCACAGAATCACAAAAGTGACGCCCAGCGGTATGATCCCTTGCTCCCAAGTGTCACGAAAGTGACGCCCCGCGGTTAAGGGATTAATGATTACCAAGAACTATGAATAGAATGCTGCTGATAAATAGCTAAAAATGGTATTATAAGAAAATGAAAAACAGTTTTCAGTGCCTGAGATTAATCCCTCGTCTGCGGCGTTTCTTTTAAAAGGTCCAATCGACTGTCTGCGACATTCCTTTTAAAATCCATACTTTTGTTTAAAAAATTCCGCCATGAATTTCGGCGGGCGCATGTTATGTATTCTGCCGCCCTACTTGGGGTTGCTAGATTATCCTTTCACATTATTGTTGTGCCCCAGTTTGTGCCCAGCAGCCATGGAGTCGTCACATAGTCGTTCCGAGTCTCCCATACCCTCTACATCGCGTGGTGTTAGCAAGAAGGGGAGAGCTACAGTTCGGAAACGAATACAAAAACGTAAATATACACCTGCAACTGAAAGTGACAGTAATAGTGAAGTGGTAGATGTAAAGGAAAGCAAGAAAAAAGTTGCTAAAGTTACTACACCACGCAGGAAGCGAAAACAGTATGTTACACCATCAAAGTTCCCTGGGCTGCTATTTGATAAAGACAGTGAAACAGATACTAGTGAAGAAAGTGAACAGTCCTGCAGTGAAGAAGAACAATATTTAGGTAATAAACTTCCTAGTGCTGGTGAAGAGGAAAGTGAAAGTGAAGTGGGTGAGAGTGGAGTGGGACAAAGTGTGCGTGCATCTGCCAGAGCCAGTGTTGCCACCTCACATCACCAAAAAAAAAAATCAACCCGCGCATCTTCCATGGCACCAAGCCATGCAGTAAAATCTATTGTAAAACAATTTTACAGAGAACAATCAGAGCAAATATCACCACTACCTAGCACCTCAAGGATGATATCTCCTTCACCACCTCACAACTCGCACATGCCGTCTCCATCACCACCTCCCACCAGCCCCACTCCGTCTCCACCACCACCTCCCACCAGCCCCACTCCGTCTCCACCACCACCTCCCGCCAGCTCCATGCAACTTTCATTCACTAGGAGTGATGGAAGGAATTTTACACCTGACATCCATCCATTTGATGCCAGTAACAGTGGTGTTACAGAAGACTGGCCAAACCGGCCGGATGCCCCAGAAATGGATTACTTTGGGGCATTTTTTACGGACGATATAATCAACCTCATCTGTACCCAGACAAACTTATATCACCAGTTCATCACTCAGCAGCACGAGTTCTCCCCCAGGTCTCGTGTTCATAGGTGGACAGATATTGTGAGGGCCGACCTGATGTCATTCTTGGCATTGCTAATGCTCATGCCACACTGCAAGAAGCAGGTGCTAAGCGATTATTGGAAGAATGATGCTCTAATCCCTACACCTGTCTTCCGTAAATATATGCCACGGGACAGATTCTTGGTACTACTGCGTTTTCTTCACTTCGCAGACAACAGATATCCCTCCAACACAGACCGGTTGTGGAAAATTCGTGATCTCTTCATGATTCTGAAAGGAAACGTCACCAAGTACTTTGTCCCTTTCAGGAAGTTAGTGATCGACGAGTCGCTCGTACTGTTCAGAGGTAGACTAGTGTTCAAACAGTACATACTATCCAAACGACACTGCTTTGGCATCAAGCTATTTGTGATGTGTGACTGCCACACTGGGTATGTGTTGGGCATGATAGTCTACACAGCAATGGACACTGACATTCCATGGAATGATCCTCTTGGGGTGTCAGGAGCTGTCGTGAAGAAAGTGATAGCAAACTACCTCGGTCAAGGTCACATTCTTTATACTGACAACTGGTAAACCAGCCCTTCCCTGGCATCATTCCTCCACACTAATGGCACTGGTTCCTGTGGCACTGTACGAAGGAATCGCAAGTTTATGCCACAGTTTGCACCATCTACAGGACAAGGACGTGTACAGTTGTCAAAATCAAACAACATATTGTCAATTGGCTGGCAGGACAAGAGAGATGTGACTGTGCTGACAACAGTTCACGAAGGGAACATGACAGAAACAGACAAAACAGTCCACCATTCGGGACAGAAAATACAGAAGCCGGCTGCAGTGTTGGACTATAACCTGAGCATGAACTTAGTTGATAAGTGTGACATGCAACTGTGCAATGTTGAGTGTGTCCGGAAAACAGTGAGGTTGTACATCAACTTGTTCCTGCATCTTGTGGATGTGTTATAATAAAATGAAAGTGAGGATAAAAGTGACTTTTCTGATAAGTGAAAGAGACCATTTTATATGCATAATAATAGAAAAATAAGCTAAGGAAATACTGTATTTCATTGAAGTTTACTATTACTGAGTAAGTGTAATTGTAGTGTAATAATAAAAATGAAAGTGAGGATAAAAGTGACTTTTCTGATAAGTGAAAGAGACTATTTTATAAGCGTAATAATAGAAAAATAAGCTAAGGAAATACTGTATTTCATTGAAGTTTACTATTACTGAGTAAGTGTAATTGTAAGTGCAATAATAGAAATGAAAGTGAGGATAAAAGTGACTTTTCTGATAAGTGAAAGAGACTATTTTATAAGAGTAATAATACAAAAAATTAGCTAAGGATATACTGAATTTCACTGAAGTTTACCATTACTGAATAAGTTTTCACTGTTCAATATAATGATGGAAGTGCTACGACACACACAACATAGTGCAAATGAAATGGTGGAGCGGGGTGGTGGAGATGAGTGGTGCAGTGGCGAGCCTGGACGGCCTTGGTAACAGTGCCTCCCGGCTCGCTCGCCTCAGTCACCACGCAAAAACGGCGAAAATGACTTTGCTTCCACACATCTCTACAGCAAAGCATGAGAACCTAGACCTTCACTGAAATGCTCATAGGTAAGAAGAAAGGTTGAGCTTTCTTGTGCATGTTTTATTTTGTCTTTATCTTAATAAATAATATGAGAATTGTTGAGTTGAAAATAGGTAATTTTGGGCTGAATTGCCGCACCAGGGATACAGCTCCCGCCACCATTGCCGCAGCCGAGGGGTTAAAACGCAAAGATTATCCGATGCTGGCACGACGCTTCATAGTTTGGCCTATGAGCGAAGAACAGTAATGTACCTTTCTCATTATATATATTAACGTATATTATTACCTTTAGCATTAACTGAATGTTCTATATTCAGTTAAATCACACGGGTAATGTATAAAAGTGGTTTACACATGTCAATTTTAGGATCTCGCCTACTGTTAACTACTCTTTAAAAAATAAAAATGACAGTGCGTGTCCCAGGGCAGAGACGGGCCCAAGTTTGACCTACTACTCGGTAAGGTACAGCCCGCGTGTTTTAATAACCAATGGTTCAGTTCCCGTGTATGTTGGCATTGCAATTTTTAGCAAGGTAAAATATTTTTTATATAAAGTATTTACATTATTCTATCCCTTCTGGAGGTACAGAATTACTGTACTTTGTTACGAATAATTAAATATAGGATTTGCGAAAGCCAAGCATTCCTCCCCTTAAAAAAATGTTGGAACAACCCCTACAAATTGAGGGAAGTCTTTTCCTACTTAAACTTTTAGCATACCATTTTGATATAGGGACCTTAGGAAAGGCCTTACATTAGCTTTAAGCATACGCCCATAAATTATTTATTTAAAGTGGAAATACAAGAACTACAAGACTTTCACCACCGCCTTATATTTGATGGAATCAGCTGTTATTTGTTTACGAATTATCACTGGGCCTGGCATAGTGCAGTACCTTGATCCATGATGTGTGTGCTCATCTAACCCACAGAATACTTACCTTACTGTGTATTTATTATAATACATGCCCATCTAAGTCTCCATTGCTGAAATTTTTGTTAATAAATAGTAAGGCCATTGAGTGTATTGCTTCTGACTGTTGGTGGCCTTCATGCCAGCCACGTCAACCTATAGGCCTGTCCCAGACCAGGACTTTGTGTGTGTGTATGTGTGTGTATTTACCTAATTATATTTACCTAATTGTGATATACAGGAAATAAGCTACACTCGTGGGGTCCCTTCTCCGTTTCTCAATAAGTTAAATTTAGCTTTAAACTCATTTAAGTTTTTAGACTGGACGATCTCTTTGTCCACGCTATTCCACAGGTCTATACATCTATAAGGAAAACTATATTTCTTGATATCCTTCAAGCAGCTTGGCTTCTTCAGTTTCATCCCATGTCGTCTTGTTACTCTCTTATCCTATAAAAACAGATCTTCTTTGTCAATTTTATCTACTCCCATCATGGTCCTGAACACTGCAATCATGTCGCCTCTCTTTCTTCTTTCTTCTAAGGAAGGCAACTCCAGCTTTTCCAGCCTCTCTCTGTATGACAGATCTGACAGACTGGGGATCATTTTGGTTGCTGTTCTTTGTATTCTCTCAATCTTGTTTATAACTTTCTTTTTGTGTGGGGACCACACTACTGCTGCATATTCTAACCTGGGGTGAATCATGGCCACTAACAATTTTTTCATCATCTCCTCATCCATATAATGAAAAGCTACTCTTATACAGTAATCCCTCCAATATCCTACGTAATAGAGCCAAAGGCATGCCCGGATAGTGATCCTGTCTGGATATTGGGCCCCAGCCTCCTGGACTTGTATTTATGGACCCTAACTCAGAAAAACACCTATACAACTCCCTCTGGACATGCATTGCACCTATTTAAGACCCAAATAATACCAATAAGTGACATAAAAGACTGAAATAAATGCAAACGAACCATAAAATGAGGTTTTAGAGGTGAGTTTATACAATATTAAAAATTCTGGGTACTTACAATTCCCTGGCTCCTGGACTGGTTTGAACCACCAGTTTGCAGTCCACAGTTAATCCTCTGCACTCTAAATTCTAATTTCTTAACACTGCACAACACTGTAAATTCCCGTGTGTTCTAGTGGCGAGGTATTGCAGTTTATTCACTGTTTATTCACAAAAAACAAGCACCTATGGCTTGCACCGCTATAAGCATATGCTCTCGATCGGAGTTTGGCTGTGAATGTTGATGATGGCGGGGTAACAGAGTTGCCAGATTGCAACGGCCACATTACCAATCTCCTCAAGAGAGTGTATGTGAGTGAGGTGGAGGGGGGAAGAGGGAGGGGGAGGCCGAGGATGAGATGGAGGGATGGGGTGGAGAGGTATATGAGAGAGGGGGGTGTGAGTTGGAAGCAGGGCAGTGAAATGGCGGGGGACAGGGCGACTTGGAGGCGATTTGTTTGTGGCCACCCCAAACGGGATTGAGGCGTCTGGCGATAGATAGATAGATAGATAGATTACCAAATTCGTAAAGCTAGTATTTATTCTTCAATAATTATATATACAAGTGGAAATACATGTAATCACTCTCCTTATAATTAACACCATGTTGATTATTTTCACGCTATGTAGGGTAGCAGATTAATCAGAGAGAGCAAACAATCCATCATCTCCATCCTGTGTATCCTCATACATGTGAAAAATCCATTTGGTAATGCATTATTCTGATTCATTACCAAACGAATTTTTCATTACCAAATTGGCCCACACTTGGTAATGAAAAATACCAAATGGCAACCCTGACAGGGAAGGGGGGAGGGGGAGGAAGGAAGGGGTGAAGGGACCATGGTGTAACAGCTGTTCGGCGCCATACGGCAATTTCAAATTATGGGAGGGAAAAAAGTCAGATTTTTTTCGAATTTTTTGCGGTTTTTGGCCCATTTTGGGAATATTGGATCCCGGGACGATCATGTCCGGTTAGTGGGGATGTTCGGATATTGGGCGTTCGGATGTTAGAGGGATTACTGTATTAGTCAGGAGTTTATACGTCTCACTAACTGTCTTGTTAATGTGTTTTTCAGGAGACAAACTGTCCTGGACCAGAACACCCAAATCTTTCTCTTCTCTTGCTTTTGTGATTGGTTCATTACCCGTCAAATAATTCAATGATGGCCTCTTGGTACTTTTACCTATTTCCAATATTTTACATTTCTTTGCACTGAATTTCATTTCCCACGTCCGGCTCCATTCGTGTATCCTATCCAGATCCTCCTGCAGCATTTTACAATCCTCCTCAACCTCTACCTTCCTCAAGATCTTTGCATCATCAGCAAACAGACTTGCATAACTGTTCACTCCATCTACCATATCATGTACGTAAATCAGGAACATTACTGGTGCCAACACTGAGCCCTGTGGGACTCCACTTGTTACTTCCCTCCATCCAGACATCTTATCCTTTATTACTGTCCTCATTTGTCAGTCTCTCAAAAAGTCTCTCATCCATTCCAGGAGGTTCCCCTTCAGTCCTCCCATATCCTCTAGTTTCCACATTAGTCTCTTATGGGGTACCTTGTCAAAGGCCTTCTCCGAATCTAAATACACACAATCCACCCAACCATCTCTTTCCTGTAGCATATCAATCGCTCTTGAGTAAAAACTCAGCAAGTTGGAAACACATGATCTTCCACTTCTAAATCCAAACTGACTATCAGCCAAAATATTCATCTCTTCCAGATATTTTATCCATCTATCTTTCAGAATTCTTTTGCACAATTTTGCGACCATGCTGGTTAGGGACACTGGTCTATAATTCAGGGGTTCTTCCTTGTTTCCTCCCTTATAAATTGGTACCACATTTGCCCTCTTCCACTCTTGAGGCACTTTCCCCTCCTCCAGAGAACACACTATTAAACTGTGAATCTTACCCGCTAGTTGTTCTCTGCATTCTTTCAGTACCCAATTAGAGATTCCATCTGGTCCTGGGGCTTTCCTTACATCTTGAGTTCTTAGTAATTTATACACTTCCTGTACTTCCACTTTTATATCTTTTATCACTACATTTCTAGTCACTCCCTCCCCTTCCACAAACTCCTTTTCATTAGTGAAAACTGACTGGAAATGTTTGTTCATTATTTCTGCTTGCATTGCCACATCCTTATAGACTTCTCCTTCTACTTTCAGTTTGGTGATTCCCTAGAGAGGTGGTGTGGCTGGTTAGGGTCGTTATGGCCATGGATGTGGGTGCTCACACCCTCGTATGGGTTAATGGAGATTTGAGCGATGAGTTTTCCATGAATACTGGTGCGCAACAGGGGTCAGTTGTGAGCCCCTTGTTGTTTATCATGGTACCTGAAGCTCTCTCACATGACTTTAGAAATGGACTCCCATGGGAGATGCTGTATGCTGGTAATTTGGTGTTGATTCCAGAGAATGAAAGGGAGAAAAAGGAAAGATTTAGGATGTGGAGAGATGGTATGTGGCACAAGGGCTTAAGAGTAAATGCAGATAAAACAAACATGGTGGTATCTGGGGCTGGAGGTGGTACTGTCAAAGATGAGAGAGTGGCCATGAGCGACTGAGCGTGGGAAATAATTCCATCTTTGCAGTGTTTGTGATAAGTGAGTGCAAAAGCAATGTAGTGGTATTAGAGGTAGACTGTGAGATTATGCTGACTTCATGTGTGCACTGTGTCGAGGAGAGCATGTGAATATTGCCGGGCGTGAATGGACTGAACCTGCCGATGAGTCTCTTGAGAGCGTGGAAGTGTTTTGTTATTTGAAAGATGTTACTGCTGGAGGTGCAGCAGGAGCTAGCTCTGTGGCTAGAGTGTGGAGCAGTTGGAAGAAGTTCATGAAGCTGTTGCCTCTCCTGACATGGAGAGGGCTCTCCCTCCATGGTAAGGGGTCTTTGTATGCCAGGGGTGAGCAACCTTTTCAAAGCAAGGGCCGGATGAGGCTTTCGGGAGCAGCCCCTGAGCCAGTGACAAATGAGAACACAAAAGCAATGCTAGATCTTCGTGAGCTAGATCTGGCCTGTGGGCCAGAGGATGCTCACCCTTGTAGTATGCAGAATGTGTTAGGAGTGTAATGCTGTATGGTTGTGAGACCTGGGTAGTAAAGGAAGGGGATATTCGCAGGCTCGAACACACGGAAATGGCAATGGTTATGTGGATGTGCATTGCATCCATGGGTGCAAGGCCTGGGAGGGGAGGGGGCTAGGTTTACGATGGAAGAGTTGAAAGGTAGGATGGGACTGGAGTGTATTGGTGTTTGATGAGGAGAAGTAGACTGAGATGGTTTGAGCATGTGGAGAGGATGGGGATGATAATCTATCTATCTATATACCTAGGATGCTTCCCACAAGGAAAGGGAGAAGCAGGTTTGGAAAAAGTCACAGGATATTTTTTTAATCAAAATATTTTTTTAATTTAAATTGGACTGATGTATTTAAATCAGATTTTTTTTTAAACGTGATTTTTTTTTCCAACCCTGTTTGCACCTTTGGGAATTCTGTCAAAACAGTACTATACTGGGTCTTTTTTTCCTCCCACTTGCTGCAATGTGTCCATTAGGCATGATTATACATCACTGTTCAAATAAAGTCTTACAAAATTGAAAATAATAATGTGAATGGGACGGGGGAGTATCTATTTTTTCCACTTTTATGAAGACTTTTTTTTTTGTACTAAGCCTGTATCAGTGTTAAATGAAGGCATATTTTTGTACCATACATTTATTACCCCAAAGTTGCTATACAACTTGAAAAAACCTGATGCATTAAAGGCTCTCTTAACCGACGCATTTACTGTTATTATCAAAGAGCCTTCTTTCCTCTGTTTTTTAATATTTGCTTTGTAACAAAAGGCAATCACTGGTGCCTCACTTGATCAAAATCAGTACAGGAAGAGAACAGTCCAAGCAGACTTGATGCATCTGTACAATACACATCCATCACATTCCCTGTCTACTTCATTTTTACTGTATTTATATTTAAAAAAAATTCATTTTGATTTTTATTATGATTTTTTCACTCTGATTTAAACCATGACAACCCTGGTGAGAAGTGTTAATGTTGCATGTGGAGCAATGAGAGGTAGACCAAAAAACACCTGGGATGAGGTCATTTAGTGTGACATTAGGGTTAAGGGACTAAATAGGGAAGCTGCCTGAGATCAAGCAGCATGGACAGCTGTCATTAGGTGACCAAGGCCGATACATGCAAGCATGTTGGAGCCTTCAAAAACAAAAACAAAACAAAAACGATAGCAAATTATGCAATATATCATGAACAGGTGTCTCATAACAAAATTGTCGTAACCGTTTCTCACTGCCAGAATGAATGCAGCGCCACCCAGTCATACAAATACAGTAATCTCTCATTTATCCAGACATAATAGAGCCAAAGGCATGTCCAGATAATAAACACAAAACACCTACAATACCCAGACCCTACTTATAACCACCTCCAACCTATACCTAACCTATTTGTACAGTACCTATGCTTAATTTGGCAGTGTTTTCCGGTCATTCAGGCATATTTAGACATCAAAGCACACATAGGAATATGATAAGTAATGCTAAACACTAAGAAAACCATGCAGAAAAAACACTGAAAACCAAAAAACATCCTACCTAAACACTACTGTATGTACAGTACACCTCCTTCTTTTGGCAATGTTTTCTGGACATTCAGCCATAAGACATCAAAACATATAGAGGATTATCCAAAATAATTTTCAACACCAAGAAAACCACACACACACACACACACACACACACACACACACACACTGAAAACCAAAAAACACCCTACCTATACACTACTCTATGTACAGTACCCCTCCTATTTTTGGCACTGTTTTCAGGTTATTCAATCATATTTTGACATCAAAACACACATGGGAATATCCTAAACAAGTTATTACATCAAGGAAACTATGAAAGAAACCTTAACTTACCTGCCAAAAAACCTTTGGTTGGGGTACTTACCTCTCAGTGCACAGCAGACTGGCTTCTTAACACTTAGCTGCAGGAATGGGTCTGGGAGACCCAGCCAGTTTTTCAATGTGTTCTTTTTCTCTTATTGTTTTACATCTGGCTATCGGTTCCTAGCTGTTCTCCTAGAATTTATTTATGATTACTTGAGTGAAATAAATTTTGAAACATATCTGTTAGCAGAGAGGAAATAGAGGCATATTGACCTCTACCCCTAATTTCCAGAACTCGGGTCCAGAAGACCCTGTTTCCCTATAGTGTGTTTTCTCCTTCAACAATGATCAGGCTATGCATGCAACTTGTGTGAATATTAGCTTGCTTGGCACCAATATGCTTGTAATATGTGTGAACGTTAGCTTGCTTGGCTATGCTTGTAATTTATGTGAATTTTCTTGACACAAGTGATTGTTGTTAGTCAGTCATATACTGTGAACTGGTTCATTCTCTTGACAGTAAGCACTGATGATTAGTAGTAAATTAATAAATGCACTTATGAGTAGTAGTGGATGATAATGGAATAATTCCTTGCATACAGAATGTCGAAAGTTACATTTAGGTGGTTTGTTTCAAACTGCCGTAAATCATATAGTGCAAGTGAAAGTGTGACTGTAGATGAGCAGTTGATGTCTTTTACGGGGCAGTGTAAGTTCCTTCAACATATGGCAAGTAAGCCTGCAAAATATGGTACAGTATAAAGAATTTTTGGCTCTGTGACTCAAGAAATTACTATGCTTTTGATGGGATTGTCGACACTGGCAGACAACCTGGTGAAGAGGTGACGAGAAATCTAGGATCAAGTACAGTAATACCTCGATATACGATACCCCTGCTTAACCCCTACACTGCGGGCATGTTTACCGATGTTTTGCGTGTGCCGCGGGGTAATTCGGGCTCCGACAGACTCTCAAAAAATATTTGCCAAAAATCAGTTATTAGTCCTAGAATATTAAATTTATATATGCTTATGGCACATACCTTCAGCTTTCACCTGGAATGTATGTTGAGCCTTCGTCAGTTACCGTAGGACTTGTGGAGACCTCTGTAGTTGGGTAACGAAGTCTCCACTTTACACTTCCCGACAACCCGTAATATGATTACCACAGCCAGATATTAACACTATAAACACTACTCTATGATTTTCAAGTAGTTTGGGATCCATACTCCAAAAAAAAACCCACTGTGAAAGCAATGAAAATTATGAGCGCGTCTGACCGCCGCACTTGCGCTAGTTCGCTCTTGGTACTCTGTCATTTATTATTCATAAAACCCCTCACACTTTATATTTCTATTACTATATAACACTTAAATATATATCTACAGTCTTTATCCATAAGTTTCCTTCAGTAGTATTAGTTTATTGTCACTGTAGGGATTCAATTTCTTTCAGTAAAATACGTAGCATTCACTTTCTCGTCCTGTATACTGGCATTGAGAGTGAATGTCACTTTCATCTTCACTCTCATAACTCATAGCATTCAGACATGCTAGAGTGAAACTTTCACTTTCATTACTCCTAGGGTATATACTCGTATTCTTATAATACTACTCATTTACATTCCTATTTACGTTCTCTATTTTATTTACGTTATTTACATTTCTATTTTATTTACACTGTGTTATGCACTGTCACTTGAAGTAACTTATAAAACTATTTTCCATTGTTCACGAATATTTACATTCATTACTTTCACTTGCTGTTTACACATTATTTACACATTATTTACAATTCCACTTGCACTGTTTTACTCAATAGAAAGATCGTAGTCACTCTTTTATCAATTGTCAGCCCTTTACCTCTTTCCACATGAGGTTTAGTAGGGGGTAAAGGTCACAGGGCCCTTTGCATGGGGGTGAAAAAAGGCCCTGAAGTCAGCAAGAGGATGAGCCGTACCTCCTCTGCGGAAGATGAGAGAGAACTGATAAAGGAGGGCCGGCCCGGGTTGAGGCCTACTTAGGGGTTATTCAGTACTACCAACGTAGCTCTTGAAACAGCTATGTATTTCACTGAAATGATTGGCAGGAAATCTAGACAAATACATTATAAATTAGGTAGTTCCAGGTGAATGTAAATATCACTTAGGCTTCTCCCTTCCCTCCTTATATGTATATTTATTACGAAAATAGATTATACGGCATATTTCAAGGGGAAATAAACAGCGAAAATTAGCAAAAGAGTGCACGTGAGGTGTTGTCAGGTGATAATTAGCCAATTCCAGGTGTATGGCACTCTCACTTACCTTATTTCTTTCTTGTATATATTATTTGGTATAAGAATAGGGCATAGGGCTTATTTCAATGGATGAAATCAGTGAAAAATTCCAGGGAAGATTTACTTAGCGTAGCACGGCCGGGCAGGCGAGAGGATAGTGTAATGGAGGGGGGGTAGGGAGGGGAGTCAAGAACGGGGAGAAATGGCTAAATTGTCAACAATGGATGGGAGTACAGATGAGATTAGGAGTGCTGACTAGTGTTGGACATTGGTAGTACTGATAGATGATACAAGCCCCCACTTGGAAGCCAGGGTGAATTCAGAATCACAAAAGCGACGCCCCGCGGTATGATCCCTTGCTCCCAAGCGTCATGAAAGTGACGCCCCGCGGTTAAGGGGTTAATGATGGGGGCAGAAATACCACCACACCCCGCCTAACGATAGCCAAACCCTGGTCTGATGGTGGATTTTGATTTTTTTTTTTACTGATTTTGATGATATTTTAGACTAAAATTGTGTGTATAGGATGATTTATAAACTTTTTAGACTTAGATTAATGTGTTCTAGCCATAGGTGGGATGAACATTGTCATTTTCTGGTACAGTCTACTAAGCCAGAAGATGGTATTGGTGATAGCCAATACCCTCTTCAGGCACAAAATGATCCACAGGTATACATGGCAAGTGATGAGAAGGGTGGGTGGTGAACTGAATGAAAGGAAGGCAATGACTGATTATGTGTGTGTGGATGAAAGGATGTGACGATGTGTAATGGATGTAAGACCTTATAGAGGTTGGGGCAGTGGACTTTCTGACCATTACATGGTGGTGGCCAGAATCAAGATCCACACAAGATGGAGAAACAGAAGAAGGGAAGGACGGGAAGAAGGAGTAGTTGCAAGGAGAGTGGAAAGTTTACAAGAGGATGAGAAAAAGGCAGAATATAAGAGAGACGTGGAGGAACAATTGGGTAAATATGAATTGGAGCAGATGGCGGATATGGAAAGTACGTGCAGGATATTCACAGAAGAAATATGTGCAGCATGTGATATGGTGTGTGGAAGGGAGAGAAGACGGAGGGGGGTGCAAGGAACAGCGTGGTGGGATGAAGAGGTGAGACAGGCTGTGGCACAAAAGAAGAAAGCATACAATGAATGGATGAGAAAAAGCGGCGTGGAAGAAGCTGAGAGACAGAAGAGAGAGTTATATGTAGAAAGGAAGAGAGAGGTGAAAAGATTAGTAAGAGAGAGTAAGAAGAGAGTGGATGAAGAATTTGGAAAGAATTTGAGTGTAAAGTGGAGGGAATGTAAGAAACTGTTCTGGAAAGAGGTGAAGAGAGTAAGACAGAGTTGCAGTGAAGTTAGCTTGGGAGTGAAAGATAAAAATGGTAGATTACTAGTGAAGAAGGGAGAAAAAGTGAGCAGATGGAAAAAACACTTTAAGGAAATGTTGAACTTAGAGGATAGAAGCAATACGAGTATAAGTGGCTAGGGAATGGCTGAGAGAAGGAGGGAGGTGAGAAGACAGGAAGAAATCAGTAGGACAGAAGTTGTGGAAGGAATGAAGAAAGTCAAATCGGGGAAAGCCCCAGGAATTGATGGAGTGTGTGGTGAAATGCTGAAGCATGGGGGAGAGATAGTAGTAGAATAGATGTGGAAGATGTGCAGATTGGCCTGGGAGGAAGGTAGAGTCCCGGAGGATTGGAAGTCAGGTATAATTATTCACTTGTACAAAGGAAAAGGGGAAAAAGAAGTGTGTGGTAATCATAGGGGCATTTGTCTTCTTAGTGTAATAGGAAAAGTGTATGGTATGATACTTACTGACAGAGTTAGGGAAAGAACAGAGGAAGTAGTTGGAGAAGAAGAGGGTAGGAAGGAGAGAGGTTGTGTAGATCAGATATTCATTCTTACATCTTTAGTGGAAAAGTTTCTAGAGAAGGGAAAGACGTTGTATGCAGCTTTCATGGATTTAGAGAAAGCATATGATAGGGTGGATAGACAAGGACTGTGGAAAGTATTAAGAATATATGGAGTAGATGGGAAGTTCTTGAATGTTGTGAAGAGTATGTATGATAGTGCTAAGGCTGCAGTGCGTGTGGATGGTGAAATGAGTGAATTTTTCTGTTTGAAGGTTGGGTTGAAACAGGGATGTGTCATGTCTCCATGGTTGTTCAATCTGTAAATGGATGGGGTTATAAAAGAGGTACAAGGTAAGGCAGTGGATGTTGGAGTGGCCCTGGTGAAAGAGGGTAGTGTTTGGAAACTCCCTGTACTGTTGTTTGCAGATGATACTGTGTTGTTTAGTGAGGACAAAGGGGAGCTGCAAGGCTTGGTAGATGAGTTTGGGAGCGTGTGTAAGAAACGGAATCTAAAGGTGAATGCAGGGAAGAGGAAAATGATGGTCTTTGAGAGAGGTGGTCAGTGAATGTACAGTGAGGTTGGATGGTGATGAAATGGAAAATGTGAGTACGTAGTACTTGGGTAGTGTGATGAATAAGGATGGAAGTTTGGAGGGTGAAGTGCTTGAAAGGGTACAGCAGGGAAGAAAGGTTGCTGGTTCCTTGAAACCAGTGATAAGAAACAGGGAAGTGAGCATGGAAGTAAAAAAGCTACTACATGACAGTATTGTGATACCAACTCCAACATATGGAAGTGAAGCTTGGACGTTGTTGGAAGGACACAAGTCAAGAGTGAGAGCAGAGGAGCCTGTGGAATCACATGGAGAGACAGGCTGACAAATGAGGATATAAAGGAGCATTGTGGTGTGGATGTGGATGTGATGGGAAGCATTAGGAGGAACTCACTGAGGTGGTTTGGCCATGTGGAGAGGATGGAGGGTGAGAGACTGATGAGGAGTGTATGTGAGTAAGGTGGAGGGGGGGAGAGGTAGAGGGAGGTTGAGGATGAGATGGAGGGATGGGGTGGAGAGGTATATGAGAGAAGGGGGTGTGAGTTGGGAGCAGGGCAGTGAAATGACGGGGGACAGGGCGACGTGGAGGCGATTTGTTTGTGGCCACCCTGTATGGGATTGAGGTGTCTGGCAAGAGATAGATAGATAGATATTCGGCGATTTTCAGATTTTGTTTGTTTGTTTTATAGTAGTACTATGTTAAACTGGCCGGTCTGGGTGTGGCTGATCACCTTTACACTGTTGTCATACTTCCAACTGACCTCCCGTACAGCCACGGCTATTTTTAGATGGCCTTGGTACAGCCCACCATTTACACCCACCATGTGTGTATGTGTGTGTGCGTGTATGTATTTACCTATTTGTAGTATACAGGAATTGAGCAATGCTCGTGTTGTCCTGTCTCCAAATCCACATTTATCAATTCTACCTTTACACACATGAATGTTTTTCTCATGCACACCTCTTCGTCTAAGTCGTTCCAAATATTTATGTATTTACCTAATATACCTAATTGTGATATACACGGAATGTGCTATGCTCGTGGGTTTCCGTCGCTGTTTCTCAGTAAGTCAAATTTAGCTTTAAACTCATTTCAGTTTTTAGACTGGACGATCTCTTTGTCCAGGCTATTCCATAAGTCTATACTTCTGTAAGGAAAGCTATATTTCTTGATATCCTTCAAGCACCTTGACTTTTTCAATTTCATTCCGTGTCCTCTTGTTGCTCTCTTATCCCATACAAACAGATCTTCTTTGTCAATTTTATCTACTCCCATCATGGTCCTGAACACTGCAAGCATGTCTCCCCTCTTTCTCCTTTCCTCTAAGGAAGGCAAATCCAGCTTTTCCAGCCTCTCTCTGTATGACAGGTCTGCCAGACTGGGGACCATCTTGGTTGCTGTTCTTTGTATTCTCTCAATCTTGTTTATATCTTTCTTTTTGTGTGGGGACCACACTACCGCACCTGGGGCGGATAATGGCCACTATAAATTTTTTCATCATCTCCTCATCCATATAATGAAATGCTACTCTTATGTTAGTCAAGAGTTTATAAGTCTCGCCAACTATCTTGTTAATGTGCTTTTCTGGTGACAAACTATCTTGGACCAGCACTCCCAAATCATTCTCTTCTCTCATTTTTGTGATTAATTCATTGCCCAACAAATAATTCAGTGATGGCCTCCTGGTACTTTTACTCATTTCCAATATTTTACATTTCTTTATATTAAATTTCATTTCCCAAGTCAGGCTCCAATCATCTATCCTATCCAGATCCTCCTGCAGCATTTTACAATCCTCCTCAACCTCTACCTTCCTCAAGATCTTTACATTATCAGCAAACAGACTTGCATAACTGTTCACTCCATCTACCACATCATTTACGTAAATCAGGAACATTACTGGCGCCAACACCGAGCCTTGAGGGACTCCACTTGTTACTTCCCTCCATCCAGACATCCTATCCTTTCTTACTGTCCTCATATGTCTGTCTCTCAAAAAGTCTCTCATCCATTCCAGAAGTTTCCCCTTCAGTCCTCCTATATATTCTAGTTTCCACATAAGTCTCTTATGGGGTACCTTGTCAAAGGCCTTCTCTAAGTTTAAGTACACACAATCCACCCAACCATCTCTCTCCTGTACCATGTCAATTGCTCTTGAGTAAAAGCTCAACAAGTTAGAAACACATGACATTCCACTTCTGAATCCAAACTGACATTCAGCCAAAATATTCATCTCTTTTAGATATTTTATCCGTCTGTCTTTCAGGATTCTCTCCCACAATTTTGTGACCACGCTGGTTAGAGACACTGGTCTATAATTCAGGGGTTCTTCCCTGTTTCCTCCCTTATAAATTGGTACCACATTTGCCCTCTTCCATTCTTGTGGCACTTTCCCCTCTTCCAGAGAACACAGAATTAAACTATGAATTTTATCCGCCAGTTGTTCTCTGCATTCCTTCAGTACCCAGTTAGAAATTCCATCAGGTCCTGGGGCTTTCCTTACATCTTGAGTTTCCAGTAATTTATACACTTCCTGTACCTCCACTTTTATATCTTTTATCACCGGTACATGGAGAATCTGAGTGCATTCAAGTACTTGGGTAGTGCTATGAGTAAGGATGGAACTTTGGGGGATGAAGTGCGTGAAAGGGTACAGCAGGGAAGGAAGGTTGTTGGTACACTGAAAGCAGTGATGAGAAATAGGGAGGTCAGTATGGAAGTTAAGAAGTCACTGCATGATAGTATTGTGATCCCTACCCTGACGTATGGAAGCGAGGCATGGACCTTGCAAGAGGGGAACAAGTCAAGAGTGAGAGCAGTGGAAACGAGTTACTTGAGAGGAGCATGTGGAGTGACGTGGAGGGACAGGTTGACAAATGAAGAAGTGAAGGAACGCTGTGGGGTGGATGTGGATGTGGTTGAGAAGATTAGGAGAAATACACTGAGGTGGTTTGGACATGTGAAGAGAATGGAGAATGAAAGACTTACTAAGAGGGTGTATGTAGGTGAGGTGGAGGGAGGGAGAGGGAGAGGCAGACCGAGGATGAGGTGGAGGGATGGAGTTGAGAGATATATGAGGGAGGGGGGGGTGAGTTGGGGGGAGGGTAGTCAAATGGTGGGTGACAGAGCGACTTGGAGGCGTTTTGTCTGCGGCCACCCTTTGCGGGATTAGGGCGTCGGTCTATAGATAAATAGATAGATAGACATTTCTAATCACTCCCTCCCCTTCCACAAACTCTTTTTCATTAGTGAAAACCGATTGGAAACATTTGTTCATTATTTCAGCTTGCACTGCTGCATCTTTATAGACCTCTCCTTTTACTTTCAGTCTGATGATTCCTTCCTTTTGTTTCAGTTTGCCATTAACAAATCTATAAAACAGTTTGGGTTCATCCTTGCATTTGTCTATTATACCTTTTTCAAAATTCCTTTCTTCTTCTCTACATATTCTTGTGTATTCATTTCTAATTCTTTTATATTCTTCCTTTGCTCTGTTGTTACCTCTCTTTCTCCAATTGTTCCACGCCTTATCTCTCTCTTTTTTTGCTATCATACACCTTCTATTAAACCACTCCTTTTTCCTGTTTTCTTTCCCTCTTACTCTTGGTACAAATTTTTCCACTCCCAAATTATAGAGGTCTAGAAAGATATCCCACTTCCTCTGTATCTCTCTTGTTTCTCTGATTTTTCTCCAATCCGCATTTTCAAAAAAGTTTCTCCATCCTGTAAAATTTGCTTTCCCGAAGTTGTATCTTCCCTGTCTATGAAGCTCGTGTCTTGGCTCGACGTTCCCTATTATCATCTGGAACTCAATGACCACATGATCACTTTTTCCTAAAGGACAGAGATATTTCAATGATTCTATTACATCGGGTTCTTTGGTAAACAGTAAATCTAACCTTGCTGGTGTGTCCTCACCTTGAAACCGTGTCTCTTCTTTGACCCACTGCGTCATCACATTATTCATTATTATATTTAATATCATAGTGCCCCACGAATCCTCGCCGCCTCCCGAGTACCATTCCTCCCAGTTCACCTCTTTACAGTTAAAGTCACCCATCAAAATTATATTATTGCTTTTCTCAATTATTTTTTGTAAGTAGCTGGCAATATCTGACAACATCTGGTCTTCGTCATCATTTCATGCTCTCGTCTTAGGGGGAAAATACACTACCGCCATATCTCTTTTAACATTCTCTCCAGTTTCTAATTTCATTTATATCACTTCAGCCCTGCCTTCTCCCATTTCCACGGTATCTACATTTATGTTGTTCTTCACTGCCATCATCACTCCTCCTCCCATTTTTTTCTTTTCTGTCTTTTCTCCACAGTTTGTATTTACCATCTCCCAAATGAACATCAATATCTTCTCGTAATTTGGTCTCTACAAAGCACATGACATCAGGTTCATGTTCTCTCAAGAAATTGTTCATTTCAAGCCTTGCCGATATTAAACCATCAACATTAGTATATATCACATTCAAATTATTTTTGATGTTTTTTATACCCTCTTCTCTCCTACTCTCCGTCAGTACCACTTCCTCAACTTCTGATCTTTCACAGCCATCCCCCTTAGTTTCCTTCACTTCTATTTCCTTAAATACCACTTCCTTACTTTCATATCCATTACTCTCCAAAAAAAAAGTATTACATTCTTCCTCTGTCCTCCTATCATTTTTTTCCTTTACTTCTTCCTTCAATGATTTTAAAACTTCTCTTTCTTCTTCATTCAAATCTTTTCTTATTATAATATTTTCCATCCCTACCTCTTTGCTTACTTTCCACGTCACTTTAAGTATATCATCTACTACACTTTCTGCTGACAACTTGACTCTCATTGGTCTTGTTTCCCCTTTCTTATAAGGCCCTATTTTTACTTCTTAAATTTCTTTTACCCACTTGTCTCCTTCGAGATCAATCTTGCCTAATATTCCTCTTACCAGGTTCGTGTCTTTCTCGAGTCTCACGGATCTAACCTTCTCTTTCTTCCTTCTCCCTGTTTCCAAATATTACAACGCATCTGTTCCTTTCTACAGTTTCTCTCACTATTTTCTCTTTTTTCTTCAGTATTTTCACTACATTTTCTTCCAATTTTATCTTGTTCATTTCCCTTTCTTCCTGGATGATTTGTCTTAAGCTGACCACTTCTTTCTGTTCTTCTTCTACGTGTGCCCACTTTGCCTTATGCTCTTCCAATACACTGCTCACCTTCTCCGTTTTATTAGTACTCTCTTCTAGTTTTCTCCTCAATTCAATATTTTCACGCTTCAAATTTCTTATCTCTTCATTCGCCGTCTCATTAGACTGGATCAGACTCTGTATAATAATCTCCGTATTCTTGGACACATCTTTTAACACTAGATTCTCCACTTTCTTTTCAAGTTCACTAATCCTCATAATCAATGTTCTAACCAGATCCATGACATTAGTATTTCTATCAAATCCTGGAAATTTGAGTCCCTCAGTCTTTACATTTTCGGCCATGATTAAGGTTGGTTACAACTTACAGTACCAAAACAGCTGTTACCGAAAATACTACAAACATTCATGTATACTCTTGCCAATAAATATTTACATTTTTGGTAGTCTATATTAACTTACAGTATTTTAAACTGAAAACAAGACCACAGGAGACAGGAAAAACATAATTCCTGAAAACTACTTAGGGTTTGCAGCGGTGGCTGAGCCTTGCCCTGGGAGCAGTCAAGAGATGTCCGTTTGCTGTGGCTGTTCGCTCATGTGTGTGTGTGTGTGTGTGTGTGTGTGTGTGTGTGTGTGTGTGTGTGTGTGTGTGTGTGTGTGTGTGTGTGTGTGAGTTTTCCGGCTTTCTCTCTCTCTCTCTCTCTCTCTCAGTGTTCTTACCTAATTGCTCTTACCTAATTGTATCTTTAGAGGAATGAGTCAAGGTCGTACTGTCTTGTGTCTTAAACCATATTTATCGTACATATCCTTAAATTTGTGAATTTTTTGGCACACACTATTTCATTCAGTAGTGCATTCTGTTGATCAATTGCTCTCTTTGGGAAACTGAATTTCCTCACGTCTTTATCACCTCTCTTCTTATGCAGTTTTTTGCAGTGTCCTCTTGCTGATGCTTCCCCATATGTTAAGTAATCATTTATGTCTATTTTCTCCTTCCCTGATATACACTTATATAGCATTATCATGTCATCTCTTTTCCTTCTCTCCTGTAGTGTTGGTAGATTCAGTTTATTTAGTCTTTCTTCATAGCTTAGATCCCTTAAGCTTGGTATCCATCTTGTAGTGGCCCTTTGAACTTTTTCAATCTTGCCTATGTGTTTTTTGAGATGAGGACTCCAGACTACTGATGCATACTCCAGGGTTGGTCTGATGAATGATGTTATTGTCCTTCTTAGCATGTCTTCATTTATGTATGTGAATGCTATTCTCATATTTGCAAGCAGTGTATACATGTTCCGTACCTTCTCACTGATGTGGTCAGCCGGAGATAGTCTGTTATTGATAATCACACCTAGGTCCTCCTCTCTTTCTGATGTGTGTAGGGTTTTATTTCCTAACGTATAATCTCAATCAGGTCTTTTTCCACTTTTACCAAACTTGATTACATGAGACCTGTCCACATTGAATTCCATGTGCCATGTATTACTCCATTCATGAAGTTTATTTAATTCTTCTTGTAGCTCTTTACAAGAGTCTGTGTTAGTAATTCTCCTTTGTATTTTTGCATCATCTGCAAACATATTTATATAGCTTTCATTTCCAGTGTTACTGTCTATATCATTTATATACACTAAAATCATGATTGGTGCCAGCACTGAGCCCTGTGGTACTCCACTAGTCACTTCTTTCCATGATGAGTAGTTTCCCCTTAGTACTGTTCTCATTTCTCTTTTTGAGAAAATCTTGCATCCAACAAAACAGTTTGCCTTGAATTCCTCCTTGATGGTACAGTTTCCATAAAAGTCTTTGGTGTGGTACTGTGTCAAATGCTTTCTTGAAATCTAAATAGATACTGTCCACTCATCCTTCTCTTTCTTGTATTGTGTCTGTTACCCTGTCATAGTAGCTCAACAGATTAGTAACACATGATTTTCCTTTTCTGAAACCAAACTGTCTTTCCGTTATCATATTGTGTTCTTCTAGATGATTTACCCAAGCTTTTCTTATAAGCTCTTCTAATACCTTGTTTACAACACTGGTCAGTGATACTGGTCGGTAGTTGAGTGGATTTTGTCTATTCCCTTTCTTGAATAAGAGGACAATATTTGCTTTCTTCCAAATATCAGGTAGTTTACTTTGACTCAAGGATTTTTTGAAAATTAAAAATAATGGTTTACTTAACTCCTTTGCACATTCATGTAGCACCCAACATGAAATTTCATCAGGACCATTTGCTTTTCCTCTGTCTAATTTACTTAACTCCTCCTGTATTACTTTTTCTGATATTTGTATATCTGGTAGTATGTGTGGACATGCATGTTCCACATAGTCCCTCTCAAAATTTTTTTCTTCTGTAAAAACTGATTGGAAATTCTTATTCAGTGCTTCACAAATATCTTTCTCTTGTGTATAGGTGATTCCCTCATCCGTAATGGATTGTATTATATCTTTTACTTTGGTTTTGCTTCTGATGTAGCTGTAAAATAGCTTCGGTTGATCGCTATTTTTATTTATGATATCCTCCTCAAACTGTTTTTGGGCTTCCCTCCTTATTCCTCTATAATCGTTTCTTGCCTGTTTGTAATTATTATATGCCCTTTCACTATTGTGTCTTCTGTATCTATTCCACAACAAATCTCTTCTTTCTTTTGATTTTTTACATTCTGTATTGAACCATTTCTGTATTTTCTTATCTGCTTCTTTGTGCTGTGGGATGTACTACTGGACTCTTATTTCATAAAATTCACAGAATTTTTTATATACAGCATTTAAATCTTGTCCTCTAAGCTCATTTTCCCAATCAACTTCAAAGAAATACTTCTTTAGGTCATGATAATTTCCTTTTTTATAGTTTAGGCTCCTTTTGTAACTTTCATTCCTGTTAACTATGTCATATGCTATCTTGAAGTTGCAATTTAGTACTGCATGGTCGCTTTTGCCGAGTGGAGGGTGATATATTAAACTGTCAATATCATTTTCTTCCCTAGTAAATATGAGATGTAGCATTGAAGGTACATCGAGTCCTGTTTTTCTGGTGGTTTCCCTCACATGTTGCGTTAGGAAAAACTCTTGCACGAGATCCAGGAGCTTTTGGTCCCAACAGCTTTCTTGGCTAATTATATCTAGAGTACTCCAATTTATATTTGTATTAAAATCTCCAGTTAGTATAATTGTTTCCAATTTCTCTTCCATTTTATGTAGTAATGCTCTTAAACTCTGAATTGTACTCTCTGCCAGGTCCTCATATTCGTCTCTTTCCCATGTGTTTGATCTGGGTGGCATGTACAAACTGGCTACAATTACTTTCCCTTCAGATGTGTTGATCTCTACTGCAATCAGTTCTACTTGTGAGGGTATATCAAGTTTTATTTCATTGACTTTTAGAT
Source organism: Coenobita brevimanus (assembly GCF_032717465.1). NCBI lineage: Eukaryota > Metazoa > Arthropoda > Malacostraca > Decapoda > Coenobitidae > Coenobita > Coenobita brevimanus. The sequence continues at coordinate 10,032,544 of NC_137020.1, read as the reverse complement.
TTTTCTTAGTTAATATTATAATTCCTCCTCCTTTTTTTAATATTATAATTCCTCCTCCTTTTTTTAAGTTTCTATCTCTTTTCCATATATTATATTCTTCTAAGTTTAGTATGTCATTTGATATCCTTGGTGTTAATTTTGTTTCAGTTAGGCATATTATATGTGGTTCATTTTCTCTGACATAATCATTCATCTCTAATAATTTAGATACCATTCCATCCACATTTGAGTACATCAACTTAGCCCCCTCAGGCACAGTCACGCGTTTCGCGTGAGGTGGTGTGCATGCTGAAAAAGCACAGCCACTCGAATCGCGTTCCTAAGCACAAAAAAATTAGCCCAAAATTAAGTTTCTGGCGAAATCACGTCAAATTTTGACGAATTATAGCGAGTATAGCGCCTTCCAGTGGTAAGGCATTGGCAACACTGAGCTACCTGATTGGGCCCAGCACGTAGCAGTATACCTCAGCTTCTTCCAAGCAGCCAGGCAGTGGGTTGCGTTGTGTCTTCAGTCCCTTTAACCCCTTAACCGCGGGGCGTCACTTTCGTGACACTCGGCCACAATGGATCATACCGCGGGGCGTCACTTTTGTGATTCTGTGTTATTTTGAATTATCCCGGGCTCTCAAGTGGTGGCTTGTATCATCTATCAGTACTGCCAATGTCCAACACTAGTCAGCACTCCAAATCTCATCTGTACTCCCATCCATTGTTGACATTTTAGCGATTTTACTCCCTTCCTGACTCCCCTCCCTACCTGCCCTCCATTATCCTGTCCTCTCACCTCCCACGCCGCGCTGCGCTAAGCAAATTTCCCCCGGATTTTTCCACAGATTTCATCCATTGAAATAAGCCCTATGCCCTATACTTATACAAAATAATATATACCAAAAAAAAAATAAGGTAAGGGATAGTGTTATACATCAGGAATTGGCTAATTATCACCTGACAACACCTCACGTGCATTCATTCGCTACATTACCACGGTAATTTCCCCTTTGAATTATGCCTTGTAATCGATGTCTGTAATAAAAATATATATCAGAAAGGAAGGGAGAAGCCTAAGTGACATTTACATTCACCTGGAACTACCTATTTCTTTATGTATTGCCGAGATTTTCTACCTAGCATGTAAGTTAGCAGCAGTCAGCCTCAGTGTCATTGTCAACCCTTGCCTTCTCAGATAAGCCGCGGCATTTAGTTCCTTGTCCTCCGCTGTGGTCAAACCATGTCGCACTCGCGCCCCGCCATTTCTGCCGCTTCTGTGCCCATTGCAAAGGGCCCTGTGACCTCTACCCCCATAAAAAGTCGTGAGGGAAGCAGGAAAGGACTTAGTGACTCTGCAGTGGCACGTGAACTAGCAGAATTGTCCATGGTGATCATGGATAGTGATTTTGACGATTTGGGTGAATCGTGTGATGAGCCGGGTGAGGTAATCGTGCCAGAAAGTGCTAGTACGAGTGCTTCAGTGTCGGAAGTTATCCCTAGCTCCAAGGGAAAGGAGCCGTTAGTGCAGCAAGGCAAGGAATTTGGGAAGGGAGTGAAAAGGCGGCGTGTTAGCCCCAGAACAATGCCCCCGCGTGACCCAGCCCGCCATGAGTCCCGAGTTGATTCACCTCCCCGTTCCCCAAGCCCCACTTCACTCATTTCTTCCTCATCGTCAGCTGAGTTATCTCCGGAGTCTTCATCATCGGAGTCACCACCAGCATCAACAGTGAAGGCAGGCCGTAGAGGAAGAGTTAAATCCCGGACTTGTAAAAGTAGAGTTGGTAGTAGGGTAAGGGCTGCTAGTGCTGTACCACAACCCAGGGTCAGTGCGAGTGACCTTGAATGGGGTAAATCTTCCTCACAGCCACCCACCACCACCACCCACCCTACACTGCCACGACAGGGAATCCTGGACGCTTTCGCGTGGACGGAAGGGTCCGATTTTGTGCCTGAACATTTAGTGTTTGATGAGAGCTCCTCAGGAGTTCAGCCTGCCTTCACTACTGACGATAATGCTGAGTGTGTGGACTACCTTTTGGCCTTCCTAGATGACGAAGTCATGCAGCACATATGTGATGAGACCAACAGGTATGAATCACAACGTGCTGCAAGTAGTACAGGTGCAGCCAAGATGCAACAGTGGTCCATGCTGGTAGTGCAGGAGATGTATGTGTTCTTTGCCCTCATGCTTCTCATGCCACACTCCAAGAAGCATGAGTTGGAAGAATACTGGTCCATGGACCCCTTACTACCCTCACCCACCTTCAATAAGTACATGGCCAGAGATCGCTTCCGGAACATCATGGGAAACCTGCACTTTGCCGACAACGATATACCTTCCCAAACTGACCCACTCTGGAAGATCCGGGAGATTCTGAACAGAATGAAGGATAAGTTTATGTCATTCTTCCATCCCTTTCAGAAGGTTGTCATTGACGAATCCTTGGTTTTGTTCAGAGGACGTCTTCGGTTTGTTCTTTACATTCCAAGCAAATGCCATCGCTTTGGAATTAAGTTCTTTGTACTGTGCGACTGTAAGACGGGGTACATCCTTGACTTCGTCATTTATTCAGCCAGCACTGTCGATCTTCATAAAACACACCCCCTTGGCTTCTCAGGCTGTGTAGTGAAAGTGCTCCTAGAAAAGTATTTTGGTGGGAATCATGTGCTGTATACAGACAACTATTATACAGCACCGAAACTTGCCAAATACCTTTCTGAGCATGGCATTGGCTCCTGCGGCACAGTGAAGAGTAATTGTGCCCACTTCCCTAAATTCCCAGAGGCAGGAACCTCGCAGCGAGGAGACGTGCACCTACGCAAGTCTGAGAAGATGCTGGCAATACGGTGGCATGACAAGAGGGTCGTGCACATGCTCACCATCATATATAAGGGGGAGATGACAGACAGTGGGAAGGTCGACCGTAGGACAGACGAACCTGCGATGAAACCTGATGCTGTGTTGGACTACAATATCAACATGCGGCTGGTGGAGAAGTCCGACATGATGATTGGTGAGATCGACTGCCTCAGGAAGAATACTAGGTGGTACAGGAAAGTTTTTCTGCATCTCATAGATATGACGATGCTGAACGCCTTCATCCTGTACAAGATGAAGGTCAAGCCACCCAAGTCCTTCTCCCTGAGGTTGTTCGCCAGGACTTGTGTCCAGCAGCTGCTGGAAAGATATGGTAGGGTGACAGCAGCAACTCCAAGGCGCCATCCAGTAACACTTCCCAACAGACTTGAGCAGAGGGCGTATATGGATCGGCACAGACTGGAGCTAATGCCTGCCACAGGGAAAAGGAAGGCTGCGATTCGCAGGTGTCAGGTGTGTGCACATACCACCCGCCACACACCTGAGCACAAACGCACCTCTTGGCAGTGCGCTGAGTGCCAGGTTCCCCTCTGTGTTACCTGCTTCTTTGATTACCACAGCCAGAAGCAGTTCTAACAGTGCAAGTGTGAAAGGAGAATAATGTGTAAATAATGTGTAATTAGCAAGTGAAAGCAATGAATGTTCAGTACATATGATTGAACAGTGTATTATAGTTTTATCTTACTGAAAGTGACAGTGAATAACATAGCGTAAGTAAAATAGAAGGGTAAATATTGAAAATAGAATAGAAAATGTAAATAGTAATGTAAGTAATTAGTAATATAAGAATATGAGTACAAATACTTTATGTTATAACAGTGAAAGTGAATCCGTGGCTCTCTACGTATTTTACTGAATGAAAAATTGAATGACTTCAGTGACAATAAACTAATACTACTGAAGGAAACTTATGGATAAGGACTCTAGATATATATAAGTGTGATATAGTAACAGAAATATAAAGTGTGAGGGGTTTTATGAATAATAAATGACAGAGTACCAAGAGCAAACTAGCGCAAGTGCGACGGTCAGACGCGCTCGTAATTTCCATTGCTTTCACAGTGGTTTTTTTTTTGGAGTATGGATCCCAAACTACTTGAAAATCATAGTGTTTATAGTGTTAATATCTGGCTGTGGTAATCATATTACGGGTTGTCGGGAAGTATAAAGTGGAGACTTCGTTATCCAACTTCAGAGGTCTCCACAAGTCCTACGGTAACCGACGAAGGCTCAACAAACATTCCAGGAGAAAGCTGAAGGTATGTGCCATAAGCATATGTAATTTTAATATTCTAGGACTAATAACTGATTTTTGGCAAATATTTTTGGAGAGTCTGTCGGAGCCCGAATAACCCCGAGGGACACGCAAAACATCGGTAAACATGCCCGCGGTGTAGGGGTTAAGCTCCTCCTAATTCTCCCCCTCCTTCCTGAGCCAAAGCCCCTATGGACTCAGTGTGATAATGCAATATTTATGAGCATATTTGTATGTGATATTGTCGATGGAACATAGATATATGTTACGAAAAGGAATTGTGTCCGTTATGAATCGTTAAGCCTACGAGCTGATATGCGTGTTCACTGTTGCGGGGTTTCACCTCTCACCCTCCCCAAGGCCCATGGCGTGATTACAAATACGTATATAATGAAGCCAATGCCTAAAGTGTATTATGTGTGAAGGGTATTGTGGCTGGCTTGGTGAAATTATGGTACCATAGTGTGGAATGAAGCAGGCATCAAGTACAGTTTTTATAGTCGGGAAGGAAGAATTAGAGGTGTTTAGTGATGGAATTATTGTGATTCTGATAGTGAAAATGCGTATGGAATTGTGTGAAATATACGTCAAACATGCTGCGGGTGTTCGTGAAGGAGTGTGGTGTGTGCCAATACAATAGAGTCGCAGTGAGTGTTCACAGAGAAATATTTCATGCATTCACTGACTTTGCTAAAACAAAGTGCAAGTGTCAGAGACAAGAAATATGCCACAGCCACATATACATACGTATGTTGTGCAGCAAATGTTCGTGGAGAAATATATTGTGTGGATCGCATGTGTTAAGGAGAGAAGAAAATACGCCACAGCCACAGACACACACACACATGCACACACACTCACCCACACCCACACGCTCACCCACACGCACACGCTCACCCACACACGCTCACCCACACATGCACACTTTCACACACTACATAGCTCCTCATCTTCAAGCTACTGCCAGCATCTCAACACCTCTGGAGGAAGTGAGTTATCCGTATTTTGTTGATCTGTATATTGACCTATTTCTATAGTTCAATATTTTTTACACATATAATGTTTTTTACATACACACATATGAGATGGAAGAAAGTTCAGCTTCTTTGTCAGAACCTGGCAAAAAGACAAGTGTTCATGTCGAGTTTCTGACACCACTATCAAAAACCTTATGATATTTTATGTGTATACTTTGAGTAAAAAAAGAAAATAATAAAACGTAACGAGCGAAAATATGTAGCCGTGAGTGAGGTAGGGAAAGTGTTTTTTATCTCGCGTGCGGGTGGGGAAGAGTATTCTACGTTTGTCGTCCAATTACTCCAAAACTATTGGACATATCGATTTCCCGTAAGAACCATGATAAAGAGCAGTAAATTCTACGTATGTTCATTTGCAGAATATAAGCCTCTGGGAGCAATTTCTGTTGGAAAAGTTGGGGGAACAGACTTTCGGTAAAGTCAAAAGTGCTTGGAGGAGTAATCTCACTTTGTCGGCCAATTACTCGAAAACTATTGAACCTATCGATTTCCTATAGGAACCACGATAAAGGGCAGTAAATTCTACGTATGTACACGACATAACAATGTAATATCTATGATAAGAATTCGTTGTTACGTAGGCGGGAATATTGCATATGCTGTGCGCACATCACGAAAGTGACGTACGGACGAGAGTTCCCAGTCGTTTTTGGCGATTTACTTGAGAACTATGAGGCGTATGGAAACCAAAAGGTGCTCATTAGAAAGCTGGTGAAATTCTGCATAATATTATGCAATAAAAACATAACATCTGCAAGAAAATTTCCATATTAGAGTTCCTTGTTTTTTTTTCAAAAATGGCTTTCAGTTTTTGGCTATTTTCTCGAAAACTACAAATCGTATCAACACCGGATTTGTCTCTTTAGAAAGCTGATGAAATTCTCTATCAAAACTTCTAATAACATTTTCCTGTATGATGGAAAACACTCGAATGGTGATGTTGGGAAGTGAACGTGACATAGCAAAATTTTATTCACGGCCGCCTAATGTTGTTTTATTCATGTTTTCCTGATTTTTTGTGGTGCTTATCAGCTAGAACAAACCGACGAATAAGTTGACATAGGTTTCATGGCAGTATATTGATGTTTGGGTAGCGAAAATAAGGAGAGAATACGTGTTATTTGCCGCACCCGGGCAGCTTCACAGATAAAGTCGTGCGCCGGAAAACTTACTGAAACTTATCGTGCGCGAGAGGGTTAATCATCTTGTTTATATACTTGTCATGACTTGGTTCTACTACCTTCCTCCTTTTTATTCCCTCCTGGTTATGTACCACTTTCGTACCTGCAATCCTATTACTTTGTAAAAAAATGTGTTCTTCTCCTCCTCTGATCTTCCCTCATTTTTTGTTTTTGCTTCCTCCCTCTTCTCTTTCAGTAATTCCAGTTCCTCTTGTGTTAGGCATCTTTTTATCCATACATTTTTGAACTCCTCCTTTTCCATAAGATTCTTTGCATTTTTTAGTATCTCCTCCACGGTGTTGACACTGAAAAGTTACCTTTAGAGGTCTTGACTTGCTTTTCTCGTATTTCCCTAACCTTTTGTGTTCCTCTATGTCTTTACTACAGACTTCCTCTGATACTTCTTTCCATAAGCTCATTATATTTGCCATCTCCTTTTTGTCTCTTGAGATCTTGTTTTTTACTTCTTCCTCTTCTATACCAGTGATTACTATAGATTTGTTGATATCTACTGAATCTCTGACTAACTTTGGATTGTTTTGGATTATTCTTTTCACTTCTTTTTTAATGCTTTTTTCTTCCACCCTTTTTTCTAAGTCTTTCTTTACTTTCACCATTTCAGCATACGTGGTGTGTGTGTGTGTGTGTGTGTGTGTGTGTGTGTGTGTGTGTGTGTGTGTGTGTGTGTGTGTGTGTGTGTGTGTGTCCCTGACCTACACCGGCAACACTGCACAAGCAACGCTGCCAAGTTTTATACAAAGTTCTGGGTAATTACTAATGAAAAGCAAATCATTCATAAAAACCTTATAGCTTTTTTTGTACAAATAAAACTATAGTGGGCTCTACCAAAGCCATCTAAAAATATTTTTAGATAGTCTTGGCTGTACAGGAGGTCAGTTGTATGACAACAATGTAAAGGTGACCTGTCACACCCAGACTGGCCAGTTTAACGTGGTACCACTATAGTGAGTTATTTACAAGTGATAGGATTAGGTCAGCTTCTTTGACAGTTGTTAGGCCATTTAGATTGTTTTTTATCTCATTTGGGAGGGTTTGGGGCTTGTTTGGGGGGAAACCCAAGGCTGGTAAATGCTCCACATTGCTTTACACATTAAAAGTACCCTGATATATGATACTCTGCCTAACGTTGGGGTTTTACCTAACCAATTTCAGTAATCCCTCTATTATCTGGACACCCAATAACTGGACACCCCACTACCTGGACATTTTTGGCCCCAAGACCTCATAACCCCCAAATTGACAAAAAAAACATAATAAATTTTTTAAAAATCCCATTATTCCCCCCCCATACTTTGAACTTGGTGCGAACCAGCTGTGTTTTGCTGCGTAGTTCCACCAACATCTGGCAGGGGGACACTGCTTCCTCCCCATTTCCCGCCCGTCCTTCATCGTGAGTGCACGCTTGTCCCCATGGCCGCCCACGTGCTCGCCTCTGTGGTGGTTCCCTACCTGCTGCAGGCTCTGCTGTTTCTCTCTTGCCTCTTCCTCGTGCGTGTGATGATGGCCCCGCCACCCGAGAAGCAGAAAAGAGTGGTTTTGACTCTGGAGAAGAAGAGGGAGATATTGGACAAGGTGGATGCAGGATTGTCGACGTCACACATCCTCCTTGAATTCAACTTGGCCTGCTTTACACTGTTTGATATCAAGAAATCCCAGGACAAACTCACCCAGTACATAGCTGACTTCGCACTGAAGACTAAACACAACGTGGAGAGGAAGGTTATGTTCACTCCCTGGTTTGCAGATATCAACCGCTCCATGCTGATTTGGTATCGTCAACAACATGCTGCTGGTGTGCTGGTGCGTGGTATGGAACTGAAGGCTGGTGCTGAGAAGTTCGCAAGGGTCCATGATGCCCCAGACTTCAAAGCATCCGAGGGTTGGCTCTTCGCTTTCAAGTTACGGCATGGACTTACCAACCGTAAGGCCCATGGCAAAGCTCTGGACGCTAATGAGGATGGAGTAGACGAGTTTCAGCAGACAGTGAAGGGCTTGATCAACAGGGAGGGCCTCACGCTCAGTCAAGTCTACAACGCTGATGAAACTGGTCAATTCTATCGCTCGTTGCCAACAAACACTCTAGCCGAGGAGACGGAGAAGTGTGTACCTGGCCACAAGCTTTGCAAACAACAGATATCTGCTTTGTGTCGTGCCAATGCTAGCGGCATGCACCGGCTCAAGCCCGTTATTGTTGGCCATGCAAAGCAGCCTTGGTGTCTTCGTGGGGTGATGGATGTCCTTCCTGTCATGTGGTACCATTCTGTGAAGGCTTGGTTCACAGCCAAGATTTTCAAAGACTGGTTTCACCAGCACTTCATCAAGGTCATCCATTACCAGATGAACATACTAGGAATCCTGTGCAACAAGGTAAAGGCCCTCCTTCTTCTGGACAATGCACCTGCGCATCTGTCCAACAAGGAGTTGGTGGCTGAGAATGGACACATTAGGTGCATGTTTCTGCCACCTAATACGACTGCTCTCATCCAGCCAATGGACCAAGGAGTGATTGTGGCAATGAAGAGGCTGTACCATTGGAAGTTCCTGGACGAGGTGATGGTTGTTCTCGAGGACTAGGACAAACACAGGGAGGGACGGGACACGAGAGGCCAGCGGACTTTGGAAAACCTTCGCCGTTACATCAAATTAGACATCTACAACTGGACCAGTGCAAGGACAGAAGCCTCTGTTAAGACTCTGGAAAATGGTTGGTCATGTCTGCTTCTTGGAGCCGGTGTGGTGCATGACTTTCTAGGTTTTGACATGGATTACTTCCATGCACGTCTTCATGAGGCTGGCGACGATGTTGATGTGGACGAAGTGTGTGAGTGGTTGGATGAAGATAAGGGCAATCCTGGGTATCAGATCATGTCTGATATCGAGATCGCATCTTTGGCTGCCGGTACAAGTACCCAGCTTGAAGATTCCAATGAGAACAGAGACGATGATGCGGACTCCTTTCAGCATGCCACTACTCCAGCCATCCCCAAGCTAAGCACACTCCGGGAGCATGTCGAGTTTGTTCTCGACTACCTGGAACACCCGGACTGCAACAGGGAGATGGGGCCCTTGGGACTTGTGGAGGAAGTGTGCGCTTTCAGGCAGCACATCATTAATCGCCAGAATCATCGTTCCTTACGTCAATCAACAATTGACAGTTTTTTCAGGCCTGTTACCCCTGCCGTGCCCAGCCCTGGCTCCACACTGCTGCCTCCCAAAGACAGGCCTTCCACCTCCGAGCCACAGCCCAGCACATCAGCCACGGTGGCGTCACCACTGGATGTGAGTTTGCGCCTCTCTTCAGAGCCGTCTGCGATGAGTAGTCCATCACCACGTCCCAGCGACGCGACCCTAGGCCACCTGCCTCACCTACTCTCGGACTCTGACGATGAATAAACAACAAGGAATTGCCACTGGACCACATGGGAATTTACAGTGTTGTGCAGTGTAAAGAACAGTGTGCAGTGTTAAGAAATTAGAATTCAGAGTGCAAAGACTTAAGTGCAGAGTGCAACACTGCTTACAAGAGGGTACAATAGAGTGCAAGTGAGAAATGAATGCACAGTGTTAAGAAATTAGAATTCAGAGTGCAAAGACTTAAGTGCAGAGTGCAACACTGGTTACAGGAGAGTACAATACAGCGCAAGTGAGAAAAGAATGCACAGTGTTAAGAAATTAGAATTCAGAGTGCAAATGACTAAGTGCAGTGCAAGACTTGATTACTGCAGGTGCTTCAGATGCACTTTTTTACTGTCAGAGTCTGAGAGGAGGCGGGTTATTCATCAAGATGGCCATGGACTTGTTGTAAGTACCCAGAATAATGTTAAACAGTGTGCAGTACTGTATTTTCCATACCTCTAAAACCTCATTCTCTGGTTCCTTTGCATTTATTTCACTCTTTTACGTCCCTTACTGGAGAGAATAGGCCCTTGAATAGGTGCTATGCATGTCTGGTAAGGAGTTATGTAGGTGTTTTTCTGAGTGAGGCTGGGTTAGGGTCCATAAATACCAAGGCAGGAGGCAGGGGCCCAGTACCCAGACAGGCCCACTATCCGGACATGCCTTTGGTTCTATTACGTCGGATATTGGAGGGATTACTTATCATTAAACTGGGGTACGCCAGTACTGTGCAGCAGTTGTGTAGTAAACTCAATGACAGTGGCCGCAATGTAACAATGGACAACTTCTTCACAAGTGTTCCACTTGATGACGCACTTCTCTAGAAAGATACAGTATAACACTAGTTGGTATGCTTCGGCAAAACAAGCCAGACATTCCTCCTGTTATGAAAGCTTCAAAACACTGAGAAATACACAACACTAAATTTGGATTAAAAGAAAATGATACCATGGTGAGATATGTGCTCAAGAAAGGAAAAGCTGTAATACTGTTGAGTACCACACACCACGATACAGCTGTTGAACAAAGTCAGAAAAAGAAACCAATTATAAGCATGTACTGTACTACAATGAGACAAAAGGAGAAGTTGATGTAACAGATCAAATGGTGAGAGCTTATTCATGTAAGAGACAATCAAGGTGATGGCCTATGGTCATGTGAAACAGTGTTTTTCATGTGGCAAGTCTAAATGCATCCATTTTATTCCAAACACAACATCTAGATTTGGAGCAAAACCAGACATACAAACATCGACTGTTCCTGAAAGAACTGGTTAAAGAGCTAGTTACTCCACAAATGAAAACCTGGTTGGAAAATACATCCAATCTCACTTGTACTGTTATCACCTCAAAGGAGAGGTGGACAGTACTGGCAAGACCTGCTCCATGTTCTGAACCTGGCCCGGCCAAGAAGAAAAGGTGTCATTTTTGCTCTGCAAAACAGGGTAGGAAAAGCTCAATGACATGTCAGAAATGTCACAGCCATGTGTGTAAGGAACACATCAGTGTGGTTTGTTTTATGTGCATAGGCTAAAATACACTTGCTCTGCTATGAGTTTATAATGGGACAATAAACAATTTTATTTTCTTTCATTATGGTATGATATGGTATTCATAGTATGATATGGAAGTCAAGGTTTCATATGGGTCTCACAGACCCAATTACTGTAAGGATATAAAATTTCTAAGTTTTAGAAAAAAATCATATATTTTTTTCCCACTTTTCCCATTAGGCTGCAGCTATTTCTTCTGAATGCATAAAACCTAAGAAAAATAAGGAATGAGTTTACACCACACTTCCGCAATTTGTGATACGTAGTTCTGAAGCGCAGATTGTATGTTTTTCATTTATATATTTTTTCAGTTTATGAAATTAAAAATATACTCTTACGATGCCGAACAGGCTGCACGTAACATTTTCAATTAAAATAACATATCACATTAATTATTAAACACGATACATTGCCCATAATTAAAATAATAAGTGTGCGGGTCCGCCAGACCCAAACAATGGAATGGTGTGAGGGTGGGACATTTCTGCATCTAAGGGTTAACCTGCACACCTCCAGCAGATGTAGAGTTGTCCCATGCGGTCTAGTGGCAAACATTTGCATCTAGCAATTGTCTCATAACTCCTCCTCCTCCTGAACCTGCTGGAGCTGGGTGATGAATGGTGACATAGGGTGAGGTGATGGTGGCCTACCCACCTCAGGAGACTCTGAAGACAGCTGCAAACTTATGTCCAACCGACTCTCAATGGCTGTTAACATGCTCGGTTGAGGGTCCAACGGTGAAGGTGGGAAATGAACTGGTGGTGGTGGTGGTGGTGGTGGCAGTGAGAACGGAAAAGCACTCATGGGGGTAGCAGGTGTGAAGAAAGAGTGGATCCTGGTCTGACGACAGGACCAACAAATCTGCCGAAGAATGACAGTGTCCCGGACTCCATGCAGCTCCATCGCCAGGAAGAGCGGCACCAACTCCCTGTCACGGTGTGGATGCTCGGCATACTCCAGCAATCAACTCCAGGTAAAGATGAGGGACTGAAGGAGTTGCAGAGACTTGTGAGTCAGAGTCCTCCTCGTTGGTCTCTCTGTCCTCTTCTGTGCCCGCAGAGGCAGCAACGACGATCTCCTCATCAAACATGGTCTGATGACCAGGATGATCGCTGTCGCCATCCAGCCAATCCCTCACATCGCTGACGTCCACCTGCTTTCCTGCTGTTCTAAGGCAGCTGTGGAAATCATCCACATCAAACCCGTCAAAGTCGTGCTCAGCTTCAATTCCCTGCAGGAGACAAGACCAACCGCTTTCAAGTTTTGACAGAGACCTCCTTCCATGCATTCACCCAGCTGAACACTGCAGACTTCAGGTTGAAATGCCGAAGATTCTGCAAGGTCTGCTCCCCACGTGTGTCCTTGGTCGCATCCTTGTCCTCCAGCACCACCATCACCTCACTCAGAAAACTCCAGTGGTACAGTCTCTTGGCAGCCATGATAACACCCATGGCCATTGGCTGAATATGAACAATCGTATCAAGCGGCAGAAACATGCACCTAATCCGCCTGTCATAAGCAACCAAATCTTCTCAGATACATGAGGGCATTATCCAGGAGCAGGAGTGCCTTCAACTGGTCACGGGTGATACCAAGGACCTCTGTTTGATAACGGACAACCTCCTTGACAAAATGTCTGTAGAACTAATGTCTGAAGGTCTTAGTAAACCAGGCCCTCATAGAATGGTACCACATAACAGGCAGGCTATTCATCAACCCATGGAGACAACGTGGTTGTTTGACAGGCCCAACAATAACGGGCCTGAGGCGGTGCGTCCCGTTAGCATTGGCACAGCACAAAACAGACACGTTGTTTGGACAACTTCCAACCAGGCACAGTCTCCTCCTTTTCCTCAGCCAGGGTGTTGGTGGGCAAGGAGCAGCAAAACAGACCAGTTTCATCAGTGCTATAGACTTGACCAAGGGCAAGACCTTTGTCCTTCATCAGGCACTGCATTTTCTGGTAAAATGGGTCAACTTCCCCCACTGCCGCATCCAAGGCCTCACTGTGTGCAATATGGCCAGTAGGTCCAAGGCAAAGCTTGAAGTGAAAGAGCCATCCCTCGAATGCCTTGAAGTCCTGCACATTGTGCAAGCATGCAAACTTCTTAGCAGCAGTCTTCACCTCGGTCCCACACACTACTACACCTGCACCACATCACTGACGAAACCACATCAATGTCAACCGGTCGATAATGGCATGCCAGGCCTGGGCCATTACCTTCCTGTCATCCCTACGTGTGCTTTCGCTGAAGTCCTGTCTGTCCTGCATAAGCTTGTCGCATGACTTCTTGATATCAAACAATGTTGAATGGGCTAGATCATATTCATGAAGCATGCATCCTGTGGTCCAGCCCACATCAACCTTGCCCAATATCTCACGTTTCTTCTCCAGAGTCAGAACCTTCCTCTTCCTTTTCTCAGGCGGTGGTGGGACCATCACCACACACACACAAGAATACAGCAGAGGAAGGCCACAACCTGAAGAAGGTAGGGGACCACCACAAAAGCAACCGCATTCACAGCCATTCTTGCAAGCCAGTCACTCAGGTGAAACAAAGGCAGGATCTAATATGCAGGCTTGCTGGCCGGCAAGCAGTGTACTGCTGCCATATCGCACCCCATGGTTGCGTCCGAGTACAGAGGAAGCAACATGCGGCAAACTGACATCTGCACATAACGTTCACTTCCATTTGCCCAGGCAAGGGTTAATGCATGACGGCAACAGCAGATGACCAGTAAATCACCGCTGTAGGCAGTGTATGACTAATGCGGCCTGCCAAGAGACTGACCATTCGATAGGGAAGCAGAAAGGCTCCCATGGAGGGGGGTTTTGCACAAATCCCGGAGGCCAGGGGACTCCCACCATTTGGTGTAGAGGTGGATGGACGCTTTTACCATACATTTACTCATGGCTTGTGGTCTGTGTTACACGTGTGGTGGCCACTGGGAACCCTGAGCCAAGATTGACACTCGCCCCATCATTTCAAAACTAAACATGAGATTTTCTCAAAGATATGCTTAATGTGTTTTCCAGGCAAAATTACTTATGTTATCATATCCTAACCTAACCAAACCTAACATGCCCCATTAGGGCTACTTGGTTAAGGTGGCTGGCTGTGGTACTGAAATGAATACCCATACCAAACAGAAGTGTACTGTACAATACATACACACATACTGTGTACTATCACATGCATTTATACAGAGATTACTGTACTGATATTGTAATCATTTTGTGGGGAGGAATCTCTCTCTTTCTCTTTCTCTCTTTGTGTGTGTGTGTGTGTGTGTGTGTGTGTGTGTGTGTGTGTGTCCCAGTGACCAGGCGACACTGGATGTTCGGTAGAGAGGTGGATGGCCACTGTCACTGAACATGTACTTGTGGCTTGTGTTTTGTGTTTGATGGTGGTGCCAGTTGGGTAAGACTTAGCCCCATGGACCAGTGACACTGGACATTCGGTGGGGATGCGTACGGACGTTTTGACACCACTTGCGGGTTACAGTTGTATTACTTGGGTGCTGGAGGATCATTGGGAGTGATCGGACCAGCGCGTGGCTTTGACCATTCAGTACAGGGGCAGGCAGACATTTTAGCTCTGGTTGTGGGTTACAACCTACTTCTTGCTCACGGCTCGAGCCCAGCAGCCATGATACCAAATGTTTTTTAACGTGTCGGCTGGCAGGGCACCTCCAGATAATTGTAGGTATATTTGGATAATGTTTAACAGAGCCAAGGTCCAGCGTCCAGATAATGAACACGTCTGGATACTGAGCGTCTGGATAAATGAAGGACAACTGTATTTAAAAAAAATAACAATATAAAGGTACTACAAGGAAACTGTTAATTCAAAACTATATTTATTCTAAACAACATCTATATGAAGGCATGTCTACCAAGGCTACCACATTCACAACCAAGTTTGCCGCTACATATCAGTCTGGAGGTCCAACACTGTCAGTGTTACTGTTAAAATAATATAAAAGAAAAACTGCCCATCAATCAACCTATATAGAAAGCTAGACAGATAAATATATATAAATGTTCAATACTTGTGTGACTGGGTGGCGCTGCAGTCATTCTGGCAATGAGAAAAGGTTACAACATAACTGAGACACCTGTTCACTATACACTTCATAATCTGCCATGTAGCACGCTACTCTGCGATGGTAACAGTACTCTGTGATGGTATGTTCATACCACCACAAGTGTAACACTCATATGGAAGAAATTTTCTATGTAAACTTGTCTGCTGTGTTCAGACTACCAACAACCAACAACCCATTACAGCATTTGGAAGTTGAGGGGCACATTTGGTGGGGGTGAAGGACAACCTTGGTTCCAGTATGTCCACAACATGCTCGTCACACACAGCACAGGAACGTTGTTTTATCACTACTTCCAGATATGTAATTTGTTATACCATATAGATTATTACGAGGTGAACAAAATCACTCTCTTGATATTTACCCATTGTTATATACAGTTTGCAAATGCTATGGGTAAGGTAAGACTTTTATTTTTTAGTTGGTCAAGGTTCAGTCTTGTGTTGGCCAATTATGTGAAAGCTTGATGAACTAACATGATATGGGTTCAAAGACTGGTACACAACTATTATTTAATTTACATAAATCAATTAGCAGGACACATTACGTAGATGACTGTCATCCCCTATCAAGATAATAGATCAGCCAACACTTGACATGAGCCTCTACGTCTGTTAACACTATAGAGGAATGGCTATGTGGGGAAGAGTGAGGGGATGACTGCTGGGAGCTACGGCCGTCACACAATAACACTAAACCAATTTGGAAACCTGACGACATATTGGGTCACATTTGCATTGATGGTTAATCACTCCTTGCACTGAGCTGACATCAAACAACGGGAATTGCAACTGTCGTAACACCACATTCAATGATTATTGTACATAATTTTATGAAGTTTTGTAACTGCAACCTCTACAGGCATTACTGAAATCTTTACAGGATATTAGTGACTACATACTGCTAATGACACACTCAGTGAAGTGGGGTTGGGTGAGTGGGGGTAGCCTTGAGTACAGGGAGGTCCCGAAGATATGAGAAGTTAGGTTCCACTTGGCATAGTTGTATAAAGAATTCTCATATAACAGAAGATGTAACTAATGGTAAAAAATTGGTTGGGTTCAAGGACCCCATCAAAGGCAAGATTTCAAGCTAAAATATGATACCAAATGCAACAAACAAATCTACTGTATATTACTGAACTGTAGAGAAAGAAACCTGAAAGAGCAAACAGTATGCAAATAACACGACTGCACATTAATTAAACATCTAAAACTACATGAATTAAACATATAAAACATGCATAACACTCATATATAGGTGGTAATGCTGTGTTGGAGGTGGGAAGCTGGCAATCGCCAGCTGAGCAGCCGTGCCAGATTCCCAAACCCATATTATCCTACCCGGCACGTTAAAATTATAGCTTTTTGATCAAAATTATTTCACTCATAAACAAGGGCATTTCTTCACATAAATCAGTAGTAACTGTGGAATTAATATATCTATATGGGTGATTAATTAACGTTATTGAATTTGTTTAACTGTCAAGTACCTACCAGATTATAATACCGGTTATCATAAGAGTTACTAAATCCTATGGTCATACTAGTCTTACAGTAACCCTGCTAATTTTGCAATCCCCGATTTACTTTTCAGATTATGAAATTATGAAAGTTATCACATTATTGCATGCATGCTATCGCATATCGCAAAGTGTGCCAAAATATCGCATTTTGCAATAATTATCACATGTCTGGCAACATTGCAGCTGAGCAGTCCTGCTATTTCTATCCGAGGTTGAGAGAAAATGGCGGTGACTGCGTTTCCTGGGATGACTGAGTTAGAATCCTCCCACCTCACCCTAGACTGAACGTCGTATCATTGGATTTTCGAGATCGTATAACGAAAATAGTCCCTAATTTACCCAGGTCGTATCATCAGTGTCTCGTATATCAAGTGGTTGTATAACGGGACCTACCTGTAGTGTGTGGCGGCCATGGTAATATATATAATTTGTAACAATGTGTCCAGAAATCCGATGGTTATGTGTCACATTTATACAACCTCATGGATCTTATACAGAAGACAATGAAATTACATCTCTAGGGTTCTTAGGTTCTCGCAACAGCCATGGGGACCTGGCGGAAGCTAGGTCTTTCCTCATCCCACATTCTGCGTTATATCTTTAAAGGTTTCTTATTAACTGTAACCACCACAGTGAGGAGTAACACACTTTAGTCCTTTCACGTGTGGATAAGTTTAATAAGTTTTCTGTTCCACAACACATAGTCTTTTCTCCCCTCCCTCCCACCCGCCACGCGCTCCAAAAAAGTATATTCTCAGTTTATTTTCACCACCCAAACATATTTATTTTGCCACAAAACCCACATATTCCCATTCGTCAATGTTTGTCCTACACGATAAGCAAAAAAAAAAAACACACAAAAGAAACACACTATACGTACGTTAGGGTCGTGTGAATAAACATTCGGGAACATACATCTCACTTCCCAACATCATAAGTCAAAGGTTTACTAATCAATCTCTACATATTATACTATCACTGGAATGAGAATTTTATTAGCTTTCAAATGGGGGGGTCCCAGTTTGATGTGAGGTATGATGTTCGAGTAGTAAACAAAAAAGTAAAACCCATTTCTGACAGACAACAATTTTTTTTTTTTTTTTTTTTTTTTTTTTTGGGGGGGGGGAGCTCTAGAGAAAAACTTTTCTCAGCAGTGTTATGTTTTTATTATATCATCCTATGCAGAATTTCATTGGCTTTCATTTGACACCACAATGGTGATCCCAGGCCTCATAGTTTTCAAGAAAAATGCAAGTACCCATGCCGTGTCATGACTGCAGGGCGGTTTCCTGCCTCCCTCTGAGCTACTGCACGTATTTCACCAATTCCTTGTACAATAGATATGCATACTATATTCACGTGATTCACTGTCACTATTTTTAAAGTTGAATACTCACATTTGGTGCAGGGTAGAGGCAGTGTAGTTGATTAGAAACAGTGGCACAATCTTCGCTGGGCCAACAGCTGCTAATGACCAGGAATGCTTCACAAACACCAAATATCCTATTGCAAACACTAAATCTAATCACAACAGTGTCCAAAAACTATACATAAGCACTGTTGGTATAGAGAAATATGTTGCACGGCCGGGACAGAGATAAGAGTGGAAATTTAAAGGTACAGAATCGCACGGTACCTTCCCCACTCACAGCTCATTTGGTACTGAATAACCTGTCTGCTCTCTTGCTGGTATCAGGACCCACAGTTGCCAACACAATACTTTTGACAAGAGCTGGGCAAGCTATGACCCCTCCAAAAATGACGCAAATCGGCTGAAAACTTATTTTCTGGTGAAGTTTTTTTTTTGCTTTAATGATGCCAATAGCGTCAATGCGTATTTTTGCAGCCAGACCCTAATGATGACTAATGCGTCATTGTGTAAGAAGGGGTTAATGACTGAATTACCCAGAAATTCCTTCTCACATAAATAATGCACCTCAACCTGTCTCCCCCACCTTCTCAAACACCCACTATTTTTCAAATCCTCTACCTCCTCTACCCCCACATAAAACCCCCAACCGCCCATTGCCTACCTCGCCCAACTCTGCTTCCAATACACGTTCTGATACTCAGGTGGTTCACGTCTCAGACAGACCGCACAATGAAAACACTGAGCAGCCAATGCGGCAGTGGAGGCAACTGTCCTCCTTTATATTCCTGAGCAGCTTTACCTACATGATCATTTGAATCCCCTCCCAAAACTACAATCTCATTGTCCCCCATTCCACTTACTACACATCTTAAGTCATCCCAAAATCTATCCTTCACTACCTCATCCAAGCCTGCCTGTGGAGCATACACCAATAAAAAAGCAACCATTATCCAACCAAACAAAATTTTCATTATTATTATCCTATCACTTACTCTCATAACATTCATTACATATTCCACCCATTTCTCCCCAACCAACACACCCACACCACCATATCCACCTGTCCTATCCTGCCAAAACAACTTGTAATAACAATCCCTCCCTGCAATCATTCTGACCGATCCTCACCTATACCTGACTTCCTGCACATATATCACATCCACCCACTTCCTACTCAGTGCCTCATGGAAAAAAGAAAAAAGTTGAAAATGGCCGGCACTGGGGGGTCACTCAGCCTCCCACACCCTTGGCACTGGAGGCCCAAAAGCTGACATAGGTTCCGGCACGGAACGGGTTAATGGCAGTCTGGATGGTTGACGTCATGAGGGAGTCTGGAGGGTGAAGTCTCCCCCAGTTAAGTACCTGAGGCCATATTTATCATAGTGGCCTTCCCCTTCCACACGTCCATTCCTAACCTCCAAAACATTTCACTACTATGAGATGTTCCTAAGCGTTGTTCATCTATTTTCATCCTATTTTCATCTGTCTTCCAAGATCTTCATTTACCTACTATTTTTTTTTCTTTGTATTAATCTCTTTGAATGCTTTACTGTCAGTGTGCTCTCTTCTTTTGAGTCCCTTTCTGCACCCAGTCTTACCACTTCTCCCTCTTTATCCCACAATCCTATATCTTATCCCACCATGTTATATCATTCGCTTTATCTAGTGCACCCACCACCTCCATGTATTCATCAAACACTGGTTTCTTCACTTTCAGTTTTTTCCCTTGATTGCTCCTTTCTCTCTCTCTCTCTCTCTCTCTCTCTCAGTCTTAGTCTTATTCCTCCCGGCTTTACCTTCCATACTACAGTAAACCCTCACTTTATTGCGGGGTTATGTTCCAAAGGCACTCGTGATAAGCAAAAATCCGCGACGTATCCACGCTACCCTAAAATGCTTATTTATTGTCTCTATTGATAAGAAAAACCAGTATGGGTACTAACTGATGATGAATGAGATGAACTGAAGATGATGATGATCATGAAGTTCAGTACAAGGTGTATATTAGTTGTGCAGCTCTTGAGAGGGCGCCTATGACGACATTTCCGCGGGCGGTGAGCGAAACGTAAATATAAAGTAACAGTACTGTACAGTGCCGTACTGTACTGCTTGCCCTAAAATGCCTATTTACTACTACTAATAAGAGAAAACAGTAAGGATACTCACCAATGCAGAACGAGTTGAATTGAAGATGTACATTACTGTATATCTTCAGTTCAACTCGTTCTGCATTGGTGAGTATAAAGAGACTGTAGCGGGCGAAACGTAAGTATAAAGTTACTGTATTGCTTGCTAACTAATGAGGACATGAAATATCACTGAAATTGAGAAATAGCAAAGAAAGTGAATTGTACAGTACTGTACGGGTACTCACCGATGATGAGTTTGATTGATGATCATGAAGTAGCTGTGCAGTACGATGCTGATGCTGATGATGATGTACTGCACAGTGAAGCAGAGCGTTTACAGCTCTTCAGAGGGCGCCTCTTCATCAGGTGCTTCAGGTGATGCAGGTGCTTCAGGAGGTGCTGCTGCTGCTGGAGGTGTAGGTGGAGTCTTTTTCCGTGGCTAGAGGAACATGGTGATGGGGAGTTGTTGCCGTTGTTTCTTCATGGTATTGAGGAGATTTCTGTATGACAGAATGGCTGTGTCAATCGCACTGGAGAACTGCACAGCACGAACCATGTATGGATCCCATTTCTGAGCCATCAGCTGCAGGTCGTTTGCGGCTCTTCCATGTCAGACAGGCGCTCTAATGTTAGACCCTCCTCTTCCTCCTTCTCTTGTGCTGGATCTGTCGGCTCCTCGTCCTCCCCTTCGCTGGCTGACTTGGTTAACTCTGCCAAATCCTCATCTGTCAGGGTCTCGGAGTGTGCGTCAATAAGGTCACTGACTTCCTGGGGCGTGATGTCAGCAAAACCTTCACCACCGAGGATCTTCGCCAGCTTGACAGAGTTGTTCACTGCAGAGTGGTGAATTTCGTCGGGGGAGAAGCCTTTGCAGTTGTTCACACACTCGGGCCACAATTTCTTCCAGCAAGTATTGAGAGTTTCCTTCTTCATGTCCTGAAGCGCCTTCTGGATGATGAAGAGACACGTCCCAATGTTGAAGCTGCGCCAATAACTTTTCACAGTGAAGCCGTCGTCCCTGTCCATTGCATCCACCAGGTGTTGAAGAGATCCTTTGGTGTAGAGTGCCTTGAAAGCACGGATCACTCCTTGGTCCATAGGCTGGATGAGAGAGGTGGTGTTAGGAGGCAAAAATTCAATCTGCACTCCCTCGTAGTGCAAATCAACAGGGTGGCCACCAGCATTGTCCAACAACAGCAGCACCTTGAACTCTAGTCCCTTGTCACTGAGGTATTGCTTGGCCTGAAGGATGAAGCACTGATGAAACCAGTTGGAAGTCAGGAGCTTCTTAATCCATGCCTTGGGGTGGCTCATCCAGTGGACTGGCAGCACGTTCTTGTTTTTGTTCATGAGAGCCCTGGGGTTTGCTGCCTTGTAGATGAGGCCTGGTTTCATCATGAAGCCAGCAGCATTGCCACAGAAGATAAGAGTGACTCGGTCCTTCTGTGCTTTAAAGCCAGGTGCTTTGGCTTCCTCCTGCATGATGAATGTCCTGGACGGCATCTTCTTCCAGTACAAGCCAGTCTCATCCATATTGAAGACCTGTTCAGGCTTGTAACCCCGCTCCTCTATGATCTGCCGGAACGTTTCCTGGTATACTTTTCCGCAGCTTCACTGTCCGCCGATGCAGCTTCCCCGTGCAGTCACACTCCTGATTTGGAACCGCTTCTGGAACCGGTCAAACCACCCTTTGCTGGCGTGAAATTCCTCAGGCTCTGGTGCTGTAGATGGTCCTGGTTGTGGCTCTTCGTCGTCGTCTCCTTCGGCGCCCTCTGCTGCGAACTGGTTGTACAACTTCCTGGCCTTCTCACGTATAATGTTGCTGTCCAGCGGGATGTTTTTCTTACGGTAGTCAGTTATCCACATTGCCAGGGCCGATTCCATCCTTATGATGTGTTTGTTCCTGCCTGCAGACACCCTCTTCACATTCTGGCAAAACCTTCCCGAAACAGCGCTCCTGATTGCGTCCTCGTTCTTCTTTATGTACCGCACCATACTTTCGTTGATGCTGTAACGGCGTCCTACTGCAGCATAGCTTCTCCCTTCCCGCAGGATGTCGAGGAGTTCAGCCTTCTCCTGCAGCGTCATAACCTCCCTCCTCTTGACTTCCTTGGCACCAGAAGGCTTACAAGATGAAGGGCATTTGGGTGGCATTGCAGGGGCTTCAGAAAACCAGGAAAAAGCGGCAAAAACAAGTGGTGAAAGGCTGAAGTGGGCACGGCGATGTAGCTGAGGCAGGAACATGCGGTAAACTGGGAGGTGTGGTATGGTGGTGCGGTGCCGTCCCGCTCCTTTCTTTGAGGATGGCGCATCGGCAGCAGCCAATCAGCGGCAAGTAAAAATGTACAGCGTGTTTGGATTGGCTACTGGTAAGGCTCCAGCCAATTGTGTGCCACCTACCAGTGAGTCTGGGTATTTCCTCAACCCACGTCACGATTTCGCTTGTATTTTATCAAATATATTAGCCGATTTTTAATTATTATTCTAATTAATACAGCTATTAATATTTTAGAATAAATAAAGAGGTAAAATACCATAAACATATCCATTTCAGACTACAGTACTGAAAATAAAGATGTAAAATATGTACTGTACCCTAAAAATAGCCGTAGTAGGCTTTGCGGAAACTGCGATGAGGCGGGGTTTCCCGCAATGTAAAAATACTTAGGTTCCAATGAAAATCCCGCAATAAAGTGAACCGGCAACATCTGAACCACATTATAGCGGGGGTTTACAGTATAGCCATATGAAAAGACAGACCTCTCGATCATCCTCTCACCACTCTCGGATCCACAACACTGTCAAGAACCATTCTGTACACAAGAACATAATCTGTCAGTACCAAGCGTATTTGTGTGCATCTCTATGCTTAAACGATGAGCTACAAATGCACAATCTCCTTTCCTACACACACTTCAGATTAACAAACTAAAATGTTAACAGTTGTGATAATTTTTCCCATTTTCCTTACATAGTCTGTCTTCTTTCTTTGAATATTCTGCCTGCTTTCCTTGAATATTCTGCTTGATTTCTTCAAATATTCTGCCTGCCTTCTTTGAATATTCTACCTGCTTTCCCTGAATATTCCGCCTACCTTCTCTGAAAATGAAGCCTGCTTTCTTTGAATATCAATAGTATCCATTGGAAACAAACGACAATTATTTCTGGTGCAACCAGACCTTCAAACATCTGCGTGACCACTTGGCTGACTGTTGGTTGTGATAACCTAAAATTGTCTTCAATGCACTGCCGAATTTTGCCAAACACCAAATGGGTCTGAGCATGTTTCATTTTAGGGTAGATAGCGTTACTTCATCATACGTAGTTATCTCATTACTCACCAAGTGTGTCACAAATATAATTCATTCCTGGTATAAACAGTATCATTTCCTAACTCTCGAACATTGTATCCACTGAGGAAGCCACTCTGTGGTGAAAAATTCCACAGTTGGTGGATGCTGTGGTCAAATGTTCACGTTTATATCGTTGCTAACTCGCCTCTTGTAAATGCCTCCTAACTCCTTAAAAGATGCCCGCATTGCGAGCAGACTTGCCACACCACTGGGGTGAGTTCACAGCATTAGGAGCGATTCACAAGGTTGATAAATAACTCTTACGGTCATTCACAAATTTGTGAATGGTTCACAGGCTTGCAAATTCACCAAGCCCTTGTGAATGTTCCCAGCTTATGATAAATACAGGCCCTGGTTTTCTCTATCTATCTATAGCCCGATGCCCTAATCCTGCAAAGGGTGGCCGCAGACAAAACGGCTCCAAGTCGCTCTGTCACCCACCATTTGCCTGCCCTCCCCCCAACTCACTCCCCCCTCCCTCATGTACCTCTCAACTCCATCCCTCCACCTCATCCTCTGTCTTCCCCTCCCTCTCCCTCCCTCCACCTCACCTACATACACCCTCTTAGTCAGTCTTTCATTCTCCATTCTCTCCACATGTCCAAACCACCTCAGTGTATTTCTCCTAATCTTCTCAACCACATTCACATCCACCCCACAACATTCCTTCACTTCTTCATTCATCAACCTGTTCCTCCATGTCACTCTACATGCTCCTCACAAGTAACTCATTTCCCCTGCTCTCACTCTTGACTTGTTCCCCTCTAGCAAGGTCCATGTCTCGCTTCCATACGCCAGGGTAGGGATCACAATACTATCATGCAGTGACTTCATAACTTCCATACTCACCTCCCTATTTCTCATCACTGCTTTCAGTGAACCAACAACCTTCCTTCCCTGCTGTACTCTTTCAAGCACTTCATCCCCCAAAGTTCCATCCTTACTCATCACACTACCCAAGTACTTGAATGCACTCACATTCTCCATATGCTCACCATCCAACCTCACTGTGCATTCTGTGACTTCATTCCTCTCAAACACCATAACTTTACTCATGTTTACATTAACTTTCAGATTCCCTTTCCTACACACTGTCCCAAATTCATTCACCAAACCTTGCAGCTCCCATTCATCTTCACTCAACAATACTGTATCATCAGCAAACAGCAACACCAGAATCTTCCACATCTCACCCTCATTCATTAGAGCCACCCCCACATCCACTGCCCTACCTTGCACCTCCTTTACAACCCCATCCATGTATATATTAAACAGCCATGGAGACATCACACAACCCTGTTTCAGCCCCACATTGACATTAAAGAACTCACTCAGCTCACCATCCACTCACACCGTAGCCCTAGCTCCTTCGTACATACTCTTCACAGCACTCAACAATTTCCCCTCCACTCCATATATTCTTAATACCCTTCCCATACATTGCCTATCTATTCTGTCATAAGCTTTCTCCAAGTCCATGAAGGCAGCATACACTTTCTTTCCCTTCTCTAGATATTTCTCCACTAGACATCTTTGAACAAATATCTGATCTACACACCCTTTTCCCTTCCTAAATCCCCTTTGTTCTTCTCCAACTAGCTCCTGTTATATGTCTAACACTATCAATGAGTATTCTACCATATATCTTTCCAGTCACACTCAGAAGGCAAATACCCCTATGTTTACCACATACTTCTCTCTCCCCTTTTCCTTTATATAAAGGAACAATTATATCTCATTTCCAGTCCTCCAGAACCCTTCCCTCTTACCAAGCCAATCTACACAACTTCCATATCCACTCCACTACAATCTCACTCCCGTACTTCAGCATTTCACCACACACTCCATCAATTCCTGGGGCCTTTCCCATCTTGATTTTCTTCATTGCTTCCACTACTTCTGCCCTACTGATCTCTTCCTCCCTCCTCTCATCTCTTCTCCCAGTCATTCCCCAACCACTTATACTCGCACTGCTCTCACCCTCTACATTCAACAAATCCTCAAAGTGCTCCTTCCATCTCCTCAATTTCTCTCCTTCTC
Organism: Coenobita brevimanus; assembly: GCF_032717465.1. Taxonomy (NCBI): domain Eukaryota; kingdom Metazoa; phylum Arthropoda; class Malacostraca; order Decapoda; family Coenobitidae; genus Coenobita; species Coenobita brevimanus. The sequence goes on along the minus strand of NC_137020.1, from coordinate 10,006,710 downwards.
CACCATCAATCTATTATTCTCATCTTTCACTCCCCTACTATTTCCCCTTTCACATTGCCTACTTTCTTTATCTCCTTCCAAAACAATTTCTTATTCTCTCTCCATTTCACATCAGAGTCCTCCCAAACTCTGCATCCACTTTCTTCTCTCTCCTTCACAATGGTTTTGCCATGGCTTTTGTCTGTTTTTCTTCCCTTTGGGAGTTTTCATTTACTTCGATTAATTTTTAAATCGTCATTTCTGTCAGAAATAACTTTTTTCGCCGTGGGAATGGGGGAGGGGGTTGAAAATGGCAAGATATGGCATTTCCAATAAAAATGATCAATAACCCCTTAACCGTGGGGCGTCACTTTTGTGACGCTCGGGCGCAATGGATCATACCGTGGGGCGTCACTTTTGTGATTCTGTGTTATTTTGAATTATCCCGGGCTCTCAAGTGGTGGCTTGTATCATTTATCAGTACTGCCAATGTCCAACACTAGTCAGCACTCCAAATCTCATCTGTACTCCCATCCATTGTTGACATTTTAGCGATTTTCCCCCATTCCTAACTCCCCTCCCTACCTCCCCTCCATTACCCTGTCCTCTCACCTCCCCGGCTGCGCTGCACTAAGCAAATCTCTCCCGGATTTTTCCACAGATTTCATCCATTGAAATAAGCCCTATGCCCTATACTTATACAAAATAATATATACCAAAAAAAAATAAGGTAAGTGATAATGGTATACACCAGGAATTGGCTAATTATCACCTGACAACACCTCACATGCATTCATTCACTACATTACCACGGTAATTTCCCCTTTGAATTATGCCTTGTAATTTATTTCTGTAATAAAAATATATATCTGAAAGGAAGGGAGAAGCCTAAGTGACATTTACATTCACCTGGAACTACCTATTTCTTTATGTGTTGCCGAGATTTTCTACCAATAATTTATTAGCATGTAAGTTAGCAGCTGTCAGCCCCATTGTCACTGTCAACCCTTGCCTTCTCAGACAGGCCGCGGCATTTAGTTCCTTGTCCTCCGCTGTGGTCAAAGCATGTCGCACTCGCACCCCGCCATTTCTGCCGCTTCCGCGCCCATTGCAAAGGACCCCGTGACCTCTACACCCAGAAAAACTCGTGAGGGAAGCAGGAAAGGACTAAGTGACTCTGCAGTGGAACGTGAACTAGCGGAATTATCAATGGTGATGATGGATAGTGATTTTGACCCTTTGGGGGATTCGTGTGATGAGCCGGGTGAGGAAATCGTGTCAGAAAGAGTAATCCCTCCAATATCCAATGTAATAGAGCCATAGGCAGGTCCGGATAGGGGTCCTGTCCGGATACTGGGCCCCAGCTTATGGACTTGTACTTATGGACCCTAATTCAGAGAAACACCTATACAACTCCCTCTGGACATGCAATGCACCTATTTAAGACCCAAATCACACCAATAAGGGACATAAAAGACTGAAATAAATGCAAAAGAACCATACAATGAGGTTTTAGAGGTGAGTTTATACAATATTAACCCACCCCATCCCAACCACTTTTCCACCACTGACTCCCCCCAATCCCGACCATTTTAGGAAAAAAATTTTTTTGGCTCAAACCTTCGCATTTGGTGAGAAACATCGAAAATTCATAGAGAAATCGCTCACCTGAGGTTTAAAATACTCATTACAGGTAGGAGTACCTCCTTACCTTACTGGGTTTTCTATCAGGCTGGCACCAAAGAAAACGAGTTCTATGGGAGGATAACTATTTCACACCACTCATAAACGGTATTTATTTATTTACTTGGTACGAATTTATAAGTAGTACAAGAGTATATTGGTTTTCAAGCAGTAATATAGGCATTATAAGCATTGTTTCACTCACTAATACCTGACCTTTTTTTTGCCACATTACCTGATCATCATTTCTAACTGTTTCTTCCTCTAATGCTATGTAAAGTTTGTCCTCCACATTGTCATTGATTGGGGAATCACTCTGGCCCTGAATTTCGTACCGTGGCATGACATGGCTATACTGGCCAGGTCACTGATAACAGGTGAATTGCTGAGACAATGGCATGCAGGGGGGGGGGAGGTCATGCTGGGTAAGGCACTGTCCCTGTCTGGCATCTTGTTGAGGAAGGTGTCACGTGTATACATACCAAAAATGACTCGCGAAAATTGAAAATTGTGCAAATTAGGGACCTTGCAATATTTTCGCATTTATGTACGTCGACGGGATTGGCGTGACAAAACATGTGGACGTTAAAGAACGTCGACGGGACGCTGCGGGTTAAACATTCTGGGTACTTAGAAGTCCCTGGCTCCTGGACTGGTTTCAACTGCCAGTTTGCAGTCCACAGTTAATCCTCTGCACTCTAAATTCTAATTTCTTAACACTGCACAACGCTGTAAATTCCTGTGTGTTCTAGTGGTGAGGTATTGCAGTTTATTCACTGTTTATTCACAAAAAACTAGCACCTGTGGCTTGCACTGCTATGAGCATCTGCTCTCAATCAGAGTTAGGCTGTGACTGTTGATGATGGCGGGGTAACAGAGTTACCAGATCGCAACAGCCACATTACCAAACTCCTCAACTTTCATTACCAAATTTAACTTTTCATTACCAAATTCATAAAGCTAGCATTTATTCTTCACTAGTTACAGTACAATCCCAGCTATCCGGTATCCTGACGAACGGAGTACTCAGAACAACGGGAAAATTCAAGGGCTGGTAAAAATGTCAGTAAGTTATAACTGTGCGCCAATTTGAATGGACCGCCAAACCGCCGTTTGATTGTGTCATGCGAGGCTGGGTGAAGTCAGACAAAGCGAGGTGAAGGCATTTCCGGCTAATGTAAATCTCTAGCAAATCCTCTTAACCACCCCTCCTCTCCCCCTCTTTCCCCTACTTGAATTCAGTCATCCTCCACACCCTCCAAAAATCACCAGTCTGCATTTTGCCACCAGACAGTAGACAAGCTCTCTTGCTATTGTGTTCCTGTGATAGACGGTAATTTGTACACTCCAAAATGCCTAAAGTGCAAACTAAACGTAAGCATATCGTGCTTACCTTGAAACAGAAGCTGGACATATGCAACAGACTTGAAAAAGCCAAACATTATAAAACACTAATGGCTGAATATAAATGTTAATAGGAATGAAAGTTTACTTTGTTGGAAGAAAAATAAATAAATAATATGCCTGCATTTCATACGTACATCATTTATTTTATTTTCTGCAAAACAGCTGAGTGGCGGGTGAGGGGTGGAGTGATGGAGGTCAGGTGGGGAAGAAGAAGAACAGTCGGAAACGTAAACAAACTCACGTGGGGGCACAGGTGTCGTGATAATTCTACAGTGCAGTCTTAACATATCATCAGTTCACTAATAAATGTTCAAGCTTTTATTTCTTTATTTTATTTTTCAATTTTTATGAGTACAGTACATATAATGAATACAGTAATTCGGTAAACAATGGACTGCTGCAATTTGCAGTACTGCAAATTGCTAGACATTGCACGCACGTCCTTTATGACCATGGTGTGTGTTTACAAGGCAGTTTTTCAGGCGGAATCTCTTAGTGTAACCCCTAATGTGACTGGTGAGTACCTGAACTGTATTTACTGCTGTGATAGCCTTTGTATAGATTTGACTTGAAAATCAGAAATACGGGAAAAATCTGTAACCGGGAAGGTAAATTCCCCAAGCCACCCGGTTAACTGGGATTGTACTGTACATATACAAGTGGAAATACATGTAATCACTCTACTTATAATTAACACCATGTTGATTATTTTCACGCTATGTAGGGTAGCAGATTAATCAGAGAGAGCAAACAATCCACCATCTCAATCCTGTGTATCCTCATACATGTGAAAAATCCATTTGGTAATGCATTATTCTGATTCATTACCAAACGAATTTTTCATTACCAAATTGGCCCACACTTGGTAATGAAAAATACCAAATGGCAACCCTGACAGGGGAGGGGGGAGAGGGGAGGAAGGAAGGGGTGAAGGGACCATGGTGTAACAGCTGTTCGGTGCCAGGCAGCAATTTCAAATTACGGGTGGGAAAAAAGTCAGATTTTTTTTTAATTTTTTGCGGTTTTTGGCCCATTTTGGGAATATTCGATCCCAGGACGATTATGTCTGGTTAGTGGGGATGTTCGGATATTAGGTGTTTGGATATTAGAGGGATTACTATATTAGTACGAGTGCTTCAGTGTCCCAAGTTATCCCTAGCTCCAAGGGAAAGGAGGTGTTAGAGCAGCAAGGGAAGGAATTTGGGAAGGAAGTGAAAAGGCGGCGTGTTAGCCCCGGAACAATGGCCCCGCGTGACCCAGCCCGCCATGAGTCCCGAGTTGATTCACCTCCCCGTTCCCCAAGCCCCATTTCACTCATTTCTTCCTCTTCTTCTGCTGAATTATCTCCGGAGTCTTCGTCGTCAGAGTCACCACCAGCATCAACAGTGAAGGCAGGCCGTAGAGGAAGAGGTAAATCCCTGACCCGTAAAAGTAGAGTTGCTGGTGGAGTAAGGGCTGCTAGTGCTGTACGACAACCCAGGGTCAGTGCGAGTGACCTTGAACGTGATAAATCTGCCTCACAGCCACCCTCCACCCTCACCCACCCTACACCGCCACAACAGGGAATCCTGAACGCCTTCGCGTGGACGGAAGGGTCCGATTTTGTCCCAGAACATCTCGATTTTGACGAGAGTTCCTCAGGAGTACAGCCTGCCTTCACTCTTGACGAGGATGCTGAGTGTGTGGACTTCCTTTAGGCCATTCCTCGATGACGAAGTCATGCAGCACATATGTGATGAGACCAACAGGTATGAATCACAACGTGCTGCAAGTGGTGCAGGTGCAGCCAAGATGCAACAGTGGTCCATGCTGGAAGTGCAGGAGATGTATGTGTTCTTCGCCCTCATGCTTCTCATGCCACACTCAAAGAAGCATGAGTTGGAAGAATACTGGTCCATGGACCCCTTACTACCCTCACCCACCTTCAATAAGTACATGGCCAGAGATCGCTTCCGGAACATCATGGGAAACCTGCACTTTGCCGACAATGATGTACCTTCCCAAACCGACCCACTCTGGAAGATCCGGGAGATTCTGAGCAGAATGAAGGATAAGTTTATGACATTCTTCCACCCCTTTCAGAAGGTTGTCATTGACGAATCCTTAATTTTGTTCAGAGGACGTCTTAGGTTTGTGCAGCACATTCCAAGCAAACGCCATCGCTTTGGAATCAAGTTCTTTGTACTGTGCGACTGTAAGACGGGGTACATCCTTGACTTCGTCATTTATTCAGCCAGCACTGTCGATCTTCATAAAACACACCCCCTTGGCTTCTCAGGCTGTGTAGTGAAAGTGCTCCTTGAAAGGTATTTTGGTGGGAATCATGTGCTGTATACAGACAACTATTATACAGCACTGAAACTTGTCAAATACCTTTCAGAGCACGGCATCGGCTCCTGCGGAACTGTGAAGAGTAATTGTGCCCACTTCCCTAAATTCCCAGAGGCAGGAACCTCGCAGCGACGAGACGTGCACCTACGCAAATCTGAGAAGATGCTGACAATACTGTGGCATGACAAGAGGGTTATGCACATGCTCACCACCGTACATAAGGGGGAAATGACAGACAGTGGGAAGGTCGACCGTAGGACAGGCGAACCTGTGAGGAAACCTGATGCTGTGTTAGACTACAATATCAACATGCGGCTGGTGGAGAAGTCCGACATGATGATTGGAGAGATCGACTGCCTCAGGAAGAATACTAGGTGGTACAGGAAAGTTTTTCTGCATCTCATAGACATGACGATGCTGAACACCTTCATCCTGTACAAGATGAAGGTCAAGCCACCCAAGTCCTTCTCCCTGAGGTTGTTCGCCAGGACTTGTGTTCAGCAGCTGCTTGAAAGATATGGTAGGGTGACAGCAGCAACTCCAAGGCGCCATCCAGTAACACTTCCCGACAGACTTGAGCAGAGGGCGTATATGGATCGGCACAGACTGGAGCTAATGCCTGCCACAGGCAAGAGGAAGGCTGCGATCCGCAGGTGCCAGGTGTGTGCACATACCACCCGACGCACACCTGAGCACAATCGCACCTCTTGGCAGTGCGCTGAGTGCCAAGTTCCCCTCTGTGTTACCTGCTTCTTTGATTACCACAGCCAGAAGCAGTTCTAAAAGTGCAAGTGGGAAAGGAAAGTAATGTGAAAATAATGTGTAAATAGCAAGTGAAAGCAATGGATGTACAGTACATATGATTGAACAGTGTAATATAGTTTTATCTTGCTGAAAGTGACAGTGAATAACATAGTGTAAGTAAAATAGAAGTGTAAATATTGAAAATACAATAGAAAATGTAAATAGAAATGTAAGTAACTAGCAACATAAGAATATGAGTACAAATACTTGATGTTATAACAGTGAAAGTGAATCCGTGGCTCTCTACGTATTTTACTGAATGAAAAATTGAATGACTTCAGTGACAATAAACTAATACTACTGAAGGAAACTTATGGATAAAGACTCCAGATATATATAAGTGTTATATAGTAATTGAAATATAAAGTGTGAGGGGTTTTATGAATAATAAATGACAGAATACCAACAGCGAACTAGCGCAAGTGGGAAGGTCATACGCGCTCGTAATTTTCATTGCTTTCACAGTGTTTTTTTTTTGGAGTATGGATCCCAAACTACTTGATAATCACAGAGTAGTGTTTATAGTGTTAATATCTGGCTGTGGTAATCATATTACGGGTTGTCGGGAAGTGTAAAGTGGAGAATTCGTTACCCAACTTCAGAGGTCTCCACAAGTCCTACGGTAATCGATGAAGGCTCAACAAACATCCCAGGAGGAAGCTGAAGGTATGTGCCATACGCATATGTAATTTTAATATTCTAGGACTAATAACTGATTTTTGGCAAATATTTTTTGAAAGTCTGTCGGAGCCCGGATAACCTCGCGGGACACGCAAAACATTGGGAAACATGCCCACGGTGTAAGGGTTAAAACAATTGAAACATGAAAATGTTTCATTTGAACCAATAAAAAAATAAAAACAAATGTGAGGTAAAAAAAAAAAAAAATCCCTAATTATTTATGGGTACTGTATTATACAAAGCAAAGCCATCCATGAAGGACAAATAAGGTCCTGTGTGGCGTATGATACACAAGCGCCATCCCCCTAAAAATCAAGATAATGCTATCCCAGACTCCTTCAAAGTATGTACAGTCTGTCCTCGTCTAATATGGTTAATTGCTTCCACACCAACACCGCGTTAGAGAAATTCATGTTACAGGGACTCTTGAAACACCCTATTTCCTTCCGCATCCCTGCCCAAAGTCCACTTTTTCCCCCCTTGTGGTGCAAATTTTTTTTATACCCCCCAATTTTAACCTCCTAGAAGGCATTAATATGGTTCAAAGAATTATAAAAAGGTATTATTACAGTTAAAAGCTACATTTTATTTACTTATGAGTGGGTAAGAGAAGACACACTCTGTCAGAGAGGAGACAGAGGGGAGAACACTGGTTAAAATCCTTCATAGTCAAAAGCACTTATAACATCTCTCACATCTTCATCTATGTTATCCATTGCTTCTTCTTCCTGCTGGCATTGGATATCCTCTTCCTAGAGGTCAGCAGCAGCTTGTCTGGCAAAGTAGCAAGTGATGGGTGACTATTTACGTCGACTCACTCGATCGGTGTGCATACGATTGTAGACATTGAAAACATTTAATAATTGCCTGATTACCTCATTTCCTCTGATTGGCTGGGAGGCAGATGACGCCCGCTGGGAAGGTAACGCTCCTATGATTCATCTCATTACCACCCGCTCAACTCAAATAACTGTGTTTGCTTCATGAATGGCTGTATTAGAAGTGATAGTACTTCCGGAAAATTGTACCATGTTAGATCACTTTCGTGTTAATGAAAACCGAGTTAGACAAGGATGGACTGTATGGCAGTCCCTCATTTATCTAGACATGAAGTATCCGGAGGTGTTAATTATCCGGATGCTGGACCTCGGCTCTAATAAACCGTTATCCAAATTTACTTGCTATTATCTGGATGTAAAAGTCTTTGAGAACTGCGGCCGGCTTGCCGACATGTTCAAACATTTGGTATCGTGGCCGCTGGGCTTGAGACATGAGCAGGAAGAAGTCCGTAACCCACAACTAAATACTCGTCCTCCCCTATGCTGAATGATCAAAGTCGTGCACTGGTCCGATCACTCCCAACAAACTTCCAGGACCCGAGTAATAAGACTGTAACCCACAAGTGGTGTCAAAACGTCCGTACGCATCCCCACCAAATGTCCAATGTCACATGGCCACCGGGATAAGTCTTTCCCAACTGCCACTACCATCAAACACAGACCACAGTCCTCGAGTACATGTTCGGTGACAGTGGCCATCCGCCTCTATACTGAATGTTCAAAGTCACCTGGTCGCAGTAAGTTGTGTTTCCGCATGACCACTCGGCGCATAACAGACCACAAGCCATGAGTAAATGTACTGTAAAAGCACCCGTCCACCTCGTGATAGAAGAGGGAAAATCCTGCCCACAGCCTCAATTCTCCTCCCCTCTCATCCCTCCTCCATACCCTCCTAGTTCCCCCCTAACTCCCTCAGTCCCTACCCTCCTCCATGTTGATAACACTGACTTGTGAGTTTTTTTTTTTTTTTTTTTTTTTGCATTTTATTAGACTACTATTGGTCGCATTAAAATTCCACAAAATCCTCAACCTCATGAAATTCTGCATCTAGACATATGCCTAACTCTTGGAAGTTGCTGGCAAAATTTTGCACTAAGATGGTGGAAAGTTATATGAACGTAAGTTTTACTCCTGAACACTATTCTCACTCAATTTCTGTACTTTTACTTATCAGTTTTATGTGTTTTTATTTGCCTATCTTATAGTATAAACACCAGCAAAGATGATGATATACCATTTATACCAATATAAGCAATTTCTGGTGGCATATTTGGCCATGGAGTTTTTTTTTTTTTGAGTCCTGGGAGAAATCATTCATCAGAGATAACTGATTTTCAAACCATCTTCAGGTTTTTTGTGGATTTTTGTTGCTTATGCATTGTTTTCTTGATGTTTAGCGTTAATATGGATAATCCTATGTGTGTTTGGATCAGAGTTGTTATGATTTAAATCAAATGATTTAAACTGATATCATGATTTAAATCAATACAGTAAAAATCCCATTATTCGGCATCTATGGGACCAGGATGATGCCGAGATGTTGGATTTACCGAATAATCAAAAACCTACCCACTCAGTACCTTAAATATATTGGTGAACACTGTCATCACCACTTATGGTATTACAACTGTTTGGAGAGAGTATACTGTACAATACTGCAATCAGTACAGTACTGTACCTGAATCTGAAATATATATATATATATAAATTAGTGAACATATACAAGTGTAATGACACAGTAGGCATACAAGTCAGATAACACTTCCTGGATGGCCGAAATTATACATAATATTACCTACCAGCTCAGTACATCACTTGTATTGGTGAACTCATCACTACTTATGTTATTACAAATATGTTTGGAGTGAGTGCTGTATACAGTATTTTTTCCAAACACAAAATAAAATAGTCTGAAAATTGCATAAAATAAAGTGAAGGAATATGAATTGGTAAGGTCTTTCTGATGAAAGTTAATCGTACATTTAGCATTAATTCTTTTCTTCGTTTTTTTTGTTTACGTGAAAGGGAGAGTATTGATGGAAACAGTAATGTATTCCATTAACCCCTTAATAACCTCCGGCATTGAACAACCCATTACAGTAAAAAACTGTGAACAATTATGGGAAGGGAACGAAGGTCACTGGCATGTTTACACGACTCTACGATACGATTCCAAGCAGTCAGAGGGTCAGTTAATCTCAGATGTTTTCGCCCATTTGGTAAATGCACAGTAACTTTGTAACTTCTCCCGTGAATCATAGCATGGGTTTAGGAAACTAAATAACACATTGTTAGGTGCGCCAGATGATTATCTTCACATCTTTAAGAAAATGGAAGAAATTTAATCCCTCTGAGTACATAGAGTAAGTTTCTTCCATTCTTCTATCAATTTGTTTTTCTTAAAGACGTGCAAATAATAGTCTGGCTCACCTAGCAATGTTATTTAGCTTTCCAAACCCATGCTATGATTCGCTATGAGTCACGGAAAAACTTATAAAGTTACGGGGCATTTACCAAATGGGCGAAAACATCTGAGATTAACCGACCGCCTGACTGCTTGGAATCTTAGCATAGAGTCGTGTAAACGTACCAGTGATCTTCGTTCCCTCCCCATAATTGTTCAATTTTCTTTATAGCTCACACTGACTTGATATCACTGACATTGGTACTGTAAAGGGTTGTTCAGTGCCGGAGGTTATTAAGGGGTTAATGGGATATATTACTGTTTGCATCAGTACTCTCTTTCACATTAAACACAAAAATGAACAAAAGAATGAGCGCTTAATGTACGGTTAACTTTCATCAGAGAGACCTTAGCAATTCATATTCCTCCAGTTTATTTTTAAGTATTTTTCTGACTTTAGGTTAGGTTAGGTTTGGTTAAATTATTAGGTACAGTTAAACTCGGTTAGATTAGGTTTAGTTAAACAGGACAGTCCCTTCCTCCATTATGCTGAGGAATAAAAATACTAGAGCTGTCACAGCCGTACAGCTAAAAACAATGGGGAAACTAATTTAACAAGCACCATTATTTATGGGTAATGCATTACAGTATCAGTGGTTCATGGGCTACGCAATTACCAGTAAATGACACTTTCAGGAATGCGTCAAGAATGAACGAATTTCAAGAATTAGTGAGGGGGCTTGGAACGTACCCCTCGCTAATTTGGAGGGGGTGGTTGCTGTACTGTATGATACTATCCAATATTGTAATCAATATAATACTATACCTGAGTCTGAAAAAATATAGAAATTAGTGAACATACACAAGTGTAATGAAACATTAGGCCTACAAGTCACAGATAACACTTCCTGGACTGCTGAGATGATTCCGGACATCTGCCGAACAATCAAAGATTTTCGTAAATGGGACTATTTCTCAAAACTGCTGAAATGTCGGATCTACCGAATAATCAGCTGCCGAATAATGGGACTTTTACTGTATTGATTTTTTATTCATAAATACAGTAAAAATGAAGAAGACAGAGAATGTGATGGATGTGTATTGTACAGGTGCATCAAGTCTGCTTGGCCTGTACTCTTCCTGTACTGATCTTGATCAAGTCAGGCACCAGTGATTGCCTTTTGTTACAAGCCAAATATTAAAAAACAGAGGAAAAAAAGTTCTTTGATAATAACAAATAATGCTCCAGTCAGGTTTTTCAAATTGTGTAGCAAATTTTGGGCAATAAGTGTATGATACCAAAATATGATTTCATTTAATGTTGATAAAGGCTTAGTACAGAAAATCCTCATAAAAGGAAAAAATATTTAACTTTTAAAAATTAACTAAAGTAAAACAATTATTTTAAGTGTAAAAATCTGATTTAAATAAAATACTACAAATTAAAAAAAATTATATATATACAGTACATATATATATATATATATATATATATATATATATATACAGTAATCCCTCTAATATCCGAACGCCCAATATCCGAACATCCCCACTAACCGGACATAATCCTCCTGGGATCCAATATTCCCAAAATGGGCCAAAAACCGCAAAAAATTCGAAAAAAATCTGACTTTTTTCCCTCCCATAATTTGAAATTCCCGCCTGGCGCCAAACAGCTGTTACACCATGGTCCCTTCACCCCTTCCTTCCTCCCCCTCCCCCCTCCCCTGTCAGGTTGCCATTTGGTATTTTTCATTACCAAGTGTGGGCCAATTTGATAATGAAAAATTCGTTTGGTAATGCATTAGAATAATGCATTACCAAATGGATTTTTCACATGTATGAGGATACACAGGATGGAGATGGTGGATTGTTTGCTCTCTCTGATTAATCTGCTACCCTACATACTGTAGTGTGAAAATAATCAACATGGTGTTAGTTATAAGGAGAGTGATTACATGTATTTCCACTTATATATATAATTAGTGAAGAATATATGCTAGCTTTACGAATTTGGTAATGAAAAGTTATATTTGACAATGAAAGTTGAGGAGATTGGTAATGTGGCTGTTGTGATCTGGCAACTCTGTTACCCCACCAACATCAACAGTCACAGCTTAACTCCGATGGAGAGCAGATACTCATAACAGTGCAAGCCACAGGTGCTTGTTTTTTGTGAATAAACAGTGAATAAACTTCAATACCTTGCCACTAGAACACACAGGAATTTACAGTGTTGTGCAGTGTTAAGAAATTAGAATTTAGAGTGCAGAGGATTAACTGTGGACTGCAAACTGGCGGTTCAAACCAGTCCAAGAGCAAGGGACTTGTAAGTACCCAGAATGTTTAATATTGTATAAACTCACCTCTAAAACCTCATTTTATGGTTCTTTTGCATTTATTTCAGTCTTTTATGTCCCTTATTGGTGTGATTTGGGTCTTAAATAGGTGCAATGCATGTCCAGAGGGAGTTGTATAGGTGTTTTTCAGAGTTAGGGTCCGTAAGTACAAGTCCATAAGCTGGGGCCCAATATCCGGACAGGACCACTATCCGGACCTGCCTATGGCTCTATTGATCCGGATATTGGAGGGGTTACTGTATATATATATATATGATATACATATATACAGGTAACTCGCACGGAACACAATCTCACGGAACGCGCTCGCAATTATACACGGTAAGGGCTGGGATACATATAAGACAACGTTAAGATTAAAAAACCATTATGGAAACTACAAATTAACGCAGGAGAGGCCTTTGAAAGATCAAATCCTCGAACGTCACCGCAGCGCGCGGTTTGTTTTGATTACGTGACGATCTAGGCGGGAAATTATTCAGTGAGTGAGACATTCCCGAGTACAGTAGCACAGTATTTGTAAGTTAATTATTTACAGTACTGTACTGTTCTGGTAAGTTTATGTGCAACTTAAAGTACTATTAAATAACGTTAAAGCAAGAAATAAAGTCTTATAATCAGTTTACCTGATAGGCGTCAGAATATTGCCTTTTTTATTTGTTTGTTTTTTCCACAGTACTGTTCAGTATTTGTAAGTTAAATATTTACTGTTCTCGTATGTACTGTACTTGTAAGCACTTAAATAAAGTTAAATCATTAAATAAAACATTGTAACCAGTTAACCCGAATTATATGATTACCCATGATCAGCGTCGGAATATTGCCTTTTTTGTTTGTTCGTTAAACTCTTACTGTACTGCTTTTCTACAGTACTGTATTTGTAAGTTAAATATTTACTGTTCTGGTATGTACTTGTAAGCAATTAAAGCATTAAATAAAGCCTTGTAACCAGTTAACCTGATTTATATGATTACCCATGATCGGCGTCGGAATACTGCCTTTTTTGTTTGTTTGTTAAACACTTATAATAAGAGAAAAATACATTTTTGTCTTGGTATCTTTACCTATTTGCTCAGGTTTGCCGTAATGGTTTGGATCATTTGATGCAGTGCAACTTGTAGAAAACTGTGAAAACTTTCGGGAAGTGAACGAAAATCTGGGACATGAGACTGACCTTGACTTCACCCTCTCATGTTACTCATGTATCATCTGTCAGTTCACCACCTGCTGTCGTGATGAGTGGATGTACGATTTTTTCGCTCGTGGCCATGCCTAACCACACATAGTTACACCCATTATCTCGACCCAGACAAAAAATACAATCTTTTTCCTCCCTTGCAAAACACAAACAACCACCTTGTTTACGAGACAGCAATATATATTGCGAAAATAACAAGGTAAAATAATAAAGATGAACGTAAAATGATAAAGATGAACATGTTATGACGGAAGAAGTACGTTTTCCCTGTCTGTAAACGTATTCATTTCTGCTTTGTATCTGTATTCGTAATAATTAGACTTATTGTTAGTTCTGAAACTGCATTACGATTCTATTTTTAGCCATTCTCATGGTGTGGGAGCTGGAAGTTGTGACACAACTTCCTTATTGCTAATCGGACTGACCCTCCACTTTATTCTTGCGTGGCAGAGTCTAGCCTTGGAGGACGTGCAGTTCTCATTTGGGACTGAAAATTCAACTCTTTCGCTCCCTTTTCCAAGCATGGGCACAATGATAACGTAAAAAATAACTCGAAACTACCATAAACATATATCAAAAAGGTGAAAAGATATTCATAACATTTTTTTTTTCCAGCCATTCCTAACAGATTATGCACTGAAATCATTCGATATCACAGTACTGCATTTCTAAGTTAAATATGTACTGTTCTGGTATGTACTTGTAAGTTAAAGCACTGGTACCAGTTAACCTGATTTATATGATTACCTATGATCGGCGTCGGAATGTTTCCTTGTGTTTACATACAGTATTTGTGTGTTGAAGTTTTGCTCTGGAGTACTGTATTTGTGAGTTATAACATTAAATAAACCTTCTAACCACTTAAAGTGCTTTCTAGTGATTACCAGTGACAGATAACAGCAAAACAACACATTTGGGGGGTCTAGGGAGCAAAATACGGAGTAGTTTAAATATACGCGATTTCGCACCTAACACGGCATGGTAGGAACGAAACCCACGTGTTCCGTGCGAGTTACCTGTATAGATATATATAAATATATATATATATATATATATATATATATACATACATATATATATATATATATATATATATATATATATATATATATATATATACACATATATATATATATATATATATATATATATATATATATATACATAGATAGATATATATATATATATATATATATATATATATATATATATATATACAGCATAGAAAAATACATAAGAGTACTTGGATTTCACCATGTGGTAAATATTGTAACCAGATTGACCACATTGCAATTAGCAGAAGGCATAGGAGTTATTTGCAAGATGTTTGCGTAAGGAGGGGGGCAGATATAGGTAGTGATCATCAACTTGTTGTGTCAAAGATTAAAATAAAACTTAAGAGAAAAGTTAATGGTAATTGTACAGGAGGTAATAATTATGATTTTGATGAGCTGAGAAGTGATGAGAGCACGAGGGAAAAGTTTTGGTGCGAATGTAGAAACAAGTTTCTAGTCCTGCAGACTTTGATGGAATCTGAAGACAATGATATTAATCAAATGTGGAGAGAGGTAAAAGAGGTTTTGCATGAGAGTGCTAAGGTTACTATTAAGAAAAAGGGAAAAGCGAGAAGGAAAAAGTGGATGTCAGATGAAACATGGAATGCAATTCAGAAAAGGAAAGAGACTAAGTTAAAAAGTGAAGAACATGTTGATGGCCAGGTAGTTGAAGTACTTAGAGCAAAGTATTGGAGTTTACATTCTGAAGTAAAAAGACTCGTTAGACGTGATAAGAGGAGACTGTATGATGAAAAGGTGACAGAGACAGAAATTAAATTAAGTAAAAATGACGGTCAGAGCACAAGAGCAGCGTATCAGGCCATAAAGGAGTTAACTGGGACTGAAAAGAGAAGGAAGGAAATACCTGTACGAGATAGAAATGGTAATCTGATGACTAAAGATTTGGATATAAAAGGAAGATGGAAAGAGCACTTTGAATCTGTTCTAAATAGACCAATCCCAGCTGAAGAGGACATTTTGCCAGCCGAGAGAGATTTGCAGATAGAAACAGGGGATATAACTTTGGAAGAGGTAGCAAAATCTATAAAGGAGTTAAAGAATTTTAAGGCTCCAGGTGAGGATGGAATATTCCCTGAAATGCTTAAGGTGGAAAATGACGAGTTGATGAATGCACTTTTGAAACTTTTTAATGTGGCTTGGGATAATGGTGGAATTCCAGAAGAGTGGAAAAATGGAGTGATTATAAAAATACCAAAAAAGGGAGATTTAAGTGTGTGTGGCAATTGGAGGGGGATAAGTTTGACACCTGTAGTTGCAAAAGTCTTTTCCAAAATCTTGTTGAACAGAATAGAGCCAGTAATTGATAAAATTTTAAGAGAAGAACAAGCAGGATTTAGAAAGGGTCGAGGTTGTAATGATCAGATTTTTATTGTAAGGCATCTAATGCAACAAGCTAATGAGATGAAAATGCCACTTAACATGTGTTTTGTGGATTTTGAAAAGGCGTTTGATAATGTTTCACGTGGAGCTATGTTGAAAATTATGAGATTCTATGGTATACCAGAAAAGTTTGTAAATATCATTAGAAGCCTGCATGAAGGTACTTTTTGTAAGGTAATGGTGGGTGGTTCTTTCGTTCGTTTCGTTCGTTTTCGTTCGTTTTTAAAGGCTCCAACATGCTTGCATGTGTCGGCCTTGGTCACCTAATGGCGGCTCTCCATGCTGCACGATCCATTGCAGCCTCCCTGTTCAGTCCCTTAACCCTAAGGTCACACTTAATGACCTCGTCCCATGTCTTTCTCGGTCTACCCCTCATAACCCCACCCCCAATATTAACACTTCTCACCTTCCTCACCCAACTATCATCCCCCATCCTCTCCACATGTCCAAACCACCTCAATCTACCTCTCCTCATCACAACACCAACACTCCAGTCCCATCCTACCTCTCAACTCTTCCATTGTAAACCCAGCCCCTCCAGGCCTTGGACGCAGGGACGCACTGCACATCCACCTAATCATTGTCATTTCTGTACGTCTGAGCCGGCGAATGTCTTTCTCCTTCACTGCCCAGGTCTCACTGCCATACAGCATTACACTCCTAACACACGCTGCATACAAAGACCCCTTAGCACGTAGGAGAGCCCCCTCAATGTCAGGAGAGGCAAGAGCTCCTGAACTTCTTCCAACCACTTCTCACCCTAGCCACAGAGCTAGCTCCAGCCCCACCTCCAGCACACAACATGTCTCCTAAAGAACAAAACTCTTCCACACACTCAAGAGATTCACCAGCAAGTTCAATTCTTTCACGTCTGACGATCTCCACCTGCTCACTCCCGGCACGCCGTACACATAAAATCAGCATTATCTCGCAGTCTACCTCTGATACCACTACATCTCTTATGCACCCATTTATCACACACACCGCACAAGATGGAATTACTTCCCACGCCCTTGTGGCAAACTGCACATGGCCACTCTCCTCGTCTTTGACAGTACCGCCACCAACCCTAGATATCATCACTTTTGTTTTATCTGCATTTACCCTTAAACCCTTTTGCCCCATACCATCTCTCCACTTCCTAAACCTTTCCTCCGCCTCCCTTTCATTCTCTGCAATCAACACCAAATCATCAGCATACAACAACTCCCACGGAATAAAGTCACGTGAAAGGGCTTCAAGTACCATGATAAACAACATGGGACTCAAGACTGACCCCTGATGCACACCAACATTCACGGAAAACTCATCACTCAAATCTCCATTCACTCTCACCTGGGTGTGAGCACCCACATACATGGCCATAACCACCCTAACCAGCCACTCCTCCAAGCCAAGCTTTCTCATTGCCCACTTCACCACCTCTCTAGGGACTCTGTCAAAGGCCTTTTCCAAATCAACAAAAACAAAATAAAGATCCCTTCTCCTACTCAATATATTTTTCCTGAAGCTGTCGAACAATGAATATGGCATCAGTGGTCCCCTACCTGGCATAAACCCAAACTGCATCTCATCAATATTCACTCTTTCTCTAATCATACCTTCTAAAACTCTCTCCATTACCTTCATTATCTGATCTAAAAAGCTTTATACCTCTATAATTCCTCTTTCCAGGGCATCACCCT
>NC_137020.1:9883883-9981383 GCF_032717465.1 Coenobita brevimanus | reverse complement strand
ACTGTTTGAAAACCAATATACTCTTGTACTACATATAAATTCGTACCAAGTAAATAAATAAATACTGTTTATGAGTGGATAAAATAGTTACCCTCCCATAGAACTTGTTTTCTTTGGTGCCAGCCTGTTAGAAAACCTAGTCAGGTAAGGAAGTACTCGTACCTAAATCGGGTATTTTAAACCTCAGGTGAGCAATTTCTCTATGAATTTTCGATGTTTCTCACCAAAAGCGGATGTTCGAGCCAAAAAAAAAAAAAAAAAAAAAGGTCCAAAAACGTCGGGATGGGGCGGGTTATGCTTTAACTTTCTTTAAGTGCTTTAACTTACATGTGCATACCAGAAGAGTAAGTATTTAACTTACAAATACAGTACTGTGGAAAAGCATTACAGCAAATATTTAACAAACAAATAAAAAAGGTAATATTCTGATGCCTATCAGAAAACTGGTTATAAGATTTTATATTTTGCTTGAACGTTATTTAATAATACTTTAACTTGCACATAAACTTACCAGAACAGTACTGTAAATATTTAACTTGCAAATACAGCACTGAGGAAAAGCAGTACAGCGAATCACATCACATGATCAAAACAAACCGTGCGTACTGAGCTGATGTTCGAGGATTTGGCCTATCAAAGGCCTCTCTTGCGTAAATATATAGTTTTCGTAATGGTTCTTTAATCTTACGTTATCTTATACATATCCCAGCACTAACCGTGTATAATTGCGAGCGCATTCAGTGAGAATGTGTTCCGGGCGAGTTTACTGTATATATACAGTCAATCCTCGTCAGCAGCAATTTGAATCTGGACCACTGCCGCGGTTTACAAAATCCACGGTTTATAAATAATAACTCTTATGTGAAAAATTATTTAGGGTCTGGACTTAGGCCAACTACCCCTCAAAGCACCCTACCTACACCTATCTAGGCACCATCAAACACAAACATCAAATTTAGGAATATTCAGTGCATTTATTAAATAGAAATCAACAATGTTAAGGGATCTCACCTTAATCCTATGACGATACTGCTTAAGTGAATGAAATGGGGTGGTGTTGGGAAGAACTTAGAACCTCTCAGCATGAGGTGGGGGTGCTCCCTCATGCTGTTCTCCCTTCTCCAGCTCCTCAGCCTTCCTCAGGAAGCCCTCAAAGTCTGCCTTAGAGATGACTGATGCTACGTCATCCACGTCCTCAGTGTGTGAAGGGCCAGGCTGTGGTTCAGGCTCAGCTTCAGCCCTTACCCGGGCAAAATAGTGGGTGATGAGTTCCTGATGTTTCTCATTAACTCTACGATTATGCAAGTCCTTGTTAAAACGCACAGCTTTTTCTAGGTAACCAATACTCTCACTACACCTTCCCTCATCACGTTCAATGGATTTCACAATCTCCTTGGCCAAGTCTACGTAAACAAGCAAAGCACTGAGCTCCTTCATAGAAGGCTCGCCACATTCCTGCTGATTCACTTCACTCACTTCACGGTTATTCTGCCTTTCCAAGTGCTCGTCGTCTTGTATTACAGCCTCCACCACAGCCTCTTCCGTCCATAGAAGGTTGGAGGTGGGGGGAAATTGCACAAAAAAAGACAGGTAGCTCTCGTACCGCCTGGCGATACTCTGTACTGTGCGGGTTAGCAGGCAGAACAACAACATGGCGGCATTAGTATGCACACTTGCCACCAGGGACGGGTGGTGATTGGTTGTTGGGTCGTGGTTATCAAATTGAATGCCGTGGTTTATGATTCTCCTCGGAAAAGGCCCACTTCGGTGCCTAGATCTGCGATTTTCGTGACTTAACAGCAATTTAAGGGTGTTGGCAGTCTGACAGCCACTTTGCCGTGGATTATGAATCCGTGGTTTATAAACACGCGGTTTACGAGGATTGAGTGTATATATATACTGTATATATATATCATCATCATCATCAGCCGTTTGAGTATCCACTGCAGGACCAGCCTATCCCAACCGAAGTCGGGACGATACAGCCAATGTATCTCTACCAAGTGGCTTAGGCTGTCCGGTAGAGACTGTATGTAGGGTGAGAAGTGCTTGTAAGTGTAACTGTAGTGTTGGAGTGACTTTGGATGTGTGTGTAGTCTGTGAAGCAAGTTTAATCGGCCCGCGCAAGCCGACTGGGTGCAAGCATACTATAGAGTAGGCGACACTGGTTCAACCACAGCACCCCTTATGTCCGCCAGTGCAGTACATGGCTGGGTGAACACTCCCAAAGTTTATTACCCTGGCGGGGCGCGAACCCTGGTTCACCCGTGTACGAAACGCACACTCTACCACTGTACCACAGAGGCTCCATATATATATTTTTCATTTATTCATTGCCAGACGCCAAGTATCCCAAACGGGGTGGCCAAGGCGTAGAGTTAATTGTTTTACAGGGAGGGGCACTAATCCTCCACCAACCCCACTTGACACGTAGGAAGATAGATATATATATATATATATATATATATATATATATATATATATATATACAGTATATAAATATATGTATATATATATATTTATATATATATATATATGTATATACCGTATATATACTCGTATTTACGTACATATAGTAAATATATATATATAAATATATCCATCCATCCATCCATTGCCAGACACCATGTATCCCAAATGGGGTGGTCAAGGGCTTAGAGTTAATTGTTTTACAGGGAGGGGCACTAATCCTCCACCAACCCCACTTGACACGTAGGCTGCATGTTATCTTTGTTCTTTTTTTTTGGCCACCCGACCCAGCCCGACCATACCCCTGCACCGTAACCCAGCGAGACGTCGAAAGTATATATATACATATATATATATATATACAGTATATATATATATATATATATATATATATATATATATATATAGTATATATATATATATATATATATAGATAGATAGGTAGATAGATATATATACCTATATATATATACAGTATATATATACGGTACCCTCGCGTCCAACACGGTAATATTGTCATGCATGGGTCACGTGTTGGACCAAAAACGTGTTGGACTAACAATAAAGCTTATGGGGAAAAATGACTTATGTCAGCAACCCTGGGAAAAGTCACCCTAAATACCTACCATATACCTATACATATACTGATACTATTGTAATTATAATAAATGGTACTGTGCTATGAATGATAACTAACCTTTTAGGATAGTGTTGGTGGGCTTGATGGGAATGGAAGGTGGTATCCAAGGTTGTAGGTAGTCCTACTGGGTCCCCGGAGGATGGCTGCTGGCGTCACTAGCGGGTAATGGCTGTTGCTCCTCCTCAACCTCCCTCATAAATCCTTCAAAATCACACTCAGAATCACTATCTTCGTCCACAGCCATGGAAGGTCCTGCTTCTGCCTGTCCTAGCACTCTGTAATCCTCGGCAAAGGGCATGCTTCTCACACTGTTGCCAGAGCCCCGTCTCGTGACTGTGGAAAGTGATCGCTGTCGCTGACTCGGTAGAGAATAAGGAGAAGCAACTTTGTTTATAAACTGGTACACACGCCGATGAGAAGGGTTTCAAAACGATTGATATTTATTCTAAAATATTAATATGTATTCAGTGTCAGGCTAAATGTTCAGTGCTGTAGTACGATACATTCTCTGTCGAGTCGCCTGGGTTTTGGTCACACTGTTCTGCCTGTCGTATCCTCGGCAGGAATCCATCCATATGAATTCCAAATGCCCGTGGTATCGTCGGCAATTTTACCACGTTACTGTTCCGATTTACCATCGTATCCTCGGCAAACCTGGTATGAAGTGCCGTGTGATAGCCTTCGGCTGCCAGGATCTTGTCTTGGTTTTTTATTATGGTCCTCACGTTGGCTTCATTCATGCCGTAGGCCTTGGCAATGTCAACTTTCCTCTCCCCTTTCTTCTTCCTCTCGATGCTTTCTAGCTTGGTGGCCTGAGGGAGGTGCCGACGCTTCTTGGGGTTCTCAGAAGGCTTCCTAGGCATCGTGAGCAGGGTAAAATGCAGTAACAAGGGCAGAAAACGCAGCAAGAAAAAAGCATATTCCAATGCAAATTATGCGACTGAGTGGCGCTGTGGCGGGAGAAATTTAAACAAAACATCACGTGACACCAGAAGCGTTTTTAATTGGGCGGCATCACGATCACATCATGATAGCGGGTGGGGAAGGCTACATGATCAGAAGTTTTCATTGGCTATCATCATCATGGGAATGTCCAGTATGACCGTGTTGGACCGGGGGTGATCATGCTAGAGTTGAACTCTGCGGATTTCGCCCACTTCTTGGAGCTCTGTGCGTGTTATGCTAACACACTCGTGTTGCAGTAATTAAAACGTATTAAATAATACTAATTATTTGCTCTCTGTGCTGGACGTGAATCGTGCTGGACTAACGCGTGTTGGACGCGAGGGTACTGATATATATATATATATATATATATATATAGTATACATATAAATACTGTATATAGTATACACATATAAATATATATATATATATATATATATATATATATATATATATATATATATATTTATATATATATATATATAAATATATATATATATATATATATATATTTATATATATATATATATATATATATATATATATATATATATATATATATATATGAGGGTGGGGAAGGCAGCAGGTGTGTCTGGGTTGACTGGGTTTAAATGTTGTTGATGGCCTCAGGCGATATAGGGGTGAGTTTAGTCACTGACCTGATAAACAGGATTATTTATGAGTGTGTTGTCCCAGATGATTGGCTGAAGAGTGTAATTGTAAATGTGTATAAAGGGAAGGGTGATGCCCTGGAAAGAGGAAATTATAGAGGTATAAAGCTTTTAGATCAGATAATGAAGGTAATGGAGAGAGTTTTAGAAGGTATGATTAGAGAAAGAGTGAATATTGATGAGATGCAGTTTGGGTTTATGCCAGGTAGGGGGACCACTGATGCCATATTTATTGTTCGACAGCTTCAGGAAAAATATATTGGTAGGAGAAGGGATCTTTATTTTGTTTTTGTTGATTTGGAAAAGGCCTTTGACAGAGTCCCTAGAGAGGTGGTGAAGTGGGCAATGAGAAAGCATGGCTTGGAGGAGTGGCTGGTTAGGGTGGTTATGGCCATGTATGTGGGTGCTCACACCCAGGTGAGAGTGAATGGAGATTTGAGTGATGAGTTTTCCGTGAATGTTGGTGTGCATCAGGGGTCAGTCTTGAGTCCCGTGTTGTTTATCATGGTACTTGAAGCCCTTTCACGTGACTTTAGAAACGGACTCCCGTGGGAGTTGTTGTATGCTGATGATTTGGTGTTGATTGCAGAGAATGAAAGGGAGGCGGAGGAAAGGTTCAGGAAGTGGAGAGATGGTATGGGGCAAAAGGGTTTAAGGGTAAATGCAGATAAAACAAAAGTGATGATATCTAGGGTTGGTGGCGGTACTGTCAAAGACGAGGGAGAGTGGCCATGTGCAGTTTGCCACAAGGGCGTGGGAAGTAATTCCATCTTGTGCAGTGTGTGTGATAAATGGGTGCATAAGAGATGTAGTGGTATCAGAGGTAGACTGCGAGATAATGCTGATTTTATGTGTACGGCGTGCCGGGGTGAGCAGGTGGAGATCGTCAGACGTGAAAGGATTGAACTTGCTGGTGAATCTCTTGAGTGTGTGGAAGAGTTTAGTTATTTGGGAGACATGTTGTGTGCTGGAGGTGGGGCTGGAGCTAGCTCTATGGCTAGGGTGAGAAGTGGTTGGAAGAAGTTCAGGGAGCTCTTGCCTCTCCTGACAGTGAGAGGGCTCTCCCTACGTGCTAAGGGGTCTTTGTATGCAGCATGTGTTAGGAGTGTAATGCTGTATGGTAGTGAGACCTGGGCAGTGAAGGAGGAAGACATTCGCCGGCTCAGACGTACTGAAATGACAATGATTAGGTGGATGTGCAGTGCGTCCCTGCGTCCAAGGCCTGGAGGGGTTGGGTTTACAATGGAAGAGTTGAGAGGTAGGATGGGACTGGAGTGTATTGGTGTTGTGATGAGGAGAGGTAGATTGAGGTGGTTTGGACATGTGGAGAGGATGGGGGATGATAATTGGGTGAGGAAGGTGAGAAGTGTTAATATTGGGGGTGGGGTTGTGAGGGGTAGACCGAGAAAGACATGGGACGAGGTCATTAAGTGTGACCTTAGGGTTAAGGGACTGAACAGGGAGGCTGCAATGGATCGTGCAGCGTGGAGAGCCGCCATTAGGTGACCAAGGCCGACACATGCAAGCATGTTGGAGCCTTTAAAAACGAAACGAAACGAAACGAAAACGAAAACGATATATATATATATATATATATATATATATATACTGTATATAGTATACACACATATATATATATATATATATATATATATATATATATATATATATATACATATACACTATATATATATATATATATATTTATATATATATATATATATATATATATATATATAAATATATATATATACCACAGCCACCGGTAAGCTGGTGGGCTAGGGGTCCCAGATCCATTGTCTGGACCTGGGACTGTGCAGTGAGTGGGACCTGTGCTGTGTCTGTCCCCCTTTATTAATACTGAAGATGTCAAAACAAAATAAGTTTCAAAGCAAGACTGAGGACAGTAAATCAGCCATGGGGATGAGGGTGGGTTCATGGAATGTGGGAAGTTTGAGGGGAAGAGCAGGGGAAGTCGTTGAGGCATTCAGTAGGAGGTGGGTGGATGTGGCGTGTTTGCAGGAAGTCCGGTACAGGGGTGCATCAGCCAGAAAGATTGTTGGGAAGGACTGTTGCTATAAGTTGTTTGGGCGGGCGGGCGGGGGGGCAGACGGATATGGAGGTGTTGGTGTGATGGTTTCGGAGAAATTGGAATATGTTATGAATGTTTTGAGAATAAGCGATAGGATATTGGTAGTGAAAATTCTGTTGGGAAGAAAGATAGCTGCGATTATATCGGCATATGCTAAACAGGCAGGATTGGATGAATCAGAGAAAGATAGATTTTGGGATGATTCAATACGTGTAGTGGGTGGTATGTGGGATGATGAGATAGTGATTTTAGGGGACTTAAATGGTCATGTAGGTGAAGCAGCACAAGGTTATGAAGGAGTGCATGGGGGATGTGCGTATGGTCTAAGGAATGCAGAAGGGGAAAGGATACCTGTGTTTGGGGAGGCAACGAACATGATTGTGTGCAACACATATTTTAGGAAAGAAAGAGTAGGTTAATTACATATGACTCTGGGGGAAATAGCAGTCAGATAGATTATTTTCTGGTTAGGAGGGCCGATAGGAGGTTAGTGAGGGATGTTAAAGTTATAGGAAGTGAGGAGGGTGTGCAGCAGCACAAACTATTGATTTGTGATATGGTGCTTAAAGAACAAGTGATGAAAAAGAGGACTTATGTACCTAGGAGGAAAATATGGAAGCTGAAAAACCAAGTAGTAAGGGATGCCTTCTATAGCGAGTTGAGGAGAGTGGTGGCTGAACAGGGAGCTGTAGACAGAGGCGTTAATGAACAGTACAGAGCCCTCAAGAACAATTTCTTGAGAGTTACTGATGTAATATGCGGCTTGACAAGAGGACCACCAAGACATAAAGTAACTTGGTGGTGGGATGAGGGTGTAGAAGCTGCAATTAAGGAGAAAAGAAGGCTTTTCCGGGAATGGAAGAAGGGTGGTAGCAAAGAGGAATATTTGGCTGCCAAGCACAGGGCTAGGAGAGAGGTATACAGGGCAAAGTCTAAGTCACAGAGACAATTACTTGATAACCTAAATCATGGGGAAAGGAAAAATTTATTTAGGGTGGCAGGTCATGTGAAGAGGGATAATCGGGATATCATAGGTGAGCAGTGTGTGAAGAATGATGAAGGAAGGGTAGTGGTGAACAGTGAGGATATTAATGATGCATGGAGAGAGCATTATATCCGGTTGTTGAACGAGGAGTTTAACTGGGACAGGGAAGGTTTGGAGCCAGCAGATCCAGTGTCTGGCCCTTGGCCTTTGATTGATACTGCTACTGTGAGTGAGGCAATAGGCAGGATGTGGGTGGGGAAGGCAGCAGGTGTGTCTGGGTTGACTGCCGAAATGTTGAAAGCCTCAGGCGATATAGGGGTGAGTTTAGTCACTGACCTGATAAATAGGATTATTTATGAGTGTGTTGTCCCAGATGATTGGCTGAAGAGTGTAACTGTAAATGTGTATAAACAGAAGGGTGATGCCCTGGAAAGAGGGAATTATAGAGGTATAAAGCTTTTAGATCAGATAATGAAGGTAATGGAGAGAGTTTTAGAAGGTATGATTAGAGAAAGAGTGAATATTGATGAGATGCAGTTTGGGTTTATGCCAGGTAGGGGGACCACTGATGCCATATTCATTGTTCGACAGCTTCAGGAAAAATATATTGGTAGGAGAAGGGATCTTTATTTTGTTTTTGTTGATTTGGAAAAGGCCTTTGACAGTGTCCCTAGAGAGGTGGTGAAGTGGGCAATGAGAAAGCTTGGCTTGGAGAAGTGGCTGGTTAGGGTGGTTATGGCCATGTATGTGGGTGCTCACAAGCAGGTGAGAGTGAATGGAGATTTGAGTGATGAGTTTTCCATGAATGTTGGTGTGCATCAGGGGTCAGTCTTGAGTCCCATGTTGTTTATCATGGTACTTGAAGCCCTTTCACGTGACTTTAGAAACGGACTCCCATGGGAGTTGTTGTATGCTGATGATTTGGTGTTGATTGCAGAGAATGAAAGGGAGGTGGAGGAAAGGTTCAGGAAGTGGAGAGATGGTATGGGGCAAAAGGGTTTAAGGGTAAATGCAGATAAAACAAAAGTGATGATATCTAGGGTTGGTGGCGGTACTGTCAAAGACGAGGGAGAGTGGCCATGTGCAGTTTGCCACAAGGGTGTGGGAAGTAATTCCATCTTGTGCGGTGTGTGTGATAAATGGGTGCTTAAGAGATGTAGTGGTATCAGAGGTAGACTGCGAGATAATGCTGATTTTATGTGTACGGCGTGCCGGGGTGAGCAGGTGGAGATTGTCAGACGTGAAAGGATTGAACTTGCAGGTGAATCTCTTGAGCGTGTGGAAGAGTTTTGTTATTTGGGAGACATGTTGTGTGCTGGAGGTGGGGCTGGAGCTAGCTCTGTGGCTAGGGTGAGAAGTGGTTGGAGGAATATGGTAGGTATTTAGGGTGACTTTTCCTAGGGTTGCTCACATAATTCAATTTTCCCCATAAGCTCTATTGTTAGTCCACCACGTTTTTGGTCCAACACATGACCCATGCATGACAATATTACCGTGTTCGACGCAAGGGTACTGTATATACATATATATATACGTATACAGTAATCCCTGTACTTTCCGGACACCCACTTTCTGGACACCCCACTTACCGGATATTATGGGCCTGGACCTCTGGAACCCAAAAATGGCCAAAAAAGAAAGAATACCCGCAAAATCCGAATTTTTTCCCACTCGTAGTTTGAAATTGGTGCGCAGCGCCGAACAACTGTTACATCATGGACCCTACCCCTTCCTTCCTCCCCCCTCCCCTCTCAGGGTTGTTATTTGGTATTTTTCATTATCAAATGTGGGCCAATTTGGTAATGAAAAATTCGTTTGGTAATGTATCAAAATAATGCAATACCAAATGGATTTTTCACATGTATGAGGAAACACAGGATGGAGATGGTGGATTGTTTGCTCTCTCTGGTTAATCTGCTAGCCTATATAGTGTGAAAATAATCAACATGCTGTTAATTATGAGGAGAGTGATTACATGTACTTCCACTTGTATATATAATTAGTGAAGAATAAATGCTAGCTTCAACAAATTTGATAATGAAAGGTTAAAAATGGTAATGAAAATTGCGGAGTTTGGTAATGTGGCCACTGCAACCTGGCAACTCTGTTACCCCATCATCAATAGTTAAAGCCTAACTCCGATCGAGAGCAGATGCTTATCGCAATGGGAGCCACACATGCTCATTTTTTGTGAATAAACTGCAATGCCTCGCCACTAGACCACAAGGGAATTTACGGTGTTGTGCAGTGTTAAGAAATTAGAATTTAGAGTGCAAAGGATTAACTGTGGAGTGCAAATTGGCGGATGAAACTGGCATAGTGAAGTTAAGAACAATGTGCAGTGTGAAACAACTATAATTCACAGCGCAAAGAATTAAGTGCAACACAACACTGGATTACTGTACGTACTTCAAGAACATTTACATCACTGCCAAAGCCAGAGAAGGCGGTCACAGTCGTGCTGTTAGTACCCTGGCTGAGGTACAGCCACTTCTAATTCCTCATTCTTTGGTCCCTTTTCATTTATTTCATGCTTTATGTCCATTACTGGTGTGAACAGGATCTGAAATAGGTTTAAATAGGCGCTATGCAAGTCTGGTAGGGAGTTTTTTAGGTGGCTTTCAAAGTTAGGCTGGGCTAGGGTCCTTAAGTACCAGTCCAGGAGCCAGGGGTCCACTTTAAGGACGGGACCACTTTCCGGACATGCCTTTGCCTCTATTACATCAGATAGTGGAGAGTTTACTGTATATATATATATATATATATATATATATAGGGGCGCACCCAGGGAGGGGGGGGCTGGGCCCGGGCTTCCCCTTAGCTCTCTGGATCCTTTAAAAATTTATATATATTTATTTCAATAACAGCAAAACATGAAAAATTGGCAAGTACAAACAAAGAGTAACACATGAGCCAGCAGCTCTCTGACTCTAAACCTGCATGTGACCTCCCAGTAATTATCGTATTACCTGACCTCATCTCACTACGGGCCCCCCGCTTAGAAAATTCCTGGGTGCGCCCCTCAATATATATATATATATATACCGTAGAACCTCTTTAATCCGGACCCCTTTAATCCGGATTTCTGTTAATCCGGACAAAATTTAAAAATAATAAGCTCCAAAAATATGTTGAAAGTAATTCTAAAGTCATTTTCAGTATCGGCGCAGAAAGCGATCGTCATTCGTTTAGTCTCGGATCATGCTAGGTCGCAACATGGGGACCTGTTTGAACACACGCTAGCATTCGTTCCATCAACTAGTTCACCAACCATTTATATTTTTACGCTGTATTTCAAAAGTTAATCCTCCTTACCATGCCCCTTAATCCAACTGTAGCTTCTGTAATGAATAAAGGTGTTAAAAGGAGGAGTTTGCTTACACAAAAATGGGTCAGAATATTCTGCAGTGTTTAGTGATTACTGTAGGTTATTTTTTGTACTTATGTGCTTTACTTGTACATCAAACATTAGCTTCTTGCCCATATGGGTGTTATCAATATGCCAAAGATGACAATGTATTTTTTGCCTACATAAGTTTTATTTTTATTCCAAATATTACAGTTAATTAACTAATTTTTTTTTTTTGCCTACACGGGCCTTAGTCACTTACTACAATTTAAAATGTAGGCTAGTTTCTTGTCATGGCCTTACCTGTAAATTATGCAATACAAAACTATCGTACATGATTAGTTTTGTTATTTTAGTACCGGTACCCTTTCATCTTTTGCAGTTACGTAGGGTTGACATATGCCACATATGTTAATAATTAACAAACATACCATATGTAGATAGAGTTTGGTATGAACTGGAGATTACCCTGATGGTCCGGACAATCTGCTAATTCGGACAACCCTTCCCCCCATATAGTCCGAATGAGAGAGGTTCTACTGTATATATATATATATTGCCAGACGCCTTAATCCTGCTTGGGGTGGCCACAAACAAATCGCCTCCAAGTCGTCCTGTACCCCGCCATTTCACTGCCCTGCTCCCAACTCACACCCCCCTCTCTCATATACCTCTCCACCCCATCCCTTCATCTCATCCTTGGCCTCCCCCTCCCTCTTGCCCCCTCCACCTCACTCACATACACTCTCTTCGTCAGTCTTTCACCCTCCGTCCTCTCCACACGGCCAAACCACCTCAGTGTGTTCCTCATAACGCTTTCTATCACATCCACATCCACACCACAACGCTCCTTTATATCCTCATTCGTCAGCCTGTCTCTCCATGTGACTCCACAGGTTCCTCTTAAATAACTCATTTCCACTGCTCTCACTCTTGACTTGTGTCCTTCCAACAAAGTCCAAGCTGCACTTCCGTATGTTAGAGTTGGTATCACAATACTGTCATGTAGTAACTTTTTCACTTCTATGCTCACTTCCCTGTTTCTTATCACTGCTTTCAAAGAACCAGCAACCTTTCTTTCCTGCTGTACCCTTTCAAGCACTTCACCCTCCAAACCTCCATCCTTACTCATCACACTACCCAAGTACTTAAACGTACTCACATTTTCCAATTCCTCACCATCCAACCTTGCTGTACATTCACTGACTTCACCTCTCTCAAAGACCATCACTTTACTCTTCCCTACATTCACCTTTAGATTCCATTTCTTACACACTCTCCCAAACTCATCCACCAAGCCTTGCAGCTCCCCTTCGTCTTCACTCAACAACACAGTATCATCTGCAAACAACAGTACAGGGAGTTTCCAAACACTATCCTCTCTCACCAGGGCCACTCCAACATCCACTACCCTACCTTGTACCTCTTTTATTACCCCATCCATGTACAGATTGAACAACCATGGAGACATAACACATCCCTGTTTCAACCCAACTTTCAAAGAGAAAAATTCACTTAGTTCACCATCCACACGCACTGCAGCCTTCGCACAATCGTACATATTCTTCACAGCATTCAACAACTTCCCATCTACTCCATATATTCTTAACACTTTCCACAATCCTTGTCTATCCACCCTGTCATATGCTTTCTCCAAATCCATGAAAGCCGCATACAACTTCTTTCCCTTCTCTAGAAACTTTTCCACTAAAGATCTAAGAATGAATATCTGATCTACACAACCTCTTCCCTTCCTAAAGCCTCCCTGTTCTTCTCCAACTAATTTCTCTGTTCTTTCTCTAACTCTGTCAGTAAGTATCCTACCATACACTTTTCCTATTATACTAAGAAGACAAATGCCCCTATGATTAGCACACACTTCTTTTTCCCTTTTTCCTTTGTACAAGGGAATAATTATACCTGACTTCCAATCCTCCAGGACTCTACCTTCCTCCCAGGCCAATCTGCACATCTTCCACATCCATTCTGCTACTATCTCTCCCCCATGCTTCAGCATTTCACCACACACTCCATCAATTCCTGGAGCTTTCCCCAACTTAACTTTCTTCATTGCTTCCACAACTTCTATCCTACTGATTTCTTCCTGTCTTCTCACCTCCCTCTTTCTCCCAGTCATTCCCCAGCCACTTATACTCACATTACTTCCATCCTGGAACGTTGTGGGGTAGATATGGATGTGGTTGAAAAGATTAGGAGAAATACACTGAGGTGGTTTGGACATGTGGAGAGAATGGAGAATGAAAGACTGACCAAGAGGGTGTACGTAGGTGAGGTGGAGGGAGGGAGAGGGAGGGGTAGACCGAGGATGAGGTGGAGGGAGGGAGAGGGAGGGGTAGACCGAGGATGAGGTGGAGGGATGGAGTTGAGAGGTATATGAGGGAGGGGGGGGTGAGTTGGGGGGAGGGGAGTCAAATGGTGGGTGACAGAGTGACTTGGAGGCGTTTTGTCTGCGGCCACCCTTTGCGGGATTAGGGCGTCGGGCTATAGATAGATAGATAGACTTCCATCCTCTATGTTCAACAATTCCTTAAAGTGTTCTCTCCATCTGCTCACTTTTTCTCCCTTCTCCACTAGTAATCTACCATTTTTATCTTTCACTCCCCTGCTAACTTCACTTCCACCCTGTCTTACTCTTTTCACCTCTTTCCAGAACATTTTCTTACAATCCCTCCACTTTACACTCAAATTCCTTCCAAATTCCTCATCCACTCTCTTCTTACTCTCTCTTACTAATCTTTTCACCTCTCTCTTTCTTTCTACATATAACTCTCTCTTCCACCCCTCAACTTCTTCCATGCCCCTATTTCTCATCCATTCATTGTATGCTTTTTTCTTTTGTGCCACAGCCTGTCTCACCTCTTCAGTCCACCACGCTGTTCCTTGCACCCCCCTCCGTCTTCACTTCCTTCCACACACCATATCACATGCTGCACACATTTTTTCTGTAAATATCCTACACACACCTTCCATGTCTCCCATCTGCTCCAATTCATACTTGCCCAATCGTTCCTCCGCTTCTCTCTTATACTCTGCCTTTTTCTCATCCTCTTGTAACCTTTCCACTCTCCTTGCAACTACTCCTTCCTCTCGCCTTTCCCTTCTTATATTCCTCCATCTTACTTGAATCCTAATTCTGGCCACCACCATGTAGTGGTCAGAAAGTCCACTCCCCCAACCTCTATAAGCTCTTGCATCCAATTTCACATCTTCGTATCCTGTCATCCACACACACATAATCAATCATTGCCTTCCTTTTATTCAGTTCACCACCCACCCTTCTCATCACTCGCCATGTATACCTATGGATCATTTTATGCCTGAAGAGGGTATTGGCTATCATCAACCCCCTCCCAGCACAAATGTCCACTAACGCACTCCCATTTTCATCTATCTCAGCAGGCACACCCCACTCACCAACTATTCCATCCACCTTCACATTCCCAACTTTACCATTCATATCACCGATCAAAAACATTCTCTCATTCCTTCCAAACTTTTCCATGCACACTTCTACATTCGTCCAGAACTCTCCTCTCACTCTTCTAGCACGATCTTGCATTGGCGCATACACACACACAATCGCCCACATTTGTATTCCAACTTTCAACTTTACCCACACAATCGTTGACCCAACTGACCCATGCTGTCTTATGCTCTTCTTCCATCTTTTACTCACAAATATGCATACTCCTTCCTTTGCCCTCTCATTCTCATCTACTCCTGCACATATACCCCATCCATACTCCCATTCTCTCACACTTTCTCCTCTCCATTTTGTTTCAGTTATTCCACATACATCCACTTTTGCACCCTCAAGCACCTCAATCTCTCTCTTTCACCTCATCATTCGCTCCTCTTACATTCCATGTACCCATTACCAAGTCCTTTGTCCGGTCCTGGGTCGTCATCATTTGGTCAGTCCTCGTCCGAGGCTTCTTGTTTGTTTTTTTAGTTAGTTGTTTTCCGGGGAGGGGCACTAACCCTCCGCCAACCCTTTTAGTCGCCTTTTACGACAAGCAGGGATACTGGGGGAGTATTCTTGAAAAACCCTCCTACCCCCAGGAGGGGTATATATATATATATATATACAGTGGAAGCTCGATTATCCAGGCTCGGATTATCCAGCTTTCGGTATATCCGGGCCATGACTGAATGGTTCAGTGGTACAGTAATACAATTCATAGAATTATCCATACGATAGCTCCGGTTTAAACAGGAAGCATCCAGTTGCTAGGGAGCGAGGCATGGGTAAACGAGAGAGAGCCTGCTCACCCTGCCCCCACCCACACCTCCTGCTCACCACTTGCTCACAAGGGTGGTAGGATGGAGTTTGGTGAGGCAACTGATACTCCTGATGTAGCCTAACCTTGCTTAACTACTTAATAATTTAACCTAATTTATCCTAACCTGGGCTCCAGTTGGGAAATTGGGAAACTAAATCCACTTTTGTGTACGATGAGTTTCTTCCATTATGCCCAAAGCAGTCGTAGGTACGGCTTAAAGAACGTGATAGAGGAGAAAATCTTTCAGCAAGAGAAGGTAATTTACCACCCTCAAAATAGAAAAACACAGAAAACAAACTGGAGGAATATGAAGTGAATTGGTGAGGTCTTTAGGCTGTATGCTTAGACGAAAAGTAATGGGTTTCCTAGTTTTAGGGAACGAAATGAAACAAGAATGTCTGCTAATCAGAAAAAAAAAAAAAATACTCATCTCATGTGTTCTCGTAAGTTAGCATTCAGTTCTGCATTCTTCGTTAGGTATCGCACCTCCCAACACATTTCGGACCAACAGAACATTGTTATTTCTTCCTCTTACATTTACTGTTCACTCTTTTGTTCGTTCTTAAGTGTACTGTATGTGTGAAAGAGAGTATTAATACAAACAATAATGCATTCCATTAACCCCATCATAGCTGTCAGCCTCGAACAATGCTTTACTGTACCGGTGTCAGGGATGTTGGGTTAGGGAGAGCTATAAAAAACTGCGAACAATTATGGGAAGGGAACGAAGGTCACTGGTATGTTTTCACGACCCTCCTCTACCATCTCAAACAGTCAGGCGGCCTGCCACTTCATCTCAGATGTTTTCGCCAATATGTTTAAATGCTAATGTAACATGCACCCTAATTATGAGTAAGTTTCTTCCATTATGTCGGAAACAAACGTAGGTAAGGCTTAAGGAACGTTATGATAATAAGAAAACAAACAAGAAAAATACAAACTAGAGAAAATGAATTGAATTGGTAAGGTTATTAGGCTGTATGCTTGGACGAAAATTTACGAGTTTCACAATTATAGGGGACGAAATGGAACAATTATGTTTACTAATAAGAAAAAATACTTTCATCTCAAGTGTTCTCATAAGGTGGCATTCAGTTCCACATTCTTTGTTCGATGTCGCTTCCCAACACATTTCGGACCGACAGAGCATACAGTTATTTCTGCTCCTTACAGTTAAGTGTACATTTATTGCACTTTCTTTTGTTCGTTCGTGTATGTGTGAAAGAGAGAGTATTGATACAAACAATAATGTATTCCATTAACCCCTTATGGCTGCTAGCCTTGAACAATGCTTTACTGTACCGGTGTCAGTAACGTTAAGTTAAGGAGAGCCATAAAAACTGCGAACAATTATGGGAAGGGAACCAAGGTCACTGGTATGTTTACACGACCCTACTCTACCATCCCAAACAGCTCAGCGGTCCTTTCATCCCAGATGTTTTCGCCGATATGTTTAAATGCTAAAGTAACATGCACCCTAACTTTATGTTTAAATTCTAATGTAACATGCCCCCTAATTTTCTTTCATGAATCATAACAAATCACAAGATGGGTTTAGGGAGGAGGGGAAAAAGCCAGGTGTACCAGACGAGTCTTTTCACACCTGTAAGAAAAAGAAACTGACTTTATAACTTTGAAAAAATGGTTTCAAGGTCTGCCACGGGAGCACACAAATTCTGAACTCACGAACATTGAGTATTTGAGGGGGGTAAACATACGTTTTGCTGTAACCAGTAAAAGCACCTTACCAAATCAGTTCATCCTGATAGTCTGTTATATTTTTCTGATTATTTCAGGGTTGGTAAATAAACATTTCTTGTTAAATCTTTCCCCGCTGTTTTTATCTGTTCTGGTGTGACGACTCTTTGATTCGTTAACGTAATGGCAGAAGACACTGTTCTAATCTAAGTGTTTAAACCTGGCCTAACCTAGCTTAACTGCACCTAATAATGTAACCTAACCTAATCTTCAATTGGGAAGTTGGGAAACGAAGTCCACATTTGAGTACGATGAGTTTCGTCCATTGTGCTGGAAACAATCGTAGGTACAGCTTTAGAACGTGACAATACTAACAGGGAGGAAATCTTTCCGTAAGAAAACGTGATTTACCGAACTGGATATAGTCTGAAAAATACTGAAACAAGCTGGAGGAATATACATTGAATTGGAAAGGTCTTTCTGGTACTTAAGTGTACCTTTACTGGTAAATAAATCAGTCTAAAAGTACAGTACTTGTGTTTCCGCCGGATTAATCGTGCTTTTGGATTAATCAGGCACCCCTTAACACCATATAGCCCGGATAATCGGGCTATCTCTGTATATACAGGTAACTCGCACGGAACACGATCTCACGGAACGCGCTCGCAATTATACACGGTAAGGGCTGGGATACATATAAGACAACGTAAGATTAAAAAAACATTATGAAAACTACAAATTAACGCAGGAGAGGCCTTTGAAAGATCAAATCCTCGAACGTCACCGCAGCGCGCGGTTTGTTTTGATTACGTGACGATCTAGGCGGGAAATTATTCAGCGAGTGAGACATTCCCGAGTACAGTAGCACAGTATTTGTAAGTTAATTATTTACAGTACTGTACTGTTCTGGTAAGTTTATGTGCAACTTAAAGTACTATTAAATAACGTTAAAGCAAGAAATAAAGTCTTATAACCAGTTTACCTGATGGGCGTCAGAATATTGCCTTTTTTATTTGTTCGTTTTTTCCACAGTGCTGTTCAGTATTTGTAAGTTAAATATTTACTGTTCTCGTATGTACTGTACTTGTAAGCACTTAAATAAAGTTAAAGCATTAAATAAAGCCTTGTAACCAGATAACCCGAATTATATGATTACCCATGATCGGCGTCGGAATATTACCTTTTTTGTTTGTTCGTTAAACTCTTACTGTACTGCTTTTCTACAGTACTGTATTTGTAAGTTAAATATTTACTGTTCTGGTATGTACTTGTAAGCAATTAAAGCATTAAATAAAGCCTTGTAACCAGTTAACCTGATTTATATGATTACCCATGATCGGCGTCGGAATATTGCCTTTTTTTTTGTTTGTTCGTTAAAGACTTATAATAAGAGAAAAATACATTTTTGTCTTGGTATCTTTACCTATTTGCTCAGGTTTGCTGTAATGGTTTGCAACTTGTAGAAAACTGTGAAAACTTTCGGGAAGTGAACGAAAATCTGGGACATGACCTTGGCTTCATCGTCTCATGTATCATCTGTCAGTTCACCACCGGCTATCGTGATGAGTGGATGTACGATTTTTTCGCTCGTGGCCATGCCTAACCACACATAGTTACACCCATTATCTCGACCCAGACAGAAAATACAACCTTTTTCCTCCCTTGCAAAACACAAACAACCACCCTGTTTACGAGACAGCAATATATATTGCGAAAATAACAAGGTAAAATGATAAAGATGAACGTAAAATGATTGAGAAAGATGAACATGTTATGACGGAAGAAATACGTTTTCCCTGTCTGTAAACGTATTTATTTCTGCTTTGTATCTGTATTCGTAATAATTAGACTTATTGTTAGTTCTGAAACTGCATTACGATTCTATTTTTAGCCATTCTCGTGGTGTGGGAGCTGGAAGTTGTGACACAACTTCCTTATTGCTAATCGGACTGACCCTCCACTTTATTCTCCCGTGGCAGAGTCTAGCCTTGGAGGACGTGCAGTTTTCTCATTTAGGACTGAAAATTCAACTCTTTCGCTCCCTTTTCCAAGCATGGGCACAACGATAACGTAAAAATAACTCAAAACTACCATAAACATATATCAAAAAGGAAAAATGTATTCATAACATTTTTTTTTTCCCAGCCATTCCTAACAGATTATGTACTGAAATCATTCGATATCACAGTACTGCATTTCTAAGTTAAATATGTACTGTTCTGGTATGTACTTGTAAGTTAAAGCACTGGTACCAGTTAACCTAATTTATTACCTATGATCGGCGTCGGAATGTTTCCTTGTGTTTACGTACAGTATTTGTGTGTTGAAGTTTTGCTCAGGAGTACTGTATTTGTGAGTTATAACATTAAATAAACCTTCTAACCACTTAAAGTGCTTTCTAGTGACAGATAACAGCAAAACAACACATTTGGGGGTCTAGGGGAGCAAAATACGGAGTAGTTTAAATATACGCGATTTCGCACCTAACACGGCACGGTAGGAACGAAACCCTCGTGTTCCGTGCGAGTTACCTGTATATATATATATATATATATATATATATATATATATATATATAAATATATATATATATATATATATATATATATATATATATATATATATATATATATATATATATATAGACATATAGATATATAGATATATATATTTATTTATATATATATATATATATATATATATATATATATATATATATACAGTAATCCCTATACTTTCCGAATGTCCACTTTATGGACATCCCCACTTACCGGACATAATCGTCCCAGGATCCAATTCACCCCCTCCAAAAAAAAAAAAAAAAAGATTTTTTCCCGCCTGTGATTTGAACTTGGCGCACGCGGCGCGGGACAGCTTTGTTGTGGCGCGTCATTCCTCCAACGTCAGCTAGAGCACCTCTGCATCCTCCCCACTTTCCTCCTGTCTCTTGTCGCGAGTGAATGCTCGTCATCATGGCTGCCCACGTGCTCACTTTTGTGGTGGTGCCTTACCTGCTGCAGGGCCTCCTGCTGCTCTCGTGCCTCTCCTTCGTGTGTGTGCTGATGGCCCCACTGCCTGAGAAGAGGAAGAGAGTGGTTCTGACTCTGGAGAAGATGCAGGAGATATTGGAGAAAGTAGATGCGGGATGGTCTTCGTCACGCATCCTCCGTGAGTTCAACCTGGCCCGATTTACTTTGTTTCATATTAAGAGATCCCGAGACAAACTCATGCAGTACACGGCTGACTTCTCGTCGAAAAGCAAATGCAACGTGGAGAGGAAGATGATGTTTACTCCCAAGTTTGCTGAAGTCAACCGCACCACGTTGATTTGGTATCGACAGCAACGTGCTGCTGGTGTGATGGTACGTGTTACGGAGCTGAAGGCTGCTGCTGAGAAGTTCGCAAGGCTTCACGACGCTCTAGACTTCAAGGCATCCGAGGGTTGGCTCTTCGCGTTGAAGTTACGACATGGCCTTACAAACCGTAAGTCCCATGGCGAAGCTTTGGACCCCAACGAAGATGGAGTAGAGGAGTTTCGGCACAAGGTGAAGCGCTTGATTGACAGGGAGGGCCTCACTCTCGGTCAAGTCTACAATGCTGACGAAACTGGTTTATTCTATCGCTCTTTGCCTACGAACACTCTGGCCGAGGAGACGGAGAAGCGTGTGCCTGGCAGCAAGCTCTCCAAGCAATGGATATCTGCTTTGTGTTGTGCCAATGCTAACGGCATGCACCGGCTTAAGCCCAATATTGCTGGCCATGCAAAGCATCCTCGGTGTCTTTGAGGGGTGATGGATGTCCTCCCTGTCGTCTGGTACCATTCCTTGAAGGCATGGTTCACAGCCCACATCTTCAAAGACTGGTTCCACCGCCATTTCGTCAAGGAGGTCATCCATTTCCAGACGGAGAAACTGGGAATCCCACTCAACCAGGTAAAGGCCCTCCTTCTCCTCGACAATGCACTTGCCCACCCGTGCGACAAGGACTTGGTGGCTGAGAATGGCTGCATTAGGTGCATGTTTCTGCCACCTAATACTACTGCTCTCATCCAACCAATGGACCAAGGAGTGATCGTGGCAACGAAGCGCCTATACCGACTGAAGTTCCTGGACGAGGTGATGGTTGTTCTCAAGGACGAGGATGAGCGCAGGGAGGGATGGGACACACGAGGCCAGCGGACTTTCGAAAACCATCGCCGCTACAACATCGTCTGCCATTTACACCTGGGCCAGTGCATGGAAGGAAATCCATGTCAAGACTCTAGAAAATGGTTGGTTTCGTCTGCTTCTCGGAACAGATGTGGAGCACGATATCCTAGGTTTCGACGTGGATGACTTCCATGCACGTCAACATGTGCAAGATGACGACGTTGATGTGGACGAAGTGTGTGAGTGGTTGGATGACGACGAGGGCGATCCCGGGTATCAGACCCTGTCTGATATCGAGATCACATCTTCAGTTGCAGATGTCAGTACCCAGCTTGAAGATTCCGACGATGATGTGGACTCCTCTCAGCATGACACAACTCCAGCCATTCCCAAGCTGAGCGCACTCCGGGAACACCTAGAGTTCGTTCTGGACTATCTGGAATACCCGGATGCGACAGGGAGATGGGGCCCTTGGGACTTGTGGAGGAAGTGCGTGCTTTCAGGCAGCGCATCAATAATCGTCAAAATCGTCGTTCCTTGCATCAATTAACGATTGACAGCTTTTTCAGGCCCATGACCCCCGCTGTGCCCAGCCCTGGCTCCACTCCGTTGCCTCCCCAAGACAGGCCCTCATGTTCCGAGCCACAGCCCAGCACATCAGCCACAGTGGAGTCACCGCTCGACGTGAGTAGTCTATCTTCAGAGTCGTCTGCAGTGGGTATGCCATCATCACGACCCAGCGACGCACCCCTAGGTCACCTCCCAGCGATACTCTCAGACTCTGACGGTGATTAAACGGCAAGAACTTCTCCACTAGATCACACAGGAATTTAGTGTTGTGCAGTGAAAGAAAAACTGCATACAGTATTGTTAAGAAATTAGAGATTAGAGTGAAAAGACAAACAATTTTTGGACTAAATGTAACGTAAATAAACTTGTGATTTGTTTTGAAATTGGTTTTATGAGAGGAAAGCCTTAAAGTGCAGAGGGCAACACTTATTAAGTAACAATGGAGCATAAGTAAGAAAAGAGTGTGCAGTGTGAAGAGAATGGATTTCTGAGTGCAAATAACTAAGTTCAGTGCAAGACTTCATGAACAGTGTACTGCAAGTGCTTCAGGAAATCCTTCTTACTGTCAGAGTCTGAAAGGAGGCGGTTTTTCATCGAGATGGCCATGGACTTGCTGTAAGTAAGCAGAATGTTTCATACTGTACTGTACTGTATTTTCCATACTATACTTACCTCAAACACCTCATTTCACTCTTTTATGTCCCTTATTAGTGTGAATACGTAGTGTCTTAAGTGCTATGCATGTGCAGTAGGGAGGTGTGTTTCTGAGTTAGGCTAGGTTAGGGTCCATAACTACCAGTCCAGGAGCCAGGGACTTGTAAGTACCCAGAATGTTTAATATTGTATAAACCTACCTCAAAAACCTCATTTTATGCTTCTTTTGCATTTATTTCAGTCTTTTATGTCCCTTATTTATGGACCCTAACTCAGAGAAACACCTATACAACTCCCTCTGGACATGCATAGCACCTATTTAAGACCCAAATCACACCAATAAGGCACATAAATGACTGAAATAAATGCAAAAGAAACATAAAATGAGGGTTTAGAAGTATGTTCATACATTAATAAACATTCTGGTACTTATGGACCCTAACCTAGCCTAACTCAGAAAAACACCTTCCTACTGCACATGCATAGCTCCTAACACCCTATTCACACCAATAAAGGACATTAAAGAGTGAAATGAGGTAAGTATAGTATGGAAAAAAGTACAGTATGAAACATTCTGCCTACTTACAGCAAGTCCATGGCCACCTCGATGAATAACAGCCTCCTCTCAGACTCTGACAGTAAGAAGGATTTCCTGAAGCACTTGCGATACACTGTTCCTGAAGTCTTGCACTGAACTTAGTCAATCACACACAGAAGTCCGTTCTCTTCACAGTGTGCACTCTTGTCTACATAATGCTCCACTGTAACTTACTAAGTGTTGCACTTTAACTTTTCCCATTCTTATAATTTTCCAAAGCCAAAACAAACAAGTCTATTTACGTTAAATTTTTTTTCTATTAAGTCTTTTCTCTCACAACTGTAAATCCTTACCACAACACACTGTTTTTTTCACTGCAAAACACTCTAAATTCCCATGTGGTCTAGTGGAGAAGTTCTTGCTGTTTATTCACTGTCAGAGTCCGAGAGTATCACTGACAGGTGACCTAGGGGTGCATCGCTGGGTCGTGGCAGACGACTCTGAAGACAGCCGCAAACTCACATCGAGCGGTGACTCCACTGTGGCTGATGTGCTGGGCTGTGGCTCGTAGCATGAGGGCCTGTCTTGGGGAGGCAACGGAGTGGAGCCAGGGCTGGGCACAGCGGGGGTCACGGGCCTGAAAAAACTGTCAATGGTTGATTGACGCAATGACCGACGATTCTATGCGTTGCCTGAAAGCACGCACTTCCTCCACAAGTCTCAAGGGCCCCATCTTCCTGTCGCAGTCCGGATGTTCCAGGTAGTCTAGGACGAACTCTAGATGTTCCCGGAGTGCGCTCAGCTTGGGGATGGCTGGAGTAGTGTCCTGCTGAGAGGAGTCCGCATCATCGTCGCCTTCATTGTCAGAATCTTCAAGTTCGGTACTGACACCTGCAACCGAA
Organism: Coenobita brevimanus; assembly: GCF_032717465.1. Taxonomy (NCBI): domain Eukaryota; kingdom Metazoa; phylum Arthropoda; class Malacostraca; order Decapoda; family Coenobitidae; genus Coenobita; species Coenobita brevimanus. The sequence goes on along the minus strand of NC_137020.1, from coordinate 9,957,418 downwards.
GACGCGATCTCGATATCAGACAACGTCTGATACCCAGGATCGCCCTCGTCGTCATCCAACCACTCACAAACATCGTCCACATCTACATCGCCGCCGTGCGTACGTAGCCGTGCATGGAAGTCATCCACATCAAATCCTAGAAAATAGTACTCCACATCCGTTCAGAGAAGCAGACGAGACCAACCATTTTCCAGAGTCTTCACAGGGACTTCCTTCCATGCACTAGCCCAGTTGCACAGCGCAGACTTGATGTTGTAGCGGCGAAAGTTTTCCAAAGTCCACTTCCCTTGTGTGTCCCGTCCCTCCCTGCACTCGTCCTCATCCTCGAGAACAACCATCACCTCGTCCAGGAACTTCCGACGGTATAGGCGCTTTGTTGCCATGATCACTCCTTGGTCCATTGGTTGGATGAGAGCAGTCATATTAGGTGGCAGAAACATGCACCTAATATGGCCATTTTCAGCAACCAAGTCCTTGTCGCACGGGTGGGCAGGTGCATTGTCGAGGAGAAGGAGGGCCTTTACCTGGTCGTGCGGGATTCCCAGTGTCTTCGTCTGGTAATGGATGACCTCCTTGACGAAGTGGCGGTGGACCCAGTCTTTGAAGATCACAGCTGTGAACCATGCCTTCAAAGAATGGTACCAGACGACAGGAAGGACATCCATCACCCCATGAAGGCACTGAGGCTGCTTTGCGCGGCCAACAACAACGGGCTTAAGCCGGTGCATGCCATTAGCATTGGCATAACACAAAGCAGATATCCGTTCCTTGGAGAGCTTGCGGTGAGGTACACGCTTCTCTGTCTCCTCGGCTAGAGTGTTCGTTGGCAGCGAGCGATAGAATAGGCCAGTTTCGTCTGCGTTGTAGACCTGACCGAGAGTGAGGCCCTCTCTGTCGATCAAGCCCTTCACCTTGTGCCGAAACTCATCAACTCCATCCTCGTTAGCGTCCAATGCTTTGCCATGTGCTTTACGGTTGGTAAGGCCATGCCGTAACTTGAATGCAAAGAGCCAACCCTCGGATGCCTTGAAGTCTAGGGCGTCGTGAAGCCTGGCGAACTTCTCAGCAGCAGCCTTCAGCTCCGTACCACGTACCATCACACCAGCAGCACGTTGTTGTCGATACCAAATCAACGTGGATCAGTCGTTTTCTGCAAACTTGGGGGTAAACATAACCTTCCTTTCCACGTTGCGTTTGCTTCTCGACGAGAAGTCAGCCGTGTACTGCATGAGTTTGTCCCGGGATCTCTTGATATCGAACAAAGTAGACCAGGCCAGGTTAAACTCGAGGAGAATGCGGGAAGAAGACCATCCCGCATCTACTTTCTCCAATATCTCCCGCTTCTTCTCCAGAGTCAACACCACTCTCTTCCTCTTCTCAGGCGGCGGGGCCATCATCACACACACTAAAAGGAGGCCCTAGCGCAGCAGGAGGCCCTGCAGCAGGTAAGGCACCACCACAAAGAGATCACGTGGGCAGCCATAATGACGAGCGTGCACTCACGGCGAGAGACAGGCGGAAAGTGGGGAGGATGCAGCGGCGTTCTATCGGACATCGGAGGAATGACGCGCCACAACAATGCTCTCCTGCGCCGCGCACGGCAAGTTCAAATTACAGGCGGGAATTTTTTTTTTTTTTTTTTTGGGGGGGGTGGGGGGTGGGGGGGGGGGTTTCCAGACCATTTTGGGAATACTGGATCCCCGGACAATTATGTCCGGGTAGTGGGGATGTTCGGATATTGGGCGTCTGGATATTAGAGTGATTACTGTATATATATATATACATATACAGTAAAAGTCCTATTATTCGGCGGCTGATTGTTCGGTAGATCCGACATTTCGGCAGTTTTGAGAAATAGTCCTATTTACGAAAATCATTGATTGTTCGGCAGATGTCCGGAATCATCTCGGCAGTCTAGGAAGTGTTATCTGTGGCTTGTAGGCCTAATGTATCATTACACTTCTGTATGTTCACTAATTTCTATATTTTTATTCAGATTCATGTATAGTACTGTATTGATTACACTATTGCACAGTATCATACAGTACAGTAACCACCCCCACCAAATTAGCGAGGGTTACGTTCCAAGCCCCAGCGCTAATTCTTGAAATTCTTTCATTCTTGACGCCTTCCTGAAAATAACACTTACCGGTAATTGAGTAGCCCATGAACCACTGACACTGTAATGCATTACCCATAAATAAATGTTGCTTGTTAAATCAGTTTCCCCGTTGTTTTTAGCTGTAAGGCTGTGAAAGCTTTAGTATTTTTATTCCTCAGCATAATGGTGGAAGGGCCTGTCCTGTTTAACTGAACCTAACCTAACCGAGTTTAACTGTACCTAATAATTTAACCAAACCTAACCTAACCTAAAGTCAGAAAAATACTTAAAAATAAACTGGAGGAATATGAATTGGTAAGGTCTCTCTGATGAAAGTTAAACGTACATTTAGTGCTCATTCTTTTGTTCGTTTTTGTGTTTAATGTGAAAGAGAGAGCATTGATGCAAACAGTAATATATCCCATTAACCCCTTAATAACCTCCGGCACTGAACAACCTTTTACAGTACCGATGTCAGTGATGTTAAGTTAGTGTGAGCTATAAAGAAAACTGAACAATTATGGGGAGGGAACAAAGGTCAGTGGTATGTTTACACGACTCTAGCTACGATTCCAAGCAGTCAGGCGGTCGGTTAATCTCAGATGTTTTCGCCCATTTGGTAAATACACCGTAACTTTACCAATCTCTCCGTGACTCATAGCGAATCATAGCATGGGTTTAGGAAGCTAAATAACACATTGCTAGGTGAGGCAGACGATTATCTTCATATCTTTAAGAAAAATAAATTGATTTCAGAAGAATGGAAGAACTTTACGTACTCAGAGAGTGATTTAATTTCTTCCATTTTCTTATATGATGTGAAGATAATCGTCTGGCGCACCTAGCAATGTGTTATTTAGCTTCCTAAACCCATGCTATGATTCGCTATGATTGACTGGAGAATTGATAAAGTTACGGTGCATTTACCAAATGGGCGAAAACATCTGAGATTAACTGACCCCCTGACTGCTTGGAATCGTAGCTAGAGTCGTGTAAACATACCACTGACCTTCGTTCCCTCCCCATAATTGTTCAGTTTTCTTTATAGCTCACACTAACTTAACATCACTGACATCGGTACTGTAAAAGGTTGTTCAGTGCCGGAGGTTATTAAGGGGTTAATGGGATATATTACTGTCTGCATCAATGCTCTCTCTTTCACATTAAACACAAAAACGAACAAAAGAATGAGCACTAAATGTACGTTTAACTTTCATCTGAAAGACCTTACCAATTCAGATCCCTTTACTTTATTTTATGCAATTTTCCGACTATTTTATTTTGTGTTTGGAAAAAGTACTGTATACAGTACTCACTCCAAACATATTTGTAATAATATAAGTAGTGATGAGTTCACCAATACAAGTGATGTACTGAGCTGGTAGGTAATATTCCGTATCATTTCAGCCATCCAGGAAGTGTTATCTGACTTGTAGGCCTACTGTGTCATTACACTTATATATGTTCACTAATTTACATATATATTTCAGATTCAGGTATAGTACTGTATTAATTGCAGTATTGTACAGTATACAGTACTCTCTCCAAACACAGCTGTAATACCATAAGTGGTGATGACAGTGTTCACCAATATATTTAAGGTACTGAATGGGTAGGTTTTTGATTATTCGGCAAATCTAATTTCTCGGCATCATCCCGGTCCCATAGATGCCGAATAATGGGACTTGTACTGTATATATATTGTAGCAGCCGTGGCTCAGTGGGTTAGAGCGCTCCGCTCTGACCGAAGGGTCGGAGGATCGAATCCACCCAAGGGTCATTGGTAGACATCAGAAGGGCATTTGGTCATAAAATGCTACAAGCTCCAATCCAAAGTCCTCAACCCAGGGGCAACGCCTTAGCCCTTCAGGGATACCTGGCATAAAACGAAATTTATATATACAGTAGAACCTCTCTCATTCGGACTATATGGGGGAAAGGGTTGTCCGAATTAGCAGATTGTCCGGATCATCAGGGTAATCTCCAGTTCATACCAAAAACTGTCTACATATGGTATGTTTGTTAATTATTAACATATGTGGCATACGTCAACCCTACGTAACTGCAAAAGATGAAAGGATACTAAAATAACCAAACTAATCATGTACGATAGTTTTGTATTGCATAATTTACAGGTATGGCCATGACAAGAAACTAGCCTACATTTTAAATTGTAGTAAGTGACTAAGGCCCGTGCAGGCAAAAAAATAAATTAATTAATTAACTGAAATATTTGGAAAAAAATAAAACTTATGTAGGCAAAAAAATACATTGTCATCTTTGGCATATTGATAACGCCCATATGGGCAAGAAGCTAATGTTTGTTGTACATGTAAAGCACATTTAAGTACAAAAAATAACCTACAGTAATCATTAAACACTGCAGAATATTCTGACCCATTTTTGTGTAAGCAAACTCCTCCTTTTAACACCTTTATTCATTGCAGAAGCTACACTTGCATTAAGGGGCATGGTAAGGAGGATTAACTTTTGGAATACAGCGTAAAAATATAAATGGTTGGTGAACTAGTTGATGGAACGAATGCTACCGTGTGTTTAAACAGGTGCCCATGTTGCGACCTAGCGTGATCCGAGACTAAACTATCGCTTTCCACGCCAATACTGAAAATGACTTTAGAATTACTTTCAAAATATTTTTGGAGCTTATTATTTTTAAATTTTGTCCGAATTAACAGAAGTCCGAATCAAAGGGGTTCGGACCAAAGAGGTTCTACTGTGTATATATATATATTTATATATATATATATATATATATATATATATATATATATATATATATTATATATATACATATATATAATATATTATAGTATATATATATATATATATATATAATATATTATAATATATATATATATATATATATATATATATATATATATATATATATAAGTAACCCCTCCAATATCCGGATCAATAGAGCCATCGGTAGGTTCGGTTATTGGTTTCGTCCGGATATTGGGCCCCAGCTTATGGACTTGTACTTATGGACCCTAACTCAGAGAAACACCTATACAACTCCCTCTGGACATGCATAGCACCTATTTAACACCCAAATCACACCAATAAGGCACATAAATGACTGAAATAAATGCAAAAGAAACATAAAATGAGGGTTTAGAAGTACAGTAATCCCGCATATTTCGCGGTAGTTACGTTCTTGTAACCCCCGCGAAAAGTCAATTCCGCGAATACTCTATTAACAATTGAAAACTTGCACTTGTGTCCACCATGCTGCCCATCACACAGTCCATGTCCATACTGATCGCGAGACAATTCGCCGTCAGACAATTCCCCGTCAAAACATGGACGATTCCCCTTCAGAACAATTCGCACCCTGGACGATTCCCCGCCATTCTATAAATATACTAATCAATACTTTCATCAATATACTTATTATTAATTAATCAATACTTTAATAACTATATTTCAGGGGGATCCAGCAGTCTATGTTCAGTAGCGTAGGTTCTGGATATTATTTATTAGTTGCACCTTTAGTCAATAATTAACTTGTTTCTTCCTCGCTGTAGTCGCCTTTGAATTATATTCTAGCGTCACCCATAGCTATCTTCATTAATGAAGGCGAATGGTTTTGTGTTTGTTGTGACTGCGAATTGTCCCGAAACCTCCATACTCATCCCGAAATACCTTCTTACAAGATTGAAAGCACATACTCCATTATGAAGGAAAAACGTAAACACCGTACTGTAATACACAATTATCTACACATTTATTAACAAAACAGTACAAAATAAAAAGATGCATTAACTGGTGATAGCAAACACTCGCACGGTCGCTTTCTTAGCTTGTCCAGTAACACAATTTTCTCTGCTAAGGTCATAACTTGATCGTTTTGTCACTTTGGAGTTCTTACTAATTGTATTATTAGCCTTTGGTGAGGCTGGCTTACGTCCTGGGGCCATGTGGAAAGCAAGTGGGAGGCAAGAGGCTCATATCATAGTGTGGTTACAACCACAACAGCCACTTAAGGCAGTCAGGCGTGGACTGAAGAATGCAGGACAGAGAGCAGTGTTGCCATATCCAAACAACGAAATTATGCTAGGGCAATGAAAAAATTATGCTAGATTGAGCATATTTGTTCCAAGTAAAAAATGAATTATGCTAACTTGAAGCTAAATGATAAAATTCTATACATATTCGTGCAACATATTAATTATGTATTGTTTACTATGAAAATATTAAAATGAACCTACATACAGTAAGAGGATAAATATCGGTATCTACCCATACTGCTTTTTCCCACGAAACTTACGTTTTTCTGATGGATTTTGATGTGATTCGTTCGATTTTGAGCATCATTTCCGTCGGAAATAACCAGATTTTGAGATATGACCCCCCCCCCATCTCCCTGAAATAATGAGGGATCTTTGGGGAATCGGGGGTTATAGGGAGGGGGGAAAACACAGAAAATGGTCATTTCCGACTGAAATGAAGCTGAAAATCGAATGAATCATACCAAAATCCATCGGAAAAACCTAGGTTTCATGGGTAAAGTACAAAGCTCAAACTTATCCTAACCTAACCGAACCAAACCGAACCTAACCTAAAACTTAACCTAACCTAATCCAACCTAACCTAACCTAACCTAATCCAACCTAACCTAACCTAACCTAATCCAACCTAACCTAACCTAACCTAATCCAACCTAACCTAACCTAACCTAATCCAACCTAACCTAACCTAACCTAATCCAACCTAACCTAACCTAACCTAATCCAACCCAACCAAGCCCAAACTGAAAGTAACCAATTATTCAAACATCTTCTTACCTTATTCCTCTCTCTCTCTCTCTCTCTCTCTCTCTCTCTCTCTCTCTCTGATTTGTAGCTTTTATAAAATTATTCTAAAAATATTCCATTCCATTCTAAATTATGCTAGAATGATTCTAAAACTTCTAATATGCTAAAAAATATTCCAGACTCGAAAATTTGATCAAAATTATGCTAGATATGGTAACACTGGCAGAGGGGCCACGGGAAAGGGACAGAGGGTGGCGTGAGTTTACCGCGCTACAATTGAAAGCTGCGGGAATTTCTTTTTTTTTTTTTTTTTTTCTGTATATTCAAGGATATTTTTGTTGAACTTATTAATGCTAAGAAAATCCGCGAGAGGGCAAAACCATAGACAAAAAATCCGCAAAAAATGCGGGATTACTGTATGTTCATACATTAATAAACATTCTGGTACTTATGGACCCTAACCTAGCCTAACTCTGAAAAACACATTCCTACTGCACATGCATGAGGTAAGTATAGTATGGAAAAAAGTACAGTATGAAACATTCTGGTAAGTATAGTATGGAAAAAAGTACAATATGAAACATTCTGGCTACTTACAGCAAGTCCCTGGCCACCTCGATGAATAACCGTCTCCTCTTGGACTCTGAGAGTAAGAACGATTTCCTGAAGCACTTGCAGTACACTCTTCCTGAAGTCTTGCACTGAACTTAGTCAATAACACACAGAAGTCCGTTCTCTTTACAGTGTTCACTTTAGTCCAAATAATGTTCCAGTTAACTTTAGTGTTGCACATTAACTTTTCCCAATCTTTTCAAAATTTCTAAAGCCAAAACAAAGAAGGTTAGTTACGTTAAATTTTGTTTCCACTGAGTCTTTTCTCTCATTTCGAAAACCTTAACACAACACACCGATTTTTTCACTGCACAACACTCAAAATTCCCGTGTGGTCTAGTGGAGAAGTTCTTGCTGTTTATTCACTGTCAGAGTCCGAGAGTATCACTGGCAGGCGACCAAGGGGTGCATCGGTGGGTCGTGGTGATGGCGTACCGACTACAGAAGACTCTGAGGAAAGCCGCAAACTCACATCGAGCGGTGACTCCACTGTAGCTGATGTGCTGGACTGTGGCTCGGAGCATGAGGGCCTGTCTTGGGGAGGCAACGGAGTGGAACCAGGGCTTGGCATAGCGGGGGTCACGGGCCTGAAAAAACTGTCAATCGTTGACTGACGCAAGGACCGACGATTCTGGCGATTGATGATGCGCTGCCGGAAAGCACGCACTTCCTCCATGAGTCCCAAGGGCCCCATCTCCCTGTCGCAGTCCGGGCGTTCCAGGTAGTCTAGGACGAACTCTAGATGTTCCCGGAATGCGCTCAGCTTGGGGATGGCTGGAGTAGTGTCCTGCTGAGAGGAGTCCGCATCATCATCGCCTTCGTCGTCGGAATCTTCAAGTTCGGGACTGACACCAGCAACCGAAGACGCGATCTCGATATCAGACAACGTCTGTTACCCAGGATCGCCCTCGTCGTCGTCCAACCACTCACGAACATTGTCCACATCAACATCGTCGCCGTGCGTACGTAGCCGTACATGGAAGTCATCCACGTCAAACCCTAGAAAATCGTACTCCACATCTGTTCCGAGAAGCAGACGAGACCAACCATTTTCAAGAGTTTTCACAGGGACTTCCTTCCATGCACTAGCCCAGTTGTACAGCGCAGACTTGATGTTGTAGCGGCGAAGGTTTTCCAAAGTCCGCTTGCCTCGAGTGTCACGTCCTTCCCTGCGCTCGTCCTCGTCCTCGAGAGCAACCATCACCTCGTCCAGGAACTTCCGACGGTGCAGGCGCTTTGTTGCCACGATCACTCCTTGGTCCATGGGTTGAATGACAGCAGTCGTATTAGGTGGCAGAAACATGCACCTAATACGGCCATTCTCAGCAACCAAGTCCTTGTCGCACGGATGGGCAGGTGCATTGTCGAGGAGAAGGAGAGCCTTTACCTGGTCGCGAGGGATTCCCAGTGTCTTCGTCTGGTACTGGATGACCTCCTTGACGAAGTGACGGTGAAACCAGTCTTTGAAAATCACGGCTGTGAACCATGCTTTCAAAGAATGGTACCATACGACAGGAAGGACATCCATCACCCCACGAAGGCACCGAGGCTGCTTTGCACGGCCAACAATAACGGGCTTAAGCCGGTGCATGCCGTTAGCACTGGCACAACACAAAGCAGATATCCGTTCCTTAGAAAGCTTGCGGCCAGGTACACGCTTCTCCGTCTCATCGGCTAGAGTGTTCGTTGGCACCGAGCGATAGAATAGGCCAGTTTCGTCTGCGTTATAGACTTGACCGAGAGTGAGGCCCTCCCTGTCGATCAAGCCTTTCACCTTGTGCCGAAACTCGTCAACTCCATCCTCGTTATCGTCCAATGCTTCGCCATGTGCTTTACGGTTAATAAGGCCATGTTGCAACTTGAACGCGAAGAGCCAACCCTCGGATGCCTTGAAGTCTAGGGCGTCGTGAAGCCTTGCAAACTTCTCAGCAGCAGCCTTCAGCTCCGTTCCACGTACCATCACACCAGCTGCACGTTGCTGTCGGTACCAAATCAACATGGATCGGTCGATTTCTGCAAACTTGGGGGTAAACATAACCTTCCTTTCCACGTTGCGTTTGCTTCTCGACGAGAAGTCAGCCGTGTACTGCATGAGTTTGTCTCGGGAACGTTTGATATCGAACAAAGTCGACCGGGCCAGGTTAAACTCGCGGAGAATGCGTGAAGAAGACCAACCCGCATCAACTTTCTCCAATATCTCCCGTTTCTTCTCCAGAGTCAACACCACTCTCTTCCTTTTCTCAGGAGGCGGGGCCATCATCACACACACTAAGAGGAGGGCAGAGAGCAGCAGGAGGCCTTGCAGCAAGTACGGCACCACCACAAAAGCGAGCACGTGGGCAGCCATTGCGAACAGCGTAGGTCCAGTCGCGGTGAGAGACAGGCGGGAAGTGGGGAGGATGCAGCCGCGCTCTATCGGACGTCGGAGGAATGACGAACCAAAATAATGCTATCACGCGGCGCGCGCGGCAAGTTCAAATTACGGACGGCAAAAAAAAAAAAAAAAAAAAAAAATCTTTTTTTTTTTTTTTTTTTTTTTTTTAAATCCCAGGACGATAAGGTTCGGTTAGTGGGGATGTTCGGTTATTGGGCGTCCGGATATTAGAGTGATTAGTGTATGTATATATATATATATATATATATATATATATATATATATATATAATATATATTTTATATATATATATATAATATATATTTTATATATACATATAGAATATATATATATATATATATATATATATATATATATATATACATATATAAAATATATACGATATATATATATATATATATATATATATATATATATACATATACATATATATATATATATATATATATATATATATATATATATATATATATATATATATATATATATATATATATATAATATATATATATATATATATATATATATATATATATAAATATATATAAATATATATATATATATATATATATATATATATATACATACAGTAGAACCTCTTTAATCCGGACCCCTTTAATCCGGATTTCTGTTAATCCGGACAAAATTTAAAAATAATAAGCTCCAAAAATATGTTGAAAGTAATTCTAAAGCCATTTTCAGTATCGGCGCAGAAAGCAATCGTCATTCGTTTAGTCTCGGATCACGCTAGGTCACAACATGGGCGCCTTTTTAAACACACGCTAGCATTCGTTCCATCAACTAGTTCACCAACCATTTATATTTTTACGCTGTATTTCAAAAGTTAATCCTCCTTACCAAGCCCCTTAATGCAAGTGTAGCTTCTGCAATGAATAAAGGTGTTAAAAGGAGGAGTTTGCTTACACAAAAATGGGTCAGAATATTCTGCAGTGTTTAATGATTACTGTAGGTTATTTTTTGTATTTAAATGTACTTAACTTGTACATCAAACATTAGCTTCTTGCCCATATGGGTGTTATCAATATGCCAAAGATGACAATGTATTTTTTGCCTACAAAAGTTTTATTTTTATTCCAAATATTACAGTTAATTAATTTTTTTTTTTGCCTACACGGGCCTTAGTCACTTACTACAATTTAAAATGTAGGCTAGTTTCTTGTCATGGCCTTACCTGTAAATTATGCAATACAAAACTATCGTACATGATTAGTTTTGTTATATTAGTACCGGTATCCTTTCGTCTTTTGCAGTTACGTAGGGTTGACATATGCCACATGTGTTAATAATCAACAAACATACCATATGTAGATAGAGTTTGGCATGAACTGGAGATTACCCTGATGGTCCGGACCATCTGCTAATTCGGACAACCCTTCCCCTCATATAGTCCGAATGAGAGAGGTTCTACTGTAAATATATATATATATATACCGGTATATATATATATATACTGTATATATACAGTATATAAATCCGTAGTATTTTATTTAATCAGATTTTTAAATTTAAATTAATTGTTTTACTAACTGGATTTTTTAAAATTAAATCTAATTTTTTCACTTTAATGAAGATTTATTTTTTTGTACTAAACCATTATCAATGTTAAATGAAATCATACTTTGGTATCATACATTTATTACTCCAAAGTTGCTATACAACTTGAAAAAACCTGATGCATTAAAGGCTTTCCTAACCGGAACATTTACTGTTATCATCAAAGAGCCTTCTTTCCTCTGTTTTTTAATGTTTGTTTTGTAACAAAAGGCAATCACTGGTGCCTCACTTGATCAAGACCAGTACAGGAAGAGTACAGGCCAAGCAGACTTGAGGCATCTGTACAATACACATCCATCACATTCTCTGTCCTCGTCATTTTTACTGTATTTATATTTTAAAAAAATTCATTTTGATTTAAATCATGATTTTTTCTTTCTGATTTAAATTTATTAAAATCACAACAACCCTGGTGAGAAGTGATAATGTTGCATGTGGAGTAATGAGAGGTAGACCAAAAAACACCTGGGATGAGGTCATTTAGTGTGACATTAGGGTTAAGGGACTAAACAGGGAAGCTGCCTGAGATCAAGCAGCATGGACAGCTGTCATTAGGTGACCAAGGCCGATACATGCAAGCATGTTGGAGCCTTCAAAAACAAAAAAAAAAACAAAAACGATAGCAAATTATGCAATATATCATGAACAGGTGTCTCATAACAAAACTGTCGTAACCGTTTCTCACTTCCAGAATGAATGCAGCGCCACCCAGTCATACAAATACAGTAATCTCTCATTTATCCAGACATAATAGAGCCAAAGGCATGTCCAGATAATAAACACAAATCACCTACAATACCCAGACCCTACTTATAACCACCTCCAACCTATACCTAACCTATTTGTACGGTACCTATGCTTAATTTGGCAGTGTTTTCCGGTCATTCAGGCATATTTAGACATCAAAGCACACGTAGGAATATGATAAGTAATGCTAAACACTAAGAAAACCATGCAGAAAAAACATTGAAAACCAAAAAACATCCTACCTAAACACTACTGTATGTACAGTACACCTCCTTCTTTTGGCAATGTTTTCTGGTCATTAAGCCATAAGACATCAAAACATACAGAGGATTATCTTAAATAATTTGCAGCACCAAGAAAACCATGCAAAAAAAAAAACACACTGAAAACAAAAAACACCCTACCTATACACTATGTACAGTACCCCTCCTATTTTTGGCACTGTTTTCAGGTTATTCTGTCATATTTTGACATCAAAACACACATGGAAATATCCTAAATAAATTACACCGAGGAAACTATGAAAGAAACCTTAACTTACCTGCCAAAAAACATTCGGTTGGGGTACTTATCTCTCAGTGCACTGCAGACTGGCTTCTTAACCCTTAGATGCAGGAATGGGTCTGGGAGACCCAGCCAGTTTTTAAATGTGTTCTTTTTCTCTTATTGTTTTACATCTGGCTATCATTTCCTAGCTATTCTCCTAGAATTTATTTACGTTTAACTGAGCAAAATAAATGTTGAAAAATATCTGTTAGCAGAGAGGAAACAGAGGCATACTGACCTCTACCCCTAATTTCCAGAACCTGGGTCCAGAAGACCCCAGTTCCCTATTGTGTGTTTTCTCCTTCAACAATGATCAGGCTATGCATGCAACTTGTGTGAATGTTAGCTTACTTGGCACCAATATGCTTGTGATATGTGTGAATGTTAGCTTGCTTGGCTGTGCTTATAATTTATGTGCATTTCCTTGACAAGAGTGATTGTTGTCAGTGTCATATGTTGTGAATGGGTTCATTCTCTTGACAGTAAGCACTGATGATTACTAGTAAATTAATAAATGCACTTATGAGTAGTACTGGATGACAATGGAGTGTCTCCTTGCATACAGAATGTCGAAACAGTTACGTTTAGGTGCAGTTTGTTTCAAACTGCCGTAAATCACATAGCTCAAGTGACTGTGTGACTGTAGATGAGCAGTTGATGCCTTTTAGGGGGCAATGCATGTTCCTTCAACATATGCCAAGTAAGCCCGCAAAATATGGTATAAAGATATTCTGGCTTTGTGACTCAAGAAAATACTATGCCTTTGATGGGACTGTCTACACTGGAGACAACCTGGTGAAGAGGTTATGAGAAATCTAGGATCAATTATTGTGCAGCAGTTGTGTAGTAAACTCAACGACAGTGGTCACAATATAACAACGAAGAACTTCTTCACAAGCGTTCCACTTGCTGAAGCACTTCTCCAGAAAGATTTAACACTAGTTGGTACACTTCGGCAAAACAAGCCTGACATTCCTCCTGTTATGAAAGCTTCAAAACACCGAGAAGTACGCAACACTAAATTTGGATTAAAAGAAAACGATACCATGGTGAGTTATGTGCTAAAGAAAGGAAAGGCTGTAATACTGCTGAGTACCATGCACCACGATAGAGCCATTGATGAACAAAGTCAGAAAAAGAAACCAATTATAAGCAAGTACTACAAATGATGAGAGCTTATTCATATAAGAGACAATCAAGGCTGTGGCTTATGGTCATGTGTTACAGTGTTCTTGATGTGGCAAGTCTTTTGCGTTCAATTTGTTCCAACAACAACATCTAGATTTTGGGCAAAACCAGACACACAAACGCCGACTGTTCTTGAAAGAACTTGTAAAGCAGCTAGTTACTCCACAAATGAAAACCCAGTTGGAAAATACTTCCAATCTCACTTGTACTGTTATTACCTCAATGGAGAGATGTGTACTACTGGCAGGACCTGCTCCATGTTCTGAACCTGGCCTGGCCAAGAAGAAAAGGTGTCTTTTTGGCTCTGCAAAACGGGATAGGGAAAGCTCAATGACATGTCAGAAATGTCACTGCCATGCGTGTAAGGAACACATCAGTGTGGTTTACGTCTATCTATCTATCTATCTATAGCCCGACGCCCTAATCCCGCAAAGGGTGGCCGCAGACAAAACGCCTCCAAGTCACTCTGTCACCCACCATTCGACTACCCTCCCCCCAACTCACCCCCCCCTCCCTCATATACCTCTCAACTCCATCCCTCCACCTCATCCTCGGTCTACCCCTCCCTCTCCCTCCCTCCACCTCACCTACATACACCCTCTTAGTCAGTCTTTCATTCTCCATTCTCTCCACATGTCCAAACCACCTCAGTGTATTTCTCCTAATCTTTTCAACCACATCCACATCTACCCCACAACGTTCCTTCACTTCTTCATTCGTCAACCTGTCCCTCCACGTCACTCCACATGCTCCTCTCAAGTAACTCATTTCCACTGCTCTCACTCTTGACTTGTTCCCCTCTTGCAATGTCCACGCCTCGCTTCCATACGTCAGGGTAGGGATCACAATACCATCATGCAGTGACTTCTTAACTTCCATACTCACCTCCCTATTTCTCATCACTGCTTTCAGTGTACCGACAACCTTTCTTCCCTGCTGTACCCTTTCACGTACTTCATCCCCCAAAGTTCCATCCTTACTCATCACACTACCCAAGTACTTGAATGCACTCACATTCTCCATATCCTCACCATCCAACCTCACTGCACACTCTGTGACTTCATTCCTCTCAAACACCATAACTTTACTTTTGTTTACATTAACTTTCAGCTTCCTCTTCCTACACACTGTCCCAAATTCATTCACCAAACCTTGCAACTCCCATTCATCTTCACTCAACAATACTGTATCATCAGCAAACAGCAACACCGGAAGCTTCCAAATCTCACCCTCATTCATTAGGGCCACCCCCACATCCACTGCCCTACCTTGTACTTCCTTTACAACCCCATCCATATATATATTAAATAGCCATGGAGACATTACACACCCCTGTTTCAGTCCCACATTGAGATCAAAGAACTCACTCAGCTCACCATCCACTCGCACCGTAGCCCTAGCTCCCTCGTACATACTCTTCACAGCACTCAACAATTTCCCCTCCACTCCATATATTCTTAATACCTTCCACATACCTTGCCTATCTATTCTGTCATAAGCTTTCTCCAAGTCCATGAAGGCAGCATACACTTTCCTTCCCTTCTCTAGATACTTCTCCACTAAACATCTTAGAACAAATATCTGATCTACACACCCTTTTCCCTTCCTAAAGCCCCCTTGTTCTTCTCCGACTAGCTCCTCTGTCATATGCCTAACCCTATCAATGAGTATTCTACCATATATTTTACCAGTCACACTAAGAAGGCAAATACCCCTATGGTTACCACATACTTCTCTCTCCCCTTTTCCTTTGTACAGAGGAACAATTATACCTGATTTCCAGTCCTCTGGAACCCTCTCCTCTTCCCAAGCCAATCTACACAACTTCCATATCCACTCCACAACAATCTCACCCCCATACCTAAGCATTTCACCACACACTCCATCAATTCCTGGGGCCTTTCCCAGCTTAATCTTCTTCATCGCTTCCACTACTTCCGACCTACTGATCTCTTCCTCCCTCCTCTCATCTCTCCTTCTCCCAGCCATTCCCCAACCACTTATACTCACACTGCTCTCACTCTCTACATTCAACAAATCCTCAAAGTGCTCCTTCCATCTCAATTTCTCTCTCTTCTCCACCAACAATCTATTATTCCTATCTTTCACTCCCCTACTATTTTCCCTTTCACACTGCCTTACTTTCTTTACCTCCTTCCAAAACAATTTCTTACTCTCCCTCCATTTCACACTCAGATTCCTCCCAAACTCTGCATCCACTTTCTTCTTACTCTCCTTCACCAGTCTCTTAACCTCCCTTCTCCAGCTCACATATACCTCTCTCTTCTCTCTCTCATCTTCTCCCCTACCTCTACTCGCCAACCATTCACCATATGCCTTCTTCTTTTGTTCCACAGCTCGTTTCACCTCATCATTCCACCATGCTGTCCCTTGCACACCCTTGCATCTCCTCCTCACTCCACAAACCGCCTCACACGCTGCGCTTATCTCTTCCGTGAATATCTTACATACGTCTTCCACCCCTTCCATCTGCTCTAGCTCATACCTTCCCAATCTTTCTTCCACTATGCTCTTATACTCTGTCCTTTTCTCACTATCTTGCAAATTCTCCACTCTTGTCAGAGGAGCTGTTTCCTCCTGTCTTCCCCTTCGCCTCCTCAACCACTTTCTTTGCAGCTCTACCTTGGCCATCACTAAGTGATGGTCCGAGACTCCATTCCCCCACCCTCTCCACACCCTTGCATCCAACACTTGTCTTCTCATTCGCTCATCCACACACACGTAGTCTATCATTGCCTTTCGTTCAACAAGTTCACCATCCATCCTCCTCATTACTCTCCATGTATACCGGTGGATCATCTTATGACGAAAGTAGGTGTTGGCTATTGCCAACCCCTTACCAGCACAGATGTCCACCAAAGCACTACCATTCCCATCTACTTCAGCTGGCACACCCCACTGACCTACCCCTGGGGGTAGGGGGGTTTTCAAGAATACTCCCCCAGTATCCCTGCTTGTCGTACGAGGCGACTAAAAGGGTTGGTGGTGGGTTAGTGCCCCACCCCGTAAAAAGAACTAACTAAAAAAGCAAATAAAGCGCCTCGGACCCGGTGGTTTACGTGCATGGGCTAAAATACAATTGCTCTGCTATGAGTTTATAATGGAACAATAAATATTATTTTCTTTCACTATGGTATGAAATGGTATTCATGGTATAATATGGTAGTCATGGTTTCATATGTGTCTCACAGACCCAATTACTGTAAGGATATAAAATTTCTAAGTTTTTGTTAAAAAAAAAAAAAAAAAATCCCACTTTTCCCATTAGCCTGGAGCAATTTATTCTGAATGCATATAAACCTAAGAAAAAATAATGAATGAGTTTAAATCACACTTCAGCAATTTGTGACAAGTAGTTCTGAAGCTCAGATTATGTTTTTCATTTAGATTTTTTTTTAGTTTATATAATTAAAAATATACTCTTACGATGCCCAACAGGCTGCATGTAACATTTTCAATTAAAGTAAACACCTCACATTAATTATTAACCATGATTCACTGCCCGTAATTAAAATAATAAATGTGCAGGTCTGCCGGACCCAAACAATGGAATAGTGTGAGGGTGGGACATGTCTGCATCTAAGAGTTAACCTGCACACCTCCAGCAGGTGTAGTGTTGTCCCATGTGGTCTAGTGACAAACATTTAAGCCTAGCAAATGTCCCATAACTCCTCCTCCTCCTGAACCTGCTGGAGCTGGGCGATGAGTGGTGACATACGGTGAGGTAATGGTGGCCTACCCACCTCAGGAGACTCTGAAGACAGCTGCAAACTTATGTCTGACGGAGACTCAACAACTGTCGACAAGCTTGGTTGTGGGTCCAATGTTGAAGGCGGGAAACAAGCTGGTGGTGGTGGTGAGTATGGAAAGGCACTCGTGGGTGTTGCAGGCTTGAAGAAAGAGTCAATCCTGGTCTGATGATAGGACCAACGATTCTGCCGGAGGATAACAGAGTCCTGGACTCCTTGCAGTTCCATCGCCAGGGGGAGCGGCACCAACTCTGTCACAGTGTGGATGCTCGGCATACTCCAACACCCCCTCCTGGTAACCACGGAGGACACTGAAATGAGGGATTGAAGGAGTTGCAGAGGGTTGTGAGTCAGGGTCCTCATCCTTGTTGGTCTCATTGTCCTCTTCCATGCCCACAGAGGCATCAGTGGTGATCTCCTCATCAGACATTGTCTGATGACCAGGATCGCCACCATCGTCATCCAGCCAATCCCTCACATCGCCAATGTCCACCTGCTCTCGTGCTGTTCTAAGGCGACAGTGGAAATCATCCATGTCACACCCCTCAAAGTCGTGCTCGGCTTCAGTTCCCTGCAGGAGTAAAAGACCGACCACTTTCGATCGAGGGTTTTGACAGAGACTTCCTTCCACGCGTTCACCCAGCTGAACACTGCAGACATCAGGTCATAACGCCGAAGATTCTGCAAAGTCTGTTCCCCACGTGTGTCCTTGGCCACGTCCTTGTCCTCCAGCACCACCATCACCTTGATCAGGAACCTCAGGCAGTACAGTCTCTTGGCAGACACAGTAACACCCAAGTTCATTGGTTGAATCAGGGCAGTCATATTAGGTGGCAGAAACATGCACCTAATCCGACCGTCATAAGCAACCAAATCTTCTCAGACAGATACGTGAGGGCATTATCCAGGAGGAGGAGTGCCTTCACCTGGTCGCAGGTGATACCAAGGACCTTCGTTTCATAACAGACAACCTCCTTGACGAAATGTCTGTAGAACCAATCTCTAAAGACCTTAGTGGTAAACCAGACCTTCACAGAATGGTACCACACAGCAGGCAGGCTATTCATCAGCCCACGGAGACATCGTGGTTGTTTTGCACACCCAACAACAACAGGTTTGAGGCGGTGCGTCCCGTTAGCATTGGCACAGCACAAAACAGACTTAGGAAAACTTCCAACCAGACACAGTCTCCTCCTTTCCCTCAGCCAGGGTGTTGGTGGGCAAGGCGCGGTAGAACAGACCAGTTTCGTCCGCGCTATAGACTTGATCAAGGGCAAGGCCTTCGTCCTTGATTAGGCACTGCACTTTCTCATAAAACGGGTCTACTTCCCCCACTGCCTCATCCTAGGCCCCACCATATGCCTTATGGCTGGTAGGTCCAAGGGGAAGCTTGAAGCAAAAGAGCCATCCCTCGAATCCCTTGAAGTCCTGCACATTGTGCATGCGTGCAAATTCTTGGCAGCAGCCTTCACCTCGGTCCCATGCACTAGCATACAAGCACCATGTTGCTGGCAAAACCACATCAATGTCGACTGGTCGATAATGGTGTGCCAGGCCTGGGCCATTAACTTCCTGTCATCCCTACATGTGCTTTCGCCAAAGTCCTATCTGTTCTGCGTAACCTTGTCGTGTGACTTCTTGATATCAAACAATGCTGAACGGACTAGATCATATTCGTGAAGTATGCACCCTCTGGTCCAGCCCGCATCAACCTTACCCAATATCTCATGTTTCTTCTCCAGTGTCAGAACCTTCCTCTTCTGCTTCTCGGGTGGTGGTGGGGACATCACACACATGAGAATACAGCAGAGGAGGGCCACAACCTGAAGAAGGTAGGGAACCACACCACAAAAGCAACCACATTCACAGACATTCTTGTAAGCCAGCCACTGAGGTGAAACAAAGGTAGGAACTGAGGTGCGGGCTTGCTGGCCGGCAAGCAGTGTAGTGCTGCCATATCACACCCCATCGTTGCCTCCAAGTACAGAGGAGGCAAAACGTGGCAAACTGACATCTGCATATAACGTTCATTTACCCAGGCAAGGTTCAGTGCGTGACGGCAACAGCAGATGACCAGTAAATCACCGCCTTAGGCAGTGTGTGACTAATGTGGTCTGCCAGGCGACTCTGACCATTCGGTAGGGAAGCGGACAGGCGCATATGGTGGGGGGTTTCGCACTAATCCCAGAGGCCGGGGGATTCCCACCATTTGGTGTAGAGAAGGATGGACACTTTTACCGTACAATTACTCGTGGCTTGTGGTCTGTGTTACATGTGTGGCAGCCACCGGTACCCCTCAGCCAGGAACAACATTCGCCCCATCGTTTCAAAACTAACCATAGGATTTTTTAAAAAATAAGCTCAATGTGTTTCCCAGGCAAAACTACATATGTTACCATACCCTAACCTAACCAAACCTAACCTATCCCATTAGGGCTGCTTGACTAAGGTGGCTGGCTGTGGTATTGAAACGAATACCCATACCGACGGACAATACATACACACATACTGTGTACTATCATATGCATTTATACTGAGATTACTATGCTGATATTGTAATCATTTCAGGATGAATCTCTCTCTCTCTCTTTCTGTGTGTGTGTGTGTGTATTTACCTATTTGTATTTACCTATTTGTAGTATACAGGAATTGAGCAATGCTCGTGTTGTCCTGTCTCCATATCCACATTTATCAAGTCTACCTTTACACACATGAATGTTTTTCTTATGCACCACCTCTTTCTCTAAGTCGTTCCAAATATTTAAGTATTTACCTAGTATACCTAATTGTGATATACACGGAATGTACTATGCTCGTGGGTTTCCGTCGCTGTTTCTCAATAAGTCAAATTTAGCTTTAAACTCGTTTAAGTTTATAGACTGGATGATCTCTTTGTCCAGGCTATTCCATACGTCTATACTTTTGTAAGGAAAGCTATATTTCTTGATATCCTTCAACCAGCTTGACTTTTTCAATTTCATTCCGTGTCCTCTTGTTGCTCTCTTATCCCATACAAACAGATCTTCTTTGTCAATTCTATCTACTCCCACCATTGTCCTCAACACTGCAATCATGTCTCCCCTCTTTCTCCTTTCCTCTAAGGAAGGCAAATCCAGTTTTTCCAGCCTCTCTCTGTATGACAGGCCTATCAGACTGGGGACCATCTTGGTTGCTGTTCTTTGTATTCTCTCAATCTTGTTTATATCTTTCTTTTTGTGTGGGGACCACACTACCACTGCATATTCTAACCTGGGGCGGATCATGGCCACTATCAATTTTTTCATCATCTCCTCATCCATATAATGAAATGCTACTCTTATGTTAGTCAAGAGTTTGTAAGTCTCGCCAACTATCTTGTTAATGTGCTTTTCTGGTGACAAACTATCTTGGACCAGCACTCCCAAATCTTTCTCTTCTCTCCTTTTTGTGATTAATTCATTACCCAACAAATAATTCAGTGATGGCCTCCTGGTACTTTTACCCATTTCCAATATTTTACATTTCTTTACATTAAATTTCATTTCCCACGTCCGGCTCCAATTGTGTATCCTATCCAAATCCTCCTGCAGTATTTTACAATCCTCCTCAACCTCTACCTTCTTCAAGATCTTTACATCATCAGCAAACAGACTTGCATAACTGTTCACTCCATCTACCATATCATTTACGTAAATCAGGAACATTACTAGCGCCAACACCAAGCCTTGAGGGACTTCACTTGTTACTTCCCTCCATCCAGACATCCTATCCTTTATTACTGTCCTCATTTGTCTGTCTCTCAAAGTCTCTCATCCATTCCAGAAGTTTCCCCTTCAGTCCTCCTATATATTCTAGTTTCCACATTAGTCTCTTATGAGGTACCTTGTCAAAGGCCTTCTCTAAGTCTAAGTACACACAATCCACCCAATCATCTCTCTCCTGTACGTCAATCGCTCTTGAGTAAAAGCTCAACAAGTTAGAAACACATGACCTTCCACTTCTGAATCCAAACTGACATTCAGCCAAAATATTCATCTCCTCCAGATATTTTATCCATCTGTCTTTCAGGATTCTCTCACACAATTCTGCGACCATGCTGGTTAGAGACACTGGTCTATAATTCAGGGGTTCTTCCCTGTTTCCTCCCTTGTAAATTGGTATCACATTTGCCCTCTTCCATTCTTGTGGCACTTTCCCCTCTTCCAGTGAGCATAAGGTTAAACTGTGAATTTTATCTGCCAGTTGTTCTCTGCATTCCTTCAGTACCCAATTAGAAATTCCATCAGGTCCTGGGGCTTTCCTTACATCTTGAGTTTCCAGTAATTTATACACTTCCTGTACCTCCACTTTTATATCTTTTATCACCGGAACATTTCTAATCACTCCCTCCCCTTCCACAAGCTCCTTTTCTTTAGTGAAAACTGACTGGAAACGTTTGTTCATTATTTCTGCTTGCATTGCGTGTGTGTGTGTGTGTGTGTGTGTGTGTGTGTGTGTGTGTGTGTGTGTGTGTGTGTGTGTGTCTCCCAGTGACCAGGCGACATTGGATGTTCAGTAGAGAGGCGGATGGTTGCTGTCACCAAACATGTACTCGTGGCTTGTGTTCTGTGTTCGATGGAGGTGGCGGTTGGGAAAGACTTAGCCCGGTGGCCAAACGACACTGGACATTCGGTGGGGATGCATACAGACGTTTTGACACCACTTGCGGGTTACAGTTGTATTATTCAGGTGCTGGAGGTTCGTTGGGAGTGATCAGACAAGTGCTGACTTTGACCACTCAGTATTGACCACTCAGTACAGGGGCAGACGGACATTTTAGCTCTGGTTATGGATTACGCACTACTTCCCGCTCACGTCTCGAGCCCAGCGGCCACAATACCGAATGCTTTTTAACATATCGGCTGGCTGGCCGAAGTTCTCGGGGACTTGTACGTCCGCGTAATAGCAAGTAAATTCAGATAATGGTTTAATAGAGCCAAGGTCCAGTGTCCGGATAATGAACACGTCTGGATACTGAGGGCTGGATAAATGAGGGACTACTGTACTAAAAAATAAATAACAAACAATGTAAAGGTACAGCCTATCCTCGTCTAACACGGCTTTCCTTTACGTGAAAATGGTTTAACACGGTACAATTTTCCGGACGCACTATCACTTCTAACACGGCCGTTGATGAAGTTAACAAGGATTTTTTAACCAGGCGGGCAGTGACGAGATGAATCATAGGAACATTGCCTTGCCAATGGGCGTCATCTACCTCCCAACCAATCACACTTAAGCATTCTCACTTTTGACCTACCCAGCCAATCAGTACACTCCTTGCTTCCACCTAGCTCCCCAAGTCTGCCTGCTGAGAAGTGTTAAGTGCTATTGATTCTGAAGGATCTTAACCAGTGTTCTTCCCTCTACCTCCTCTCTAGCATAGTGTGTCTCCTCTTATTCTCCCATGAGGTAAATAAAAAGTGGCTTTTAACTGTAATAATACTCTTTTACAATTTTTTAAACCATATTAATGCTTCCAAGAAGGTTAAAATTGGGGGGTATAAAAAAAATATTGCACCACAAGAGGGCAAAAAGTAGATGCAGGGGTGCAGAAGGAGATAGGGGGTTTCAAGAGTCCCTGAAACACAAAATTTCTCTAACACGGTAGGGGTGTGGAAGCAATTATCCATGTTCGACAAAGACAGACTGTACCAGTAGTTCGACTTAAGAAGGGTTTACTGTATTACCAAACACTTTAATCTTGTAAGAGGTGTCCACAGACAAATCACCTCTATGTTGCCCTGTCCCCTGCCATTTTCCTGCCCTCCCCCTAGCTCACCCTCCCTCTCTTATATACCTCTCCACTCCATCCCTCAACCTACCTCAGTCTCAGCCTCTCTCTCCCTCTCCCCCCTCTCCACCTCACTCACATAGCCGATATTCTCTGTGTTAGTCTCTCGTTATCTATCCTCTCCACATGGCCAAACCACATCAATGTATATCTCCTAACGCTTCCTTTTACATCCAGATCCACACCACAACACTCCTTCGCTTCCTCATTTGCCAGTCTGTCTCTCCATGTAACTCCACATGCTCCTCACAAATTACTCATTTCCACTGCTCTCACTCCTGACCTGCGTTCTTCCAGCAAGGTCCAAGGTTCACTTCCACACATTAGAGTTGGTATCACAATACTATCATGCAATGACTTTTTTTTTTCCCCTGCTCACTTCCCTATTTCTTATCACTGCTTTCAAAGAACCAGCAACCTTTCTTCCTTGCTGTACCCTTTCAAGCACTTCACCCTCTAAACTTCCATCCTTACTCAACACACTACCTAAGTACTTAAATGCACTCTTTTTTTTTTTTTTTTTTTTTGCCTTTTTTTTAATATGTAGGAAAGGAGGAACCAAAGGCCAGGAAGCCACAGATTGTTCCCTCCAAGAAACAAAAAAAAGACAACAGAGAGCCAAATTCAAGATCTGTATATTTCAATATGCCTGGATACACTGTGTTTGAAAGATTGGACATCACAGACAGTACAAAATACAGACAGAGGGAGACAGTTCCAGAGTTGACCTGTTGCATACATGAAGGACTGGGAGTAACAGCTAACTCTTGCATTATAGAGCTGGACAGAAAAGGGATGAAAGCCTGCTGCTAGATGGGTGCCACGTGCCAGCTGTAGTGGTGGTGGATGCAAGCAGACAGTTCAGAGGAGCAGTGACCATTGAAGTAGCGACAGAAGAGATAAAGATGCAACAGTGTGGTGAGGAGACAGAGGTTGAAGGGAGCCAGTAAGAAAAGGAGAGCTAAGACAATATGCCTATGACTCCACCTTGCTGAGAAAAGCTGTATATGCAGAGCCTACCCACACATTAGACCTGTACTCAACAAGGGGCGAATAAAACCTGTGTATCAAGTCACCAACTGTGCAGGCATAAAGAAGGTATGGAATGTGCTTAGCACACCTGATCTCTTGGATGCACAATTTACATGTTATATGATCTTTCCAAGATAAATCCTGCAAGAACAAAACCCCAAGTACGTTTAACCTGTGGATTGCAGGCCACAGATCAGACTGGGAAGCGTTGCATTGCAAGCCACAGCTCAGGCTGTGCTGGCCGTGCATCATTGTTAACTACTCCACCCTTATGCAAACTTACGCATGGTGCTAAGCCAAGACGGATAGAGAGAGAGATTTTTTTTTTCACCAGCTGATGCCCTGGATGTTTATCTTCAAGTTTATAATAAATTTAAAAAAAAAAAAAAAAATCATTTTTTCACTACACCCCAGCGCAAATTTACGCATGGCCCTATGCAAAGACGAAGAGACAGAGAGAGAGAGAGAGAGAGTTTTTTTTTTTTTTTCAATGTGATGCCCTGGATGTTTATTTTCAAGTTTATATTAAACAAAAACTAAAAAAAATAAAGTTTTTTTTTTTTCATTTTTTGCACACCACAGGAGGGATAAAAACAGGTAACTGTGCAATCCAAGGGTTAAAGATGGTGCATGGCTGAGTTGGATATTGTTAAAAATTAGAGGATACTCCTGCAGAACATACTGTTGGGTTGAAAGATGTAAAAACTGAGTTTTAGATGCATTATAAACAAGATTACGTTTACCCCAATCAGAGATATGAGCCAAGTCAGATATTAGGTGTGCCACAGCCTCATCCCTTATTTACTGAAGTGACTGCTGAGATGGACATTGCGGGAATGGGAAGGTGAAGGGTGGAGTCATTAGCGTATGAATGGATGGGGTTATGTGTACAGCTTAAAAGGTCATTGATGAATAAAAGGAAGAAAGTTGATGACAGGACAGAGCCCTGAGGAACACACTGATTGCTCTAGGTGAAGAACGGTGGCCGACTACAACTGCAGCTACAGAACGACCCAAAAAGAAGCTAGGGATGAAAGTATAGATAGAAGAACAAAAACCCTGTATAAGAGGGCAAATAGGAATCTGAAGATTTATGCCAAACTCGACCGAAAGCCTTTGAGATGTCAAGTGCAATGGCAAAGCTTTTGCCAAAGTCCCGAAAGGAGGATGACCAGGAGTCTGAAAGGTAGGTGAGAAGATCGCCAGTGAAGCGTCCCTGGCAGAACCCATACTGATGATCTGAAAGAAGGTTCTGACAGGAAAGATGCTTTAAAATTTTTCTGTTAAGAAGACTCAAAAACTTTTGAGACACAGGATGTTAAAGCAATTGGGTGATAGTTAGAGGGTTGGGAATGGTCACCCTTCTTTGGGATTGGCTGAATGAGAGCAAACTTCCAGCAAGAAGGAAAGGTACAAGTTGATAGACATAGGTGAAAGAGTTTACCTAGGCAGGGTGTAAGCACAGAAGCACAGTTCTTGAGGACAACAGGAGGGACCCCATCAGGCCCATATCCCTTGTTAGTATTGAGGCCAGTGACGTCAGAAAATACATCAGCTGATGAAATTTTAATGTCAGCCATGAGGAAGTCAGAGGGAGGAAATGATGGAGTAACAGCACCGGAATCATCTAAAGTGGAATTGGAAGAGAAAGTCTGTGCAAAGATATCTGCTTTATCAGTGGAAGAAATAGCTACAGAGCATCAGAGTAGAAAAGAGGAGGGAAGGATGATGAGGTAAAGTTGTTAAAAAGGTTTTTGGCAAGGTGCCAGAAGGAGTGGGAAGAATTTGAGTTGGAGAGTTGAGAGCATTTATTACGGATGAAATTTTTTTTTAGCAGAGCGAAGAACAGACTTAGCACGACTAAGGGTAGAAACATAAAAGACATGAGATTCAGCAGTGGGCTGGCTCTGGTATCTTTATAGGCCTTCTCCTTGCTGTAGATTGCATTAGAACAAGCGTGATTAAACCAAGGTCTTTTTGCATTAGTCACAGGATATGAGAAAGGAATGTATGTTTCCATGACCGAGAGAATAACCTCTGCAAAGTGAAAAGCACACTCAGATGGTTCCCGGTCAAGGAAGCAATAATCATTCTAAGGAAAATCAAAGAAGTAATGCCTGAAGGCCTCCCAATAAGCAGCTCCAAAGTGTCACAACTGACACTTCCTGGGAGGGTCCGCAAGCTTTACTGAAGTAATAGGACAGGTTAAGGTCATAAGGTTGTGATCGGAGGAGCCCAATGGAGAGACGATTAACAGCGTAAGCAGAAGTTTTAGTTGTATGGATGAGGTCAAGTATGTTGGAGCTCTCTCCAGAGCGGCCAGTGATACTGGTAGGGTGCCGTACATGCTGTTCTAGGTCATTAAGAATTGAAAAGATGTAGGCTTGTTCACCAGGTGGATCAGTGAAAGAGGAGGAGAAGTAAAGGTGGTGGTGAACATTGCAATCACCTAGTAAAATCTCTTATTGCATTAAATCTCCCCAAAAGCCGTTAATACAATCAAGCCTCTGTATTTGTCAGTTTGGTACAGGCAAGTCGCCTATGACACAGACTTCCATGCCGCAGTTTTCTATGACATGGCAAGATGCCAGAACCAAAAAAAACGAACCACACTTATAAAATATCTATGGCACGGCGGCACGGCAAGGTTTGAAATGCCCGGGCAACCTGTTTGTAAACAAAGAAGATGGCGACCACTTCACCTCCATACTAGAAGTGCTCCAACTGTGGACTTTCTTCTCTCTTATGAGGAGGTTAAACTTCACTAAATTCACTGTGTTAAGTAATGAAACATTAACCCCTTAACAGCAGGGCGTCACTTTCGTGACGCTCGGGCGCAATGGATCATACCGCGGGACGTCACTTTTGCGATTCTGTGTTATTTTGAATTCTCCTGGGCTTGCAAGTGGTGGCTTGGATCATCTATCAGTACTGCCAGTGTCCAACAATAGTCAGCACTGTTAATGTCATCTGTACTCCCATCTATTGTTGACAATTTAACCATTTATCCCTGTTCTTGACTCCCCTCCCTGTTAAACAGTAGATCTAGTAGGCAAAGAGGATAAGCAGACTCATGTAGACTACAGGAACTCTTCATTCAAGCGTCCGCCCATACGGCCAGCCTCACGCCTTCCCCTCCATCCTTGCTATCTAAACATCATTGAATCAAAACAAAAGCGCACTGACAATCACGGAATGTATAAAAATACAAACATAAAGTAACTATTATTGTTAATCAATATTTAACACATTCCCTGTCATTAAAAAAAAAAATAAGGTAAAATATGTACACAGTATGTACATACACTGGTACATATTAGCCTACAACAAACCTCTCGACACAGCTTGTATCAAAGGCTTAACATTGGCTCCTCTCTTGGTCAAACTATCTGAAATTTGAGAGCTAGATTCTAACCAATTCATACACATTTCTTCTTGGTGAATCATTTGTTTGATTATGGCCAAATCTATTCTCAACCTCTTCTCTGCCACATTTTTTGTGGAGTGTACATTGTCATACAGTGATTTGTTGTCAACATTACAAATTATTGGAAACTTATTCACAAGGCTCCCATTATACAAAATATCAGAAAGTATTTGACCAAGATAGTAGCTTGCATCAACAGCTTCATTAGCAGCAAGAGTCTCTGCTGCTAATGAGCTTTTCACCACTCTTTTGATCTTTTTGGACTCCCATGATAAGACACAGGTTCTCCCATTTTCTCCCACAAAAAATACTACATAGCCCCCTGCACTAGATGACCTATCAGGTAGGTTTGCATGAGAGGCATCAATGTATGTTACAAGTTTACAATTCTTCAAGTTGCCTAAAGCTGGAAAAAGTAAGTTACAGTCTTCATTATTCAGTTTTTTAACACACTTATTAGCTTTCACTACATCTTCAACTTTAGGATGCTTCATATTACAGCTAAGCTCTAAGACTTCATAGCTAATATCAGGTCTGGTCTAATTACTCATCCAACCAAGTTTATCTATCAGACTTCTTAGTTCCTCTGTTTCAGTTTCATTTAAACTGTCATTCCTGTTGCCACCTTTAGCTGTAATTGGCTTTACTTCATTCATATAAACCTTCTGGTCAAGAGAAATGCCCTGTTCACTTTGTTTAAGTCTAGTCCAATGTACCTGAAAGCCTTCACTGACTGCTGTCCTATCTTGAACCTTTCCTTGATTCTGTTGATCACAACATTCTCAAATAATTGTGTTCCTCCCCAGATAAAATCATCCACATGGATAAGTAGGAGACCAGATAGTTTATTGTTATCATACCAGTAAAAACCTGCAGGGTCAGCCTTGACTTGAACACAACCCAGAGTGTGAAGCAACTTTTTTACAGTAAGATACCACTCTCTCGAGGCATCATTCAGACCATAAACACATTTCTTTAATTTCCATAAAATCTGGCCTGATGAGTCTACTTCTTTAGGCAGTTTTAAATACACCTTACGATGCAAATCTTTACTCTGCAAAAAAGCTGCCTTCACATCAATGGAATTACATTGCCACTGTGATTAGATGCCATAATTGCTAAGAATATCCTTAGAACCTCTTTACTAACTGTGGGAGAATCGGTTCTAATGCACCCAAAACCTTCAAATTCTCTTGCAACTAACCTGGCTTTAGTTACAGGTTTACCATGACAGTCTTGTTTTTCAGTACACACCCACCTTACAGACACACTACTTTGTCCTGTATTAGGAACTTCTTCATAAACATCAAAATTTTTCCAGTTTTCTAATTCTCTCTCCTTGGCCTCTGCGATTCTTCTCTCATTACAATCATTAGAAGTTATCATACATTCTCTTTCACTCAAAGCCTCCTTTTGGACAATATTAGCATCACATGGTATAGAGGTCCAGTCATCTACTGACCTAGCCCAATCTAGAGAATAAGGATCACCATCATCAGGTTGAAAGTTAAACCAGTACTTCTTATCAGTTGACCATTTTCCTGCATAATTTATGACAGTCCCTGACTTCCACTCTGAAGAACTAGTGGGTAGGTAAGTCACTCTTTCACCAGGTTTGGGTAAGGATATTCAGTTTCTCTCTATCATTCCTTCACTATTGGTATTGAATTCATCTGTACCACTTATTAGATCTAAATTTCTTTCATCAAAGTCAGCCTCACTTTCATCATTCATATAATCTATGCCTACATTCCCATTAGGTTTGGCATTAGTTACTTTGTTACTCAGTTTATCTGCATCTACATCTTCATTTACTATATTGTCATCCTGAATCATGTAGTCACTTTCAATCACTTTTGAAGCATGAACCCTAGGCAAGAAGTTGCCATGCATTATGGATACTACTTTACTTTTTGGCCTATGACAACCCCAGGGCCCTTCCACTCACTGTCCTCATCTCTCTTATAGTACACATATTCACCATTAGAAAATATCTTTCCTGATGATCTTACTAGATGTCTTAGTGCACATTTTACTTTTTCAGAAGTCTCAGACATCACAAAAGCTCTTCTGGCAGAGTGCAAAGCATTTCAATGTTTTCCAAAAGTGTCCCTGATTGTTATACCTTCTAGAGCTGGTGGATCATCATCTAATACACATGGCAACTTTGGGTTTCTACCATATACTAACTGATAAGGACTGAAACCACTACACATCTGTAAACAATCTTGGCATGGATAGCCCAGAAGAGGGCTGTAACTATTCACAATCAGGCTCATCTGCTATGATTTTCCTTACCATATCATCAACTACTGCATGATTCCTTTCACACAGCCCATTACTAAAAGGACTGTAACCTGCAGTATTTACTACTTTAATATTAAGGTTCTCACACATATCTTTGAACTCTTGATTTGCAAATTCTCCACCATTGTCTGTCAAAAATTTCTGAGGACAACCTAAACCAGTCCCAATCCACAACCTTATAACCTCATCAATAATGGTCTTCTTATCTTTACAGTACAGAACACCTGCTTTACTAAACCTTGTGGCAACATCAATAAGGTGCAAAAAATAAATCTGGCCTTTCTTCCACTCCTTCAAATCCATTGCTACACATTCATTAAAATCCAGAGCAAGAGGTTGACTTGCTACTGGCTTAGATGGAGTTCTTTTATATTTCTTACAAATATCACATTTCTCAGAAATAATGTCTACTAATTTTAAATACTCCTCATCTTGAATACCAGTATCATTCAAAAGAAGTTTTAACCTCCTAGCAGTTGGGTGACCAAACTGGTGGTGCAGTTTCTTTACATTCTTTCTTTTGTTCTCTGATGTGTCAACTTTTTCTGTCATCATTATTTGGTTAACATTTACTTTAGAGGTGGTGTCAATCAAAGGGACACAGTAATGACCACAAGGTGTACAATTCAACATCACATTTTTTCCAAAAATCTCAGCAGAGTTATTACCAAAATCTAACTTGATTTTTGCTTTCATCATGGATGGCTTTTCCAACAGTAAAGGAATGTCTTTATCAACAACATCTGATAAAATATTGACACTCTTACCAGCAATTGTGCATGGAAACTGAATCTTCTTGAGTGAAGTTACTTTCTCTCCATCACCAAATTTAAATACTGTACTACTGCTAGATTCTTTGACTTTCTTTAAGCTGTTTACATTTGGCAAGCTTAAATAACAATCTATCCAGTCTTTACCACATACAGTAGACGTACAAGCAGAGTCGCGTACTGCACAGTTGAAAGATTCAATTACCAAAGCTCTCATTTTATCATCTTTCATACCATTATCCACTATGAACACAATATCTTCCACATCCTCTCTGCATTCACCCTCAGTCACATTTACATGTCTTGATTGTTTCCTGTCTTGAGCAAGTTTCTTTCTGTGAGGACAACTGGAGGCATAGTGGATAACTGAATCACAAATTCTACACCTTGTAGGATTACCATCTCTATATAGAGGATTACTTCTCCTAGGCCCTACAGCTGCAGCATTATCTTGCCTCCAATTTGATGACTGAGGTTTATAAAAACTACCAGTACCAGCACTTTGTGACACATTTCCACTTTTCTTAGGTTTCCAAGATATATGAGAATTCCTCACCGCATTTACATCTACTACCATTTCTACCGGTTCAGGCTTAATACTAATCTTTGTCACCTCTGTGCAGATTTTAGATGTAGGTGTCATTTCCTTACCAAAATATTTCTTCAGGACACATTTCATTTGAAACAACAAATCATCTTTCTTCTCAAAGTCAACAGCTGTCAAGACAATTTTCCTGTCATTAGAATTTAAACCTGCACCATACAAAAGCTGCATTGCAAGAGCAATCTCTGGAATTCAAATTTTCTGTCTCTTAAGTTGGCTAACTTTTCTGTCAAATTCTGTTACATATGCAGATATATCTTGGCAAGAGTTCCTGGAAAATCCTACAAAATCAAAATAGGCCTCGCATACAGCACCTAGGTCATCTTTTTGGTAGCTTTTATCTAATACCTTCAGAATTTCTTCAACACCTGTATCACTATTTATGTTAACTTCTTTATTCTGTATGGCAAGTCTTACTTTTTCTCTGGCTCCAGTGGGGTCACTTATGGAAAGCATCACCATAACCATGCCCCCCCTCCTCTTCTTTGGGGTGTTGGTCCACTCATCCCACAACTCCACCTCGAATTTCCAGTCATCGTAGGATAATACATTCGAATCCCAAATTGGAGGACCCCTTACTTCTGTCTCCTTGTCACTGGAAGCCATGACCCTCAGCTCTGCTGAACTTTGAAAATCTGAAAACTTAACTCTGCAGCGACGCCGTCTCACCACTCGTTAGCCAGTCTCCTAGTCATCACTCGCCGACAGGTTACAAGGGTTAATCGACTCTATGCTTACAACTACGCTCTGCTACCAATTGTTAAACAGTAGATCTAGTAAGCATAGAGGATAAGCAGACTCATGTAGACTACAGGAACTCTTCATTCAAGCGACCGCCCATACAGCCAGCCTCACGCCTTCCCCTCCATCCTTGCTATCTAAACATCATTGAATCAAAACAAAAGCGCACTGACAATCGCAGAATATATAAAAATACAAACATAAAGTAACTATTATTGTTAATCAATATTTACCACTCCCTACCTCCCCTCCATTACCCTCTCCTCTCGCCTGCCTGGCCCCGCTGCGCTAAGCAAATCTTCCCCGGAATTTTCCACTGATTTCATCCATTGAAATAAGCCCTATGCCCTATTCTTATACAAAACAATATACAGTATACCAAAAAAAAATAACATTACTGATAGTGCCATACACCTGGAGTTGGCTAATTATCACCTGGCAACACCCCATGTACACTTGTTCACTAATTTTCCCTGGTAATTTCCCCTTGATAGATAGAATATGCCGTATAATCTATTCCCATAATAAAAATATATATAAGAAAGGAAGGGAGAAGCCTAAGTGATATTTACATTCACCTGGAACTACCTAATTTCCAGCCAATCATTTCACAGCAAATATATTAGCAGCTGTCACCTCGCTGACGTTGTCAACCCTTGGCGGCCCATATCCGCCTCGTCATTTAGTTCAGTGTTGTTTCTTGAGATGAAAGCACGTAGCACTCGCACCCCTCCATTTCTGCCGCTTCTAGAGGGCCCTGTGACCTCCACCCCTACTAAACCTCGTGTGGGAAGGGGTAAAGGACTAAATGACTCTGCTGTGGAGCATGAACTGGCTAATTTATCCAAGATAATGATGGACATTGACTACAATCTTTCTGGTGAATCGTGTGATGAGCCAGTGGAGGAAATGGTGATAAACTATGAGTGCTTCAGTGTCATCCTGGCTCCAACGGAATGGAGCCCTTATTTAATGGAAGTGACAGTGTATAAAATAGTGTAAATAAAATAGAAATGTAAATAATTACTAATATAAGAATATGAGTACAAATACTTGGAGTAATGACAGTCAAAGCTTTGCTCTCTACGCTAGTTTACTGAACAAGAAAGTTAATGCCTGGAGTGAAAATAAACTACTATTACTGAAGGAAACTTATGGATAAATACTGTATATATATATTCATTTCATTCATTGCCAGACGCCATGTATCCCAAACGGGGTGGCCAACGACTTAGAATTAATTGTTTTACAGGGAGAGGCACTAATCCTCCACCAACCCCACTTGACACGTAGGGATGCCAACAGCATCTGGTGTTCCCAGGCGGTCACCCATCCAAGTACTAACCAGACCCAACGTTGCTTAACTTCGCTGATCGGACGGGACGCGGTGTACTCAACGTGGTATGGCCATATATATATATATATATATATATATATATATATATATATATGTAATAAAATAATAGGAATATAAAGTGTGAGTGTGTTTGTGAATAATAAATGACAGAATACCAGCAGGGAACGAGCGCAAGTGGAAAGCTCATATGCGTTCGTAATTTTCATTGCTTTCAGAGTGGGTTTTTTTTTTTTGGTGTATGGATTCCAAACTACTTGAAAATCATAGAATATTGTTTCCAGTGATAATATCAGGCTGTGGTAATCATATTATGGGGTGTCAGGAAGTGTAAAGTGGAGAATTCGTTACCCAAATTCAGAAGTCTCCTCAAGTCCTACGGTATTCAACGAAGGCTCAACAAACATCCCAGGTGAAAGCTGAAGGCATGTGCCATAAGCACATGTAATTATAATATTCTTGGACTAATAACTGATTTTTGGCAAATATTTTTAAAAAGTCAGTCAGAGCGCGAATATCCTCGCGGGACGCACAAGGAGCGCAAAAACATCACCACGCTGTAGGGGTTAAAGATTCTTGGGTATTGCAACTAGTTTATAGGTTTGTTCATAAAACTGATATGAACTGGTTGGTGACAAAGCACCTACCTTTGAGCTAAGATGAAATATAATGCCTCCCATCACCATCATCATCGTGTACTGTATATACGAATGATAATTAATGTGTTAAATGTGAGTTTTGTTGACACTTGAGCATACAAACTTAATCAAATAAACTTCTTCAATCACTGTTTGACCAGGCAGCCTCCACCATCTTTAATGTTTTGGTCGGTGTGCTGATCTGTGTCTACTTGACCGAGCTTTTTTGCGCTCGATCTGCAGCACGTGGTATTGCCCAAGTAGACACAGGGCCAATCACCCTCAGGTTTTTTGTGGCTATTGCTAAGTGTATTACATGCACTGACTGATTGTTTGATTGTGTGCGTGTGTAAAGTAGGGAAAAAAAATGGAGAAAAGTGGGGTGAAAAGGGGGACTCTGGGTGAACGTCCAGAACCAAATTCATTTTTCCCATAGGTTTAGTTATTTGTATGGTGCAGTTTTCTATGGCACAGGTGTGGTCCAGAACCAATTAGCCGCGCCTTAGGTAACTTGACTGTACTGTAATATACTGTACGGTACCTATATTGCAAGATAAAATATAAAGTGACAACTTAAATGTTAAAAAAAATAGCGATGATACAGCGCAAGAGCAGCGTAAATTAGCTTTGTGTTAATGTCTTTGAGAGAAGTGAAGTCAATGAATGTACAATGAGGTTGGATGAGGAGGAAATAGAAAATGTGAATCCAATTAAGTACATGGGTGGTGTGATGAGAGAGGATGGAAGTTCAGAGGGTGAAGAGCTCGAAAATGTGCAACAAGGAAGTGAACATGGAAGTAAAAAAGTCACTGCATGACAGTACTGTGATACCAACTCTTGACGAATGGAAGTGAAGCTTGGATCTAGATGGAGGGACATAAGTGGAAATGAGTTATTTGAGAGGAGCATGTGGAGTTACAGGGAGAGAGAGAGAGACTGACAAATGAGGAAGTGAAGGAGCAATGTGGTGTGGATGTGGATGTGACAGGAAACGTTAGGAGAAACACACTGTGGTGGTTTGGCCACTTGGAGAGGATGGAGAGCGAGTGACTGACAAGGAGTATGTATGTGAGATGGAGGAGCGGAGGGGGAGGGGGAGGCCAAGGATGAGATGGAGGATGGAGTGGAGAGGTATATGAGGGAGGAGGGTGTGAGTTGGGAGCAGGGCAGTGAAATGGCAGAGGACAGGGCAACATGGGGGCAATTTGTTTGTAGCCACCCCTTATGGGATTAAGGAATCTGGCAATAGATAGATAGATAGGTAGATAGATAGATTAATGTTTCATTCATTTTCATTCATTGCCAGACGCCATGTATCCCAAACGGGGTGGCCAACGGCTTAGAGTTAATTGTTTTACAGGGAGGGGCACTAATCCTCCACCAACCCCACTTGACACGTAGGGATGCCAACAGTATCTGGTGTTCCCAGGCGGTCACCCATCCAAGTACTAACCAGACCCAACGTTGCTTAACTTCGCTGATCGGACGGGAAGCGGTGTACTCAACGTGGTATGGCCGTTGGCAGATTAATGTCAGTATACAAAATAAAAATTAAATAGATATATAATAAGATTAGCTACTGTAAAGACGCCAAATGGTTTCCATACAGTTACCAGAAAACAGTCAATGAAAATCAACTCTGGTAAGAGCATATTCCTTACCCATGATATGTAATTACAGTTTTAGCTTTTGAGGGGATGTTTGGTAACTTAACCCCCACGATATTCAAGTGATTATTATACCAAGTCCAAAATACACCATACTGACCCAAGAAAGACATGCCCAACACACCAATATTGATGCTGCCATGTTCAGGGCAGAAAAGTGTACAGCACGAAATCAAACATGTTTCTAAAGCATGTACCACACACACATTTGTCTTCAGAAACACCCGAGAAACCAATGAGACTACACCAAGATGTCAGATGACTCTATATCATGCTGCTTGGGACACCATGGAAGATTGGGGCCACACAGAAAAGTAAGACGTCTTCAGCAAGCCTTTGTTTTCAAAAGAACACAGTGTTCAGTCACAAGGCACAAGAAAGATGGACATGTCTCTAAAGACCACTATTACCAAGTCATCACATACAATTATACAAGGGATCATGGCCAGACACTGCAATGGAGAGCAGAGCAAATTCAGTATGTAGTTACCCTCACTGGAATGGAAATAGAGTTCCAACACAGAGCCTGAGTCAGAGCCAATTATAGTGTGTGATGCTCAAGGGAAAAGGAAGGAGCTGGGGCAATATTCTTCCCACCATTGGACATGTCATGGGCTCAAGGGCAAGAAAATGCCAAGGAGAGACAAGGATGATGTTACTTATGCCTCAATGAGCCACTGCCTTTGTCAAAATGAACATGAGTGTTTGCCTTTGACAGAATGGACACAATGCCTCATCAGAAGG
Source organism: Coenobita brevimanus (assembly GCF_032717465.1). NCBI lineage: Eukaryota > Metazoa > Arthropoda > Malacostraca > Decapoda > Coenobitidae > Coenobita > Coenobita brevimanus. The sequence goes on along the minus strand of NC_137020.1, from coordinate 9,920,607 downwards.
AATGAAACTGAGCCAAATACTCACAAGACGGGAGAGAAAGTTTTTTGTCTACAAAGGACTGTAAGTAGGTATTGTGCCTAAAACTTTAACATATCAACATAAATAATAATTTTGATGTCTGCAATACAACACTCGGCTATTTCCACAGACTTAAATTTCACAGGTGAATAACTGACAATAAATAACAACCGGGTTCAAAAAGTGAAAAGTCTGAATGTAAAGGGTGGGGTTGTGAGAGGGAAACCAATAAAGACCTAGGGCATGGTCACACAGTGTGCCCTCATGGATAAGGGACTGAATATGGATGCCGCCACAGGTTGTGCTGTGTGGTGATCTGCCATTAGGTGACCAAGGCCAACATGTGCAAGTATGTTGGAGTCTTCATAAACACTAAGAACAATACATATAACTGCCATCTGATGAAACTGTCTCTGTGAGCAGAAGGAATTATCTACATAAGTTTCTAAATAATTTTATTTTAAATTAAAAAACTGCAGCAGACATTTTTTCATGTTTAATCAGAATTTTTTTCCACCATATTGTAGCCTAATCTGGTAAAGCTAGGAACTGGGTAAGTCTTCTGACAAAATTACAGGTAACTCTGCAGCTTCAAACACTCTCATCCCCACAAACATTATTAGACTCTCTTGAACATGCCACCTGCAGACATTCCCACACTAACTCACCCACATCAAATGTGAGCCAATACATCACCTCAGTCAGAAAACTGAGGCTGTAAGCCTCCCCCCCCTGACATCCACCCACTAGATATATGTGTCTTTAAACTGAGCTGACTAAGTTCAACTAGCTAGGCTTAGATATGGACACCACCCAGACATCCTAAGCTGTCACTTTATATTTGGGTTTGGTGGGGTCACCAACAGTGTATGTCCAGTCTGTAGACTAGGCTCACATGACATCACACACTCAAAGGAGCACTGCACAGAACATGACACTACACTAAGATGCGGACATAACGCTAATAGCCTAGGGAACCTGTGAGAAAGTTCTATATGGGCAGTTGTTCATCAGTGGGCAATGGGCCTGCTTATTATTTATTTACATATTTTTTTAAAGGAAGAAGAAACCAAACACCAGAAGTCCACAACATTGTTCCTTCCAAGAAAAGGTAAAAACAAAATAACAGCTCAGTTCAAGATCCATCAATCTTGAGACGCCTGGACACTCTATCTATCTATTGCAAGACGCCTCAATCCCGTTTGGGGTGGCCACAAACAAATCACCTCCAAGTCGCCCTGTCCCCCGCCATTTCACTGCCCTGCTCCCAACTCACACCCCCCTCTCTCATATACCTCCCCACCCCATCCCTCCATCTCATCCTCGGCCTCCCCCTCCCTCTTCCTCCCTCAACCTCACTCATCTGCACTCTCTTCGTCAGTCTCTCACCCTCCATCCTCTCCACATGGCCAAACCACCTCAGTATGATCCTCATAACGCTTCCTATCACACCCACATCCACACCACAATGCTCCTTTATATCTTCATTCGTCAGCCTGTCTCTCCATGTGACTCCATAGGCTCCTCTTAAATAACTCATTTCCACTGCTCTCACTCTTGACTTGTGTCCTTCCAATAGCGTCCAAGCTTCACTTCCATATGTTAGAGTTGGTATCACAATAGTGTCATCTAGTAACTTTTTCACTTACATGCTCACTTCCCTGTTTCTTATCACTGCTTTCAAAGAACCCGCAACCTTTCTTCTCTGCTGTACCCTTTCAAGCACTTCACCGTCCAAACCTCCATCCTTACTCATCACACTACCCAAGTACTTAAATGTACTCACATTTTCCAATTCCTCACCATCCAACCTCGCTGTACATTCACTGACTTCACCTCTCTCAAAGACCATCACTTTACTCTTCCCTACATTCACCTTTAGATTCCGTTTCTTACACACTCTCCCAAACTCATCCACCAAGCCCTGCAGCTCCCCTTCGTCTTCACTCAACAACACTGTATCATCTGCAAACAACAGTACAGGGAGTTTCCAAACATTATCCTCTCTCACCAGGGCCACTCCAACATCCACTACCCTACCTTATACCTCTTTTATTACCCCATCCATGTACAGATTGAACAACCATGGAGACATAACACATCCCTGTTTCAACCCAACCTTCAAAGAGAAAAATTCACTCAGTTCACCATCCACACGCACTGCAGCCTTAGCACCATCATACATAATCTTCACAGCATTCAACAACTTCCCATCTACTCCGTATATTCTTAATACATTCCACAATCTTTGTCTATCCACCCTGTCATATGCTTTCTCCAAATCCATGAAAGCCGCAGACAACTTCTTTTCCTTCTCTAGAAACTTTTCCACTAAAGATCTAAGAATGAATATCTGATCTACACAACCTCTTCCCTTCTTAAAGCCTCCTTGTTCTTCTCCAACTAATTCCTCTGTTCTTTCTCTAACTCTGTCAGTAAGTATCCTACCATACACTTTTCCTATTATACTAAGAAGACAAATGCCCCTATGATTACCACACACTTCTTTTTCCTCTTTTCCTTTGTACAAGGGAATAATTATACCTGACTTCCAATCCTCCAGGACTCTACCTTCCTCCCAGGCCAATCTGCACATCTTCCACATCCATTCTACTACTATCTCTCCCCCGTGCTTCAGCATTTCACCACATACTCCATCAATTCCTGGGGCTTTCCCCAATTTAACTTTCTTCATTGCTTCCACAACTTCTATCCTACTGATTTCTTCCTGTCTTCTCACCTCCCTCCTTCTCCCAGCCATTCCCCAGCCACTTATACTCGCATTACTTCCATCCTGTATGTTCAACAATTCCTTAAAGTGTTCTCTCCATCTGGTCACTTTTTCTCCCTTCTCCGCTAGTAATCTACCATTTTTATCTTTCACTCCCCTGCTAACCTCACTTCCATCCTGTCATACTCTCTTCACTTCTTTCCAGAACATTTTCTTACAGACCCTCCACTTTACACTCAAATTCCTTCCAAATTCCTCATCCACTCTCTTCTTACTCTCTCTTACTAATCTTTTCACCTCTCTCTTTCTTTCTACATATAACTCTCTCTTCCACCTCTAAACTTCTTCCAAGCCCCTATTTCTCATTCATTCATTGTATGCTTTCTCCTTTTGTGCCACAGCCTGTTGCACCTCTTCAGTCCACCACGCTGTTCCTTGCACCCCCCCTCCGTCTTCTCTTCCTTCCACACACCACATCACATGCTGCACATATTTCTTCTGTAAATATCCTGCACACACTTTCCACGTCCCCCATCTGCTCCAATTCATATTTCCCCAATCGTTCCTCCACTTCTCTCTTGTACTCTGCCTTTTTCTCATCCTCTTGTAACCTTTCCACTCTCCTTGCAACTACTCCTTCCTCTCGTCTTTCCCTTCTTCTATTCCTCCATCTTTCTTGGATCCTAATTCTGGCCACCACCAAGTAGTGGTCAGAAAGTCCACTCCCCTGGACACACTGCGTATAAAAGACTGGAGGTCACGCAAACTGGGAATAAGCAACAACAACTCCCTCCTATTTTTTTACATTATCTGGCTGAAATAAAAGGGATCTTCTCTATGACTGCCTGTTGGATGTGTTTGAGTCAGAATTTAGTAAAAGGAGAAATGGGGAGGGGGGATTCTCCAGCTCCATCAGCTACCATACAGTATCTATCTATCTATCTATAGCCCGACGCCCTAATCCCAAAAAGGGTGGCCGCAGACAAAACGCCTCCAAGTCGCTCTGTCACCCACCATTTGACTACCCTCCCCCCAACTCATCCCCCCTCCCTCATATACCAATAATAAACCAACCTAACTTTCTTAACCTAGCTAATGAGGAAATAAACTAGTATTAGTACGGGAAAAATCAATTATCAGGGGGCATGGTGGCCCTGTAGTAAAGCACCTGACTTGAGACCTAAGAGTCGTGAGTACATGCCACGCCCGGGTAAGCTGCCTTGCCGGGAGAGGTTGCATTCTCCTGTCACCTAGCAGGTTGTAGTAGTCATGGTTCAGAGGGTTTGAGAGCTCTGACCAAAGGGTCGGAGGTTCGAGTCCACGCAAGGGTCATTACCAGACATCATGAAGGGCATCTGGTCATAAAGTGCTACACACTCCAAAACCAAAAGTCCTCTACCCAGGGGCAACGCCTTAGCCCTTTTCAAAAAAAGGGGACATGGCGTAAAACTAAAAATAAATAAATAAAAAATACCATAATGTGCCAGGAATTGAACCTGCGACTCTCAGATGAGAATAAAGTTACTTTCCACTGCATCATAAACAGGTGAAAGTTGTCTCACCTTGTCACATACTTGTAACCAAGGTACCCCTGCCCCCCACTGCAGGCCTGAAAGGGAAGAGAAACCCTCTGGCACTTAGGCAAATACAAGCTGTTAATCACACCCATGGCACATCTGAGGTGAGGGTACCTTGGTTACTAGAATGTGACATGGAGAGACAACATTTACCTGGTTGTGGTATGCTGGAAACTGCCTGGCTTTCTCTCGAGAGTCCCAGGTTTGATTCCTGGCACAGTACTAGCAATGTTTGTTTTCCTTAGCCTAATCTAACTTACTTAAACCTACAGCAACCTAACCATACCTGACCTAACCTAATTTTGGTAACCTAACTCAACCTAATCTAACTTTAACCCCTCCGTGGCCGCCGGCGTCAAATGACGTTTAGCCGATCAATGGCTGCAGGCATCATTTGAGCGCGGCCTATAAAAAACTGCAAAAATTTTTGGGAAGTGAACGAACGTTCTGAACATCTTCACACTGACCTACACTACACTCCCCTACACCTGATCAAGCAGTTCAAAGCCTGCTGTAGTGATGAGTGGATTTTTTATTTTTTCACTCCTAGCCATGCCTAAACAAGCACAACTTCACCCATTATCTCGACCCAGGCAGAACATATCATCTTTGTCTTCTCTTACAAAACACACACAACCACCTGCTTACGATTATGAAGTAATACAGGCACATACAAAAAAGACATGATAATAAGTGAAAAAATACATTTTTGTCTTGATATCTTTTCCTATTTGCTCAGGTTTGTTGTAATGGTTTGGATCATTTGATGGAGTGCAACTTGTAGAAAACTGTGAAAACCTTCGGGAAGTGAACGAAAATCTGGGACATGAGACTGACCTTGACTTCACCCTCTCACATATCATGTCAGTTCACCACCTGCTGTCATGACGAGTGGATGTACGATTTTTTCGCTAGTGGCCATGCCTAAAAACGAGTAGTTACACCCATTATCTCAACCCAGACAGAAAATACAATCTTTTTCCTCCCTTGCAAAACACACACAACCACCCTGTTTATGAGACAGCAATATATATTGCAAAAATAACACAGTAAAATGATAAAGATGAATGTAAAATTTATTACGGAAAAAATACGTTTTCCGTCGTCTGAAAAACTTATTTATTTCGGCTTAGTATCTGTATTCGTAATAATTAGACTTCTGAAACTGCATTACGATTCTATTTTTAGCCATGCTCGTGATGTGGGAGCTCGAAGTTGCGACTCAACTTCCGCATTGCTAATCGGAACTAACCCTTCACTTCATTCTCCTGTGGCAGAGACTAACCTTGGAGGACATGCAGTTTTCTCATTTAGGACCGAAAATTCAACTCTTTCGCTCCCATTTCCAAGCATGAGCACAACGATAACGTAAAAAATAAGTCGAAATTACCATAAACATATTTTATATCAAAAAGGTGAAAAAATATTTATAACAATTTTTTTCCAGCCATTCCTAACAGATTACGTATTGAAATCATTCGATATCATCATATCTCATATATGCACAACATTTCAGCACCATTCGTATTGTTTTCGGAGGTAAAAAAAAAAATAAGAACACCTGCCCAGTTGCGTTGCGGCAGCGCCCCTGGGCGGCAATATCGGTTACCAATATTTCTGCAACTTCCGCGCTCCATTGCAAGCCATAAAATGCATCTAGGAAGCTGGGATTTGCACTGTTAGGTGCATCTGAACTTTCTCTTCAATATGGCAAGAAAAAAAAAGCAATTTTCGAAACTTCAAAAAATGGTCCCGGCATCGGCCTGGTGAGCACAGAAAATTCCAGGCCTTCAGCCACTGAGGGGTTAATGTACTGTACATATGACAGGTCTTGCACACAGAGCTAGGAACTGGAGAATCCCCTCATCTTCTTCTTTATTTACAAAGTACTAAATGATGCATATTATTTGGAACTGAAAAGCCAATTAGAAGACCTCCCATAAGTAGGTAAAAAAAAAAAAAAAAAAAAAAAAAAAAAAAAAAAAAAGATGGTATTGGATCCACAAAAAAATGCACAGTACAGTGGTTCCTCATTTTTCACTGCTTGGCTGTTCCGCCAAACTGCGCGAAATGTGAAATTAAGAATCAATGGGAAAAATTGAGGAGCATTCCGGTGGGACACGTACCTACCCTATCAGAAAGCATCATAACATCAACAGAAAGAACTGTAACATGAAACAAGCCCTACCCAAAATTAAATGAAGAGTGCTTACTAGTGCTAAAACATCATAACACAATAAACATGTACCTGAAAAGACATTAAAACTGTTATAAAGAGTTGCAACACCAAAAATCCTTACCAGAAATGAATTGAAGACTGGCTTGAGTCGCAAGAGAAGGTGTGTTTACTGCTGTGGGTGGATAGGCTGGTTCCCATGCTGAGCATCTGTCAGACCATTGCTCTTCAAATACATAATGATCTTGTCCCTTAGTATCTTCTCGAATATCTTTATCATGTGGGAAGTGAGAGCCACAACTTCCGATGTCACTAAAGAAGAAAAAAATGCCACTCTTCACCAGATTATTTAATTTTCAACATCAAAGTCTGTAAACTAACCCACGGTAATTTTATGTGCCCTCTTTGTCACTAAAAGGAAGGGAGAAATTATAACATTATTTTACTCACTGCTACAAGGAAGAGAGGCTGTAATAATAGTCTATCTATCTATTGCCAGACGCCTCAATCCCGTCTGGGGTGGCCACAAACAAATCGCCTCCAAGTCGCCCTGTCCCCCGCCATTTCACTGCCCTGCTCCCAACTCACACAGCCCTCTCTCATATACCTCTCCACCTGATCCCTCCATCTCATCCTCGGCCTCCCCCTCTCTCTTCCCCCCTCCACCTCACTCACATACACTCTCTTCGTCAGTCTTTCACCCTCCATCCTCTCCACATAGCCAAATAATAATAGTCAAATAGAATAAAAAATTGGTGGGCTGAGTCTACCAACTCGGTCGTGGGATGGTTATTATTCTTTCCTTCCTTAAATATCGATAAGCTTTATTTTACATCCATTTCATGTATTTGTCCATCAAAACCAACATAAATAGAGTTATGAGAAACATGTAACGATTCTTCGTTAAGAAATAATAGCACGACACGACTGAAGATCGTACGTACGCTACGTTACGATCACAACAACAAACTTATGTGTATCTACTTCCCCTATGACCTTTTTTCCTTGTTCATCTACAACTTATTTATCAGTGAAATACAACAAGGCTTGAGTCATATTGCTGCGAATGTTGTGGCTGTTTTGCAGAAGAAATAACAATCAAAGAATAGTAGGTCACATGTTTTGATGGGGAAATGCGGGACACGTTGAGGTTACTGTATGTTATGCAGGCAATCATCAATGAATTTTTCCAAAACCAAGCTATACATGTGCCTCACGGTAATAATCTGGTAATATATTCATACAGCAAATTAGCATACATGTGTAGAATAACAGAAAACAACAAGAAAGTGTATCTAAAGAGTATCGTCCTTAACCTAACCAAACCAGTCTATGACAGGGAAATGACCAGCCAAAGTCATGCAAGCGATTCACGATTGTCCTAAATTCAGTTATGTCCGTGTTCCATGGTAATAATTCTTTGCCAATAATCATGTAGACATTTAGGCTAAGTATATGAAGAAAATTACAGGGAAATGTCTTGCAAGCATGAAGAATGGGGAACTGACGAAAATCTTACCTTACCTAACCAGTTTTGATGGGGAAATGACTGACTGAAAGACTCGTCGATGTGAAGTGAAGGATTCCTACGAATTTTGTCACTATATTCGGCACTTGCTGTTTCGCGTGGTAACCATTATTTATCATATGCATTCAATAAAGTACATACAGTACATACAAAATACCAGGAAAACGTCTTAAAACATACATCACACACAAATGTCTAGGTTTTTACTGGGAAACGACTACAGACGGCATAAATCAAAAGGGTAACGACGTAACGTGGATGACGGAAAATACTACCAAGAAATTCAAATTTCACTCTGCACTGGACACAAAAAAAATGGTAGTACCTCCTACTTGTAATATTAGTAACAAAATCTCGATTGGCCATGCACTGTGTCTGAAATAATTCATTGTTTTATTCACAAGAATTTTGCGGTGCACTGCTTTTCATCCAGATTTCCTCCACTTAGGAGTCTTGTACTTTACTTTGCTGAGTGGAACGCTAAGCAGTATCAATGGTAGCACTTAAGTAGTCCACTCAGTAAAGTACTCCAGCCTGTGACTTAAGTAGAAGTCAAAACTAAATACTTAGGCTGGTTGTATTAAACCACCTCTTCGCACGAGCAAGCTCTTTGTCGCGCCAGCCGTAATTTTAAAGCGAAGAGGTTCCTCGTACGGCGCGCGAAAAGGTATCTCAGGGTTAAAAGTACTGGAATATGAAGCAGGAGCATCACCCGCCTCTTCCCAAATATCTTCGTATCTTTTTTTATACTGATATCATATGCATGTAACAAGTTAGTACCTTTACATTCACGAAATGCATTTGCAATTTTTTAAAAAGTTTGTTATCATTTTTTTGTGTGTGATACTAACTTTACTAATAGATTTTTAGGAGACTGGTGCTACCAATTTACGATCAGCTCAGTGACTGCTACATGCGCACAGCCCAGTTGTTGACTTCTATCATTCTCAAGTTACCTGTGTCTCATACAGTGGTGATCCAAGCAACTTCACAGCTTATTTCCGAGAGCACTTTATGTAACAGACTTGTAAACCATTCCACTTTGCACTACTGTCTTCAGAAAGACAAGCACGTGGTATATTTAAGGCCGTGGTTAGGTTACTGCCATCGCAACGTTGGGTCTGGTTAGTACTTGGATGGGTGACCGCCTGGGAACACCAGATGCTGTTGGCATCCCTACGTGTCAAGTGGGGTTGGTGGAGGATTGGTGCCCCTCCCTGTAAAACAATTAACTCTAAGCCCTTGGCCACCCCGTTTGGGATACGTGGCGTCTGGCAATGAATGAATGAATGAAACTTTATGTAACAGACTTGTAAACCATTCCACTTTGCACTACTGTCTTCAGAAAGACAAGCACGTGGTATATTTAAGGCCGTGGTTAGGTTACTGCCATCGCCGCTAAATTCTAGCTGCCGTAATCCTAATCACTTCCTTTTTACGGTAGCCATAATTTAACCTAAATAACCTAACCTAACATATTTTTAACACAGCAGAAAAAAACAAACATGACCGCTAAATTCTAGCGTTTGAAGCTGAACTGTAGCAGTATTAGCCTAACCTACCTAAAACTGACCTGACCAGACCTAACCTAACCTATTTCTAACTTAACTGAACCACCAAACCAAACAACTTAATTCTAGCTGCCGCAATCCTAACCGTGGTTAGGATTACGGAAGTCGGCACTAAATTCTAACTGCCGTAATCCTAATCACTGCCTTAAATTATACCACGTGCTTACCTTTCTGAAGACAGTAATGAAAAGTGGATTGGTGTACAAGTCTGTTAGATAACCTGACCTGATCTGAACTAACCTATTTCTAACCTAACTGAACCACCAAACAAAACTGCTAAATTCTAGTTGCCATAATCATAGCCACCATTGGACCTCCTTTCAAGTATTAAAGTATCAAGTATTAAAACTATTTCCTACCATTGGACTGATTCGGAGACATTGTTTATCAGATTTAGCATATTATTTTCGCAATATATCACACGAGGGAGTAAACATAAAACAGATGACGGCAAACATGCGTTCCTCCGGCGTACCAATCTAACAATTTCTCTCCCAGAGAGCACCCCCGCAGCATACCAACCCTGCCGTAGTCTCCTTCTGGGAAGAGGCTGTTCAGCTGGCGTTTAAAGGTACCAAACTGGGAAGAGCCTCTTCACAAAGATGCTTCGCGAGAAGGGGAAGAGGTTGTTTAATACTACCAGCCTTAGTAATTTCGTAGGTACAGGCCCTAGACTGAGCATTGGTAAGCATCGTCTGCTGGCTGGGAGCAGCGAAATGTAGGGACAACTTAGAAACTTTTTTCTTGCGCGAAAAATGAGGCGTCGAAGTAAAATGCATCGAAAAATGAGGAACTGCTGTAACTAAATGTGAGCATGTTCAGTTTCAATTAGGCACTTAATTCTGTGCATACCGTAAACTGGGGTGAATTCGGATGATTTTTTCATTTTTTTGTACATTTAATCTAGTTTTTAACTCAATCCAAGATCTTAAGTATTGTATGTGGGTCTGGTCCACTAGGATATCAAATCACAGCAGTAAAAAATTAAAAATGTTTCATATACAATTATAGCAAACAGAGTAATGAGTGTCCGAATTTGTACTCAGACTTTGGTGAATTCGGACACACTGTATAAATTCATACATAAATAGAAAATGAATGCAGATGACTACCCTGCGTTCCCAGTTTAGTCTCGGCCGTATGTGGGGCCACTTTGGACATTTTGGGGCTTAAAAAAAAAAAAAAAAATGTTCTTCAGTACAAGAATAATGTCACTCCCTGACAAAATAAGCTAATTACTTTAATGATATATGAACATGACAGCAATTTTAATTTTTTCCTTGGTTTAAATATAACATATCAGACCACATGTAAATAGTATAAATCTAGCTACAAACCTTAGTACTGTACTGTATATACTTAACAATCATTTCTGACTAATAGGCTTTTTTGGATGACTAATGGAAAATTCGTTAAAGGCAATATTTAACATGATTATTCAGCTTTACCAATCTTTTGCTAGTTTATTTTTTTTTTTTTTCACTACAACAAGGACCTTGATCTTCACCAGTTCTTTTCTTATATGTTCGAGTCATTGGGTGACTTTGCTTAAACATGCAGTACCATACAAGCTCAAGACTATACCTGTAAATGACACATACGAACCCATTTACACACAATATCCACGTCCGGCAAATTACTGTACAGGCAATAGTACGTTGTAAAAAAATGTTTTGTTTTTTTCATATTCCCCCTGTCCGAATTCACCCCAATGTCCAAATTGACTCCAATTTGCATAAAATTTTTTAAAAAATTAATTAAATGCCCAATTAAGAGAATTTAAAAGATAATGCCAATTACTTACTTTGCACTTTCACACCATGCATGAAAGTACATCTGGGCACCAAAGATTTTCCCGCATCTATTCATCAACATTACTGCCAAAGAAAGTTTGCCAATGTTACGAATTATATTCTTTTTATATACCGGTATATTTGGTATGTGTCGTGTGATATATTAAAGATATTTATAAACAAAAGGACAGTAAAGATCTTATACACAAAAGTACAGTAAAGTCTATCTATCTATTGCCAGACGCCTCAATCCCGTTTGGGGTGGCCACAAACAAATCGCCTCCAAGTCGCCCTGTCCCCCGCCATTTCACTGCCCTGCTCCCAACTCACACCCCCCTCTCTCATATACCTCTCCACCCCATCCCTCCATCTCATCCTCGGCCTCCCCCTCCCTCTTCCCCCCTCCACCTCACTCACATACACTCTCTTCGTCAGTCTTTCACCCTCCATCCTCTCCACATGGCCAAACCACCTCAGTGTGTTCCTCATAACGCTTCCTATCACATCCACATCCACACCACAACGCTCCTTTATATCCTCATTCGTCAGCCTGTCTCTCCACGTGACTCCACAGGCTCCTCTTAAATAACTCATTTCCACTGCTCTCACTCTTGACTTGTGTCCTTCCAACAGTGTCCAAGCTTCACTTCCGTACGTTAGAGTTGGTATCACAATACTGTCATGTAGTAACTTTTTCACTTCCATGCTCACTTCCCTGTTTCTTATCACTGCTTTCAAGGAACCAGCAACCCTTCTTCCCTGCTGTACCCTTTCAAGCACTTCACCCTCCAAACCTCCATCCTTACTCATCACACTACCCAAATACTTAAACGTACTCACATTTTCCAATTCCTCACCATCTAACCTCGCTGTACATTCACTAACTTCACCTCTCTCAAAGACCATCACTTTACTCTTCCCTACATTCACCTTTAGATTCCGTTTCTTACACACTCTCTCAAACTCATCCACCAAGCCTTGCAGCTCCCCTTCGTCTTCACTCAACAACACAGTATCATCTGCAAACAACAGTACAGGGAGTTTCCAAACACTATCCTCTCTCACCAGGGCCACTCCAACATCCACTACCCTACCTTGTACCTCTTTTATTACCCCATCCATGTACAGATTGAACAACCATGGAGACATGACACATCCCTGTTTCAACCCAACTTTCAAAGAGAAAAATTTACTTAGTTCACCATCCACACGCACTGCAGCCTTCGCACCATCGTACATACTCTTCACAGCATTCAACAACTTCCCATCTACTCCATATATTCTTAACACTTTCCACAATCCTTGTCTATCCACCCTGTCATATACTTTCTCCAAATCCATGAAAGCCGCATACAACTTCTTTCCCTTCTCTAGAAACTTTTCCACTAAAGATCTAAGAATGAATATCTGATCTACACAACCTCTTCCCTTCCTAAAGCCTCCCTGTTCTTCTCCAACTAATTTCTCTGTTCTTTCTCTAACTCTGTCTATAAGTATCCTACCATACACTTTTCCTATTATACTAAGAAGGCAAATGCCCCTATGATTACCACACACTTCTTTTTCCCCTTTTCCTTTGTACAAGGGAATAATTATACCTGACTTCCAATCCTCCGGGACTCTACCTTCCTCCCAGGCCAATCTGCACATCTTCCACATCCATTCTACTACTATCTCTCCCCCATGCTTCAGCATTTCACCACACACTCCATCAATTCCTGGGGCTTTGCCCGATTTAACTTTCTTCATTGCTTCCACAACTTCTATCCTACTGATTTCTTCCTGTCTTCTCACCTCCCTCCTTCTCCCAGCCATTCCCCAGCCACTTATACTCGCATTACTTCCATCCTCTACGTTCAACAATTCCTTAAAGTGTTCTCTCCATCTGCTCACTTTTTCTCCCTTCTCCACTAGTAATCTACCATTTTTATCTTTCACTCCCCTGTTAACTTCACTTCCACCCTGTCTTACTCTTTTCACTTCTCTCCAGAACATTTTCTTACAGTCCCTCCATTTTACACTCATATTCCTTCCAAATTCCTCATCCACTCTCTTCTTACTCTCTCTTACTAATCTTTTCACCTCTCTCTTCCTTTCCACATATAACTCTCTCTTCCGCCTCTCAACTTCTTCCACGCCCCTATTTCTCACCCATTCATTGTAAGCTTTCTTCTTTTGTGCCACAGCCTGTTTCACCTCTTCAGTCCACCACGCTGTTCCTTGCACCCCCCTCCGCCTTCTCTTCCTTCCACACACCACATCACATGCTGCACATATTTCTTCTGTAAATATCTTACACACACCTTCCAGTCTCCCATCTGCTCCAATTCATATTTGCCCAATCGTTCCTCCACTTCTCTCTTATACTCTGCCTTTTTCTCATCCTCTTGTAACCTTTCCACTCTCCTTGCAACTACTCCTTCCTCTCGTCTTTCCCTTCTTCTATTCCTCCATCTCACTTGCATCCAAATTCTGGCCACCACCAAGTAGTGGTCAGAAAGTCCACTCCCCCAACCTCTATACACTCTTGCATCCTTTACACATCTTCGCATCCTTTCATCCACACACACATAATCAATCATTGCCTTCCTTTCATTCAGTTCACCACCCACCCTTCTCATCACTCACCATGTATACCTGTGGATCATTTTATGCCTGAAGAGGGTATTGGCTATCACCAACCCCCTCCCAGCACAAATGTCCACTAACGCACTCCCATTCTCATCTATCTCAGCAGGCACACCCCACTCACCAACTATTCCATCCACCTTCACATTACCAACTTTACCATTCATATCACCAATCAAAAACACTCTCTCATTCCTTCCAAACTTTTCCATGCACACTTCCACATTTGTCCAGAACTCTTCTCTCACTCTTCTAGCACGATCTTGCGTTGGCGCATACACACACACAATCGCCCACATTTGTATTCTAACTTTCAACTTTCAAGTACAGTAAAGAATTACAAATAAATGGGTGGAAACAGATTTCTAATATGTTTATTCATTAATTATTAATTTAAATAACTTTTTATTGTACTAATATCCGAATTCGCCCCGAGTCCGAATTCATCCCAGTTTACAGTAGTTGTGTTGGTTTTATTAAAAAATATTGATGCACACCACACAAGGGTCAACTGCGCAATGCAATCAGTGACATCCGCAGCAGGGCCGGACAGCAGAACTGGTTTACCCCTGCCACATCATAACAGACCCATCCCCTTACCCGCACCTGACCTGATCAGCTAGTCAGGTCAGGTGCGGGTAAGGGGATGGGTCTGTTATGATGTGGCAGGGGTAAACCAGTTCTGCTGTCGGGCCCTGCTGCAGATGTCACTGATTGCATTGCGCAGTTGACCCTTGTGCGGTGTGGAGCGGTGATGATCTGTCCGTTCTCCCCTTTGGGGCTAAGATGCGAATGAATGTGTTTGAATGGATGAGTTAATGGGGAGTGTGTCATCCTGTCTCAGCTACCTCCCTTTCCTTGGGGGAAGCAGCCTAGGTATATAGATAGATAGATAGATAGATTGATGCATAACATTTTCTACACTATTCCAATTCACTTTCATATAATTATGGTATCGGTTCTTATTACAGTTTTTCCAACTGTCTTTGTTTCATATCTTCGTTGTTTTCAATAGCATTTTCTTTCAGTTATAATGTGTGTACTGTAAGCAATTTTTACTTCCCCCACCTTTCTTAGTTCACAGGTGTTAGGTATGGAGATTATGTCTCGACTGGAGAAAAATGCTATTTGTTTATTTGACAAACTGAAGGTGAACTTCCACTAACCAATTATGTTAATTTTCCAAGGATTAAATTTCATAATTGTTCAAGTCATTTATAAACATAAACTCTATGACAATAACACATGACAGTAAGGCACAAAAGTCAGATTCGTCACCACCAGTGATGGCAGCCTGCAGCGGGAAATAGGTAGATTCGGAGCCAAAACCCGTCTCCAAATTGTTCCAGTTACCGTACTCAGGTTAGGTCACTACATTAGGTAGGGTCAGATTAGGTTAGTAGCGATGAAACAACTACAGGTCTTTTATCTTAACCTGGCTCAGAGTTTCATCCTGCAGCTTATTTCACACAGATAGGTGGCAGAAAATGACATTGCTACAGCTGTACATCCTGTTCACATCACTTCTTCATGACTAGCATCATATTCCAGGGTTAATGCTCGTCATTCAAGACAGAGATGGCAAGTTTAGGCCATGTTAGAGTAAAAAGTGTACCCGGTAGAGATGAACTGACCTTGGACCAAAACTTCAAGTCCAAGACGGCAGGCTGTTCTTTGCATGATTTGTGTGTACAACTCTTTAAGTATAATTATTTTCAAAATTATACAATGCCACAACATTTTAAAAGTATATATCTCTTCAATACTCTAGTTATAGTTTATTGAAAAGAAAGTAAGTTAGGTAAATTTTTACAAGTGGGCAATACACCTCGCAGGTAGTGCAATATATTTTTCTGGTAGTTTTTGATGCGATTCGAATGTTTTATACCTTCATTTTTGTCGGAAATGCCTCATTACCCCTCTTTTCCAATCATGAACTTTGATTGGACAAGTACCGTAGGTGAAATCAAGCATTTCCCGAAAAAAATGAAGTAAAAAACAACTCAAATCGCATCAAAATCCACCAGAAAAATATACTGCACCACCGGGTAACATAATGGAACAGACGAATCCTAACCAAACAGACGTAACGTAACCTCACCAAATGCACTAAACCTAACAAAACGTAACCCAGCATACCTAACCTATCCTATGTAACCTCACCCAACACACTAAACCTAACCAAACCTACCCCAACATACCTAACCTATCCTAGGAGAAAACATAACGTAACCTCACCCAACACAACCTAACCAAACCTACCCCAACCAACCTAACTAAACCTACCCCAACCAACCTAACCTATCCTAGGGGAATGCATTATGTAACCTCACCAAACACAGTAAACCTAACCAAGCCTACCCCAATATACCTAACCTATCCTAGGGGAATCCTTACCCTTGAGATACGATTGTCCAGGACGAGGGTCGTCTGGCAATAACGTCGTGGTTCCAGAACCTTTGAATCCAGTGGTTTATGAACAATATAATTTTTCAAGCCAGAAGGTGTGTGTTGTCCAGAAAAGTTCCTTTGCAGTTAGAAACAAAAGCTACACTGTACCCATTTCTTGGTTTTTGCGTACTTTTTGTACCAACCACAGTACGACTGATGTCTGTCTTTTCAAAATTTACAAGGTTCCTGACAGTCTGGGCAATAAACTTCCTAAAGTAATACACCGTGTCCTCAGATTTAGAGTGGAAACACTTTATCACTCGTAAATAATCAATATCACACCAGAGACACACAGCACGTCTTTCTTCTTCAGAGGCCATAGCGAGAAGGATTTGAATTTTCCATCCACATTGAATCAAAAAGTGCAATTTAAAATCTTTGGCCAAATTCCATCACCTGACCTAAAGTAGGTATATAAGTGGATGATACAAACCCACGAGACGCATGCGCAGTCGAGGGGAAGAGAAACAAACGTACGAACACACGCATTTTTTACCCAGAGTGGCCGAGTGAAGATCCAAAGTAGGTTTATTTGGGAATTTTAAATTAAATTCATTATCTCTGAAAATATCAATTTCCAAATGGAGTAATGGGGGTTCTTTGTGATCCTTAGGGACTATACTATACATTAATGGTGCTAAAATTCCAAAACTGCATATTGTCCACTTGTAAAATAATACCGTAAGTTAAAGGAATGAGAGCTCTCCTTCAGTTTTGCCTTTTTACTGAATAATTCTTCCTGGCTTACTTCTGCCATTTTCATTCCTTTTTTGGATGAGAATTGTAAGGACACATTAAAAGCAAAATAATATCAGATCCACTCTAAGGAAAAATGCTGGAAAATCCTACAACATAAACATGTGGAACAGCAAACATTCACAAATCATTAGCCATTCATCAATTTGGCTATTTTCAAATAACACATTTTCCTTCACAGACAGTCTCCAATGTTTTACTGGTGGTAGAACACTACATATAATGGCTGTTAGTACTCTGAATGACCTGGGTTCCTGTATAAAAAAGAATTAATAATAACTAATACCTTGGCCCTATCTATTCCCTGACGCCTGAATCCCGGAGGCGTTGGTCACAAATTGTTGCCATGCCATACATAACGAAGGGAAAAACTTTATATTTACCTAAACAAGGATGGAATGTCTTGGCAACCCACTAACACACAGAGAATAAGTCTTCCTTGATAACGCTGTACAGACTATCTTGTGCAGACACCAAATGTTTGGGTGGCCGACCACTGATCAGCTGAGCCACAACAACAACAAACAGCGTTGCCAGTCAGGTACTGGGGCGGGGAGGGGGATGCAATCTTCTCCCGCCCAATGCGACCCGTAAAGAGCCAAAAATAGCCCAACCTATGATGTCGAAAATAGGCCTTCCACAGCCCAAGGTCTATATATAATGTCCTCCCCTCACCCACCGATTACCCTGAGTTCGTCCTTGAGGACCTTGACAGTAGCTTACCAACTGCAGGCACTAAAAATATCAACTATTACTACCCAGTGATATATATATATATATATATATATATATATATATATATATATATATATATATATATATATATATATATATGCTGCGTACTCAAGGTTCAATCTCTTGCTCCCTGAGTACGAGGAGCTGATGGGGTTCTTTTCAAGACTGGGTCTAAAGCATGCAACCAGAGGAACAGGGGTCAAAACACAGGCCAACCAATTTTACAAGTATATTGTCATACAAACATACAGTACTGGACTCAATACAGATGGGCAGATTATGCACACTATAGTGGACACAAAGGACAAGAGTTGTGACTACAGATGACAGTGGAGCTGCAGATGTCGGCCAGGTGTGGGAGGAGTCCTGTCAGGTGTGCACTCCCTGAAGGGGTGCGGGACCATTGTCGTAGGACGGAATCCGTCCTATGACAGCCTACACCGGACGATCCGCCGGATGGATCGTCCGGTGTAGGCTGCGGGCTGGCACAGAGGGAGGTCTTTCCCTGGAGGGGCCTCGGTATGTCGGCCCTTGGGACTGGGGCCGAACAGGGCAAGTAGGCATGCTGCCTTGCGACTACCCTTGGTGGAGGGTGGCTCACCGGCTGGTCTGGGAAGGTCTCAGCCAGGAGTTCTAGGGGAGTCCCTCGGTGACTGAGGGCTGCGGCCTCGTCTTTGTCGAGAGGCCGTCAGGGACTGCCTGTGGCATCTCTTCCTCTGGGAGTCTGGCAGCAAAGGATGACATAGGGGTGCTGGCTGCAATGAGCGTATCCCCAGGCTCACTATGGGGCTGCTCCAGACCCTCTCCAACTGCGACTTTGCTGGGGAGCTAGCTCCGCCCTTTGGGGTGTGGGGAGAGCAAGAGGGGCGTTCCACTCAGCTTCTGGAGGAGTGAGGCGAGGAAGGGGCATTGCCCTTGGTGGGTGTCACATGGGTAGCAGACGAGGAAAGTATGGTGGGTGTTCCCTCCCCGGTGGGCAAGGTGGGCACTGCCGTGGTTCCACTAGACCCTGGGACTGCAGGTGTCTCACCTGCAGTCCCAGGGTCAGTGGCCGTCCTCTCCCCAGTGAGCACGGTGGGCATTGCCGTGGTGCTGGTCCCTGTGGGGCTGCAGAGGAGAGAAGTACGGTGAACGTTCCCTCCCCAACGGGAATGGTGGGCGCCACCATGGTTCTGCCTTGCCCTGGGAAGACAGATGAGAGGAATACTGTAGCCATCCTCTCCCCGGCGAGCACGGTGGGCGTTGCTGCGGTCCTGCTCCCAGCGGGGGCTGCAGGCAAGGGAAGTATGGTGGACGTTCCCTCCCTGATGAGCATGGTGGGTGTCGTCGTGGTCCTGCTTGGGACTGTAGGTGAGGGAAATATGGTGGACGTTCCCTCCCTGATGAGCACGGTGGGC
Source organism: Coenobita brevimanus (assembly GCF_032717465.1). Taxonomy (NCBI): domain Eukaryota; kingdom Metazoa; phylum Arthropoda; class Malacostraca; order Decapoda; family Coenobitidae; genus Coenobita; species Coenobita brevimanus. Next base: position 9,901,246 of record NC_137020.1, on the reverse strand, counting down.
ATCTTCACAGTTCTACTTGAGACTGTGGTTACACGAGTTCCACCCTGATCCTGGCAAGTGCTGGTTACACGAGTCCCACCCTGATCCTGGCGAGTGCTGGTTACACGAGTCCCACCCTGATCCTGGCAAGTGCTGGTTACACGAGTTCCACCCTGATCCTGGCAAGTGCTGGTTACACGAGTTCCACCCTGATCCTGGCGAGTGCTGTTTTTTTTTTTTTTTTATGTGTCCGACTCTGGGCATAGGCTTCACAGCCTGCTGTCAAGGCCCAGCAGTCCTCCTACATACCATACACCTCTACATGTCACCACTTCGGCGCTAACACCCACCGTCCATATTGAATACATGCTAGGGCTGTCTCATACAGGACTGGTGTATTGGTATTAGCGGGGGTATTTTTACGACATGTCGGCGGGTCTTCTGGTAGATCAGTAAAGCCTGATTTAATGAAATTCAAATCCTTAAACTGTTCCCTGCCCCAGCCGGGATTCGAACCTGGGTCCGTTAGGACTACAGGCCACCTCTCTACCGATTGAGCCACCCTGATCCTGGCGAGTGCTGGTCACACGAGTCCCACCCTGATCCTGGCGAGTGCTGGTTACACGAGTCCCGCCCTGATCCTGGCGAGTGCTGGTCTGGGTAGAGAGTAGTGCAGCAGAGTGGCGTACCTCCTGCAGGCTCCACTGAGGGGAAGAGGGACGCATGGTGTCAGGGGACATATGCACGGCTTGCTTGGGCCCTTTCCGTGCCTCTCTGTGGTCTTCCCTTGGAGCTGGTATTTCACCACCATCATGGCAGGAAAAGTCAGGTCCCTGTGGCTGGAGGTGGTAGATGTCGGATGTAGCAGTCTGGTGCATTGGTGTGAGGTGGTGGAGTGAGGTCCAGTGCTGCGTGGGTACGTTTAGCTCCTGGTGTGGCTGGTATACTATCTCGAGGGTGGAGGTCTGTGTAGTTCTTCTCAGGAGATGCAGAAATTGTGGTGTCCCTCGGAGGCAGTGTTTCTTCCCCTAGGCAGGGGTCCAGAGTGCACGTTTGACCTTCATTTCTGGAGGCACGGAGTGCAGTGACTGGCCAGTGACTCTGGGCTGAATGCTGGAGATGGATGAGGTGACCTGGGTTTTAGGAGGTCGCAGGGGACCCACATTAATCGCCCTGGTGGGCTTGGCCACAGGAATTTTCCATCTTGCCTGATGTATTTTTAGGATTATGGGGGAGGTGTTTGGTGTGGGGGAGCTGGAGGTGGATGGTCTGGGTGGTGTTGGAGGTGTTGGGGGTGTGGGTGAAGGTGTGGGTGTGTACCTTGCTGGTGGGCGAGAGAGACAGCCAGATCTGGTAGTGGTGGTGGTGAGGACGGGTGTGGGTGGCGAGGAGCTTGGGCCATGTGTTCAAGAGTGCAAGATGTGCCGTAATGGCATTGTGTGAAACGAAGATGAAAGGTGTGAAGTGGAGGAGTGGGAGGGTGTGAAATGTGTAAGATCGGGAATGAATGGGCGAGGAAGATGCAAGGAAGGAATTGCTTTGTTGATGACTGAGGTGTGGCAGAGTGGAATGAGAGACTACAAATGTGTCAGCTCAAGGTGTATGTATGTCAAGTACAAGTTTGAGAAGGTGAAAGTGGCGGTGATTGTAGCATTTGCACCGTGTGAGGACAGGAGTGGGAGAGGGAAAGACAGGTTTGGGGATGAACTGGATGAAATAGTGGGAGAAATGCCCAGGAGCTATAAAGTGATCGTAATGAGGGATATGAATGGAAGAGTAGGCACTGGTCCTGAGGATGACATAATGGGTTGTTATGGAGTTGCACGAGAAAATGATAATGGGAAGCACCTAAAGGATATGTGTCTGGAGAGGAGGTTGTGCATTTGTAACTCGTATTTCAAACACAAAGATGCACATAAAAATACATGGTATAGAGGGAACGGAGATCATGTTGAAAGAAGCATGATTTATTATATATTCGTAGAGAGGTCGATGATGAGAATGGTTGCTGATATGAGGGCCGTGAGAGGACGATGTGGAGGTCTGTCAGATCATATGATTGTGGTATGCAAGACCAAGCTGAGAGGAGTGAGGTGGATCAGGAGAGAGAGGAGTAGTCAGGGAGAAAGACTGAAAGTTGAGAAGCTGAGGATCAAAGAAATGGCAGATGATTACAGGACCAAAGTAGAGGAGGGGTTAGAATCAGTGAATTGGAGTGAAATGGATCTGGAAAGCCTGTGGAATGCATATAGGGACTGCTTACTTAGGAATGCTAAAGTGGAGTAACCACTAAGAAGAAAGGTACGGCATGGTGGGATGAGAAGGTTAAGAGAGCAATGGAGGAAAAGAGGAAGAAGTGGCTAAAGTGGTTACAGGACAGGGGGTAGGTTGAAATAAGAACTGAATATATTGCGAGCAAGAAGCACGTAAAGAGGCTAGTGAAAAGGAAAAAGGAGGTAAATGATGATCTAGGAAGAAAAATGAATGCGAACTACTCTGAAAATAGGAAGTTATTCTGGAAAGCGGTGAGGAAATGTAGAAGCGAAAGCGGAAAGAAATGTGATGGTGTGAAGGATGTAGGTGGTAGATTATTAACCCATGGGGATGAAGTAAGGGCCAGATGGAAAGAATATTTTGAAAGCCTGATGAATGGGAATTGAGAGAGCAGAGCGGCTGTAAACATGATTGGTTCTGTGGATGTGCAGAGAAGGAATGTAGTGCCAGGAGACGTGACACTCGCACAGGTGAAGAGTGCTGTGAAGCGGCTGAAAATTGGGAAAGCAGCTGGAGTTGATGAGGTGTATGCAGAGATGCTTAAGTGTAGTAGAGAGAGTGGAATGAAGTGCTTGCTGGAGATATGTAAGAAGGCATGGATGAGTGAAACTGTGCCTGCATAGTGGAAAAAGGCTGTGATTGTACCCTGTACAAAAATACTGTAAAGGTGAGCGAAGTGAGTGCGAGAATTATCGTGGCATAAGTTTATTGAGTGTGGCAGGGAAGGTATATGGATGAATTATTGTAGAGAAAGTAAGAGAGATATCAGAAGTCCTAGTGAGTGATGAACAGAGTGGCTTTAGGAGTGGCAGAGGTTGTGTGGATCAAATATTTGCAATGAGACAGATAGCAGAGAAGGCTTGTGAGAAGGACCATAAGGTGTTTATGGCATTCATAGATCTGGAAAAAGTATACGACAAAGTGGACAGAGAAGGATTGTGGAAAGTTTTGCGCATCTACGGTGTAAGATGGTAAGCTGTTAGGTGCCATCAACAGTTTTTATCAGGGGCGCACCCGGGGGGGGGGGCCGGGCCCCCCCTTAGCTCTCTGGGTCCTTTAAAAATTTATATATATTTATTTCGATAACAGCAAAACATGAAAAACTGGCAAGTACAAACAAAGAGTAACACATGAGCCAGCAGCTCTCTGACTCTAAACCTGCATATGACCTCCAAGGCGGTGGCTCAATCGGTAGAGAGGTGGCCTGCAGTCCTAACGGACCCAGGTTCGAATCCCGGCTGGGGCAGGGAACAGTTTAAGGATTTGAATTTCATTAAATCAGGCTTTACTGATCTACCAGAAGACCCGCCGACATGTCGTAAAAATACCCCCGCTAATACCAATACACCAGTCCTGTATGAGACAGCCCTAGCATGTATTCAATATGGACGGTGGGTGTTAGCGCCGAAGTGGTGACATGTAGAGGTGTATGGTGTGTAGGAGGACTGCTGGGCCTTGAGAGCAGGCTGTGAAGCCTATGCCCAGAGTCGGACACATAAAAAAAAAAAAAAAAAGTAATTATCGAATTACCTGACCTCACCTCACTACGGGCCCCCCCCCCTTAGAAAATTCCTGGGTGCGCCCCTGGTTTTTATGATGGCAGTGAAGCATGTGTAAGGGTTAATGGTCATCTAAGTGAATGGTTCACGATCGGTGTGGGCATGCGACAAGGTTGTGTGATGTCCCCGTGGTTGCTCAGTATATGGAGGGAGTGATGAGAGAAATAGAAACACGAGTAATGGAGAGGGGTATGGCACTGGTAATGAATGGTGATGGATGGAATATCTCAAATATGTTGTATGCCGATGATGCAGTGTAGTGCCACAAATTTAATATTCATGTATGTGTTTAGAGGTACTGTAATTTTTAAGTTAGATAGGGTGTAACCTGAATACTAGTCTATAAATTCCTATCCTAAGTAGTAATTCATATGCTAATGATTAATGTAGGGTTAACTTTATTTTTATATGTATGCATCTCTATATCTATGCATTGGGTGATGTAGTTGTGGATGTTGAGCTATGGGAATTCCTCCGTGTGGTCGAGTAATGAATAACAGATGCGCACAGCTTTTCTCCTTGTCGTTGTTGGGCGCCAAGTTTAAACCTTAAACAGAGTAATGATGAGTATACAATTCTTTCCGTATTCTAGTTGTGAAATGCTTACTAATGAAGCTGCTAGAACCCAAATATGTAAGATTAACAGTCAAAAAGGCCTAAATAATGTCATTTGTGAGGATTTAATAGTCCCGTTTACCTTAACCGTCACTAGATGGCATAAGCCGTCCCCAAATTCAAATCGGGATAGTGGTAAATTCAGTATCTAAATTAAGTAAGGATTGAATCCCAAATTTTCCCCAATCCAATCCAAAGTCCTGGTGTCATGTGTACACTGCTAAATAAATTGTGAAGAGAATTGAAACCCACCATATTTCAAAAACACCACCTCATTTGACCTAGCAGTGGCATCTCTGGCGTACCCAGGAAGCAGCACTTGAGGCCCAGATGTCGTGTTTAACGGACGTTGGTTCAGGTGAGCTGTCCACATTTCTCCTTCCCCCCCCCCTTTTTTCTTTGTTTAATCCTTACTTGGCATGGACCATATGAAGTAATATTGTTGAAAGCTTAACGTAGACTTGAGGCCCAGACGTCGTGTATAATGGACGTTGGTTCAGTCCCCAGACACAGGCGATGTCAGTGTGAGCACGAGGCCTTCCCGTGGTATTGTCCATAGACTTGAACATACACACGTACACTACCCATGAATTATTTTATAAACCAAATGTAACTGAACTAGTATCATTGATCTATCAAGTGAATTTTGTTTGCAGATAAGGATTAGAAATTTAAAAGTGATCAGGTAACGGAAAGGCGTAATTCAAATCCATTAACCGTTTTCTTTCTCTTAAATTAATGTTAGAAAATTAGGAGCGTGGAAGGGAACTTAGTGGTTGTGAGCAATAATGTAATTTTTGAATTGTACCTCGAGGCTAAACAAGCCCGAGTGATTATGCATTTTTGGTGATTATGTAGTAATGACGATTATGAACTATTAATAATTCTGAATTGATAGTGTTTGTGGATTTTAGAGAATTACATGATGAGAGTATATTATACGGACGAAATAGAACACGAGTAATTATTTTTATTGGTTCGAGGCTATGCCAGCACGAAAAGACAACCCAAGCTCGTAAATAGGTCACTGTCTTGAGGCTATTGTCGAGCCCAAGAATAGCTGACAAGAGAAAATAAGGTACAATGACCTCAGAAATCGCTTGTATGTACCAAATTGTTTTCGCCTGATGACAATGTTGTAAGAATGATCACCCAAACCATGGTTTCAATGTACAACCTTCTTTCATATGACAAAAGGTCATGTAAATAAAAATGTTTTGTGAAAACCAGCATAAAGCTATTAAAGTACAGTAGAGTAAAGTATATATCATTTTTCTTTCTTGGTGTACCTAATCAAGGGAATTAAGTCCTCATGCCTAATTCACTCCCCTTCCAATTCAAGATTCCTTCGCTGAGGGAACGACGACCACCACGTGGTACTGAATCTAGACTCGGCCAAAAACTACAAACGCTACCAAAATTTTCTTAAACAATTATCATCTACCATACCAAGTCAAAACACCACCCCCTTCCCCCATTTGTTTTATTGAAGTGAATTTTTTTTTTTCTATTAACCACGGAGGGGAGACTAAGTCGATGTACCACCTGTATTATCAATGGGTAAGTTGACCAGCACCAACAACCGGTGGGGATAAAAATACCTACCATTACAGCAGTACTGCTTGCAAGTACTGGACAAGAACTTGGTAGGCTAGTGCAGAGTTTTGCTGATGTCTGTGAGCGTCGTGCCTTGTGAGTAAATGTAGAAAAGGTGACTCCCAGTGCGATGTTACAGTGATTGTAGAGAGACTAGAATTGGTGAGAGAGTTCAAATACCTGGGTACAGTGATAGAAAAGAGAGGAAACTGTGCAAAAGAAGTTGAAAGTAGAGTGACACAAGGAAGAAAAGTAGCTGGTGCAATGAAGGCCTTGATAAGAAACAGAGGCTTGAGTGTTGCAGCTGCATGAGGCATACATGAAGGAGTGTTAGTGCCAGCTTTAACATATGGATGTGAGACTATGGTGTGGCATGAAAATGAAAAGTCAAGAGTAAGAGCAGTGGAAATGAGACTGCTGAGGAATGTATGTGGAGTAGAGTGTGGATAGGATACGAAATAATGTGATTCGTGAAAGATATGGAGTGAGGAAGTCGGTGGACACCAGAATCGAAAAGTGTGTACTGAGATGGTATGTTCATGTGGAGAGAATGGATAACAATAGAGTGGTGAAAAAGGTATATCTGATCGAATTTGAAGGAGGGAGGAGGCGAGGTAGGCCAAGGAGAAGGTGGAGAGATATGGTGGATAAGTGTGTGAGGAAGAGAGGTTTGGAAGTCGGGGAGGCTAGGGAACTGACAAGAGATCGAGCTGGCTGGATGAGTGTTGTGAAGAAGTGCAAATTCAGGGATTTGGCACCTTTTTTTAGCGTGGCAGCGTCCGGATTGACTCAGTCGGATACGTTTATGTGAAACTACAGAACGTGGTGAATGTTTTTGGATTCCAGGGGCTTGAATGATGAGTGAATGGAAGCGTGGCCCATTGGATTGGGCAATTTTGGGCTGTCTGGACATTGCTACTCCTCACCCTGCCCTAGGGAGGGGAAGAAGGTTCGGATGATGATGATGATGATTTTTCCTTTGCTTTTAATCATTATTTCATGGGTGTGTAGAAGTGTAGAGGTATAAATTAGTAAAGTAATCATGCCACTTGTGTTTGCGTTGAAAACTAGTTCCCAATAGGATCCATACGCGACTACACCGTATTTCCTGATTGATGGTGCTACTTTCTTACGTGTGGAATACTACGAATCCTGAATAATTATTGCATTAATCCCGCTGGTAGGTAACAGAGAATCATTAGACATGGGAACGCAGTATTACGTAAAAGATAACCTAATGAAAATACTGATAGTGACCATGTGCTACAGATCAGTTTGGTAACATTTCACAGAGGCAGGTGATAATATAGTGCAATACCAGAAAGTCTTATATCAGTGCTGTTTTCCTTTATACGCAGATGCCAACATATGTGAGTGCCTGTCACGGGATACATGTGAAGGGTGTGATGAGCACCATAAAATCTGATACATTAGCAGATCGGTAACTTTAGTCTGTTCTCTTATACCTAGGCTGTTTCCACCAAAGAATGGGAGGTAGGCGAGACAGGACGACACACTTCCAATTAACTCATCCAAACACACACATATATTTACTAAAGTTACCCTGTCCATACAATGAGACAGAGACAGGGTAACTTTAGTAATTTTCCTTATTCCCTCCAGTATCATATAAAATGATTTCAATCATTATTGTTGTGGCACACATAGAACAATACCAATTTTGTTTAACTAATGACGAGTGACAAAGTTAGGTAACTGCGTCTTCCACACTCGCGTGGGTTCGTGACTGCTTCATTCAAGGCGGCTTCTTATAAGCTATTTACTACTTGGGAAGGGTTGCCAGACAGTCCACTAGCCACGCAGACTATGGGGCAGATTTTTTTTTTTTTTTTTCCCAACTGTACTCCTGTTAACCTCTGTAATTAAAAAAAAGAAAAAAAAAAGAAAGAAATGCTTGAGACAAATAAAAGTATGATGGCGAGATAAGACATCCTTATAGTTAAAAAAGGCCAAAACTGCAAGGCTTGGTGAATGAGTTTGGGATAGCGTGTATGAAACGGAATGTAAAGGTGAATGTAGGGAAGAGTAAAGTTATGTTCTCTGAGAGAAATGAAGTCTGTGAATGTACAGTGAGGTTGGATGAGGAGGAAATGGAAAATGTGAGTGCATTTAGGTACTTGGGTGGTGTGATCAGTAAGGATGGTAGTTTGGAGGATGAAGTGCTTGAAAGGGTGCAACAAGGAAGTCAGGTTGTTGGTTCTTTGAAAGCAGTGATAAATATGGAAGTAAGCATGGAAGTAAAAAAGTCGCTGCATGACAATATTGTGCTACCAACTCTAACGTATGGAAGTGAAGCTTGGACCTAGTTGGAGGGACATAAGTCAAGAGTGAGAGCAGTGGAAATGAGTTATTTGAGAGGAGCATGAGCAGTTACATGTATAAAGATTTTTGGGGCGCTCAGGTTGGAGGAACGGTAATCACTTGAACGTAACACTACACCAAGTGAGTGGATGGCGCCACCTCAGATGTCAGCCGATGACAGATTTGGATTCTCCATGTCAAATTACCTCATAAATCATTGGCCATGTGGAGACTATGGAGAGTGAGACTAACGAGGAGAGTTTATGTGAGTGAGGTGGAGGGGGAGAGAGGGAGGGATGGAGTGGAGAGGTATATGAGAGAGGAGGGGTGAGATGGGGGGAGAGCAGCGAAATGGCAGGGGACAGGGCAACACGGAGTCACTTTGTTTGTGGCCACCCCTTACGGGATTGAGGTGTCTGGCTATAGATAGATGGATGGATTTTTCTCTTTTAGTACCATGACGTTATTATAAATTATTCTAAACTTATAATAATATATTCTTACAAAATCCAGATCACTTCGTTCAGTTTAAAGATCATTTGTATTAAAGAGATCATTGAAGGACACATCTAGCCATCCCAGTCCGAATTATCTGTAGTTTAAGGAAAGCACGTATTAATACTTGTAGCCTTACCTCAAAACCCGTCGACCGCAGGTAAGCCACGACTTCTACGAGAGTTTCCTTTGTGTAGTGGAGAGAGGGTTGTTAATGAGGAGGAACATAAGTGCCTTAAAATAAGTTCGAGGCCACAGCTCACGAGATGAGGCGTCAGGCAGTACGTAAGTGGATATATGTGTTTGTGATTATAGTGTCGAGTTGGTGAAGCTTGCTGACTTAAACACACACACACACACACACACACACACACATCTGTACCTATATATACATATCTATCTACTTGCATATCTATCTATTTAACTATCTGTCTACATATCTGCCTATCGATTTGTCTATCTATATATCTGTCTATCTATATCTCTGCTTATCTATCTGTCTATTTATTTATCAATCTGTCTGTCTGTCTATCTATATCTGTCTGTCTATCTATCTATCTATCTATATCTCTATCTATCTATCTATCTATGTCTGTCTATCTATCTGTCTGCGTCGATCTATATCCCAATCTATCTAAATGTCTACATATTTCTGTTTATCTGTCTGTCTATCTATCTGTATCTTTATCTACCTATCTATCTATCTTTCTATATATCTATCTATATCTGTCTAGTTATCTATCTATATCTATCTATCTACTGTATATCTATCTAGTTATCTATCTACTGTATATCTTTGTCTATCTATCTGTCTGTCTATATCTATATTTATATCCATATCAATATCTATCTATCTATCTGTCTCTCTCTCTATATCTCTATCTATCAGTCTGTCAATATCTGTCTATCTATCTATCTAACTATTTCTATATATCTCTCCATCTATCTATCTAGCTATCTGTCTATTTATCTATAAGGAAACTACCTTACTCTACTTTGGAGTCTAATTTTACACAATAATCATAATATGCCAAAAAAAAAAAAATCAAGAAATATGTACACTTATTGTTTTCTTTCTTTCTTTTCACTTTTTTTAATGTGGAGTTAAGATTTCGAAGGTCTGAACTATACGTCATTGCCTGTGTGGCCATTATTGTGATTTCTGGCCATTTTTGTGATTTATTGCCACTTTTGTGATTTGTGGTCATTTTTATTTGTGGTCATTTTTGTGATTTGTGGCCATTTTTGTGATTTATGGGTATTTTTTGTGTTTCATGGCCATTCTTATGATTTGTGGATACATGGTGTTTAGTGGTCATCTCTGTGATTTCTTTCTTCGTTGATGGGTTCCAGTGATAGTTTGTGGCGATCATCATCCACTCACTTGATGTAGTGCTGCCTACTTCTTCCTTCCCCCTTCTAATTCTATTTCAGTGTCTTCCCTCCTCTCCTCCTACTTTCCCTTTCTTTCTTGTCATTTGTATTACTCTTCTTTTCACTTCAGTTGGCTCTACAGTGAGCGACAAGCTTAATGTTTCCTGGAATCCAGGAAACCATTACAACTATGGGTGGTAACCAGTTAACCATATTGCTGGGTGAAGTGGAGCCTGCTATGATGTTCCTGTCAACTGGATGGAGACGCAAATGTGGCGTCCATCCAGGAACCAAACCTCCACACTGTTCCCCCTGCCTTGCTGTGGTGAGACGATGTCAGCAGCAAGGGATCATAGGTTCATTGCACGAGATAACCCCGCAGGGGCAGTTGCTTTCCTGTGATTGATGGGTCTGATCGATCAAACAACAACAACACCATCACCACCAAGAACAGCAATAACAACAACTTTACTCCATCTTTTTAAGGAGAATTAAACTTGTGATGTTGACGATGGCGGTGGTCGCTGCAGGAAAGGACACCAAAGCCCTTATGGCGAGCAATCCAGAAACACATTTGGCCGTCCGTCTGTCCTTGTGTTCATCTGTCCATGCTCTACAGGCTGCAGTTATGGACCAATTGTGTTGATTAAGATGTCAAATGAATCCTTTCAAGCAGATTTGTCTTCGTCTTACTGGTCGACACGCTCAGGTCAATCCCATGGTCAATGACGAGAAAAGGTCTAGGCCAATCAGACTGGATTGTCTCCGTGACGTCATAAGTGCGTCACAGCCACACAGCCAACCAGCGACTAGCTCCCATCACCACGCATCACACCCGACCCTGCTGCACTCAAATATATGATTTTTCTATTGTTTGCGAGAGAGAGAGAGAGAGAGAGAGAGAGAGAGAGAGAGGGATTTGTGTGCTGGGCAGATTAAAATCAGTCTTAGACCAGAAAAACTTAATGCAGAGGCGAATGAGAGAGACCAACCTAGAAGAAACTGTGTGTGTGTGTGTGTGTGTGTGTGTGTGTGTAGGCTACAGGAAAAAATCAAAACATCGAGCCATGTTCACGTGTTCAAAAGTCTTGGTGTGATTTGGACCAAACTTGGTGGAAGGGATGCTGGTCAGCCCAGAGGTTGACCTGTTGTTTTGGGGAACGATAGATCAAAGCCCAAGGTCACTGGCAAGGTCAAGGTAAACAGTTTTTATCCGATTTAGACCAAACTTTGTGTAATGGTTCAAGGTAAGGCAGGTGCAAAAAGAATAGATTTTGAGGACAATCAGTCAATAATTGAAGTGATAGAGAATGATTAAAAAAAAAAAATCAAGGCAACAAGGCAGGGTTAAATGTTTGATTTTGTGTTAAATACATTTTATTATTATTGCTATTATTACTATTATTATTATTATTATTATTATTATTATTACCGGTATTATTATTATTATTATTATTATTATCATTATTATTATTATTATTATTATTATTATTATTATTGTTATTATTACAATTAATTTTGTAATTCGAATCAATTTAGTCAAATAAAGATGAAGAGATTCGATTTTGAGATCATTATGGTCAGAGGTCAAGGTCAGAGAGCAAGGTCATTTACATTTTTTTGGTCAGAAAGTAAAGAAATTTCAATTGATAATATCCACTTTGAATAAATAATGCTAGAAGGGTTAAGGGTCAGGGGAAAATAATGTAATACGATTTTTAAAGCTGGTTACACATCTTTCTGCCTCAAACATCAGAGGGCATCAGGCTGCCCTCTTTACACAACACACACATCCACATTATATCACATTGCCTTAAACCAGCTATCCTCTCTCCATAGAACACCGATCTTGTCATAACATATCATACATATTCCACAACACATCCCCGCTCTCCCCGCCTTAAAAAGAACTATGGCTGCTGCTATACTGGGAATTAGTGCAGTGGTTTCTCGGGTGACCACTATTGGCAGGGCTGGGCTGTCTGCACAGGGCCCTCTTGGTCGTCATCAAGCGACTGTGCCACCTCCAGTGTTGCGGCGCCCTAAATCTGCTCATCAGTGAAGTAAAATTTTCTTTTGCAGTATTAGGGGACTTCACTCCAGCATCAACTCTATTCAAAATTTCCTCCAGTTAGAATCCCCTGATCTGCTATTTTTGACAGAGACACAAGTAAGCTCCACCTCTGATTTAGCTAGATTTAATTTTCCTGGTTATATTTTGATTCAAAATATCTGACCCAAAGGAGGCATATGTTGCCTTGCTAAATCATAAATTGCTCTGGAGGAGATTACTAAATTTAATTGTCCTTATTTCGACTATTCCATATACAAATTAAATTCTACTGGTAAAATTAAGTATTTCTGTTGTGTTTATCGTTCCCCTAATGCCCCTCCAGAGCCGAGTATATTTGACTCTGTCTTCACAACTAAGTGTCTTCAACATTAATATTGCATCAGAAATTACTACTCTGGGTGATTTTAATGTCCATAATGTTGAATGGCTCACTTATTCAGCCAGAACTGAAGACACTGGTCTTGACTGTGAGCTATTTGCAGACTCATTTAATCTCACCCAGTTAGTCAGTCAACCCACCCGTGTACCAGACAACCCCGATCAAAATCCCCACCTATTGGACTTGTTTCTAACAACCAATTCAGATCATTATAATGTCGAAGTGAAGTCCCCCCTCGGATCCTCGGATCATTCTCTGATTCAAGCCACCAGTTTTACACCTACCACACCCTCCTGCTCTGAACCTGTCGTGGTGACTAAATGACACTACGACAAGGCAGACTGGAAGGGACTCCATAATTTCTTCATGGATGTTCCTTGGACCTCTTTTTTTTCTCCCAAGATGCAAACTCCACATTGGGCCACATACAGGATTTCATTAAAGTCGGCATGGAAACATTCATTCCCCATCATAGTTACAGAAAAAGATGTAATTCTCCTAAATGGTTTGACCACAATTGTGCTAGAGTAACAAGCTTATAACACTTATACAAGGACCAAAACCAAAGAAACCTTTAACTATTATAGAAATATCAGAAATCATGCCAAGACTAGTATCAATCTTTCTAAATCAAACTTTCTACATAGACAGGCTAACAAAATACTAAAACTCAAATGATCAAAAAATATTCTGGTCAACCCTTAATTCATTCAAAACTAACTTCACTACTACCTCTTCCATTCCACCTTTACAGTCCCCGATGGAAATTAGTGAGTGACCCACGTGGAAACGCCAAACATCTTGTTGACATTTTTTTCAACAAACTCAACCCTAAATACAGAAAATCACAATATTCCTGTACTTGATTTTGATTCTCCTCAAATACCTCCTTTCATAATTCACACCAGATACGTACAAGCTGTATTACAGAATCTCTCAGCAGACAAAGCTACTGGTCCAGATGAAACTCCTTCAATAGTACTTAAAAATTGCTCCTCAGTGTTGGCTCCTGTATTGGCAAAATTTTTCCGCTTATGCATCTGTACCTCAAGTTTTCCAGCCTCTTGGAAAGAAGCAAATATCCATCCTGTTCCTAAAGAGGGGGCAACTTCTGATCCATCAAACTATAGACCAATGGCAATAACTTCCATTCTCGGTAAAGTTTTTGAGACACTAATTAACAAACACATAAACAAGCATCTAGAAATCAATAAATTAATCAATGATCGGCAGTATGGATTTAGACAAGAACGTTCAACTGTAGACATTCTTTGCCTTCTTACCCATCGGATTAACAAAACAATAGACCAACACGGTGAAACACACACAAAAGCACTTGATATATCAAAAGCATTTGACAGAGTATGGCACCGGACCTTATTGTCTAAGATGTCACACTATGGCCTTGCATCACTGGTTCCTGTAATTTCTTCTTACCTTCGTAATAGAAAAATACGGGTCATGGTAGATGGAATTTATTCTCAGTTTCTTTCCATAAATGCTGGCTTACCTCAGGGATCAGTTTTGACGCCAACCCTCTTTCTCATTCATATAAATGACCTCCTATCTGTCACTCACAACCCAATACACTCTTATGCTGATGACTCGACCCTTCATAGTTCTTTCACATTTAGTACCTTCTTTACACAATTTGATATTATAAGTTCCCAAATAAACACAGCAATTTCTCTGAACCAGGACCTTTCTAAAAATTAATCAATGGGGACAAACAAATCTGGTCTCATTTAATGCTCAGAAAACTAAATACATTAATTTCTCCAACAGAAAGAATCCCTCAGATTCTCACATAATTTTAAATGAAATCAATATTCCCATATCCACTACATTTGATATCCTAGGTGTTACTCTAAACCCCAAACTAAGCTGGACAGCTTATGTTAAATCCCTTGCTAAAAATGCATCCAAAAAATTGGGACTTATGTACAGAGTTTGTGAGTTCTTCACTGACGAGCAGATGGCCACAATATACAAAAGCCATGTGCATTCTCAGATCGAATACTGTTCACCACTGTGGAGTGGATGTGGAGCGGTTGCACTGAGGCAGTCAGACAAAATTCAAAGTAAAGACATTAGATTAATCAATAATCCTGCCATTACGCAGGACCTTCCTCCGTTATCAGTACGTAGAGATATTGCTTCTTTAACATTATTTTATCAATATTTTTACCCTAAGTTCTCTGACGAACTGGCTTTAATTATGCCTCCCCTTCACATTTTCTCCCGAAATACTCGGGCAGCTGGAAGCACCCATGAACTCACACTCTATCCCCCGCAATGCAGAACCTCAGCTTATCAAAATTCATTTATCCCCAGAACTACTACTACTCTGGAATTCACTTCCTGGGAGTTGTTTCCAACAAGCATTAATCCACTTCAATTTAAATCCAGTTGTTATAAATATTTTATGAATGGATAATGCCTTTAGGCACATGGACTTATTTTTTTCCTTTGTTTTTCCTTCGTCCATTCATTATCTAAAAAAAAAAAAAATGATTGACTCCTAATGGTGGGTGCGCGTGTTACTCTCTCTGTGCGCTCATTCTTGTACAGTTGGCGACATATGCACATGGTACAGCATCTGGGTGTAACAGAGGTGTGGCATTGGGTACACTTGATGTAATGACATGATTGTTGATGGCACTGACAGGAATGAACGCAGGTGTTAATATTACTGGAAATGACCAGATAATCGTGATGCATGAACGTCAGGAATTGTAGCTAGACCACTTCACACACATACTGTCCCAGGTGCATGTGTGGCCAACTGTACATATACTGTATACAATGTGGACAAGGGAGAGAATATAATTTTGCCTTACACAAAATAAAACTATACCTTTTTTACGTTAACTTGGCTCAAATGTTTGTCTCTTTGAGGCATATTTAATATAGCTGAGTGGCGGGTAAAGATGGTTGTATTGCTCTACACCCTTTCCATAGGCACATCTTCGTGATTAGCATCATATTCTAGTGTTAATGTATTGTTACAACACAGCGTTCAAGAAGGAGAGGTGGCAGTTTTACACCAAGTTAGAGTAAGAAGAGTATATCACTTCTTTGTGACTAACATCATATTCTAGTGTTAATATAATGTTACAAAGCAGCATTCAAGGTAGAAAGATGACAATTTTAGGCCAAGTTAGAGGAAAAGGAGTACAACACTTCCTTGTGACTAGCATCATACTCTAGTGTTAATCTATTGTTACAACTCAGCACTTAAGAAGGAGGGATGGCAATTTTAGGCCAAGTCAGATTAAAAAGAGTACAGCAATTCTTTGTGACTATCATAATTTTCTAGTGCTAATATATTGTTACAACACAACATTCAAGATGGAGAGATGGCAATTTTAAGCCAGGTTAGAGTAAAAGGAGCATAACAATTTAGTGGTCGAGCATAGGCTCCCAAATCCTTAAGAAAATGCGTAAGGAAGCTCCCTAGCACCTTTTCTTTAGCGATTTATTTAGCCTATTACACCTTACTGTCCTCCCTTGTCACAAAATTCCTTCCAATATCGCCATACTCTGCATCAGTAAGGTGCAAAAAGCTATTACTCAGCAGGAATCAAAATTAAATCGCTGAGGAAAAGGTGTTAGGGTGGATGGATAATAATAATAATAATAATAATAATGATAATAATAATAATTCTTAGCTGACCAGAGTACAAACCAGAGTCACAAGTACCAAAAGAGCAGCAAATTAGTCTCATTACCCAGTTATTAACGTTAACCAGCTGGCAACGTATACCACACCGAGATGCCTGATAAACGTTTTAGCTGTGCAGCAGTCAAAGGGCTGGATGGTGAACGTTTTTCTCACTCATCGATAGAAGAAAATTTTTTGGTAAGAAATTGGAACAAAGTCTGAGCTTGTCATAAAGCCCTACAGCCCAGTTTTTTACATATCATTCATTTATTAATTTTTTATTCATTCATTCATTTATTTATTCATTCATTCATTCATTCATTCTATATTCATTCATTCATTCATTTATTCATTCAATCATTCATTCATTCATTCACTTATTCATTTATTTACTTTATTTATATATTCATTCATTCATTCATTCTTCATATATTCATTCATTCATCCATCCATTCATTCATTCATTCTCTTATTCATTCATTCATTCTCTTATTCATTCATTCATTCAATCATTCATTTTATCATTCATTCAATCATTCATGCATTAATTAATTCATTCATTTATTCATTCATTTATTCAATCATTCATTCACTTATTCATTCATTAATTTTTAATTTATTAATTTATTTATTCATTCATGCATTCATTCAATTATTGTTTTATTGATTAATTGATTCATTCATTTACTTATTCACTCATTCTTCATTTATTCATTCATTCATTCTTCATCCATTCATTCATTCATCCACTCATTCATTCATTCATTTATTCATTCATTCATTTATTCATTCATTCATTCATTTATTCATTCAGTCATTCATTCATTTATTCATGTATTTATTCATACATTCATTTATTCACTCCTTTATTCATTCAGTCATTTATTTATTTATTCATTCATTCATATATTTATTCATTCATTTATTCATTCATTTATTCATTCATTTATTCATTCATTCATTCATTCATTCATTCATTTATTCATTCATTCATTTATTCATTCATTCATATTTATTCATTCATTCATTTAT